>NC_044034.1:234775159-235375159 GCF_901765095.1 Microcaecilia unicolor
TGGATGGAGGGAAGGGGAGAGGAGGGTTGCTGCACATGGTGGAAGAAGGGGAGAGGAGGGTTGCTGGATATGGTGGAAGAAGGGGAGAGGAGGGTTGCTGGACATGGTGGAAGAAGGGAGAGGAGGGTTGCTGGATATGGTGGAAGAAGGGGAGAGGAGGGTTGCTGGATGGAGGGAAGGGGAGAGGAGGGTTGCTGGACATGGTGGAAGAAGGGGAGAGGAGGGTTGCTGGATGGAGGGAAGGGGAGAGGAGGGTTGCTGGACATGGTGGAAGAAGGGGAGAGGAGGGTTGCTGGATATGGTGGAAGAAGGGGAGAGGAGGGTTGCTGGATGGAGGGAAGGGGAGAGGAGGGTTGCTGCACATGGTGGAAGAAGGGGAGAGGAGGGTTGCTGCACATGGTGGAAGAAGGGGAGAGGAGGGTTGCTGGATGGAGGGAAGGGGAGAGGAGGGTTGCTGGACATGGTGGAAGAAGGGGGAGAGGAGGGTTGCTGGATGGAGGGAAGGGAGAGGAGGGTTGCTGGACATGGTGGAAGAAGGGGAGAGGAGGGTTGCTGGATATGGTGGAAGAAGGGGAGAGGAGGGTTGCTGGATGGAGGGAAGGGGAGAGGAGGGTTGCTGGACATGGTGGAAGAAGGGGAGAGGGCAGGGGAGAGGAGAGTTGCTGGACATGGGTGGATGGAGGGGAGGGTAGGGGGGAGAGGAGGGTTGCTGGACATGGAGGGGGAGGGAGGAGTGAGGAAGGAGATGAGATAACAGAAAAGGAAGAGAGTAGAAAAACTGCACATGGATGAAGAAAATAGGCAAAAGCTGGATCCACTGGACAGTCAAGTTTGCGGAGGACCCAGCTTTTACTTACGGATGTAGGACAAGAAATGAAGAAGAAAGGCGGAAAGTAAACAAATAAATGGAAAGGAAGCCCTGGAAACGGAGTTAAGAGGACAGATAGCAGCAGAATTGGATACTGGGCCAGCATGATCAGAAAAACAGTCACCAGACAACAAAGGTAGAAAAAAAAATCATTTTATTTTCATTATAGTGTTTGGAATATGTCCACTTTGAGAATCAGGTGCTCAACATTAAAAGTTTATATTTATTTACTTATTTATGGCATTTTATCCCACATTAAACATGAATTAAATTGGAACCTGGGATCATTTAATTTTTTTTTCCTGGAGACAGTAATGCATTGCCCCCCCCCCCCCCCCCCAGGCTCTCTCCCCGGCTATAGCCAGCTCTGCAATTTTGAGGGGAGGTGCACAGGTGGATGGGGGGGGGGGGGTGCAGAGGTGGACCGGGGAGAGAGCCTGTTGTTAAACATTTACCAGCACACCACTGTCTAGTGCCCACCCATCCAACCTGTTGGCCCACCCAAAAATTGACTTCTGGCTACGCCACTGGTGTGTTATCAACAACAACAAAACCCAGATCCCTTTCTTGGTCCGTAACTCCTAACCTGGAACCTTGCATGATGTAGCTATAATTCGGGTTCTTATTTCCCACATGCATCACATTGCACTTGATCACATTAAACATCATCTGCCATTTAGCCGCCTAGTCTCCCAGTCTCGTAAGGTTCTTCTGTAATTTTTCACAATCCTGTCGTGAGTTAACGACTTTGAATAACTTTGTGTCATCAGCAAATTTAATTACCTCGCTAGTTACTCCCATCTCTAAATCATTTATAAATATATTAAAAAGCAGAGGTCCTAGCACAGACCCCTGAGGAACCCCACTAACTACCCTTCTCCATTGTGAATACTGCCCATTTAACCCCACTCTCTGTTTCCTATCCTTCAACCAGTTTTTAATCCACAATAGGACATTTCCACCTATCCCATGACCCTCCAATTTCCTCTGTAGCCTTTCATGAGGTACCTTGTCAAACACCTTTTGAAAATCCAGATACACAATATCAACTGGCTCCCCTTTGTCCACATGTTTGTTTACTCCTTCAAAGAATTGAAGTAAATTGGCCAGGCAAGATTTCCCCACACAAAAGCCATACTGACTTGGTCTCAGTAATCCATGTCCTTGGATGTGCTCTGTAATTTTGTTTTTTATAATAGCCTCTACCATTTTCCCTGGCACCGACGTCAGACTCACTGGTCTATAATTTCCCGGATCTCCCCTGGAACCTTTTTTACAAATCGGCATTACATTGGCCACCCTCCAATCTTCCGGTACCATGCTCGATTTTAAGGATAAATTACATATCACTAACATTAGCTCCGCAAGCTCATTTTTCAGAAGAATGGTTTGAAATGAGTTTTAAGTATTTTGATAATGTTTTTCAGCTGTTTTGTATAATCCTGCGTGGGTTCATCAGTTAGTTTCCTGTAGTATGTGTTGTCAGAGAGCTGTCTGGGTCCTTCTTCAATGCATCTTTGTGTGTCCATAATCACTATAGAGCCTTCTTTGTCTGCAGGTTTGATGACAATATTTTGGTTATTTTGTGGGGGGGTTTTATGGCAGCTCTTTCTGGTGGAGACAGGTTGTACAAAATTTTATTTTGTTTTTTGGAAAGTTGTGATTTCAACCTATGTTTGAAACTTTCTATGTAATTGTCTAGTTTTTTATTTTGTCTATCTTGTGAGGTGAAATACGTGTTGGGAGTCTCATTTTTGTGGAAATGTACCTTCAAGAGGAGTTTTCTAAAGAATTCTTCTAGGTCTGAGTATAGCTGAATTTCATCTAGTTTGCTGGAGGGACAAAATGAAAGTCCTTTGGAGAGCACAGAGATCTCATGCTGTGATAATTGGTAGTTCAAGAGTACTATCCCCACTTAATTTGCACTTCCATCAGTGTGGTCAGTGGGAGTTTGCCTGCAGGGCATCTGCAGACTTTCCTGATCTCCTAGTTTGTTTGCATTCTGATTCTCATATACCTCAGGTGGATTGGAGAGTGTATCTAGATTGTTTGGGTCTGTTCTTTCAGGTGTAGTGTCACTGATGATCTGAAATGAGATGTTCTCTTTATGATTCTGCAGGAGAGAAGTCAGCTTTTTTTTTTCTTTCTTACGGATAGTAATGTATTGGGGTTTGTTTGTTTTTTGCTTGGATTTCTTGTATGTCCATCTTCAGTTGGCTGATAAGGTAGGAATTTAGCTTCTGCAGGTTCCTTATGATTTCTTCTTTTTGGATTATTTAGGTTTATTTATCCCCTTCCTAGAGTAGTATGGACCAGCCACCCCCTAATAGGTGGAATAAATAACCCAAGGCTACGTAGGTATAAGAAATGCAATTGTTTATTATTTACCAAGGATAGATAACAAATAGTAATGTCTCATGAGAGTACAGAACTGTTATAATTAAGTATGAATCATTTAGGGTCTTTTTCGCCCCCCACCCCAAATTACCAACAAAAACCAATTTGCAGATATAAAAGACCCAAGGCTACATATGAGAAAGCAATAGGATTTATTCCTTATAAGAAAAACCATTCTTTTATTATTACTTGCCAATGCAGATACAATTGATTGGCTTCTCATGGGAGAGCAGCCCTGCTTGCACAAAGGTACTGGCTATGACTGTCTCTCTATTGAAGTAGAAAGTACACTCATTTTTATATGCCCATTCAGGATACAGGTAATATGACAGTAATTACACCTTATTGGATCTATGGTGATATAATGGTTAACACTGGCTATGGTAATGAGTTGTTTAGTTCTTCTTGGAAATGCTAATAGCTATTGTTTACTTAGAAATGCTAATAATATAATGGACTAACTTTTCTTAGAAAGCTAGGTCATTTTCCTGAGGAGTTATCTTGTTCTATTTTTCACTAGAACATCTGTGACCACCATGTTGCTAAACCATGTTACTCTGTTTTTCCATCCTCGCCCCATCCTCATTCTGCTGCATGAGAATGTCACACCAGATCATGAGTTCTGCAGTCACACTGGCGTTCAGGTTAGAGTCATGGGCCTGTAAGGTTTTCTCTCATTTTAGATCCTGAACCAAAGTCAGGCCTTGAATCAAAGCTCTTAGCTATGATGATATTGTACACTTATCATTTTCTTCTGTCATTGGAATGCTATCCTGATATTTGTCAACATTTGCTTATTTCCAATCTGAAGAAGGGTTACCTTTGAAAGCTAATCAAAAGATGTAATAAAAGTTAGTCTAATAATAAAGGTATCATCTTCTTTTCTTTTCTATGTTTTGATTTATTTCTCTTTATTACCTTTAAAAGTGGACTAACATGGCTACCACACCACTTTACTCAATATATTACAAATATAATTTGCAGTAGTCTATTCTGACCAGTAGAGGTCAGATTTAATGCAAAACCAAACTAAGACAGATGATAATCCTGATATTTATACTGTCAGGTGCTTTTCACCAATCTTCAGCAGATGGCACAGTAAGATTGAAAGTAAGGGTTTCTGGAGGTCACAATGTTTCATTAGAGTCAGGCCTGAAAGATCATATAGCTCTTTTTCTAAGTTGGTATATCAAAGGCATATAACTTATCTGTTGTTGTTTACTGTTACTTGTGTCTCTGCTGAGCATAGTTCACAAATGGAAGAAATGTTGCTATCACAGCTCAGTCTCCCTTTTCCACAGGGGTCAGAACATTCTGTTTGGAAATAGTCCACAATAAATAAAATGTACTCTCAATACAGACATGCCAAGTCACAGGCATTCAGCATGTGGCACACACATTTGGCCCTCTTCTCTAACTCACATGCTAAAACACTTTTTTCTCCAGCATTGTCCCCCCCCCCCCCTCCCCAAATTCTGAATCTCTCTCCCACTTCACAACTGTTGCTCATTCGCTCCGATCCCCAACCTGGGGTTATTTAAGCTTGCCTTCCATCCTGGCCAGCACAGGCAGCCACAGCGCTGAGTGCAAGCTGCCTGTGGGCAATCTGCAGGGCCTTCCCTCTGCCGGCCCCACCTCTTTCAGAAACAGGAAGCAGAATCCCTCCGGTGGTCATCTGGACAGTTCGGGCACCTTTTTGATGATTGGTCGTGAAAAAATATGGACCAAGTAAAGTCGGCCAAATGCTCGTGAGGGACGCCCTGCTTTTTTCCATTATCGGCCGAGGACGCCCATCTGTTAACCACGCCCCCGTCCCGCCTTCGGTACACTGCCGACACGCCGCCTTGAACTTTGGTTTGGTCGTCCCTGCGACGGAAAGCAGTTGAGGATGCCCAAAATTGGCTTTCAATTATGTCGATTTGGGCGACCTTAGGAGAAGGACGCCCATCTCCAGATTTGTGTCAGAAGATGGGCGCCCTTCTCCTTCGAAAATAAGCAGGATGGTATCCGTAATTGAAATAATTTTTTTTTTACTGTTCCCCTCGTTTTAGTGCTTGTCTTGTCTGGAAAGAAGGTGAGCCCTTGAGGCATATTTTCAAAGCACTTAGCCTTCCAAAGTTCCATAGGTTTCTATGGAACTTTGGAAGGCTAAGTGCTTTGAAAATATGCCTCCTTAGGTCCCGCAAGGCCCCGAAGGACCTCAGAGGACAGCCATGCAACCCCAAGACTTCACCCGCAGCGACCGCCGTTCACCGGGGGTTGAGCCCCCAGCTGCAGGCGGCCAACGGGACTTCCGGAACCGCGGGGTTGACGAACTGACCCAGTACCGGAACCAGGAGCGGGAAGGGCAAGTGGAAAACAAAGAAGTCCAGAAGCAGGCACCAGGTCAGGGCAGGCAGCTCACAGCGTCGTCCAAAAACAGGCAACAGGTCAGGGCAGGCAGCTCACAGCGTCATCCAAACACAGGCAACAGGTCAGGGCAGGCGGCTAGCAGAGTTATCCAAAAACAGTCCAAAGGTCAAACCAGGAGAACAAGGGAACGTACTGAAAACTAGAACACACAAAGACTGGCCTAGGGAAACAGAACCTGAAGCTACGTCCTGTTTTAGCCCCGCTCCTTAAATACTGTCAGTAATCAACCGCCCAGCCCCAGCCGACATGGCCAGCCAATCGGAACCCGGCCACTGAAGAAATCCCTCTGGTTGGTTCTGTCCGGCTTCCCAGGCGGGGCTACAGCACCGGCATCCCAATCTGATTCCTCTGAGGCGGAGATTCGGGCTCCCGTGCCCGAATGTGGGGAAGACGCCGGCCATCATGTCTTGGTGCCATCCTCCCCGCTGGCACAAGCACGGAACCCATAGCCGGCGACCGAGAGTCCGGAAGCCACGATCGCCGGCCCACGGGCTCGGCCCCGGACAGGGCGGCCATCGCCGCGGTGAGCCCCGGCTCTCAGCCGCGGCCTCAAGAAGGCCGGCCATCACCGCAATGGACACCGGCTCGGCCCCGACTGCACCCGAAATAGGCGCCCATCCGGGAGACCGCCGGGTAAGCCCTCTCTGGCTGCGGGTCCTTCCTCCCGGCCCTTGCTACCCGCAGAGGAGCAGCCGGAGGGAGTGACGGATGTGACAGTGCTCTATTTATTAACTATGTATTCATTTATTTGTTGATATTTCTTTATAAGTTTACTTTAAGTTCTTTTATTCTCCTTATTAAAGGGATTTTTAAGGTTCTTTGATGAACAGAAAATTAATCTAGTGTTTTTGGCTTTACAGATAGCTTTGCATTGCTTTCTGGGATCAGCATAAAAATGGCCCTGGAACACATACGATTTTATAGCATTTTCTAGCATTTTAAAGCAGCGTTTTTAGCCAATTTTTAGTGATTTCAGGAGGGCATTCCCTTCTCTATCAAACTGAAACTGTGAAAAAGCTGGTAAGAATATATTTTCTGTTTGAATTTTGTTGTAATAAAATTTTCTGGCAGTACAAAAGTCTGCATTTAGCAGATGGACCTGTTGTAGCAGGTGTTTTAAGCATTTGAAAGAATAGAATTTTGGCCCCCTTTGTAATGCATATAAGCACTACAGCTAGCAGGTTAGTACAGCAAGCAAGACTGTTCATTGAAAGCAATGTTGTGGCTTTAAGTAAATTGCTTCTTTTCATGCTGTGCTGATGGACATTATCCCCCTGTTTTATGATTCCTTTAGTTTTTGATGTAGTCCCAGTTTGTCTGTGAATTTTGTTTTTAGACTTTTTCAGTATTGAGTTCTTAAAGTCTGTATTCATCATCCAGCCCTTTAAGTTTGGTTTCAATTACTGACTTCCTTGTAGTTAGAATATTCATAGGGTGCCAGCATTCCTTGCCTTCACTAAAGGGAAGTATGATTTCAAATTCCCCTTTAGATATGTAGCTTTTTGTTATGAATATGTGTATGATTCACAACCATCTTCTGTACTGTACATTAAGTTGTAATCACAAACTACCTCTGATTCGTTCCACTTATGGGAGAATTATATTGTGTTATGCACCAATGAGATAGTGCAACATCTGCATGTCTGTGATTTGAATTTGCATGTCATTTAGGTACCCTTTTACTAATCCATAGTAGGGCTACCGTGGCAATGGCATGTAACAAATCAGCCCTACCACTGGGCTACTGCAGGAGCCGGCGGTGGTACCAGTTTGTGCCGTGTTCCATTTCCTGCACTCTAAAAATAGTTTAATTTTTTTTAGCGCTGGGGGCTTACCCAGCGGTAATCGGGCAGCGCCGTGCACTGTCTGGTTGGCACCGGGTTAGCGTGGGAGCCCTTACCACCTCCTAAGTAGTTGAGTGGCCATTTCCATTTTAAAAACACCAACATTCTTTTACCCGCTGTGGTAAAAGAAGGTCTCAGTGCACGGCAAACCCGCGTGCAGACACCACCACAGGTGTCCTTTTACCAAGCTGCAGTAAAAGGACCCATTAGTCTTTTATGGGGGCTTTTTTGGTTTTTTTTAAACCAAACTAAAATAAATAAAACAATTACATACAAATAAAATAAAACTTAGTTAAATTCACAATAAAACATGCATGCAATAGTAAATACACCCATATGGTTAAGGCCCCTGTTTACTAAGCCATGTTGTGGGCACGCTAGTGTTTTTAGCGTGCACTAAAAATTAGCACGCACTAACGCTAAAGACACTCATATGGGTGTCTGTAGCGTTAGTGCACGCTAATTTTTAGCGTGTGCTAAAAATGCTAGCACACCTTAGTAAACAGGACCCTGTCTCTTTTGAATGTTTTAGTAATTTTCATATTTTGCTGATCCAATACTTTTATTATGTATTTGCTATTATGTCATGCCACTTGCATGCATGTTTTGTTGTGAATTTAACTAAGTTTTATTTTATTTATATGTAATTGTTTTATTTATTTTAGTTTGGTTTTTAATTTGATATCTGTTCAATTGACAGTCGCTGCCCCTGAAGCAGCCTGCCATTGGCAAAATGTGGCCACGTTGGGCAATTTTAATAAAAGTGTGCTTTATTTTAAACTCTTCGGTCTATGAGAAGTGATGGACCAGGCACACATCGAGCTCTTCAGTATCCATAAGGCTGTACACACTAGCACATAACCCCTTTTTACTTTCAAGTGCATTTCTCTCATCTATCCAAACATGAAAAGAAGGTATTTAATTTTATGTACAGAAATGACCCTAAAGAGGCAGTGCTCGGTTTCTGTTTTTAAACTGACAAGGTTATGCTTTTCCCTCTCACTCAAATTCACAAAAAAAGTAACCAGCTTTTGTCAGTAGGGAGATGTGACATACCCAGACATGTTTTATAGCAACACACATGCTGTGATAATGTCTACATCCTGTTTGTATTGTACTCATACCTTGTTTGTTTAAAAAAAATGAAAACTGCTACAGCAGGCAACCCATGTGTGGTTCTCCCTTTGTATGCAGGATCTTGTAGTTCAGTTTTTTGCATGCCCACGCGCAGTGCTTATAGGACAAAGGTGAATGCAGCTTTTATTTTGTCTTTTAAATTATGCTATCACACTTAAATATGAGCATGCTGCATCTTACACAGTAGGGAAATGAGATGTGTCCAGAGATATCTTACAACCCCATTCTAGTTCACATTTAAAATCAATCTCTCCAAAAAGATCTTTTCACCTTGATCCTGA
Organism: Microcaecilia unicolor; assembly: GCF_901765095.1. Lineage (NCBI taxonomy): Eukaryota > Metazoa > Chordata > Amphibia > Gymnophiona > Siphonopidae > Microcaecilia > Microcaecilia unicolor. The sequence continues at coordinate 234,784,099 of NC_044034.1, forward strand.
ATGAAGGGTACCCTAATAAATGAGTAAGGGCTTTGCAGAGGGGAAGGGGAGAAGGAGGCTGTCTGACTGTACATATGTCTAGGAGCCCTTGGAGTCATTATAGATTAGATTGGATTGATTAATTTATATATACCAAGTGGTTTACAATTTTACAATTTCAATACGATATTATAGATAAACAGTTTGGTGTGAGTGTTGCCTTGGGTTGACCGACTTCTTTCCTTTTAAATTTGGAATTCCTTTCTATTTTGTGTTATTTTATGTTATTGCTTTTTACCTGTAAACCACCTTATCCTATCTTTTTAGTGAAAGCAGTATATCAAATTTTTAATGAACATAAAAATAAACATGTTAAATAAAATCTATAACAGGTCACTTTAAATGTTGTTGAAACAACCAAGTTTTTTAAAGTTTATGAAAAACAAATTATGAACAGCCATTATGAAGTTCCTCAGACAAGGCGTTCCAAAGAGATGGTCCCAGCATATGAAAATGCTCTTTTTCTAGTTATTGAAAGTTTAACAGCATCAAGACTCAGGAGTTGCAGAAGGCTTTTTTGTGATAAGCAATATGATCGGATCGCTTAGACCCTGTTATTAAATGAGCAGCTGTATTTTGCCCCAGTTGTAGGCACTGAAGCCTGAATTTACTCAGCCTTGTGGTAAGCAGTAGATAAAGAAAGCTATAAAGAATGACTGAGGGCTTTGCAGAGGGGGCCTGTCTTCTTATAAAAATGTGGGTCATTATCCTGCTTATTTTCGAAGGAGAAGGCTGGCCATCTTCCGACACAAATCGGGAGATGGCCGGCCTTCTCCTAATGCTGGCCAAATCGGTATAATCGAAAGCCGATTTTGGCCGGCTTCAACTGCTTTCCGTCACAGGGCCGGCCAAAGTTAAAGGGGACATTTCGGCAGGGTACAGAAGGCGGGATGGAGGCATGGTTACGAGATGGCCAGCTTCGACCGATAATGGAAAAAAGAAGGACGGCTCTGACAAGCACTTGGCCGGCTTCACTTGGGCCATTTAGTTTTAGGACCAAGCCTCAAAAAAGTGCCCCAACTGACCAGATGACCACCGGAGGGAATCATGGATCACCTCACCTTACTCCCCCAGTGGTCACCAACCCCCTCCCACCCCCCCCCCAAATTTTTTTTTACATTTTTGTGTCAGCTTCCATGCCAGCCTCAAATGTCATACCCAGCTCCATCACAGCACTAAGCAGGTCCCTGGAGCAGGTTTTAGTAGGTACTGCAGTGGACTTCAGGCAGGCGGACCCAGGCCCATCCCCCCTACCTGTTAAACTTGTGGTGATAAATGTGAGCCCTCCAAAACCCACTCTACCCACATGTAGTTGCCCCCCTTCACCCATAAGGGCTATGGTAGTGTTGTACAGTTGTGGGTAGTGGGTTTTGGGGGGGGTTTGGGGGGCTCAGCACACAAGGTAAAGGCGCTATGCACCTGGGAGCAATTTGTGAAGTCCACTGCAGTGCCCCCTAGGGTGCCCGGTTGGTGTCCTGGCATGTGAGGGGGACCACTGCATTATAAATGCTGGCTCCTCCCATGACCTAATGCCTTGTATTTGGCTGGGTTTGAGATGGCCGCCATTAGTTTCCATTATCGGCGGGAAACCAATGGCAGCCATCTCTAACGCCGGCCATCTCTAACACCGGCCCAAATGTTGAGATTTGGCCGGCCCCGACCGTATTATCGAAACGAAAGATGGCCGGCCATCTTGTTTCGATAATACGGTCAGGTATGCCACTTTACGAGGCCGGCCTTAGAGATGGCCGCCCATATAGATGGCCGGCCCCATTCAATTATGCCCCTCCATGGTAATTAGTAGCTAAAGAAAAAAAAGTAGAGGGAATAGGGAGGGGGGAGGGTTTAGTTGATTGAAAAAAAGATACAAACCTCTTATTGTTTCTTGCCTTCTTTAAAAAATCAAGCATCTTTGCAGTCACAAAAACTCCACTTTTGCTGAACTATTTGTAAAGCTGTGTTACAGCATTTTGGTTAAATGGTCTGTGTACGGAGAAACGGCTGTTGCTGAGAGTTTCTTTCAGCTTAGAAGCATGATGATTTTGGTATTTGCACAGGAGGCCGGGGGGTGGGGGTGGGGGGGTGGGTGGAAGAGGGGGATTCAGCATCCTGTTTTTAAAAATAGACAGATTTGTAGAAAGCAGAAATTCTGTGACCTAACAACACACACATACACACACAAAAAGTGTATTTCCCCACTAGGTCTGAAGGCTAAAATGCCTTTTGTTCCTCAAAACTCCCTTTGAAAGAAAATGAGCCATGACATTCTCATGATGGGCATGAGCCATGACTGTAAAAACATATGAGGGCTGAGAAAATAAAATGAACCACACCACACATGCTCCATGCCCGTCGAGGGTGGCATCTAACAACTGATGTCACTTCCCATCATGTGAAACAGTATTCTCGCTGCCATCTTGGTTTTGTGACATCACAGAAAGTGACATTATGGGCACTGCCATCTTGGATTATGTAATGTGTACGCACTACTATCTTGGAAAAAGGATGTGGCCTAGAAAGAGCTATGATGTCACTTCCTCTGATACCACCAAAGGGGCAGAGTTTAGGGAGAAGTTATGATGTCGCTTCCAGGAGCATCATCAAAGTGGGTGGGGAGAGGGTAGGAGGAGTGGGGGCATGGCTTGGGTAGGGAGTGGATGGGGTTGAGTCCTCAATTCTGATTTGCTGACACAACTGGAAGTGGGCAAACCGATTATACAAATTAGGTTTGACAAAAGCTAGTGAATCTTATGACTCATATAATTTACCCTGACACAGATCTAGCACACAGTTACCCTTGGCAAACTGAACCAACAAGTTTTTCGTGATCACCTTTATAGCCCTCTAATTCTGTCCCCCTTACTTGCGTCATAAGCACATAAGTATTGCCATACTGGGAAAGACCAAAGGTCCATCGAGCCCAGCATCCTGTTTCCAACAGAGGCTAATCCAGGTCACAAATACCCGGCAAGATCCCAAAAATGTACAAAACATTTTATACTGCTTATCCCAGACATAGTGGATTTTCCCCAAGTCCATTTAATAACGGTATATGGACTTTTCCTTTAGGAAGCCATCCAAACCTTTTTTAGCGGAGTTTAAAAATTGAGACACTATCTTCTGCTTTGGCTGGTAGGGATCCCCAAACCCCAACAGTGGAAGCCCTCCTCCAACCAAAGTCTGCTGCATTTCCTGGGCTGCTGCTGTGCTGGCACCCCCTCCCCCTGCACATGCTTAGATTTCTTATGAAGCTGAGCATGTGCAAGAGAGGCTCGACCTCATGCATGCACAAAAAAATGAGTATGTGCAGGAGGCGGCTATAATGCAGGGTGGGATCCTGTTTCCTGGAGACAGCATCACTATTACATAGCTTGCTGGAGACACTTATATCACTAGGAGGTATGACGTGAGGCCTTTGGCATAGTATCACAAGGTTATTGGCAGGGAAACAGTTAATTCACTGAGCAATTGTTGTACATGTCTTTGTAAATTTACTAGAATAATAAGAGGCACCAATATATCTGCTCAGATACAAGTGACAAAAAAGACAGATAAAATAGAATAATAAAAAGACTCCATTTGCAGATGGGCACAAGTGATGAGAGCCGGCACAGAAGTGTGGATAGTGTTACAGTTGGACTTAAAGGAGAATACTTTTGTAGAAACTCCTTTTAGTTTTTACCCCTGATGCAGCCTGAGGGCAAAATGTGGCCACGTTGGGTAACTGTTTCAATAAGCCACTTCTTTTTATGATTCCATTTTATCTACCTTTTTTGTCACATGTCTTTGTAAATGATATAGGAACCCAAGGTGCAACAATGCCTAACTGTATGAAATGGTTTGTGGTGGGACTATTAGTTACACACAATGTGAGGTATTGTGGGGGTTGGGAAGAGGCATGCTTGTAGGGCACCCTGAAACAGTTTTTTCTGGTGTGAATATCTGTCCCCAAATAGGGAAGAAAATGGATAAAAATAGGGAAGAAGGATGGGGCCCAGTGGAAGAGTGTGGACCAGTGCTTTGTTCTGAGAAAATAGCTGCCAAGACTTATGCTGAGCACACAGTAGGTGGTGGGGTACACAGGACTTGTTTTCAAAAAGTACATACGATCTACCATAGGTCTACCTGGAAGGTGGCTTCGTCAGGATCTGGTAGTTTCGGGTTTGAGCCTAGCTGGTGCACCAATGGAAACCAAGCTGAACCCAAAAATGTAATTGTTGTTTTTTTCTGCAAACCATAAAGGGGTTGAAAAGGGATGTTTTGGACAAAAGACAAAAGGTACCTATGCCCCTTCCCGGTGTGTACTGGCTGAAGAATTGCCTTGCACTCGTTATAAATGGCGTGCTTCATGCTTTTATATTTTTTCAGCACTGAATCAGTTACCTGCCTGCTAATGGTATTGGTGGTATTTTCTCCTGATTTCTGCTACTGTTGAACAGGACACCTATCCTGTGAGCTCTTTCCTCATTTGAAAGCCATATCATTTACCTGATCAGAACAATCAACCACAGGCAGTTATCTGAGAGAATCTTTATTGCAGGTGGAAGTTTCTAGAACTGGGGGAGTTTGCTCAAAGCTATAGGGTGAAGCATCGCAAGATTATATGAGAGGCCTTCAGCAGAGGCTGTCCCCCTTCTTACTGATGTCTCAGAACTTGGCTTACCATGTTGTTCCAGGTGTAGCCCTCTGTTCTGCTTTCTCCTTTCAGCGGCTTTCTGCTGGCTCAGTCTCAGCTACAGCTGGGAGTGAGTAGTGGACTTGGCTATCGCTAACACATGTCCTCCTCTTTTGTGGCAGAGCGGTTCACAGAGGCTTCCAGTAGTGCCGTTAAAATAACTGAGTGGAGGTGCACAGCATAACTAATGGCAGATTGGGGCAATAACAGAGTTTCCATGGTTCTGTTCCAGGAGAACTATTTGTGGCCAGTCCAGGATTTCTGTCACACTCATTGTGATGCATTATGGGATGGGGCCATAATGCATAATGTAGCAATAGTGCTGGAGCCTGTATTGCAATTCACATCCCTTACCAGGGTGGTCTGTAGTTGGCTACGGATGTTGTATATCAAGCCTAGTAAATGTTTGGAGCTCTGCCTGAAACAGTGGGCTCATGGTTAGGGCAGTGGCCTGGAGGCATCATTGTTCTGTTCTCTGGACCCAGAGTTAAAAGAAGAAGAAACAATCCACTGAGGGGAGCTGATAGAAAGCAACTGATGTTCTAGAATAGACTAATCTGTAAATTTTGCTCATATGGATCTCCAATAGCATTGAGAATAACACAATAGCACAGATGCTGCTTGCTGAATCAAACTGACTATAAAGGAGATACTTCAATTAATGACATGAAAGTAGTTACAAAATATTTAAGTCTCTACTATAAATATATGGCTCTAGAGCAACGACATGAGCAACAGTCAATTTTCTGATTGCAATTAAGCTTGCTTGAATTTGACCTTGAAAGCATCTTAGTTAAATTGAATATTTAAAAAAAAAGGAGAGTGGGGGGGGGGGGGGGGGGGGGGAAACAAGAAACAAACAGAACATAGAAGCTCGGGTCAATATTTAGATTCTGTAGTGAGTGTCTCTCTTAAATACCAGTTGCAGCATTTAAGCATATACCTGAATATTTAGTGCTAGCTACTATCTGGATATCAGTGATCTGGATATTTTAGGTATGCCACTGACTGATGCTGTTATCCAGATAATGGCGATACTCAGTGCCAGTATTAAGATAACTTAGGACTGCAGAATATCACTACTATCCAGATATTATCTGGCTCTGCTCCTAACCACCCCAGTAATAACTGTTTAGCACCAGGGAGGTCTGTATTATGTACAAAAATTATCAACAATGCATCTGAAAATCATTGACTAGCTAGAATCAGTAGTGGCAGTTACTATATGTCTTATTGAAAGAATTGAGGGGTGGAGATATATGGAATATTCGTAAATGGATTAACTGTTATTGATGATAAGAGGGATGGTGAAAGGATTTTAAAAAGAAACACATAAAGCAATGCTTTCAGCCAAAGGAAAAAAAAAAAAAGGAAACTTTTGGGAAATCAGAATAAATCCAAGTGCTCAGGCTAAGAGGCATGTCAATATGTTTTCACTTTGAATGTAACCTGGCTGGCCATGGTTATGTTACGGGAATTAAGTCTGTCCATCTCGGCTTATCATTGATATAACATTGCCACTTCAAATGTCAATGGCATACACTTGCCACTGAAGTAAAAATAAATTATTGATTATGAGTAAAAGAATGAAAGCACAGATAATTAATAAGCAAGGGGCATACCTGATGGATAGTGAACGTTAAACTTCAGAGGATCTGGGTGGGTTAATGCATTCACACATTGGGGGTAATATTCAGCCCACTGCAGTCAGCATTTTTAAAAATGCTGACAACTGAATGCAGAACTAGCCTCAGATATTCAGTGTACGGCAATATCCAGGCACTGGCACTGAATATCCATGGCTAATTTAAGCAGGGGAGGTCGTCAGAGCTTATGGGGGTCCCGGCCGATATTCAGACAGGGCAAGCATAAGGCAGTTATGCAGGCCCTGGCTGAATATTGGCAGAGACCCACCATTTTTTTGTTTCACGTCTATAATCCCCTTCCCACCGCTGATGTAGCCCCCCCTCTTTCCCTTCCCTCTCCCCCCAGCCACCAACAGTCAAAACCCCCTCCCCCAGAATGGTCACCCAACTACCAACCTCCGGTTTAGATACCACAAGCTACCGTGAGAGATCATGGCAGCCATTTTCAACCAGCAGTCATAAGGGGCAGGAACAAATGGGCTTTGCTTTTGCTCCCATCGCCCCCACTGGACCACCAGAGTGCAAAGGTTGACCCAGGGGAATGGGAAAAGTGGAAGTTAAAAAAACAACAACAAAAAAAGTTGTGCCGGCACCTTGAAAATTAAGCGGGCCAAATTGGGACAGCTTTTGAGCTATCCTAAATTCTCCCACTTAGCTATGTGGGTTCTGGCACTGAAATTTGCTGGCACCCATATAACCACCGGCTACCTCTTGAACCATCTCTGACCTGCCTATTTTTTTAATGGGCAGTCCAAGCCATTATTCAGTAGCACTATGCTGTTAAATGCCACTGAATATTGACAGTTGGGCACAGTGGCGTAGCCAGACCTGACATTTTGGGTGGGCCCAGAGCTAACATGGGTGGGCACTATGTATATAGGTTATGAGTAGTCTTTCTTGGAATACATACAGAACATAGCTAGAATGTTTCCTCTAACAGCTTTCCTTAGGAAAAATGTATTCAAATTCTGATAACACCTCAATAATAGCAACACAAAATCCCTTCACTGCCAAGTTCTTTGTGAAGTAACACTATATCCTGCAAAGAAGCTTCTTAGAGCCTATGCTGCAAACCTTAACACCAATTCTGAATAGGAATACCAGTAACAGTACCTTTAAAAAGGCAGCAGTGAATATAACAGCAATACACATACCATTGGAATAGCCAGACAAGTCAGACTCATAGATCCTCACACAAACCACATGCCAGCAGAATCTTTCACCTGCTCGGTCACAGGTAGAACACAGACCAACCTTATCAATTACAAAATAAAGGACCAAAAATTTAAATTTGTCCTGTAGTCCTTCCTTTCCCTACCCCCCTCCCATCCATCCCAGTGGCCCAGCATCAGCCCTCCCCTACTCTCCCCATCCATCCACATAGCCCAGCATCAGCCTTTCCCTTCCTCACCATCCTTCCCATAGCTAGGCATCAGCCCTATCCTATCCCCACCCCTCCCTATAGCCTCAGCCCTGCCCTACTACCCATCCCCTGCCCTTACCATTCTCACCCTCCCCCACCCTGAAGCACACCAGTATTAAATATAAACATTTTGGTTTTTTTAATGTCCTTTGCACTGTAGAGCCCACCCCCACCCAGAAACCCACCTTACTCGCCTTTATTAAAATTTATGTTGGTGGGTTTCTGGGAGAAGGTGGGCCTGTCACTGAGGGAAAAAAAGTATATTTTAGGCAGTGAAGAATCACCCCCACCCAGTAGCCCACTACAAGCATTACATTGTATATAATATAAATAAATAAATAAATATATCTAATATAATAAAACTCACCCTCAACGTTCTGAGGACACTGACGTCAGTGAAGCCAAGCCACTGACTTCAGTTCCTTCAGGTTCGAAGGTTCGTGGTGGTGAAGCCACCGGGCCCCGCCCTCGCGTCAAACGTCATGACATCGAGGGCGGAGCAAACATTGAGGGTGAGTTTTATTACTGTGCCTGTGCTCCACCCTTGCGTCAAAACGCGATGACGTCGAGGGCGACCCAGGAAAATCGCCATCCACACAGAGCTACAACAACGCTAACAACAGCGGCGGCGCATGAACCAGCTACAACCGCGATGAGCCACGGGGCGGCCCAGGAAAATCTCCACTGTTCTCCGTATGTGAGTCACCCCCCCCCCCCCCCAAAAAAAAGCTAGCGCCCGTTTCATTGCTCTGAGAAACGGGCCTTCTTTCCTAGTATATGTATATTTTACCTGGGCAGCTGGGCTTCAGTTTTCCAAATTCTTATACATACCATACACTTGTGTGCACGTGGTGACAGATGACTCAGAGCACTGTAGATTGTGCTCTGTGTGCTGCTAGCTCCTATGCTTGACCTGTGCAGGAGAGGGCTGAGGCCTGGGGGGAGGGGGCTCAACTCAAAGCTGATTAAGCGAGCCTGGGAGAGCCCAGTAACTCCTCCAGCTACTGCTGGCAAGGTGGAGGACACCCAGAGCCACATCATCATATGGTACCGCTACCGCGTAGGATGGATGGAGGGAACTATGACGCACTGTGCGGCCACGATGGGATGGGACCTGCTGCTGCTGCAAGTGCATTTTTCAGCGCCGCCGCCAAGCCGAAGGTAGGCGGGCTGAGGAGAGATCAGCTGAGCTGGCCCTGACCGCGACGTGGTGCGCAGTGTATGTGCGCTTGGGTGGGCGGGCCTGAGGGAGCCTGGAGAGATCAGCTCAGCTGAGCCAGAGCGAGCGAGCGGGTGCCGACGTGCCGTTTCTCGTTTCTGCCGTGGTCGCTAGACTAGGCTGCTGCACAGTGTGTGTGCGCTTGGGTGGGCGGGCCTGAGCGGAAATTGGGTGGGCCTGGGCCCACCCAGGCCCACCCGTAGCTACGCCCCTGGTTGGGCAGCCCCAGCCAATTTAAGTGGGCCAAAGCCTGTTCTGTTTGCTTAAATCACTTTGACTATCGGCCGGGTTGTATTCATACAGATAGAGAATGATAACTATACTGATCTTTTTCTATAGGGAACAGAGATGCATATTGTTAGGGTCACCTATTGTGCAAAATATATTCAAAGGTTTAGCTACTCCTGGTTAAATCTGTTAGTGAACAAGAGCTGAAAAAAACCTCTGCATGATGCAGAGTTAAACACAACACCTTTTTGGAGAAGTTAAGATGGTGCCATGGGTGGTAAAAGCTCTGATTTGTCTCCTGTTATTTATTTATGTATTTTACCTTTGTTTAAATTTCATCTATCACAATGCCACCCAATGAAAGAAGAAATTTGCATCTTACCCACTAGACGTTTTGGCAACATGAAGAAAGTGTGAGTTCACTGCTCATCCTGAGTTGGCAGGAAGGTTGGAGTGTTGAGTCCTGCAGAAGAGGATGTACAGGGAGAGTTATCTCTGAATGGAACAAGACTTTTGAGAGCCACCACTAAGAGTGGGAATACTTCTGCTGATGGAATTGTTATGGAACTTTATGAAGACATCATGCATAGAGCATCCTGTACTCCAGATGTAAAGGCAGCAGGCTAGGTAGCTGAATTGGTGGACTTCTTGATCTTTACTGCTGGGCAAATGCCTATAGAGGAGAGTGAGGGTTGACTAAGCATGAACCATCCTCTAGAGAAGCCTGTTGTAGTCATATTGGACACCTTTGGGGATCTTGGTAACGATGGATAATTTGTTATCAGAAGTTACTTTTGACGTGAAGGTTCTTATGTAGGGAGAGGATATCCAGACTAGAGAGCTTTCAGCATGTTGGAAGCTATAAAGAAGGATCTGGGGCCTGTAAATTTTCTAAATAGTTCTTTTACGTTACATTCAGGCTTATATCCTAGTAACACCTTGCAGTTCTAAGCGGTCCCAGATCAAAAGAGAACCTGAACAGACTTCTGGGAAGAAATAAAAGGTGATAACACAGTTAGATACAAAAGTTTCTAAATAGATAAGCTGTTAACTGCTTCCTAAAAGAAAGATAGGACTGTAATGGAAAAAAAAAAACAATCCTGCAACATCCTTCCATAAACGTGTGCCCTGATCTGCTAATAACCTATCAAAATAACTTAATATTTTCTTTCCTTTAATAGTTGGAAAAGTAAAACAATTATCTCCAAACTCTACTAGAGGATGCAAAATAAAATTGAGGAAGCATATAACTAGGAATCTGCCCATGCAATAGTTTAAAAAGAAAGCAAACCATTTTAAATGAAACTCTGGCTGCAATGGGCAGCCAGTGACGTCTAAAATAAAAAAGGAGAATAGTTTTATACTTAGATAGACCAAAAATCAATCTAACTGTTGTATTTTGCACTGTTTGCAGCCTTCTTAGTAAACACTTAGAACAACCCAAATAAATCGAATTGCAATAGTCAAGAGATAATAATAGAGAATGTACCAATCGCTCATATTGACTAGATTCAAAAATGTCCTAATTATATGAAGCTTTTTCATCAGAAAGAAACATTTTTAACTACAGAATTTACCTGTGATTCTAATGAAATAGCACTATCAATATAAACCCCCCAACCCTTAATTGTTGAGGACAGCTGAAAATCAACATTATTGATAGTTAACATCTGAGGAATTTTTTCTGGTTTAGTACGTTTTTTTTTTCTGTGTGTCACTCTAGTTAAAAACATTTTCAAAACAAAAAAGAATGGAAGTATAAACATTTAGTCTTTTCCATGTTAAATTTTAAGTTTTGGAGGTGCATGCATCTTTCTCACAACTCCAGACAACTCTGGACTCTTGTAATATTAATGTTGTAAATAGATGGAAAAGGATTTAATACCAAAATGTCATCTGTGTAAATATAGTGAAGGAAACCATTCATTTCTAATAACATACTTAAAGAGTGCAAGAAGACATTGAACAATACAGGAGAAAGTGGCAAACTGGTTGATATTATGTATATGAATTTTCAAAAGGCATTTGACAAAGTATATTTAGAGTTAAAAGAAAATCCTTCAGAAAATGGAAGAAGGAACTGACTGAAAATAATAAGAAACAGAATGAGGAATGGCAAGTCAAATGCAAAGCGTTGAAAAGGAAGGCAAAGAGGGACTTTGAAAAAAAGATTACGCAGGAGGCAAAAACATATAGTAATTTTTTAAAGGTATATTAATAGCAAGAAGCCGGCAAAAGAATCGGTTGGACCGCCAGATGACCGAGGGATAAAAGGAGCAATCAGGAAAGACAAAGCCATAGCAGAGAGATTAAATGAATTCTTTGCTTCAGTCTTCACCGAGGAAGATTTGGGAGAGATATCAGTGCCAGACATGGTATTCAAAGCTGATGAGTTGGAGAAGATTGGAGGGTGGCCAATGTAATGCCGATTTTTTAAAAAGGTTCTAGAGGAGTTCCAGGAAATTGAAGACCGGTGAGCCTGATGTTGGTGCGGGGCTTAATGGTAGAGGCTATTATAAAGAACAAAATTACAGAGCATATTCAAATGCATGGATTAATGAGACAAAGCCAACATGGATTTCGTGAAGGGAAATCTTGCCTCACCAATCTATTACATTTCTTTGAAGGGATGAACAAACATGTGGATCAGGGGCGTATCTGCGTGGGGCCACAGGGGCCTGGGCCCCCGCAGATTTCGCCCTGAACCCCCCTCCTTGCCGTCAACCCTCCCCCGCTGCTTACTTTTGCCAGCCGAGGTCTGACCCGCAATCTCCATATTTCGTCTTCCTCCGTGGTCAGACGCCGAACTGGATTCAACCAATCAGCACTGCAGCGTTACTTCCTTGAAGCACATGGCCACGGAGGAAGACGAAATATGGAGATTGCGGGTCGGACCTCGGCTGGCAAAAGTAAGCAGCGGGGGAGGGTTGACGGCGGGGAGGGGGTGGAGAGAGGCGGCGGCGGGGGGGGGGGAGGGAGGCAAAAATGTGCCCCCCTCTCTGGCTCTGGCCCCCCCTACCGCCGGATTCCAGATACGCCCCTGATGTGGATAAAGGTAAGCCAGTTGATATTGTGTATCTGGATTTTCAAAAGGCATTTGACAAAGTACCTCATGAAAGACATCAGAGGAAATTGGAGATTCAGGGGATAGGAAGTAGTGTCCTATTGTAGATTAAAAACTGGTTAAAGGATAGAAAACAGAGAGTAGAGTTGAATGGTCAGTATTCTCAATGGAGAGGGATAGATAATGGGGCTCCTCAGGGGTCTGTGCTGGGACCCCTGCTTTTTAACATATTTATAAATGATCTATAGATGAGAGTAACTAGTGAGGTAATTAAATTTGCTGACAACACAGTTATTCAAAGTTGTTAAATCACAAGAGGATTGTGAAAAATTACAAGAGGAACTTATGAGACTGGGAGAATGGGCGTCTAAATGGCAGATGACGTTTAATGTGAGCAAGTGCCAAGTGATGCATGTGGGAAAGAGGAACCCGAATTATAGCTACGTAATGCAAGATTCCATGTTAGGAGTCAACAACTAAGAAAGGGATCTAGGTGTCGTCGTTGATGATACGTTGAAACCCTCTGCTTAGTGTGCTGTGGCAGCTAAGAAGGCAAATAGAATGTTAGGTATTATTAGGAAAGGAATGGAAAACAAAAGTGAGAACATTATAATGCCCTTTTATCGCTCCATGGTGTGACTGCACCTCGAATACTGTGTTCAATTCTGGTCACCGCATCTCAAAAAAGATATAATGGAATTAGGAAAGGTACAGAGAAGGGCGATGAAAATGATAAAAGGGATGGGACGACTTCCCTATGAGGAAAGGCTAAAGCGGCTAGGACTCTTCAGCTTGGAGAAAAGACTGCTGAGGGGAGATATGATAGAGGGCTATAAAATAATGAGTGGAGTGGAATGAGTAGACGTGAATCCTTTGTTTATTCTTTCCAAAAATACTAGGACTAGGGTATTTGAAGACTTAGGTTTAGTGATATCATGAGGGGCATAAGTTTTCCTGAGGGCGTCCTCGCAGGACGTCCCACGAAGGGGCAGGGAAACCTGTGTTATCAAAACAACATGTGCGGCCATCTTTCGTTTCAATAATAAGGTCGGGGACGCCCAAATCTCAACATTTAGGTCAGCCTTAGAGATGGTCGTCCTTAGAGATGGTCATCCCCTGACATGCCAGGACACCAACCGGGCACCCTAGGGGGCGCTGCAGTGGACTTCAGAAATAGCTCCCAGGTGCATATCTCCCTTACTTTGTGTGCTGAGCCCCCACCCCCCCCCCCCCAAAACCCACACCCCACAACTGTACATCACTACCATAGCCCTAAGGGGTGAAGGGGGCACCTACATGTGGGTACAGTGGGTTTGTGGTGGGTTTTGGAGGGCTCACATTTACCACCAGATGTGTAGCAGGTAGGGGGGTATGTGCCTGGGTACGCCTGCCAGAAGTGCACTGCAGTAATTACTAAAATTGCTCCAGGGACCTGCATACTGCTGACAGGGGGCTGGGTATGACATTTGAGGCTGGCATAGAGGCTAGCAAAACACATTTTTAAAGTTTTTTTTTTAGGGTGGGAGGGGGAGTAAGGGGAGGTCATCCCCAATTCCCTTTGGTGGTCATCTGGTCAGTTTGGGCACCTTTTGAGGCTTGGTTGCAAGAAAAAATGGACCAAGTAAAGTCGGCCAAGTGCTCATCAGGGATGCCCTTCTTTTTTCCATTATCGGCCGAGGATGTCCATGTGTTAAGCATGCCCCAGTCCCGCCTTCACTATGCTTCCTACACGCCCTGGGAACTTTGGGCGTCCCTGCGACAGAAAGCAGTTGAGGGTACCCAAAATCAGCTTTCGATTATGCCGATTTGGGCAACCCTGGGAGTAGGATGCCCATCTCCCGATTTTTGTTGAAAGAAGGGGCACCCTTCTCTTTCGAAAATAAGCCTGTATATCTTTTGTAATAGGTTGTTCATTTTTTTATGCTTTTTTTAAAGTTTCTTCTCAGATTTTATGGGTCTCTTCCTCTTGCTCTTTTTTGGAGTTTAATAAGATCTTATTTGTTCCAGTATGACTACTATTAAAATACATGGTGTATTACTATGACCTGTATGTCTAGAATTTAAAGATTCTTGAATTTTTTGTTCCAAAGTGTATAAATATCAAATTACAAAATGGCATGTTTTGCAAATTTTAATGCACTATTATTATTATTATTTTGCTAATTTAACCAGATTGAAAATAATAAAAAAGTGAAAATGTGATGGGGACAAAGGTTTGGACACCCAACTAAGGGGGTCTTTTACTAAAGATTAGCTTGAGGTATCTATAGCAGGGCCCATTTTATTCCTATGTGCCCTGCTGCACATAACTCATTCTAATCTTTAGTAAAAGACCCCCTAAGTTGTTAATAAGACTCAAAATGTATAAAGGGCAGTTCTATACATTGGTGCCTAAAGATAAGCTATACATTGCTGAAATCTCATCTGCTATAGAAATGTAACACTCAAGGCTGAAAAAACTTTCATAAGTCCTTTCAAAAAGATGTTCTTCATATAGTATAAATTTATATGTAAGGACGTGCTCATATGTTTTCAAGGGACAAACAGAAACTCACTGGTCTTCAAAGTTGTCCAGGCATATAATCATAGCACGACTCCACTGTTTAAATTAGTGCCCCCAAGTGCCAAACAACATTTGTATATATAAATATTACTATAAACTTCTCATTTAACTTGCTAGATGAAATAAATAAAATAAATACAACTGCAAAGTGTAATACAGCCATAATTGTAATAACTTTACAAACTTAGGAAAAAAACATTTGTTCAATTATTTATATAACATTGGCTTCCTTAGACTACAATGTAAAGGTTAGGGGGGTAGGAATTAGTGAAGTGTATTACACAATATCACACGTTAAACAAGAAAAATAGTGACACCGTTATTCCCATACTTCTTATCTCTAAGCTTGTTTAGTATCTAAGAAGTTCTGAAGCTGATCAGGCATATAATATATATATTTTGTTTGATTTATCCTGTTAACACATATACAAGGATATGCAAGAAGGAAGGAACCTCCCATTTCCAAAATTTTTGACCTCATTGACAGACACCTTTTCCTTTTTTCCTGTGTTATTTTAGTCACGTCAGGATAGAGCCAGATCTTCTGGCCTGCAAACATGCGGTTGGTTGATTTAAAATAAAGTCTCATTACTGCATTTAAGTCCTGCTGGAAAACAAAAGACACTATCAACGTTCCTCTTTCCATCGCGTTTGTAATTGATTGTTCCAAAATGGCTGTGACATTTTGTAAATCCACTGAGTCTTCTCCCTCTACTTTATTCATTGTATTTGAAATGTAGTATTTTATTCAAAGGAGGAAATATTTCTTGGGGAAAATTCAAATTTTCTTTCAAAAATCTGCAAAACATATCATTTGGAGAGACTCCCAACATTCTAGGAAAATTTAATAGTCGAAGGTTTAACCTCCTGTTATAGTTCTCCATTTGTTCTATTTTTCTTCTGATCTCAAGACTATCTTTAATCACAGCCACCTTGAATTCTTCCGTTTGCTTAGAGTCTGTCTGCAAGGCTTCAATTTTCTTTGAAAAATCCCGATTAGCTACTTCCATAGAGTTCTTCACTTCCTGCACCGATAAATTTAATGTCTTTACCTCATCAGAAGATTGTTTCAGGGTTCTTTCAATTTCTAATAACTTCAGCCAGATCCGACTTAGATTCACCTCCGTCTCTCCTGCAACTTCTGATCTCCCCGTCAGGTCGAGCTCCCCTCTGGGCTCTTCAGAATCACCCTTTCCGGGTCCTGGAGGAAACCCCGTTCGACTAGCGAGAGTTGCCGGGCAAGGAGGAGTTATAGAGCATAGCGGGGAAAGAGATGTTTCTATGTCCAGTGGGAGAGCAGCTTCACCGGTTCCCCCCGCTAAGGACTCCACTCCGCTAATGCGGGAAACCGCGGGGAAGAAGCGTTCCAAGCCTGTCCTTGCCGGAGTGGATGTCTCGGAAGGTAGGGGAACTCCCCGGATCGTCCCTTTACGTTTTGTATGCGGCATTCTAACAGGAATATCTATTTAATCGGCAGGGAAGGCAGGAGACCGCTTCAAACACAACCGCTTACGGCGCCATCTTGACACACCCCAGGAGCTCATAATTTTATAAACCTTGCTGCAAAAATTATAGAATAAGGTCAGTTGAATACACAACTTAATTTAATAATTGGCAGTTAATTGAAGTTAACAGAAAATTATTGGCTTTAATATGTGTTTATTGGTGCTAGGAGGAGTAGCCTAGTGGTTAGTACAGTGGACTTTGATCCTGGGGAACTGAGTTTGATTCCCACTGCAGCTCCTTATGACTCTGGGCAAATCACTTAACCCTCCATTGCCCCTGGTACAAAATAAGTACCTGAATATATGTAAACCGCTTTGAATGTAGTTGCAAAAACCTCAGAAAAGCGGTATATCAAGTCCCCTTTCCCTTTCCCTAATCGGCGTGTAAAACTGACCTTAGTCGCTATTCTAGAAGCTGTACCTAAACCCTAGGCATGCCCCTGACTTACCCAGTTCCCTCCCATATCTACAACCCCTAGAAGTTATACATGTTACAATTTGTGAGCACTTATACCATGCTTTGATATGGCATATGTGCTTGCAGCTAAACTGTGGACTTAGACTAATCCTATATAATAATTTGCACCTCCAACGTTCCATGTCTGGCTACATGGGTTCATAACATCTCCTGACGTTAGCCAGCCTCCAGCGTTCCATTCCCCCTCACTGTCCCGCCCTTGCGTCAAGACGTAATGACATCAGAGGGCAGAACAGTGAGAGGGAAGGGAACGCTGGAGGCGAGCTGATGTCAGGAGGGATGTTACGAATGGAACGGAAGCCAGCACCAGCCAGCCAGAGAACGTTCAGGTACAAATTGATGGGAGGACAGAATCACGGGACATCGAGGGGAGGGAGGGAGGAAGGGAAGGGGAGGGCAGGGCAGAGGAGAATTGATGGACATGGATGGGATGGGAGGACAGTAGAGGAGAGAATCGCGGGACACGGATGGGGGGGCAGGGAAGAGGAGAATTGCTGGACATGGAGGGGAGGGCAGGGGAGAGAGAGAAAAAAAGCTTACATGACAGCCTTCCTAGGGCCCGTTTCATTGTTGAGGAAAAGGGCATAGTTCCACTAGTATTCTATAATGGCAGTATCGTGCTTTGTGTGCATCATCCTGGTGCCTACATTTCAGCGCTCTTTCTTGAATCTGCCCCTAACCGAACAATTATCTACAAGTGCTGCAGGCAGTGCTTCACCTGCAGCCATTGATAATAGTGTTTAGATTATAAATTATACTCCCTACCAAGTACCTCAAAAGTCCAGATAAATACTTTATTTTGTATCTTCAGTTTAGGGTTAAACCAAAGGGAAATTTTCTCTGACCTAGGCCATGACAATTTCAAGCCTTTGACCATAAATCTTAGAACTTTTGGTGAAACAATTAATAATTGAGAGCGAGGTTCTAACCTTTGAGACTGATCCATAAGCAAACTATGCAAAGGGAAAAGACTTACTAATGCCCTTTCCAACCGGAACCACTTAGGAACCATTCCATCAACACTATCTGTAAACCATTCAGCAGCAGCGAACATCAGATAGTGGTATAATGTAGAATCTGGATAATTGACACCACCCCTTTCTTGAACCAATGTAATTTCCTTTGTGCTATGCTAAAAACCTAGAAATTTTTACTTTCTATTGCTTTATAAGAGAAATCAGGATAAAGAAGAGGTATCATAATCAAAACATAATTCAGCATGGGTGAAGATACATCTTAACAGTATCAAATTGCCCCCACTAAAAGAAACAGAGGCAACCTTTTCAGGAAAATATCATTAACAAAGTACAGAAGAGCTACAGTACCTTATAAAGTTCTAAAGAGTACTCTACAGTACCATACCATACCCCCAAATATCTCAACCTACTTAGAGCCACAGAAGAAGAACATCTTCTAGATGTTGTCTCTTGACATGCACATTAAGGGGCATAACCACAGATTTCCCTCAATTAATCTTATACCCAGAAATTCCAGAAATTTTTCTATGAAGTCAATAAATTAGGTAAATACTGAATATGTACATAAAGTGACAAACCATCTGCATAAGCAGACAATTTCCACGGGATTTCCCCTTAATTTCTATATTCTATAACAATGCATGTAACTTAATTGGTTAATTAGTTAATCAGCGCTGTTAATTGGACATTAACAAGCAATTATCAGCACTAATTGGCATTAAGATTTACATACACAACTCGCTAAGCGTAATCTGTAACATGGTGTACCTAAATTCTAAGTTACATAGTTGAAAAGGGGGCTGACCATGGGCAGGGCATAGGCGTTTCTAATATCTGTACGTATTGTTGTAGAATAGACCCACTCTTTGCCTAATTTAGGTGTCAGGATTTATGCCAAGTAAAACATGGCCGCAACTACATATGATCATGTGGAGAGGCGATCAGCGTTATTCTGTATTCCGCATGGAAATTTAGGCTATGCTATAAAATTTAGGCGTACTTTACAGAATACACTTAGGGGCGCTCAGGGAGGACAAGGCCATAGCAAAGAAACTGAACAAATTCTTTGCTTCTGTCTTTATGAAAGAAGATGTAAGAGATCTTCCTATACCGGAAATGGTTTTCAAGGGTGATGATGCAGAGGAACTGAAAGAAAACTCGGTGAACCTGGAAGATGTACTCAGCCAAATTGACAAATTAAAGAGTAGTAAATCACCTGGACCAGATGACATATATCCAAGGGTACTCAAAGAACTCAAGCATAAAATTGCTGATCTGCTGTTAGTAATATGTAACCTGTCATTAAAATTGTCCATAGTACCTGAAGATTGGAGGGTGACCAATGTGACTCAGATTTTTTAAAAGGGTTCTAGGGGTGATCCAGGAAATTATAGATTGGTACGCCTGACATCGGTACCAGGCAAAATAGTGGAAACTATTATAAAGAATAAAATTATAGAACACGTAGACAAACATGGTTTAATGGGACAGAGTCAGCATGAGTTCAGCTGAGGGAAGTCTTGCCTCACCAATTTGCTTAATTTCTTTGAAGGCGTGAATAAACATGCGGATAAAGGTAAGCCAGTTGATGTAGTGTATCTAGATTTTCAGAAAGCTTTTGATAAAGTTCCTCTTGAGAAATTCCTGAGAAGTCATGGGATAGACGGCAAGGTTCTGTTGTGGATTAGGAATTGGTTATTGGACAGAAAACAGGGAGTAAGTAGGGTTAAATAGTTATTTCTCTCAATGGAGGAGGGTGAACAGTGGATTGCCACAGGGATCTGTACTGGGACCGGTACTATTTAATATATTTATCAATGATATGGAAATTGGAACGACGAGTGAGGTGATCAAATTTGCAGATGAAACAAAACTATTCAAGGATGTTAAACTATGTGCGGACTGTGAAATATTGCAGGAAGACCTTAGGAAATTGGAAGACTGGGCATCCAAATGGCAGATGAAATGTAATGTGGACAAATGCAAGGTGATGCACATTGGAAAGAATAATTTGAATCATAGTTACCTGATGCTAGGGTCCGCCTTGGGGGTCAGCGCTGAAGAAAAAGATCTGGGTGTCATTGTAGAGAATATGCTGAAATCTGCTCAGTGTGTGGCGGTGGCCAAAAAAAGCTAGGAATTATTAGGAAAGGGATGGTGAATAAGACTGAAAACACTATAATGCCTTTGTATCTATCCATGGTGCGTCCGCACCTTGAGTATTGTGTTCATTTCTGGTCACCCTATCTCAAAAAAGATATAGCGGAATTAGAAAAGATTCAAAGAAGAGAGACCAAAATTATAAAGGGGATGTTACTCCTCTCGTATGAGGAAAGGCTAAAGAGGTTAGGGCTCTTCAGCTTGGAAAAGAGACGGATGAGGGGAGATATGATTGAGGTCTACAAAATCCTGAGTGTTGTAGAATAAGTAAAAGTAAATCAATTTTTTACTCGTTCCAAAAGTACAAAGACATGGGGACACTCGAGGAACTTACATGGAAATACTTTAAAAACAAATACGAGGAAATATATTTTCAATCAACGAGTAGTTAAGCTCTGGAACTCTTTGCCGGAGGTTGTGGAAACAGCAGTTAGCGTATCTGGGTTTTAAAAAGGTTTTGACAAATTCCTGGAGGAAAAGTCCACAGTCCAGTGAGCACCTATTAAAAAGGTCAATGTTCATCACTGGCCACTATTGTAGATAGGATGTTGGGCTTAAAGGTCCATGATATAACTCAATATGGCTTTTCTTTTTTAATTTAGAACAGTATACAATAATTCACAAAAAAAATGACTTTGTCAAGCAATGTGCCAAGAAATACAAAGGAAAATATTTAGGGATAATTCCCTCTTTTACCAAATTTTACAGTCATTAGTCCACTAGGAGGAAGACTGATCAATACACCATAGCCTGAGAGGAGGTATAAAGGGAAAAAAATATAAGACAACAAGGTCTAATTAACTGCATCTAAACTCTGTAAAAAGTCCAGAGGTCGTTACAAGTCAGGTTTTAGGAGCTCTTGCGTCCAAGAAAGAACGAAGTTATGAAGGTTCAAAGAAATGAAAACTAACAGTCAATCTGTAATACGCATTTACATGGAAACCTTAACTGAAATTTAGCACTCAAATTCAAAGATTCCTGTCGCATAGATAGAAACTTCTTCCTTCTTCCATCATGGTCAGCCTCCCATGGCTTTTCTTTTTTTTTTTTCAGTTCAGCTTGTGTATTAGTGTATATATAGGGCTTCTTGTCTTAGAGGGCTAAA
This sequence comes from Microcaecilia unicolor, assembly GCF_901765095.1. NCBI lineage: Eukaryota > Metazoa > Chordata > Amphibia > Gymnophiona > Siphonopidae > Microcaecilia > Microcaecilia unicolor. The sequence goes on from NC_044034.1 coordinate 234,805,181, forward strand.
ATAATTAATTGTAAATTATCTAGCTAATTTAGGATTTTCTGAAGGTACAATAAATCTCTGCTTATCAATGTATTCATGCCTTTCCAAACCCAACATCAAGTTGAATCACTTTTAAGGATATTCTTTCTTTGACAATGCAGATATGAGAGTAGGCAAAGTATTTTCTATAGGCAAATGCTCTGGTTGTTTAAAAAAGAAAGTGGTACTGACCCTTTAGAAGAAACGTTTCACATGTAAGCCATTATTTACATATAGGGAATAGTTCTTAAAAATGTTAAGCTGTTAGCCTATAGAAGCTCAATCTAAACTCTGCCTCTGCGAATGCCAAACCGTGAAAGTATCCACTTGCTTGTACTGTACATAAGTACATAAGTAATGCCATACTGGGAAAAGACCAAGGGTCCATCGAGCCCAGCATCCTGTCCACGACAGCGGCCAATCCAGGCCAAGGGCACCTGGCAAGCTTCCCAAACGTACAAACATTCTATACATGTTATTCCTGGAATTTTGGATTTTTCCAAGTCCGTTTAGTAGCGGTTTATGGACTTGTCCTTTAGGAATCCGTCCAACCCCTTTTTAAACTCTGCTAAGCTAACCGCCTTCACCACTTTCTCCGGCAACGAATTCCAGAGTTTAATTACACGTTGGGTGAAGAAAAATTTTCTCCGATTTGTTTTAAATTTACTACACTGTAGTTTCATCGCATGCCCCCTAGTCCTAGTATTTTTGGAAAGCGTGAACAGAAGCTTCACATCCACCTGTTCCACTCCACTCATTATTTTATATACCTCTATCATGTCTCCCCTCAGCCGTCTCTTCTCCAAGCTGTATAGCCCTAGCCTCCTTAGTCTTTCTTCATAGGGAAGTCGTCCCATCCCCGCTATCATTTTAGTCGCCCTTCGCTGCACCTTTTCCAATTCTACTATATCTTTCTTGAGATGCGGCGACCAGAATTGAACACAATACTCAAGGTGCGGTCGCACCATGGAGCGATACAACGGCATTATAACATCCTCACACCTGTTTTCCATACCTTTCCTAATAATACCCAACATTCTATTCGCTTTCTTAGCCGCAGCAGCACACTGAGCAGAAGGTTTCAGTGTGTTATCGACGACGACACCCAGATCCCTTTCTTGGTCCATAACTCCTAACGTGGAACCTTGCATGACGTAGCTATAATTCGGGTTCTTTTTTCCCACATGCATCACCTTGCACTTGCTCACATTAAACATCATCTGCCATTTAGCCGCCCAATCTCCCAGTCTCGTAAGGTCCTCTTGTAATTTTTCACAATCCTGTCGTGATTTAATGACTTTGAATAACTTTGTGTCATCAGCAAATTTAATTACCTCGCTAGTTACTCCCATCTCTAAATCATTTATAAATATATTAAAAAGCAGCGGTACTAGCACAGACCCCTGAGGAACCCCACTAACTACCCTTCTCCATTGTGAATACTGCCCATTTAACCCCACTCTCTGTTTCCTATCCTTCAACCAGTTTTTAATCCACAATAGGACATTTCCTCCTATCCCATGACCCTCCAATTTCCTCTGTAGCCTTTCATGAGGTACCTTGTCAAACGCCTTTTGAAAATCCAGATACACAATATCAACCGACTCCCCTTTGTCCACATGTTTCTTCACTCCTTCAAAGAATTGAAGTAAATTGGTCAGGCAAGATTTCCCCACACAAAAGCCATGCTGACTTGGTCTCAGTAATCCATGTCCTCGGATGTGCTCTGTAATTTTGTTTTTGATAATAGCCTCTACCATTTTCCCAGGCACCGACGTCAGACTCACCGGTCTATAATTTCCCGGATCTCCCCTGGAGCCTTTTTAAAAAATGGGCGTTACATTGGCCACCCTCCAATCTTCCGGTACCACGCTCGATTTTAAGGATAAGTTGCATATCACTAGCAGTAGCTCCGCAAGTTCGTTTTTCAGTTCTATCAATACTCTAGGATGAATACCATCCGGTCCAGGAGATTTGCTACTCTTCAGTTTGCCGAACTGCCCCATTATGTCCTCCAGGTTTACCGTGAAGTCAGTAAGTTTCTCCGACTCGTCCGCTTGAAATACCATTTCCGACACCGGTATCCCACCCAAATCTTCCTCGGTGAAGACCGAAGCAAAGAATTCATTCAGTCTCTCCGCTACGTCTTTGTCTTCCTTGATCGCCCCTTTTACCCCTCGGTCATCCAGCGGCCCAACCGATTCTTTTGCCGGCTTCCTGCTTTTAATATACCGAAAAAAATTTTTACTATGTTTTTTTGCCTCTAATGCTATCTTTTTTTCATACTCCTTCTTGGCCTTCTTAATCTGCGCCTTGCATTTGCTTTGACACTCCTTATGCTGTTTCTTGTTATTTTCAGACGGTTCCTTCTTCCATTTTCTGAAGGCGTTTCTTTTAGCCCTAATAGCTTCCTTCACCTCACTTTTCAACCAGGCCGGGTGTCTTTTGGACTTCCGTCTTTCTTTTCTAATTTGCGGAATATGTATGGCCTGGGCCTCCAGGATGGTATTTTTGAACAGCGTCCACGCCTGTTGTACAGTTTTTACTCTCTCAGTTGCCCCCCCTAAGTTTTTTTTTTTACCGTTCTTCTCATTTTATCATAGTCTCCTTTTTTAAAGTTAAACGCTAACGTATTTGACTTTCTGTGTACAGTTACTTCAAGGTCGATGTCAAAACTGATCATATTATGGTCACTGTTATCAAGCGGCCCCAGTACCATAACGTCCCTCACCAGATCATGCGCTCCACTAAGGACCAAGTCTAGAATTTTTCCTTCTCTCGTCGGCTCCTGCACCAGTTGCTCCATAAAGCTGTCCTTGATTTCATCAATGAATTGTATCTCTGTAGCGTGTCCCGATGTTACATTTACCCAGTCTATATTTGGATAATTGAAGTCAACCATTATTATCACATTGCCCATTTTGTTCGCGTCTCTGATTTCTTTTATCATTTCTGTGTCTACCTGCTCATCCTGGCGAGGCGGACGGTAGTACACTCCTATCACCATTTTTTTCCCTTTTATACATGGAATTTCAACCCACAGTGATTCAAAGGTGTGATTTGTGTCCTGCTGAATTTGTAATCTATCTGAGTCAAGGCTCTCTTTAATATACAATGCTACCCCTCCACCAGTCCGGTCTACCCTATCATTACGATATACTTTGTACCCCGGTATGACAGTGTCCCACTGGTTATCCTCCTTCCACCAGGTCTCAGTAATGCCTATTATATCCAATTTTTCATTTAGTGCAATATATTCCAACTCTCCCATCTTATTTCTTAGACTCCTAGCATTTGCATATAGACATTTCAGAGTATGTTTGTTGTTCTTATTTGCATGATGCTTAGTACCTGACACTATTGATTTGACATCTTTTGTCTGATCTTTAGTTGTATTTAAGGGCACCTGGCCTACCACGGTCTGTTGTGTAACCTCACTATCCAGAAACCCTATCTTCCCTGTTTGTGAGGTATCTTTGCAAGATACCTTTTCCCGAACCATGCGCTTTTGAGCGACTGTCGGCCTTCCCCCCATTTCTAGTTTAAAAGCTGCTCTATCTCCTTTTTAAATGCCGACGCCAGCATATACATATATGTCCAACCTATTTCTTTAAGATCCCCTTTAGCTATATAAGTCCCCTGTTTACAAAGCCACACTAGGGGCTGGGGGTGTGGTCCTACTGAATAGGCTGTGTTGGCAATGCCACGTGGCTTTGTAAACAGGAGTAAAAGTTTTAGGCATGAAAATATAAACTTAGCTTCCACATGAACTATTTTGCACGTACAAATCAACTACACATTGTTCATTCTTTGATAAGTGGTGTGCTAGCAATTTGTGCATACTGTACATTTTTAGGCACCCATACAAACCAAATGCATGCTCATGAATTTATATCCCTATTATGCCAATTTGTTGGCTTTCATACTCCATTTAAAGACTCTGTGCTTTCTCTTGGCCTATCATTTGTGCTATTCTTGGATCCATACCTTCAACAATTTTTTTTAATGTTTTCTAAAACGTCATTCCTGTGTCTCTTTCCTGAAAAGGAATAAAACACATGTAAACTGTTAGAGTTCAGCAGATATGCAGATAAGCTTCTTAGCCACCTGAGGCTCTAGCAGTTAAGGCTTTAAGGGGCCCTTTTATAAAGGTGCATAAGGCCCTATGTGTGTCCACTGTATGCCAAATCAGCATTACCACCCAGCTACCACATGCCCCAGGCAGTAATTCTGAATTTGGAGTGTCAAAAACACATGGTGGAAAATATTTTCTGTTTTCTACCATGTAGCACTTACCTGGCGGTAAACGGCAGTGGGCATGTGCTGCATGCCTACCACCCAGGTAGCGAGTGAGACCTTACTGCAAAGTCAGTGGGTAGCGGTAAGTTCTCAAGCTGAAAATGGACATTCGCTGGTTTTTATTTTGCCACACATCCATTTTCCAGCCCCTTAGAAAAAGACCCTTTTTCCATGACTCGGCAAAAACTGGCCCGGCGCACACCCGAAAGATGCTCTTGCACTGCCATAGGCCACTCTTTGCCATGGCTTAGTTCAAGGGCCCCTAAGTTTCTCAGCAACTTTTATTTGACAGTTTTTCTCTTCAGCAAAAAAAGGCTGGCTCCTTCTCTCACAAATGATGAGAACTGCTGAGCTAGAACATCTATCTTCCTATGGGAGTTAAACACACAACATTCATCCTCCTCCCCTATTTTACAAAAACACACACACAAACATGCAAGAAAATATCCACTTAAAAATCTCATCATCAGCTTTCCTTTCCCTGGCTATTTAAGACTGTCGTACCTTGACTTCTGTCTTCCACAATGCTCATACAAAAACCAGTACCAGGTACCTTTACTTAAATTATCCACTCCTTTTCATCCTTTCAGTTCTGAGGTTCCAATAGTTCCACAATATTCAATACTTTTTTGTTGCAGGGGAAAAGGGTTCTCAGATGCTTCTAGCTTCTCTGGGTTTTGCCTGCAAGGCTTTTCTTAGCAGCTTGTTCCTCAGCTTACCGCAGATGAAGACCTTCCTTCCTTCCCTCTCTTTTCTTAGGGGAGTTTATATGAGTCCCAGGGGAATTTATAACTCCCTTTTCCCTTCTCCCTTTTCCCTTGAGTGAAAGCAGCATCTTTAATTTTAATTCTATCAATATCTAAGCATAACTGGAAGGAGTAAGATGTGTTCACAACAGTAGATTGTGCTAACAGTTAGAGAAACACTAAACTACGCATCTGTGGATTAAACAGAGGAAATCCATGTTGATCTTCTGTAAAGGTCAGTTCTACAGAAGACCCAATAACAAAAAAAAGCTGCTTAAACTCAGGATACTTTCTTTAAAACAATTCACTGTACAAGACAAACCATCCTCTTTTACTGTGTTTAATAAGGTCATATTTTTACATACAGGGCCGGTCTTAAAGGGAGGCGACCAAGGCGGCCGCATAGGGCCCCGCGCTCCCAATTCCCGGCGCTATTTAAATTTACCTTCCTTTTAAATTTACCTCTGTCCGGCAGCGCAGCGTCAGTGAAGCAGGCGGCGCTACCGAGTCCCGACGTCTCTAGCCTTCCCCCTTCCCTTCGCTCAGTGTTCCACCTTCTTCTGACGTCAAGGAAATGACGTCAGAAGAAGGCAGGCCCCTGAGTGAAGGGAAGGCTAGAGACGTCGGGACTCAGAAGTGCCGCCTCCTTCACTGACGCTGTGCTGCCGGACGGAGGTAAATTTAAAAGAAACAAAAAAGGAAAGGGATCTAGGGGGGGAGAAGAGGGTGGGCGGGCAGTTGGGACATGGGAGCGGGAAGGCAGGGGAGAGAGGAGCATGGATGGGAGGGCAGGGTTCATGGAAGGGAGAGAGAGGAATTGCTGGATAGGGATGAATGGAGGGGGCAGGGGACAGATGGGCATGGATGGATGGGAGGGTAGGGCTCAGGGAGAGAGGGGCATTGCTGGATAGGGATGAATGGAGGGGGCAGGGGTCAGATGGGTATGGATGGATATGGATGGGACTGGGCAGGGCTCAGGGAGAGAGGGAAATTGCTGGATAGGGATGAATGGAGGGGGCAGGGGACAGATGAGCATGGATGGATAGGAGGGTAGGACTCAGGGAGAGAGGGGTATTGCTGGATAGGGATGGATGGAGGGGGTCGGGGCCAGATGGGCATGGATGGATATGGATGGGACTGGGCAGGGCCCAGGGAGAGAGGATTAATTGCTGGATATGGAGGGGAGGGAGGAGAATTGCTGGATATGGACAGATGGAGGAGGGAAGGGGAGAGAGGAACAAGGATGGACATGGATGGGAGGACAGGGCCCAGGGAGAGAGGATTTACAGATGGTAGACAGAACACATAAGGACACAGGAGGATGGTGGACATGGTGAGAGAAAAAATATCGAATGGAAAGAAGACACTGCATAAAACAGAAGACACTGGGACCAAAGCAAATAGAAACACTAAATGATCAGACAAAAAAGGTAGAAAAAAGTATTTTATTCAGAATTTATTAATTGGAATATGTCAGATTTTGGAAATGTGCATCTGTGGTATTTTGCATATAAGTTTCAATTTTTCTAGTATTGCTGCATGCTGAGTCTGACTTCTTGAGGTAACTTTCCAGTTCAGTATTTTGCCTTCATATCTGTTTTGTCATGTGTTTTTCATGTGTGATCAAGGTGCAGTATCCTGCTAGTGTGTAGTATTTGCAGCCCTTTTTGTTTTGCTTTTTTTTCACGAGGTAGTATATTGGAATTTTAGAGCCTGGTGTAATTACAGTTCTGCCTTTCCATGCATAAGGTTGTAGCTTGTCCTGTCCTTGGATTTAGTGCTGTTATGGTTTGGTAAGGTTATGAGTGTGTTTTTGCACAAGTTTGTGTATAGTGTTTTGCAGTGGAGAGATTGTGTGTCCGCACCTCTGACCCCCCGGGGTTATGAGAATTGGAACTACTAATTGTAGTGGACTTGAACTGAATAATTTCTGGTGAGGGGGGGTTTCATGATAGCATTGTGCTTATTATTTCAATCAGTTTTTCTGTACAAATTTAGCTTCATTTGTCTTTATTTGAAATTTCATAAATAAAAAATGTTCTAAAAATTTAATAATCAATGGGGTGGAGCTGGGGCGGGGTGGGGGTGGGGCTAGGATGGGGCCCCACCAAATTGGTCTGCATAGGGCCCCGCACTTGCTAAGACCAGCCCTGCTGCTTTAACCCTTTACCTGCTGTATCTGTTGCTTAGTTCTTGTGAGCACTGCGCCTCGTCTGAACCGTGTTCCTGGAAGCAGTCTCTCTCTATAGTCTGCCATACCCTTTACCTGCTGTTTGCGGACTGCTCCTTATCTAGCTTTGTTCCTTTCGTTGGTGTCTGTGTGTATGGTGCTGTCTGTGCGGCTCGAGTACTAGTCCCTTCCAGGACTTCTTTCTGTTCTTTTCCCTTCCCTTGTGCATGTTTGGGTTCTAGTTTGGCCTTGCGACTCATACACTTGGTCTCTGTATGTGTGGGTTCCAGTTCGGCCTTGCAGCCCATATGAGTGATCTATTCCCCTTCCTAGTGGTGCTCGCTGGTCACCCTGAGTGTGCTGGGCTTTGTGGCCATTGTTACTGTATGGCGTGAGTTTGGTCTGCCCTAGATCTCAGCCTAGGCACAAGGTCTCATGACCAACCTAACAGATTTGTTTAATGCCTAACTAAGAACCAAATTTGTCAATCACCATATCACTACTAGCCACAAAGCAATTTATTTCCTAAAATTAAAATAATTAAATTCTAATCTGAGTTCCCTTGGAAATTTATTCTATAAGATGGAAGGAACCCAAGGAAAATGTGTTTGTTCTTGTTTATATATTTTTTAATGCCTACAAATGAGGGATGTCCACTAACGCCTCCTGAATTGAACTAGGCTCAAGAGCAGAGGAATACTAATTGACCTTAGCTTTTAAAAAGGAGGGCATTACCATTCATCACCCTAAAGGTAGTAAGCATTAACAACTTGAATTGTAATCTGACCACAACTGGCAGCCAATGTAATTCCTACAGTAGACAGGTGTCTATCCTCCTCAACTTGGCAGCTACATTCTGAACAAACTGTAGCCTCTTTAATAATCTAGCTAGAAGATGGATACTAAAGGGTCCTTTTACCAAGCTGCAGTGAAAGGGAGCCAGCTGTGGTGTTGGTGCATGGTTTTGCTGCATGCCGAGGCCCCCTTGTGCTACAGCGGGTAGAAGGTTTTTTTTTTTTTCAAAGGGGAAGAAAATGGCCGTGCATTAAGTCAGCACTTTGACGTGGAGTCATTTATTCCCAGAGCCCTTACCGTCTCCTATTTAGGAGGTGGTAAGGGCTCCCACACTAACGCAGCCCGATTACCTCCAGGTAAGCCCCTTGTGCTAGAAAAAAATGTTCATAGTGCCAGAACTGGTGCATGTCGGAAACTAGAATTCCCACCAGGCTCCTGAGTGACCCTGGCGGTAGGGTCGATTTACCATGCACCTTTGCTGCGGTAGCCCTACTGTGGGTTGATAAAAGGGCCCCTTAATGAAGTACAAATTGTAACTAATTTGGAAATCACTAGAGTGAGACTCTCCTGCCTAAGAGCCTCTTGTATCAAGAATGGTCAAGCTAGGAATGTGCATTCATTTGAGAGGAGAAAAAAAAAGGAAACAAACAACATTTCATATTGTTTGTCAGTGAAGTCTATGGATCCATTAAAGTCTTAAGAGGCACAGGAGCCCTACATGTTTATTTCTCAACCTAGACAGCCTGGAGCTCCTCCCATGCTTCACCCATATAAACACCACCCTTGCATTTATGCTGTATGCCGCTTATACATGCCTTTACAGAATACAGCATGGTCGAATTGCTTTCCACTTACACATGTATGTTCTGGCTTCTGCAAATTTGCGTACTCAAATGATTCGTAACTGTAGATGCCTTGTTATAAAAGTGCCCTTTATGTGCTCTATTTGCAGTGGTAGAAATTTTTCTGAAGCTCCATCAAGAAAAACTTAGAAAAAAATCACTGAGAGAAAAGTTGCTGTCTACTTTATCAGTGTAGTGCTCATTCGCTGTCTGGCTAAGCTTGCAGCATTGTTACTTACGTTCATGTGGATGCAGTATAATAGCATCCAGCAGGACTACTCAGAGCAGAAACATTCGCTGTCAGAGTCAGTGTCTCTATCTGTAAGAAACATATCTGACAGAAATTTTCTGTCGTGTGTGTGTGTGTATGAGAAGTGCAGCTTATTCTCACTTTATTTATTTATTAGGATTTGTTTACCGCCTTTTTGAAGGAATTCACTCAAGGAGGTGTACAGTTGTAAGAAAATTGTAAAGTGGCTTACAGAGAATAGGAGTAGACATTAAGAGGCCCTTTTACTAAGGCACATAGGTGCCTACGCACATTAATTTGGAACTACCGCCCGGCTGCCACGAGCCCTGGGCAGTAATTCCATTTTTTACATGCGTCCGATACGCGCGTCTGAAAATATTTTTTATTTTCTACCGCGTGGCGCTAACTGGGCGGTAATCGGCAGTGTGTGCACTCTGATGATTACTGACCAGTTAACGCATGAGAGCTTACCGCTAAGTCAGTGGGTGGTGGTAAGGTCTCAGGGCCAAAATGGACGCGCACCAATTTTTATTTTGCCGCACATTCATTTTTGGACAAAAAAAAGGCCATTTTTTGCAGACGTTCTGAAAAATGGACCTGTGTGTGTCCAATACACACGCCTACAACAGCGCAGGCCATTTTTCAGTGCTGTCCTTTTTCAGTAAAAGGACCCCTAAGAGAGGCAGTTATTAAGATGCGATAAAAGTTACTGCAGTTTAGTTTATCACTGGAATGACTAACCTACAATATCTAAGTACTAGTGACTCCCATCGTACATGAATAACACAGCTTGCAATGGACCTCATACACTGTTATTCGTACTGCCTTGGAGCATCTGCTTCTAATCCACATCTTAAAAGGGCCAGATAATGAAAGGTAAATCAATCCCTCTTTTCAGAATCCTCCTTTGAATGCTCTCCTTCATCACTTCCCCTTCCTAATGCCCCTCTCATCATAACACCCTCTCCTGATCCTCCCCCTCATTATAATTACTACTACTACTACTATTTAGCATTTCTATAGCGCTACAAGGCATACGCAGCGCTGTACAAACATAGAAGAAAGACAGTCCCTGCTCAAAGAGCTTACAATCTAATAGACAAAAAATAAATAAAGTAAGCAAATCAAATCAATTAATGTGAACGGGAAGGAAGAGAGGAGGGGGTAGGTGGAGGCGAGTGGTTACAAGTGGTTACGAGTCAAAAGCAATGTCAAAGAGGTGGGTTTTCAGTCTAGATTTAAAGGTGGCCAAGGATGGGGCAAGACGTAGGGGCTCAGGAAGTTTATTCCAGGCGTAGGGTGCAGCGAGACAGAAGGCGCGAAGTCTGGAGTTGGCAGTAGTGGAGAAGGGAACAGATAAGAAGGATTTATCCATGGAGCGGAGTGCACGGGAAGGGGTGTAGGGAAGGACGAGTGTGGAGAGATACTGGGGAGCAGCAGAGTGAGTACATTTATAGGTTAGTAGAAGAAGTTTGAACAGGATGCGAAAACGGATAGGGAGCCAGTGAAGGGTCTTGAGGAGAGGGGTAGTATGAGTAAAGCGACCCTGGCGGAAGATGAGACGGGCAGCAGAGTTTTGAACTGACTGGAGAGGGGAGAGGTGACTAAGTGGGAGGCCAGCAAGAAGCAGATTGCAGTAGTCTAAACGAGAGGTGACAAGGGTGTGGATGAGGGTTTTGGTAGAGTGCTCGGAAAGAAAGGGGCGGATTTTACGGATGTTGTAAAGAAAGAAACGACAGGTCTTGGCGGTCTGCTGGATATGAGCAGAGAAGGAGAGAGAAGAGTCAAAGATGACCCCAAGGTTTCGAGCTGAGGAGACAGGGAGAATGAGAGAGCCATCAACAGAAATAGAAAATGGGGGGAGCGGGGAGGTGGGTTTGGGGGGGAAAATGAGAAGCTCGGTTTTGGTCATATTTAATTTCAGGTGGCGTTGAGACATCCAGGCAGCAATGTCAGACAAGCACGCTGAAACTTTGGTTTGGATGCAAGGTGAGATATCAGGGGTAGAAAGGTAGATTTGGGAGTCATCAGCATAGAGGTGGTAGGAAAAGCCATGGGATGAGATTAATGAACCAAGGGAAGAAGTGTAGATAGAAAAGAGGAGGGGACCAAGAACAGAACCCTGGGGTACGCCGACAGGCAGAGGGATAGAAGTAGAAGAGGATCCACCAGAGTGAACACTAAAGGTGCGGAGGGAGAGGTAGGAAGAGAACCAGGAAAGGACAGAGCCCTGGAATCCAAGTGAGGACAGGGTATCGAGAAGTATGCTGTGATCGACAGTGTCAAAAGCAGCGGAAAGATCAAGAAGAATGAGGATGGAATATTGACCTCTGGATTTAGCCAGTAATAGGTCATTGGAGACTTTAGTAAGCGCAGTTTCGGTTGAGTGGAGAGGGCGAAAACCAGATTGTAATGGGTCAAGAATAGCATGTGAGGAGAGAAAATCAAGGCAGCGGCGGTGAACAGCACGCTCAAGTAATTTGGAGAGAAAAGGAAGGAGGGAGATGGGTCGGTAATTAGAGGGACAAGTAGGGTCAAGTGAAGGCTTCTTAAGGAGAGGTGTGACCACAGCATGTTTAAAGGCAGCAGGGACAGTCGCAGTGGAAAGTGAGAGGTTGAGAATGTGACAGATAAAAGGAATAAGAGTAGGAGAGATGGCATTAAGAAGGTGGGTGGGAATGGGATCAGAGGAACAGGTGGTACATTTTGAGGAAGAAAGGAGAAGTGTAGTTTCCTCAATAGTAACTTCAGGAAAGGAGGAAAGGGAATGAGGGGAAGGAGAGAGAGGGGAACGGACTAGTGGAGGGAGAGCTGGTGAGGTAGAGAAAGCAAGGTTTATCTTTTGAACCTTGTTGTGTCTCTCATCATAATACCCTTATAAGAACCCCCTTTTCCAACAAAGCCCCCTCCCCAGTCCTCATGTAGGCAACTCTATGCCTACCTTTACAAATTCCAGTGGTTAAGGGGGTAAAGGACAAGCGAGATCTTCTGCCACTGCCAGCACAGGGTTCAAAAGTGCACTGGTGATTCTTAACATTTGTCTCACAGTACTACCGCTAAGGGTCAAGCTTCTGTATAAGAGATTTCTATCTCACTACTATCCAGCTTATTTTCGAAAGAGAAAGACGCCCATATTTTGACCCAAATCGGGAGATGGGCGTCTTTCTCCTGTGGGCGTCCAAATCGGTATAATCGAAAGCCGATTTTGTGCGTCTTCAACTGCAATCTGTCGCGGAAACAGTCAAAGTTGACGGGGGGGGGGTGTCGGAGGCATGGTGAAGGCGGGACTGGGGCGTGTTTATCGGCCAAGGAGAGATGGGCGTCCTCGGCCAATAATCGAAAAAAGAAAGGTGTTTTTATCGCGAATTTGGGTCACTTTTTTTGGACCCTTTTTTTCATGAACAAGTCCCAAAAAAGTGCCCTACATGACCAGATGACCACCGGAGGGAATCGGGGATGACCACCCCTGACTCCCCCAGTGGTCACTAACCTCCTCCCACCCAAAAAAAAGAACTTTAAAAACTTTTTTTCCCCAGCCTGTATGCCAGCCTCAAATGTCATACCCAGCTCCATCACAGCAGTATACAGGTCCCTGGAGCAGTTGTTAGTGGGCGCAGTGGACTTCAGGCAGGTGGACCCAGGCCCATCCTGTTACACTTGTGGTGGTAAATGGGAGCGCTCCAAACTGCCACCAAAACCCATTATACCCACATCTAGGTGCCCCCCTTCAGCCATAAGTGCTATGGTAATGGTGTAGAGTTGTGGGGAGTGGGTTTTGGGGGGGATTTGGGGGGCTCAGCACCCAAGGGAAGGGAGCAATGGACTTCAGAGGTAGTTTGCTTTGTTTTTTTAATTGTTACAAGTGCCCCCTAGGGTGCCCGGTTGGTGTCCTGGCATGTCAAGGGGACCAGTGCACTATGAATCCTGGCCCCTCCCATGACCCAATGCCTTGGATTTGGTTGTTTTTGAGCTGGGTGCCTTTGGTTTCCATTATCACTGAAAACAATACCGCCCAGCTCAAATCCGCACAAATCCGATGCATTTGGCTGGCATAAACCGTATTATCGGAAAAAAGATGGACGCCCATTTTTTTCGAAAGTACAGTTTGTCCCGCCCCTTCACATACCCGTTCTCGGAGATAGACGCCCATGGAGAAGGGCGTTCGCGTTTGATTATGCCCCTCCACGTATACTACGGTAATTAATATTAATGTGTTTTACAGTAATATAATGCTCGTTATTGCTGTATAACACGCTTTATGGGGCAAATAACAAATATAATTGTTGTAATAGACCTTAATCACTACCTCCCCAATTGTTCTGATATAATAATCAGTCACTGAATATATTCAGTAATGCACTACAGTGTGTATGTGTTTACTGACTACTGTGTGTATATAACATTGTCCATCATATTAAGAAGGAGATGTGGAAATAGAAGAGCATACTGACTAGTATCCAGAGCAGGTCTTGCAAAAATCTGAACCTATTGATTCTGAAGAAGATTCAAGTACTGTAACTGCAGGGGGTTCGGAGAAGCCATGATGTCTGATAGGCAGCCACAGGTAGATAACGTAGCCACAGGAGCAATGACTGATAATACTGTGCCTAAGAACATGCCCCAGCAAAAGCAGATAGTTGAGAGGAGCATGATAGATGTACCTGACCTTTTATCTTCTGGTATGCCTCCATTTCTTCTCCAGAGAAGGGAACCAAAAAAAAGGAAGTGTGTAGGCAGTTCAGTGTTATAGAAGATCAGCATTTTGTACTATCAGAAGACCATCAGTAGAGTAATGGAATCAGCTTTCTTTATAGATCAGAGCAACGAAAGACACTGAAAGATTGTTACAATTTTATTAAAAGCACATCTATACATTGAGGCCTATGAAAACGTGACCTAGAATTGGGAGTACAGGTATGTGTTTGTAATTGTTTGTAATTTTTATGATTCATTTTTGTTTTGTTTTTATTGTTATTGTTATCTTAATGTAGTTTTATAATTATATACATGGATTTTATGATCTGCTTAGGAATAAGCACAATATAAATTAATAAGCTAAACTAAAGATAGTGAGCCATCTTTCAGACAGTGGCTCATAATATCATTTGTGAAAACAACATCTGTCAGTGTTGGTTGTAGGGGGAGCTATTCTTGGTGTGGGGATGCCATCCTTCACTCAGAATAACAGCATCAGGAAAGCTACAAAGAAAAGGGAAATCCATCACCCATGCTGAACTCTGAAACCCTCCTCCAATGAAATGGCCAGCCAGCAGCCTCATATCTTAAGTAGCAAGTCTACTACTACTACTACTATTCATTTCTATAGCGCTGCTAGACATATGCAGCTCTGTACACATTATATGCAGGTACTTTCTCTGTCCCTAGAAGTCTCACAATCTAAGTTTTTGTACCTGGGACAATGGAGGGTTAAGTGACGTGCCCAAGGATACAAGGAGCTGCAATGGGAATTGAACGCAGCTCTCCAGGATCAAGGCCTGCTGCACTAACCATTAGGCTACTACTCCTCTTGAAACAGATGTAGGGCAAGACACAGGTAGCACTGAAGGCAATGGCATGGTGCATAACCGAAATGATCACTGAAAGTGGTAGGAAATATGGAATTTAAGTGGCTACCACTGTCAACCCTATATTGCAAAGTGCCCTCTGAACTACCTTCACTCACTACATGTGTAATCTCTACCCTACACAATCAGTGTTATGCCAGGATGCAGCTGCAGAAGAATGCAGTATCCATTTTATAACACCTAGACTAACTAGAATACCACTCATGCCTAACTTTCCCTGACAACACACTGGTACCACCTGGAAAAGGCAGAGTGAAACAACAGCTCTAGTACATTTAAGCTATTTTGTACACCCAGGTGATAGCCTGGATCCATTATTTACCGCACTTCGTAGAGACAATGATGGGCTATAGAGGGCTAGCTAGATATGAAAAAATTCTGCTGTGTTCAATTTGATATAGATTTAACAATAAAACTGTAATTTTGCCTTAAGAATAATCCATTTGAATAGTACATAAGGAAATGTAAAGTACCAGCCATTTCTGTCTGTGGCAACCTCGAGTTATGAAGAATAAACTAGCTCCCCATAGTCCAATGGTTCCCAAACCTGGTCCTGGAGGCACCCCAGCCAGTCAGGTTTTGGAATATCCACAATAAATATTCATACATTTGCATACACTGCCTCCATTGTATGCAAACCTCTCTCATAACTATTTTTTGCATTTACGATAGCAGATTTATATGATTGGGTTTTAAGGTTATATTCCTCTATAAATACCCTAGAAAGATATTTTCTGCAGTTTCTGCCTGTCTCGGTGTACACTTGAGATTTCTAAGTTAATTATTGAACCATGGAACCCTATGAACTCATTCAGTTTGATGTTAGTTCTTAGGAGTAAGTTCATCAAGAGAGAACTTTTTTATATAATAACATTTAAAATTATAAAATTAATTTTAAATATTTAAACGTATATATATGTTTTATATTGTTTTTATAATTTATGTATTCAAAATTTGATTATAGACTCCTGATGCAGGCCTAACGGCCGAAACACGACGTTGTGTCGAGTCTTTATACCTCAATAAACATCTTTATTATTATATATCCTTTCAGTCTTTGGAATCCTTGGTCGCCCTCCCACTTTTATTTCATTTCTTGTTGTTGTCCGTGGGCGTCTAGAGTTCTCCGCCTTCTGGCGGATATTTGTTCTCCTGCGGTAGTATAGACATGGGTTTTGGGCGCGCACCAATCCATTTTTCAGCTCGCCTGTAAAAAAAAGCCCTTTTTAAAATTTTTGCCACAAATGGATGTGCGGCAAAATCAAAATTGCTATGTGTCCATTTTGGATCTGAGACCTTAAAGCCAGCCAGTGACCTAGCGGTAAAGTCTCATGCAGTAACCAGGCCACAGAAGTCGTTTGATCTACATAGTGAGGACTGTGGTCCCACTGTACTATATATTGCTCGGTATATATACGATTAGTTGGAACTCAACATCATATCATAAGACTCCTGAAGAAGGCGCTCCGGCGCTGAAACATGGCTGTGTTGAGTCATTTTTTTGATGTTATTAATAAACTTCTTTTAACCATACGTCTTTCTCCCTATTTGGAAAGAGCCTATCTTCCCCACTCCTTCTCTGCCTTGCACTGGACTTTTTTCCATGGGGATCAAGTGCACCTCCACACTTTTGTGTGGTATCTCTCCTGCTCATTCAAGGCTAAGTCAGAAAAGGTGCCCTAACTGACCAGCTGACCACTTGAGGGATTAAGGCATGACCCCACTTAATTCCTCAGTGGTCACTGACCCCCCCCCCCCCAACCACCCTAAAGATGTAACAATGACAGTTGATATCAGGCTGTATGACAGTTCCAGATATTACGGCCATTCCTAAGAAAGCAGCAAGCAAGTAGATGGAGTAGCCTGGTGGTCAGTGCTGTGTACACTGAACAACAGGACCCAGGCTCAATTCATACTATAACTCTTTCATTCCAGTACAACTATGTGAGCCCTCCTGGAACGTAGAAATACCTACTGTACTTAAATATACAAGTGACCTGCAAGCCTGGGGGCTATTGTAGTTGTAGACCTTTAGATACAGTAGGTTTTCTATGTTCCTGGAGGGTTCATCTTACAATCTGAAGGGGTTTAGGTGAGATTTGTACCTGAGTCCTTTCATGTGAAGTCCACTGCACTGACCACTAGGCTGCTTCTCTGCACTGCTGGAATGTCTGTGTGGCCAGTTCACAAGAAATATTGCCAGAGAGACATCCCTATGGTTTGTTTTTCTGCTGTTTTCTCTGGGATGTTTTTTTTCCCCTGGAAATGTTGCTTACAGATGGACATGTTCAGCCTGAAAACATCTAGCTCAAAGCCATCATTGAACCAGAAATATAGACATTTTTCTGGTTCATTTATGGCTGTGTGCTAGACTTTGCATTGAGATGTTTTTTTTGCAAAATGTCTCAATTTGGATTTAGACATCATGTTGAAAATGCCCCTCTATATGACCACTGGAGCTGATATAAGGCAATGTATTCTGCAGAGTGATGTAAGCTGAAATATCACTGCATCATCCATGACTTCTATGAATAACACAATGCAATTCATATCATGTATGACACATTATCACATTCAGATTGCTTAATTTATTGTTTTGCTTTTAAAGCAAGTACTGTCCAAACCTAGTCACAGATTTATTCATGGATGCAGTCAAATGTGTGTTTTAGTCTTTTACAATTTAAACTGAGACCCTTCCCTTTCGAACTCACTTATCCTCTGCCATTTCCAAGTTAGGGGTTGTATATTCTGACCGAGTAGAATATCTTGAAAACTAGAGCCAAACAACAGTTTTAAGCATCATTTTTGTTCTCAATAACCCATAATTAGGAAAGTTTCACTACATTTATTTCTGAAGCATTTTGGCTATAGTTTAGTGTATTCAAGTGTGTGTGCCCAATTTAGCTGGCTGCTGGTGAATTCAAAAAGCCAGAAAGGAAGAGAGAGGAGCTCCAGCCATCCAAGCCAGAAGCATGGGTTTATAATGAAAAAGCTCTAGTGAATGTTTAAGGTGTAGTTGTTAGAATTTGTAATTAATAGAAGAACTAAATTTTCTTAATTTATTGACCCCTCTCTCCCATTTTTACAATGCCAACACAGCCCATTCAAAGTGAATGGGCTGTGTCGGCATTACCGTGCAGTAGCCACTGGTGTGGCTTTGTAAAAGAGGGGGTAAAAGAGCTGTCGGTATGTGGTGCAGAAACACAATGTGCACTTGCTATGAGAAGTGTTCTGACTAACAGCAAATGTACCCTGTGTAGGTTGTTGCCAGAGAGATGTGAGAGCACTGGGCACATTGCTGACCATAGGCTCATGTGAAGTAATCTCCTAATTAGAATTAATATTGTAGCAGAAGACTGTGTTATGCTTATAAAATTTGGAGACAAGGAAACCAAGAACAAATTGAGAAAGCTCCATTTGTTGGTTATGAGTGTATTTGCAATATGCTTAGAAACAAAGAAACCAGGAACAGTAACTAAGCAACTGTATGGAAGAAATCTTCATAGGTTGTGAATGTATTTTTCATTAATGTGTGTTGTGTTAGAGCTATGCAATGAAAAGGCCCATAAGCTAAGATAAGCTAAAGGGAAGAATTCTACTTAGAAAAGTTAACTCTAAATGTCAGTTAAACGAGCTATTTAAAGCCACATGCTGGGAGTTGCTGTAAAAGGCTACAAGCTGGCTTAAATATACAGGCAGCAGTAGATCTACAAAGGGTCCAGTCAGTGTGTTATGTTTTAAGCAAACCACTTTGGATAAAGTTTGTGCAAGTGTCTATAAAAATGGCTTCACAGGAGACTTAGGGGTTCCAAGATGGTAGCCACAAGTGGAGACTCATCAGCTCACTTTTAGCTTACCTGTCTCATCTGAGGACAACCTCTCAATCAAAGCCAATGGGTATCTTTGTTACTTGACCTGGGGCCTCAGACTACATCTGGAGAAGCTGCTCTGCTTGAAACTAACCAGGACTTGAGAGAACCCATCACTTTTTGGAGGCTAGATGTCACACTTAGCCCAGACAGGAGAAAGACAATGGTGCAGCCTCAGGTGTACAGCTAACCAGTGTTTGCAGATTTGGCATCCATGCTGTTAGAAACATTGAACACAACTGTGTAAGACAGGAAGATGCTCCTGTGGGCCTTGAAGTGAACTCTGATGGAGTGAATGTCATCATGAATTATGATGAAGGTGGTGATGAAATGTGTATTGTCTCAAACCCCATTAGGTACCCTGAAGGTGATTTGGAATGTGATTGTGGACGGCCAACATTTCTGTTCAAGTGAATTGTTTGGGGGTTTTTTCAAAAGATGCATGTGATTTAAGGAAAACCAGAGAAACATTCTGAAGAGTTGCAGCAAGTTTCTGATAGAGTAGATCAGTGGCGTAGCCAGACCTGACTTTTTCGGTGGGCCCAGAGCTAATATGGGTGGACACTATAGGTACGAGTAGTGTTTTGGGATACTACAAAATAATGCCTTAGAATACACCTGATGATGGATTTCTCTGCCCAACAGCTGTCCTGCATCAACATAAACCACATATATAGTTAAAGGAAAAATACTATTTTTAAATATAGTTACATTATCTCATATCTTAAACTTGACCAGACATAAGTTTACTTTAATGGCAAATATCTCAACACACGTGACAGGATCCTGCAATATAATTACTGCAATGGCATATATCATTCAAACTTTGCTTTACAACAAATGTAAATGCCTGATTAAGTAAAACAGGTAAATACCTTATATTTTTCAGAAATGTTAACCTTTGTCTATTCTTCAACACATGAAAAATCGCATGAAGAAAAGCTCCAGATTTCTCACTGATGAAATAAGAAAAATCCTACTGTCAACATCAAGATTTATTCCCATCTACTGTACATCTGTAGCATTCAGAACATAGTTAGAATAGTTCTTTTTACAACTTTCCATAGGAAAAATGTATTCAAGTTCTGGTAGTACCTCAATAATAACAACAACAACACAAATCCCTTCACTGCCAGGTACTTTGTGAAGTAACACTAAATCCTGCAAAGAAGTTTCTTACAGCATGCATCACAAACCTTCTGAACACGAATACCAAAACCAGTACAGATTTTTAAATAGCGGACAGAAGAAACAGGAGTAATAGCGGTGTCAAGCAAAGGAATAGGAGAAGATGAGGGTGTTAATGCACTAAAGAACCAACGGGCAACTGTTTTTTTCTGTATTGAGTACTAGACAATGGTTTTTTAGCCATGTTGCCACTACATTAAGACATGATAGTAGAGGACCTATGGTATTGTTCTTTGAGAAACCAGAGTTTAGGACTATACCAGGTGTGATGATTTGACACACGATGAGCACAGAAGTATTTAGGGGCAACTGTATCAAGACCCTGTCTTAAGATCAAAAGCCACACATCTGTTAGCTCATCCAAAGATGTGGAAGAGAAATCAGAAGAGGCTGAAAAAAAAAGAGATGAAGGTAGAGTTCTAGAATCAATCTTAGAGATGGCCCTAGTCCATCTGCCATGGGTGTGAGTGGGTATCCGAGATCCTGAAAGAACTGAAAGTTTAAACTGAATCAATGAGTGATCTGTCCAGGAGAGATCAGTAGCAGAAAAAAAAAAGTTGGACTAACGAGTCCTGTAGCATTCCGCACTTACCTCCAGCACCACTTTGTGCATACTGTCCACTTCCTGCAGCCTGCAGGTACTGCCGTGTGTCCTCGTGGCAGAGAGAGGGCAGGAAGCGAAGGACGGAGTCGAGCCTGCCTGGCTGCTTGCTGCTTTTACGCCCGCCCGCTCACCACTGCGGGCAAGAGTAAGTCGTCGTCGTCCTCAAAGGTCGCAAAAGACTGGGTGGGCCTGGGCCCACCCAGGCCCACCCGTAGCTACGCCCCTGGAGTAGATACTTTGGAGAAGAAATGTAAATCTTTTGAACAGCTTCATTCTGTTATGGTAAAATATTTAGGGAATCAGTGTACAAAAGTGGAAAACCTTTATAATGTTGTAAGAAGTGCAAACTACATTTTTTGACTATCCTATGCTCATTTATTGTTTCCTCAAGGGATATGATGCAAATGTATATGATGGAAGTATTGGGTATTCCAGCTTATAAAGTGCCTCCTTGTATTAGAATATACTATTGATTAAAAGGACCACCCATTTTTGGGTTTAGAAACTGCAAGTATCAGAAGGAGATGTAACCACATTGTTAGAATCCTCAGAGTCACAAATGGTTTCTTTTACTATGTTATTGGTGACTTTTGCATTAGTTGTTGGTAGAGAATGATTTTGAAATTTAATTTTGTAAACTGACAAAAATTGTGTGTGTGTGTGTGGGGGGGGGGGGGGGTAGGTAATTTCAAAGTTTGGGTTTTCTCTGATGTTTCTAAGAAAACTCAGAGGACAAGGTACTTCCAGGAGTACTATAGTAGGGGGCTTTAATTTCTCTAAAATATCCTTGTGTCTGGTTAAGTAGCATCTCCAGAATATGCATTTTTAAAATGCCTTCTCAATTAGCTGCTTTCTTAGCTACAAAAGGATTAGCTGTTGGGCAATCCAGAAAACAACCTCCCCAAGTGACTCTATTGAGTGACTGTCTCAAATGAAATAAGCCTGATCCTAGTGGTATTTGCTTGTAATTGGTTATTTATTTCTTTATAATTTGATGTTTCTTTTTGCTTTTTCTCCTTTTTGGATACTTGAGATCCCCATATTATAGACTTAGTTGAGTTCAAATTCTTATTAATGTACCCAATTTGATTATTTTCTTGTTATAGGGAACTCTGTTTCTATACAAGTTTGATTGCTTGGATTATGATATATAAATTCTATAAATATATATTTTTTAATAGTTGCACAATACGAGCTGAAAAGCTTCCCATCTAAACTATCAGTGTGCCTCTCATTCCTGATAGAGGCTGTAGTGCTGAATTACTGGTCCAGATAATTAACCCAGCAGGGACCTCTTTATCACACTTGATACACAGTGTCTGTGCAGGCTGGCTTATCTGCTGTGTAACAGTGAGATTTGCAAGGAGAGACCAAGCATTGAAAATACTGATTTAAATTCATAATTTTTCTTTTTTCTAATGTGACCAGAGAGTTGGGCCCAGAGGACTTGGGCATTTCCTGTGGGCAGTAGTGTGGGTCACCAGTGTCTTACAATAGCATTTATTTGAGAAATCTAATTAACTTGAAAAACACCTGATCCTTCTGTATGCGAAAGCGAAGTCTCTAGAAGTACTGATGGTCACACTAGATCTTACTAGTTTTTAACTTGTTCTTGCTGCACACCTGTGACTGATGGAGCCATCATTTGTAACTGACTTTGTGTAGAAGGCGTGGGGAGGGCTAGGGTGTGTTAGATGGAAGAGATGAATGAATTGTAAGTGGATGGTAGGTATATTTCTTCCATATTGATAGTGATCTAGGTTGAAGAAAGGAGGTTAAAGGAATAAGAACAAGGAGATAAAAGGAGGCCTGGGATAGGATGTGATAAGGTATGATGCAATATCACATTCAGTTTGCATCATTCATTGTTTTGCTTAAAAAGCAAGTATTATCCAGACCCAGTGTTAGATGTATTCATAGATGCAATCAAAATGTATTTCAGTCATTTTCAGTTTAAACTGAGATCTTTTCCTTTACAGCTCACTTATCCCCATTTTCTAAGCTATGCGGCAATGCCGACACAGCCCATTGAAAATGAATTGGCTGTGTCGGCATTAGCGCCCGGCAGCTGCTAATGCGGCTTAGTAAAATGGGGGTTAATCTCTACCACTCATAAGTCAGTGGTCATATATTCTGACCCAGTAGCATATCTTGAAAAGTAGAGCAAATCAACAGTTTTAAGCATCATTTTTGTTCTCAGTGACTGATGATTAGCAAAGTTTAACTAAATTTATTTCAGAAGCATTTTGGCTGTAGCTTAGTGTTATCTTCTGACACCTCTTGCTGCTGCTACTCCTTTGGGTTCACTTCTACATCTTATAAGAATTAATCATTGAATTATGCATAGGCATCACTACTGAGTGGCACAGGGTAGCAAGTGCCACTCTCAAAAATTGCTTTGCCACCCCAAACAGAACCAATACCCATAAGCTACAGAAATACCAAGTCACATGCCATGATGTAGCATTTTCCCATCTCTCTCAAACCTCTTCCTTATCTCAATTTTGTATCTCTTCCTCTCTCAAATCACTCCCTCCGCCTTCAATCCAGCATCTCGCCCTCTCTCTCACACTCCCCCCCCCCCCCCCACATCCTTGTTTTTTCCCTTTAGAGGTCACCGGTAGAGGTAGCAATTCAGATATGCTGCCTGTGGCCTGCCTAGTCACTTTCCCTTTACTGCAACCCACCCTCTCTGATGCAGCTTCCTGTTTCATTGTGGGCTTGCATAGCAGAGGAAAGGTGCCAAGGAAGGTTGCAAGCAGTGACTCACTACCACTGTCAGTAACTGCTAGATGGAGAAACCTTAGGGGAGGGTTAAGCAAGATGGGGAGTTGCCAGATCTGGGGTCATGTGGGGAGGGACAGGTAGTTGCTGGATAATGATAAGGAGAGAAGGAAGAGAGAGGCAGAAAGGTTAGACCCAAGGGTAGAGGGAGAGAAAGAGAGAGAGAGAGAGAGAGAGATGTTGGATCTCTCTCTGAGAGATGTTGGATCAGATCCAGAGGTGAAGGGAGGGAGGGAGAGAGGAAAGAGAGAGGGAAAGATGTTGGAGCATGGGAGGGGAGGTAAAAAGAGATGGTGGACCATAAGGGATATAAGAAAGGATGCTGGACACAAGAGAGGACAAGAGGTAAGAGAGATGGGACAAGAAGTTGCTGAGAGTGGAGAAGAAGTGACAGAGAGATGTCAGGGTGGAAGGAGAGAAGAAGTTGGAAGGGGAGAA
Organism: Microcaecilia unicolor; assembly: GCF_901765095.1. Classification (NCBI taxonomy): domain Eukaryota; kingdom Metazoa; phylum Chordata; class Amphibia; order Gymnophiona; family Siphonopidae; genus Microcaecilia; species Microcaecilia unicolor. The sequence goes on from NC_044034.1 coordinate 234,828,769, forward strand.
GAAGCTGGCTGGGACCTAGAGAGTGGGAACAGAAACTGGCTGGGATTAGGGGAGGGGAACAGAAGTTGGCTGGGATTTAGGGAGGGAAGGGGAGCAAAAGCTAGATGGTACCAGAGGGGGGAAGAGGAAAGGGAAGGGGAGCAGAAGCTACATGGGACTCAGGAAAGTGAGGAAGGGGAACAGTGCCGAAGATATATGGGACTCGAAGGAGGGAGGAAGGTGAATAGAGAAGAAAATGGATGGGACTTGTAAGAACTGGGTTTTGGTGACTGAGTTGGAGAGTGTTGGGGCACAGCAGGGAATTATGGCTTGGAGAGGCTGAGTGAGACTTTGGAGGGGATAGAGAAGAGGAGTTATTAGGGAATGGTGAGACAGGCAGCTCCTTGTGACTCTGGGCAAGTCACTTAACCCTCCATTGCCCCATGTAAGCCGCATTGAGCCTGCCATGAGTGGGAAAGCATGGGGTACAAATGTAACAACAACAACTGAAGGGACTTTGGAGGGGATAGGCATGAATGGAGGTGGTTATATGGGCTGGGAGTTTGAGTTAGGGTATGAAATGAGAGTAAGAGAAAGGGGATGAAGTGTGGGAAGAGGTTGAGACATGGTATGAATAACCTACGGGAATGGAGAGTGGATGAGATGTATTGAAAAAGAATGGGGTGCTGTGGAAGGATATGGGAAATGAAGGAGATAGGTCTCTGAGAGGGTTGAGTGAGAGTAGAAATAGAGTTTAAAAGATGGTGAAAGAGAGGCAATAGGAGATGGAGCACAGAGTAAGAGAAAGAATGGCCTTGATGCAAGGAAAGAAATGATAAGATAGGGATGGAGCTGCAGCTGGTGAGGGTATGAGAGGGACAAAGTAAAATGTGCAGACAAAAACTGAAATGGCAAACCCCCTCCCGAATGCTAGACTCTATAAGCAGTGCAATACTCTAACCCATAACTCTATAAGCTATGCAATACTCTAACTTTAAATGAAAAGAAATGTAAAAAGATAAAAGATGTACTACATTTTTCAAAGGAGACATATTCTAATCCTAAAAAGTATTAAATAAAAATATTTTTCTTTTTTTTTACCATTGTTGTCTGGTGACTTTGCTAATTAGGTTGGTCCCAGTCTGTTTTCCTGTTTTATTGGTCCTCTCCTAAATTTTTTTCCAGGTTGGCCATTCTATTTCTTCTCTCACCTTTTGTCTTTCTTCCCTTCTTTCTCCATAGCTGTCTGGCACTGATCTTTCTTTTATATGTTTCTTTTTATTTCATTTATCTCTTTTCTGCCTCTATACATACCCATATATATGAGTTGTACCCCTAATTCTCCCTTTCTAGTCCTTCTACCAGCTTTTCCCATTTTCCTCTCATCCTCTCTCCAGCAATCCCATTGCCCCCTCTGTCTTTCTCTCTCCCCACTCTCCTATCCCACCTCTCTGTTTACCCATTCCCTCATCTCCTATTTCCATCTGGTGTACTCACCTCTCAGTGAGACTATAGCTAGAGGCCATGACGGCCATTTTCAAGGAGGACCTGAGAGGAGCAGGAGCGAGTAGGGTTTTCTCTCGTCCCAAGGACCACTAGACCAGCAGAGATTGTAGTAGGCCTGAGGGGGCTCGGGATGTGGTTGAAGGGTGGGAGGGGTATCAGAGCTACTTTGGAGGGTGGGAGGTGATTTCAGAGCCACTTTGGAGGTGGGAAGGGGTTTGAAGCAGTTGGAAGGAATTTGGAGCTGCTTCAGGGGGTGGATGAGGGATCAAAGCCAGGATATAAAGATACTAACTGGCTGTTCTCTTTGGTGTAGGCAGACTGCCTTTACACTTCTGTTCCACTCCAGATTTTCCACAGATCCAGTTGTAGCTGATTTCTCCTCTACTTGGAGATTCTTGCGCCCTCTAATGTGCACTAACTCTGAGTGGGCCTTTACCAGGCAAACAGATTCAGCTCTGGCTGTACTTCCACTCCAGACTGAGTTTCTGAATTACCCCAGTTGCAGCTTCTGTGGCAGCAGTTCAGCTTTCATTATTTTTCTGTCTGCACTTCTAAGAATATTGTATTCAAGCTTCTTACTAACAGCAAGTAGCAGCTCTGGTCCCAGCTCTGCTCTGGACCACTTTTCCTAGTTGCTCCAGCACCGGCAACTATTCTTGGTTCCACTTTCTCTGAGTGCTTTCCTGGCTCCACAAATAAACCTCTCTGTCAGTTATACTAAGTACATATAAGTATTGCTATACTGGAAAAGACCAAAGGTCCATTGAGCCCAGCATCCTGTTTCCAACAGTGGCCAATACAGGTCACAAATACTTGGCAAGATCCCAAGATCTACTCAGCTGCAGACATGGTGCTTGATTAGATAAGCTCCCCAGTTTGTCAACCACTTTACCCTTTTGTGTTTTCTTCCACCTTGCCAACTCTTCTGGCTAGGCATGACTTGTACAACAGCCCTAGACAATCTCTGCAGAACTTTGGCCTCCCTGATCCACTTCCCTTGTTATCTCACTCAACCTAGAGTTTGCTTATTGCTCTCCAGTACTGCAACACTCTTCAAACCCAACACAGTCAAAATCCTGCTTGTCCTGCACTTACTTTTTCCTCTCTCCTCTCTGAGCTCATCTCTTTAGCCTTTACATAAAATTCTACCACTACTGTGCTGTACTAAGGCCCTAAGCCCTGGAGGTAAATGAATATATCCTCTTTCAAACGGGGAACCTCAAATCCTACTGTCAGAACTATATGTGGCAGGTGAACAGACTGGGAGCCCCACAGACACAGTCAAGATGCAGTGTATATAGAAAAGAAACTTTATTGCTAAACAGACAAACAAAATAGCCGTCTGGTTCTATGAAAGACACAGGGCTTAACATGAGAACAGTTACATTTACAATGGTTTCTCCCCTCTTCAGCAGTCCTATCTTGTCAGCTTTCTACAGCATAGTTCAAGTCACTCGGGTATAAATCCAAGGCCTGGATCTGGTTAGGACACTAAACTCTGAGTCTTCACAAATAAAAAAAATGCACTCTTTATCTTTGCTGTCTTCTGTTTCTTTCTCTTGTAGCTCCTGGGTGGATATTCTTTACCCTCAGGTGCAAATCTTAGAAACAGGGCTACTCCTTACTTCCCTGGGTCTCCCCCATTGGTACTGTGGTCCAGCATACAATGTGAGATGATTTCTTCACTCCCAATTCAGCTTCAGAAGACCTCTGTACTCAGGGTCTCACTCCTGGAGACCTCTTCCCTTAGGGCCTCTTTGATCTACTCTGCTTCAGGGATTTAACTGGCTTCTGACCTGAGCCCTCCTTCCCCCCCCCCCTTCTCCTCGACATTGCAGGTTACTGCCACAGTGCCACCTGCTATAAGGTGGCTTAACTGCAACATCAGTGAAGAAGTATTTTTGGGAACACATGTTGCTATACTGAAAAATGAACTTGCAGAGTTATTGTTAGTATTATGTAATTTATCTTTAAAATCAAGCATGGTACTAGAAGGGTAGACAATATAAATCCAATTTTTAAAAAAGGGTTCCAGAGGTGATCTAGGAAATTATATACCGGTGAGCCAGATGTTGGTGTCGGCCAATTTGGTATAGACTATTATAAAGAACAAAATTACTGAGCATATATATATATATATATATATATATATATATATATATATATATATATATATATATATATGGATTAATGATACAAAGCCAGCATGGATTTATTCAAGGGAAATCTTGCTTTACCAATATACTATATTTGTTTGAAGGGGTGAATAAACATGTGGATAAAGGTGAGCCGGTCGATATTGTATATCTGGATTTTCAAAATATGTTTGGCAAAGTACCTCATGAATGGCTCCTGAAGAAAGTCATGGGATAAGAGGTAGTGTCCTACTGTGGATTAACAACTGGTTAAAAGATAGAAAACAGAGAGTAGGGTTAAATGGTCAGTATTCTCAAAAGAGAAGGGTAGATAGTGGAGTTCCCCAGGGGTCTGTGCTGGGACTGCTGCTTCTTAACATTTATAAATGTTCTAGAGATGGGAATAACTAGTGAGGTAATTTGAGTTGCTGATGACACAATGTTGTTCAAAATTGTTAATTGCAAGAGGATTGTGAAAAACTGCAAGAGGACCATACAGCCTTCTCCGGGGTGACACCCAGGTCCACCCCGATCCACTCAGGGCCTCCGCTCTAGGTGCCACGCGCATAACGGCGCGCGGGGCATTTTTCTCTTTGTATCTAATCTTTTTCCAGTTGCTAAAGTACCTTAATCGTTTATGGCCCCTATTCACATTCTCTTCCTAGCTCTGTCCCTTCCTAATCTTTTCCCTCACCCCCTACCTCTCTCCGCTACAGGAACTCACTTCCCATCCATTGACTTCATCACCTCACCTTCTCTCCTACCCTCTTCCTCCCTCTTGGCTTTTAATCTCCGTCTCTTTCTTCCCTCCATTTTGCCTTCCCCATTCCACCTAAATACCTCTCGCCTTCGACGCCTTCGTGGCCACACCTCTCCTACTCTCCTCCGCTCTCTTTTACTCCTTCTCTTACTCTCAGCTGGTGACATCAATCCCAATCCTGGCCCTCCTCACCAACTATTATCCAAACTCTACAGATCTCACCGTGACCTCTCTAACCTCATCTCTATTCCTCTACTCCCCTCCTCTTCTCTGCCCTTCTCTTGCGCCCTATGGAATGCCCGCTCTATCTGTAACAAACTCCCCTATATCCAGGACCTCTTTATCTCACGTCACCTCCATCTGCTCGCCATAACAGAAACCTGGCTCTGCCCTGATGACTCTGCTTCAGTCGCAGCCCTGTGCCATGGCGGTTATCTATTTTCACATACTCCTCGCCCTGCTGGCCGTGGGGGCGGTGTTGGACTACTTCTCTCTCCCTCCTCCAGATTTCAACCCCTTCTTCCACCTCAATCTCACTGTTTTTCCTCCTTTGAAGTCCACTCTATCCGCCTTTTCTCTCCTCTGCCTCTTCGAATAGCGGTCATTTATCGTCCCCCTGATAAGTCCCTTTCATCCTTTCTCAGTGACTTTGACGCCTGGCTTGCCTTCTTCCATGATCCTTCCTCCCCCTCTCTCATCCTTGGTGACTTTAATATTCCTGCTAATGATCCTTCCAACTCTTATATTTCCAAGTTACTCGCTTTAACGTCCTACTTTAATCTCCAACTATGCTCCACCTCCCCCACTCATCAAAATGGTCACTGTCTTGATCTCATCTTCTCCTCCAACTGTTCACCTTCTAGTTTCCTTGCCTCTGATCATCCCTCCTCTGATCACCATCTTATAACTTTCACACTTAAATCTCCTCCCTCCCAGTCCCGTCCTATCCTATCTAATTTATCTAGGAATCTTCACGATATTGACCCTTCATCTCTATTCTCCCATGTTTCAAACCTCCTCTCTACTGTGGCACCATCCACGTCTGTCAACGAGGCTGTTTCTTCTTACAACAATACTCTATCCTCTGCCTTAGACACTCTTGCACCTTTGATGACCCCCCCCTGTAAGGCGTACAAAACCCCAACCTTGGCTGACTTCTAATATCCGCTACCTACGTTCCTGTACCCGCTCCGCCGAACGCCTCTGGCGGAAATCTCGGGCCCTTGCTGATTTCTTACACTTTAAGTTCATGCTGACCTCCTTCCAATCTGCTCTTTTACGTGCCAAACAGGATTATTATATCCAACTGACCAACTCTCTTGGCTCTAATCCTCGACTTCTCTTCACCACATTGAACTCTCTCCTCAAGGTGCCCCCTCCCCCAACTCCCCCTTCATTATCTCCTCAGACCCTTGCTGAATTCTTTCACAACAAGGTTCAAAAGATAAACCTTGCTTTCTCTACCTCACCAGCTCTCCCTCCACTAGTCCGTTCCCCTCTCTCTCCTTCCCCTCATTCCCTTTCCTCCTTTCCTGAAGTTACTATTGAGGAAACTACACTTCTCCTTTCTTCCTCAAAATGTACCACCTGTTCCTCTGATCCCATTCCCACCCACCTTCTTAATGCCATCTCTCCTACTCTTATTCCTTTTATCTGTCACTTTCTCAACCTCTCACTTTCCACTGCGACTGTCCCTGCTGCCTTTAAACATGCTGTGGTCACACCTCTCCTTAAGAAGCCTTCACTTGACCCTACTTGTCCCTCTAATTACCGACCCATCTCCCTCCTTCCTTTTCTCTCCAAATTACTTGAGCGTGCTGTTCACCGCCGCTGCCTTGATTTTCTCTCCTCACATGCTATTCTTGACCCATTACAATCTGGTTTTCGCCCTCTCCACTCAACCGAAACTGCGCTTACTAAAGTCTCCAATGACCTATTACTGGCTAAATCCAGAGGTCAATATTCCATCCTCATTCTTCTTGATCTTTCCGCTGCTTTTGACACTGTCGATCACAGCATACTTCTCGATACCCTGTCCTCACTTGGATTCCAGGGCTCTGTCCTTTCCTGGTTCTCTTCCTACCTCTCCCTCCGCACCTTTAGTGTTCACTCTGGTGGATCCTCTTCTACTTCTATCCATCTGCCTGTCGGCGTACCTCAGGGTTCTGTTCTTGGTCCCCTCCTCTTTTCTATCTACACTTCTTCCCTTGGTTCATTAATCTCATCCCATGGCTTTTCCTACCATCTCTATGCTGATGACTCCCAAATCTACCTTTCTACCCCTGATATCTCACCTTGCATCCAAACCAAAGTTTCAGCATGCTTGTCTGACATTGCTGCCTGGATGTCTCAATGCCACCTGACATTAAATATGACCAAAACCGAGCTTCTCATTTTCCCCCCCAAACCCACCTCCCCGCTCCCCCCGTTTTCTATTTCTGTTGATGGCTCTCTCATTCTCCCTGTATCCTCAGCTCAAAACCTTGGGGTCATCTTTGACTCTTCTCTCTCCTTCTCTGCTCATATCCAGCAGACCGCCAAGACCTGTCGTTTCTTTCTTTACAACATCCGTAAAATCCGCCCCTTTCTTTCTGAGCACTCTACCAAAACCCTCATCCACACCCTTACACTATGTTCTGAGCTTTGAGAGTTGTTCTGTCCTCACAACATGCATTGATGTCACCCAATCACGTACCTGATCAATCTTGCTGTCTGTGGAAAATACCTGTCACAGGTAAGCAACAATGCTTTTTTCCAATGCATGCATACTTTGGGAATGGAGTTATACACAATTTAAAAATTGTATGGCTCTTGCAGTATAGTTTATAATACTGGAACAGTTTTCTAAAGCCACATATTTGTTGCACAGATTGACTTACCCGACCTTTATAAAATTACTCTCCCTGTAGGGTTGTACACAGTCCAAAATTTTTCAATTTTGTTTTTTGATTAATTTTTCTTCTCTTCACAATCTTCAGGCTTTTTTTCAGTTCATTTCACACATTTATTTTAATTAATTTTTTAAAACACATATTAGAATGTAATCCATAGGATAATGCACATTAAATTGGTATGTGTGTTAACATTTTAAAGACTTATTAACAAAATGAATATGTACTATGCATCCCTACCTCCCTGGAAAGGAAATCCAAGAAGAGGAAACTTTAATCTGCAGAAATACCATTGAGTCCCCAAGAAAGGGGAAGGAAATGGGACTTGATATACTGCCTTTCTGAGGTCTTTGCAACTACATTCAAAGTGGCTTACATATATTCAGGTACTTATTTTGTACCAGGAGTAATGGAGGATTAAGTGACTTGCCCAGAGTAACAAGGAGCTGCAGTGGGAATTGAACTCAGTTCTGCAGGATCAAAGTCCACTCCACTAACCACTAGGCCACTCCTCCATGTCTTCTAGGGTTGAAAACTTTTATTTCAATCACTCTGAAACATATGATGCACAAGGTGACCACGTTTCACCTTCCTAAAGGCTGAGTCAGATGCTTAAACTAGTAAAGGCTGAGTCAGATGCTTAAACTATTAGAGTCCCACGGGGCACCTACACCTAATAGTTAACTGTTTGTTCAAGATAGCAGTCTGTAGCAAAGCTGTTTCCTTGCTGAAGTAGTATTAAGTACTCACCATTCTTCCCATCAAAGTCAATTGCTATATCCTTAACATAACCCTCATTCCTTTTCTTTGACCTAAATCTGTTTCTTCCAGTGTTCCCAAGGAGTTACTGTTGTACCACAAGGTTCACGCCCTCCAAGCAATGACTGTTTGCAGTTTCCTTTGATGGAAAGCAAGATGAGTACTTAATGCTACTTCAGCAAAGAAACCAGCTTTGCTACAGACTCTGACATCTGTTTTGAACAGTTAACTATTAGGTGTATGTTCCCTACCTCCCTGTGCATACTTTCACCAGAATATACTGCAGGCATTTTTCATATATCTCAGTTTGGTGTGCCTAAATGGCTTTCAAACTTACTTTCATACTGAACACAAAGAATATTAAAATGTTAATCACAATCCTTTCATATGCATCATATGTTCTATCAGTTTTATCCAAGTTTTGCTTTAGAAGGCATTGCAAATTAGAGTCCCCGCTTGAAATAATGGTGAAATGTGCTATAAGATATCTGCAGTTTGTGGGTGTTGTGAAATCATGAGCTTCTAACGTGTCAGGCAGGATCTAGACAGTACGTGGGTAGTAGAAGACAGTTTTTTTTTATTGTGTTCTTTACAATTGTTGATAAAAGCAGAAAATGTGAATATTTTCTCACTGAGGAAAGACGAATTTCATGTCATAAAATTGTTTTTCCCCCTCCCCTATTCAGATAGCAATTTGATTCCTTTGCAAAATTTGAGCACTTTATAACAGATTTAGGTCATCTATAGCTTTAAAAAATCTGTTCAGTATTTTGTTTTTAAAACCTAGCACAAGAATACCAAGAATATCAAATCATTCATAATCAATATGATTGAGCTGTCCAGTATCGGCATTTTGCTGTTTCCTCCAATAGCAGCCTACATCAAAGAGAGCAAAATGAGGAGACAATGCTGCAAAACAGTGGGGGCAGGAGAAAGGAAGCAAGGAAATGTCTGACAACAGTTATTATATTAAGGGCTGGGAGGGTACATATTGGGGGTAATTCTCTATAGATCATCTAAACTTAGACACTTTGACGATGTGCACATCTGCCGTTATAGAATACTAGTGTAAGTCCACATTTACACAACTTTAGTCATGAGCACTTACACTAGAAAGCTAGGTCCAAAAAAATTAGATGGGCAAGCGGTTCGCTAGGAAGATGACGAAGCAGACACGGTGGAAGATGAACTTACAAGTCTTTATTGTAGAGAGCAGGTATAAAGAAACCCGACATGGCCAGGCATAGCACATGCTTGTGACTGAGCAGAGACTTTCAGTTTGTTTGATGCTCTGTATTACCTGGGAGGTGGTTACACTGCACACTAGTTCTCCTTCCTTGGGAAAAGTGAGAAGATAACTCCTTGAGGTATCATATCAGCCCTGAAGCAACCCTGCTGGGAAAAACATGGCCATGTCGGGCATCCTTTTACTTGCTCTCTACAATAAAGACTTAAAAACATAAAACAAAACTAAAGTACATAATGCACATAACACAACTCTTCCGTTGTACGATTCCCTAATGTGGCAGTGCCACATGAACTTTATCATACCACAATATCACTTTGTATTTGTTTACACCGGAGTCTGCAAACGCGTCTCCAGTACTATATAAGCCACATTAGGCTCACCAGTCTATAATTTCCTGGATCACCTCTGGAACCTTTTCTAAAAATCAGCATTGCATTGGCCACCCTCCAAACTTCCGGTGCCATTTTTTATTTTAAAGATAAATTACATATTACTAACAATAGTTCTGAAAGTTCATTTTTCAATTCTGTCAGTACTCTGGGATGAATACCATCCTGTCTAGGCAATTTGCTACTCTTAAATTTGTCAAATTGCTCCATTACATCTTCCAGGTTTCTAGAGATTTCATTCAGTTTCTCCAACTCATCAGTGTTGAATACCATTTCTAGCATGGGTATCTCTCCCAAATCTTCCTTGGTGAAGACCAAAGCAAAGAATTCATTTAATCTCTCCACTATGGCTTTGTCTTCTCTGAGTTCCTCTTTTACCCCTCAGCAATCTAGCAGTCCAACTGATTCTTTTGCCAGCTTCTTGCTTTTAATATACCTTTAAAAAATTTACTATGTGTTTTTGCCTCCAGCATAATCTTTTTTTCAAAGTCCCTCTTTGCCTTCCTTTTCAACGCTTTGCATTTGACTTGCCATTCCTCATGCTGTTTCTTATTATTTTCAATTGAATCCTTCTTCCATTTTCTGAAGGATTTTCTTTTAGCTCTAATAGCTTCCTTCACCTCACTTTTTAACCATGTTGGCTGTTGTTTGGTCTTCCTTCCTCCTTTTTTAATACATGGAATATATTTGGTCTGGGCTTCCAGGATGTAATTTTTGAACAGCATCCATGCCTGCTGTAAATTTTTTGACCTTCGCAGCTGATCCTCTAAGTTTTTTTACTGTATTCTTCTACCATGTCTGCTTCTTCATCTTCCATTTTACTAGAAAGTTAGATGCATAAATGCTAGTGTTTTATACCCTGTCCATGTAACTGCCTGACTTGTCCATGCCCCTCTTGAAGTTGCATGCTCTGGAATATCAGCGGGTAACTTATAGAATGCCAGCTAAGGGCAGTTACATGCATAATTGCCAATCAGCACCAATTATAGCCAATATTTGGTTGCTAAGGCCAATTAGCAGCTAATTAATTCATTAAGGAGGTCTTTTACTAAAGCTCAGCTCGAGTTATCTGCAGCAGGGCCCATAGGAATAAAATGGGCCCTGCTCCAGATAAATCAAGCTAAGCTTTAGTAAAAGTCCCCCTAAGTTACATATACAACTGAACTTATTCTATATGCAAATAACCAAATCTGACCCACTCAAAAGGCAAAGAATATATGTGATAGTAAAGCACGCTATATTAAAGGGATAGGAAAAAGCCTCAAAGAGCTCCAGACCAACCGGTCTATAGAGCTAAAAGCGATCAACGTGATCTGTTCCTCATGACTGGCTGGAAAAAAAACCTTCCCTTATAGCCAACAAAACTCGTTATAGAACAAATTCCTTAATATTAACAGTTCAGCTTCAAAATGTACAAAACTTGCAAAACCCATATCCACACTTGCTTAGGGTATCAAATGCTGTCAAAACATATTGTCCATCTAAACTGTGATCAAAATACACACAGCACAAAAGCTCCAGGATTAAATACTTATCTTGAAAAAGTTGTCTTAATCTGTAAACTACATATGCAAATTTGCATGCTAGTCAAAAATTTAGGTGCACAATTTTCTAGAATTAGGGGATTATGTTCAATGATGTATTATTTGTTTTCATGTTTTGTTTATTGGGAACTGTATGGTTTGTAATTCAGGATGATGAGGTTATGCATTGTGATGTACCCTAAATGAGATTTTATCTTAGAAGTAAGGCATATAATTCTGATATCAAACTACATTTGATCAAATTAGGCTAATCAAAGAAGCATTTCTCAAACTGGTCAAGTAATAGCTTCCTAGCCAGTCTAGGTTTCAGAATATCCACAGAAATATCCCAGAAGCATGACATAAATTTGAATAGATTGGGTTTCCTAATCATGATTGTTTTTTAGCCATTCTTTTCTGTTACCTTGATATCATCCAGTTACACACATATGCTTCATTTATCATTTATTGAACACTTACTACACCACCTTAATTGCATGAACAAATGTAGGTGGTTTACAATACAAAATTTAAAAAGTATATTGAAAGGAAGGTCAGTATAACATAGGAAAGTGGCAGGCCTGCAGAGAAAGACAATCATTCATCACAGGTTCCTCTCACTTGCATCAATCAGGACAAACAGGTTACTGGCTCACAAAAGCAATGTGGAAATAGTATATCTTAAAGTTTGATCAAAAAGCTCTAAGGATTCAAAATGGAGCAAAGATGGCAAATAATTCCAGAGATAAGGAGCTTGGAAAAAGAATGCCCTGTTTCTCGTAAATTCTTCCCCAGTCGTTGAGAATTTAGCCTTTTGGTTCAAGCTTCCCCCTCCTTTCCTCTTCTTTTTGATCTGTTTACCTTCTCCTGTCTCCCATACCTCACTGCAGATGTTCTATGATGAGGTTTCACCCCATCCTACCCCATCCCCTCTGATTTTATTAGGTGAGTTTAATATTCACCTATCTGACCATACTGATGTTTGCATCTGATTTTCTGACTTTTCTTTCTGATTCTAATTCAGCTCAGCATATCTCCTTTCATACTCACTCGTGGGACAAATATTGGATCTGATAATTACCTCTTCCCTTAAGTACTAACAATTTTCCTATTTTATGGTCTCACCTCCTTATCATCACATATCCCCTCCCCCTGTCCATCTTACAGAATTATCTCCTTGACGATACATAAATCAGGAAATTAGGACACCATACCCCTAACTGGTTTTTAGCATGTTTTGCCCCACTTCCTGTGGATTTTTCTTCACTCTCCTTAGATGATCAAATGTGTATTTGCTATTCTATAATGACAAATGCCTTGAATAAATCTGCTCCTACTTTACTGTAAATTACATTGTTGTCACTCACATCCTTATTATTATCAGGATCTCTAGACTCTTAAAACAGCAGCTTCAACACTTGGAACACCAGTGGTGGAAATCCCATCTCTTTTTGCAACTTCACTTCTTCAAAATTGCAGTATCACACTATAGGGAATCAGTTAATTTGGCCAAAAAGGATTATTTCTCCTCTTTACTCAGCAGACACTGTAACCATTCTTGCCTTTTTAAGATCCTTCATCAGGTTACTAATTTTTCCCAAAAGCAGTCCTCATCTTCCACACTGACTGTGAATGATATTGAATGTGCATTTACAAGAACATTTCTAATTGAAAGGCCTCTGTTACTCCTTCCACTTTCATTGCTCTGTATCTTCACCCTTTGAAGCTGATACTGTTACCTGCTGTCTTTTCTCCATGTTTAAATTGCCATCACAACTTGAGGTCTCCAAGATAATATTCTATTCCAATTCTTCTTCTGCCCCCGCAGATCCTATACCCACCTATCTCCAGAAGCAAATAAATGATTCTTTTATTTCCTGTCTTCACAGTATAATTACCACCAGCCTTTCTTTTGACTTCTTTTCTTCTATTTGGAAACCTGCAACTATTTTCCCTCACTTGTAGGATCCCCATACATATGCTTCAGACCCACTGAACTATTGCCTTCCCTTTCACTTTGATATTTTATTGTTGTAAATTGCATAGTCGCCATTGATAGACAATTTGCGGTATATCAAGCACCGTGAACAAATTCATTAATTACTTAATTAACTAACATTTTGCACCCTTGTCAAACAGGATTTTGACATTTCTCTGCTGAACATATACTGCTCACTTTCACTGCACTCTTGATGGTGGAAGAGAAGTCCTCCTTCTTTCCCTTGACCTGAATGCAGCTTTTGATCTCATGAGTCACAAGATCCTTTTTAAATGCCTCAAAAACCTAGGAGTCACTTGTACTTCTCACTCAGGGGTGTAGCCAGACCTCGAGGTAGGAGGGGACGAGAGCCCAAAGTGGGGAGGCACATTTTGGTCTGCTGTACTGCCGCCGCCTCCCTCCCCTCTGCCGCTCCGCCATTCCCCACCCACTGCCGCCGCTGTAACATATCTTGGCTGGCGGGGGTCCCCAACCCCCGCCAGCTGAAGCACTGCCACCGCAAAAACCCTCAGAAGTTTGAGGACTTCAAAGAGTTTAATTGGGTCACTTCTCCATTTGAAATGGAGGTAAAAAAAGAAATCCCAGTTCTTCCCCTCAGAAGGTACTCGCTCAACACCTCTTCAGAAGTGAGCACAGTGGCATGCTCTGGGCTCCTGGTTTGGCTGGCAGGGGTCCCCAACCCCCATCAGCTGAAGCCTTCGTCCAGTGCTGGTCTCCAGCACCAGACATGAGCGGAAGGGAGAACAGGGCAGGCAATGTGGCTGCAGCACCGGAGACCAGTGCTTGAATACCTTATGAAAGAACTGGAGGAATTGAGAAAGGAAGTGGCAAGACTGAGAAGCATCCATGAGAATGAGAAATACATCAATGAAATGCTTTATGAGGCATCAAAGATCTCCATCAAAGGGGAAGAAGAAGCTGTGCTGAATGAAGGCATAGTAGCATGGAGGGGCATAATCGAATGGGGACGCCCATCTCTAAGGGCGTCCATCTCTAAGGACATTCCGGCGAAGGGGCAGGGAAACCCGTATTATTGAAACAAGATGGACGCCCATCTTTCGTTTTGACAATACAGTCAGGGATGCCCAAATCTCACCATTTAGGTTGACCTTAGAGATGGTCGTCCCCAGTTTTCAGCCATAATGGAAACCGAGGACGCCCATCTCAGAAATGACCAAATCCAAGCCATTTGGTCGTGGGAGGAGCCAGCATTCGTAGTGCACTAGTCCTCCTCACATGCCAGGACACCAACTGGGCACCCTAGGGGGCACTGCAGTGGACTTCACAAATTGCTCCCAGGTGCATAGTTCCCTTACCTTCGGTGCTGAGCCCCCCAACCCCCTCCCCCAAAACCCACTCCCCACAACTGTACACCACTACCATAGCCCTTAGGGATGAAGGGGGGCACCTACATGTGGGTACAGTGGGTTTCTGGTGGGTTTTGAAGGGCTCACATTTACCACAACAAGTATAACAAGTAGGGGGGGATGGGCCTGGGTCCGCCTGCCTGAAGTGCACTGCACCCACTAAAACTGCTCCAGGGACCTGCGTACTGCTGTGATGGAGCTGGGTATGACATTTGAGGCTGGCATAAAGGCTAGAAAAAATGTTTTTGAATTTTGTTTTAGGGTGGGAGGGGGTTAGTGACCACTGGGGGAGTAAGAGGAGGTCATCCCCATTCCCTCCGGTGGTCATCTAGTCAGTTTGGGCACATTTTCGAGGCTTGGTCGTGAAAAAAAAGGGACCAAGTAAAGTCGACCAAATGCTCGTGAGGGACGCCCTTCTTTTTTCCATTATCGGCCGAGGATGCCTATCTCTTAACCACGCCCCCATCCCGCCTTCGGTACACTGCCGGCACGCCCCTATGAACTTTGGTTGTCCCCACAACCGAAAGCAGTTGAGGACGCAAAAAAAATCAGTTTTCGATTATGACAATTTGGGTGACCTCGGGAGAAGGACGCCCATCTCCCGATTTGTGTCAGAAGATGGGCGTCCTTCCCTTTCGAAAATAAGCTAGACAGTAACATAGTAGATGATGACAAAAAAAGACTTGCACTGTCCATCCAGTCTGCCCAACAAGAAAATCAAAGAGAACTGGAAACCAATAGAATTATTTTTAGCGCAATCCAATACCCACTGACATAAAATTTACAAATATAACAATGTAATAACTTTTCATTATGTAGCCTAGTGGTTAGTGCAGTGGAATTTAATTACAGACACTACAAATTATAGCAGCTCATGTACTCTGCCATGTGAAATGCAGAGATTATATTACCCTTCCTTACTCCTTCACCTTCATTGACTACCAATAGAACTTAAATTTAAAATTCTTACTTCAACATTTAAATCTCTTCATACGGGAACCCCTGATTATTTAGCATCTCTTGCAATTCCCTAGGTACCTATATGTTTTGATATGATATGATCCAGTATTTATAGTCTGCCAACTCCCAACGAAGTCGGTTCAAAGCGGATTACAAAAATTAAAAATCAATAGACTTAAAGAAAATGATAGAAATCAATATACTTCATTAAAAAATGAGTTTGAAGATATAAGGGTAAAGAATTCCAAGTTTGTACCGTTTGATATATAAAAGAGAACTGCAACAATCTTTTATATCTAATTCTAGATACAGAAGGGAAGTAAAGAAGGCATGAACTTCCCGCTCTGGAAGTTGATGGAGACAGTTTAGTCATATACTCTCGACAAGATCCTTCAAAAAGTTTGTAAATCCAATACACCGATTTATAGAGGCAGCCAATGTAGATGTAACAGACAAGCCCCCCTGTTTACAAAGCCACACCAGTGGCAAACACTCCTCTCTGCTGAATTACCGCCATCAATTGATTACTGCCGGGTTACCGCCATGCAAGCCATTTCTGGGGGTTCTCTTTTTCCCCAGGAAATAGTGTGCACTCAGGGCGGGACTACCACCAGCAGCCACACTGGGCCAGCGGTAGTCCTGGAAGAGCGAGTGGTAAAAGGGCCCCAGAATAAACAAATGTCCGCTCCTAACTTCTTGAGGTATAGAAGGATTTTTTTTTTTGCGCTTAATGGGATGAAAGAGGCCTTTCACAATTCACATTAAATGTAACAATCCTCATGTTTGATATTCAGAGTTACTTCCGGGTTGATGTTTAGTAAGTTTAACAAGAAAGTTTGCAAGAAATCTAATATATTATTGCCTTCTAGATTTTCAGGGACACCTAAAAGGCGTAAGTTGTTCCTGCGTATCCGATTAGAAGGATCTTTTAATTCATGTTGAAGCGCTTTAATTCACCAGATGTTGTTCTTCGTGGGCAGAAACATGTTCCTCTATCAACTCAAGCCTCGCATAAGCTGAGTAAGCTGAGCGGACATCACCGCAAGGTCGGATTTAACTTCCGATGTAGCTATAAAGTTTTGCTTCATAAGGTCCCACAGTGCTTTGAGATCTTCAGCTAAAGCATCCACCTTATCAGGTGGCAGTGGTGCCATTAAGGATTTCTCAGGCTTGGTAGGCTCATGCTTTGATCTTTTAGAGGCGGAATGAACAGCAAATGCGTCATTGATATTAGACGATTTATGAGTCATATAGATGATATTGGTAAATCTGTATAATAGCGCTGTGAAAAGACAATTAGGCAGATGATTTCTATAAAAAATAACAACACCAGCGGGAGAGCACTCGCTATGTGTCCATGCTGTGCAACATCATGTGGTTCCCCCATGGATTTTAAATATTGGAGGGGATGGGGGGGTGGGGATTAACTAAAGCACACATTGTGGCTCAACAAGATTGTTTTACCTTTTCATACAGTAGAAACAAGCATAAAATTACCCAAGATTATAGGCTTGAGGTTTGATATTAACTATTCATGCCAGTCAGAAGATCTCTTCTATCTTACTCTTTCCAGTATCCTCATGGTCCTTCAGCAGTTATAAAGCCATTTCTTCATTTTTTATTTTTACAAAATGTTAGGTAGTTAACCTCCATCTGTACCGCCAGGGGAATGAACTCCACGATCTTAGACCAAAGCAAGAAAAACCACAGTTTTAGTAAAACTTATTTTTACAGCTGAAAATACAGACTAACTGGTTAAATTGCCTTTGCAGGGCTATCTAAGGATATTCAGTAGCATTTAACTGAATAGTGCTGCTGAATAAACTCTGTAAGTGACTAAGCCGAAACCAGCTATGTTGTGGTTGGTCCAGGGCAGGGTTGGCACTTATGTGGTTAAGTGCTGATATTTAGCACTTAACTGCCTAAAGTAACTCTACAAACCAGACTGCATAAAACACAGTCCTATTCTTGCCCAGTTTCACTTATCCCATTAAGGACTGAATTATATGCTTTTAACCAGATAACTGTCATCCATTTGCACATACATAGCCTGGCACTGAATATACAGCCATAAAGCCAGTAGCAGGGTTCACTGCTGCCAGCTGAATATTTACTCATAAATTTTGTTTACTACTAGGTGCTACACTAGGGATCCTTTTTCCGTGTAAGGGCTTCTTTGCCTGCCCTTATACAGAAGCATAACCCCTAGTGGAAGTATCTCGAGACTGCTTCTAGGGGGTCTTTGGTTCCATTTTGAACCAGACACTGGTAAGGGTAGAAGTGACCAATCGCTCCTGCCTAAACCCACTATGGATCATGGATTTGTTATAGTTGGTTGAGAAAGGAGCTTCAGGAGGGTGGATGGGCCTAACAGATGAAGGGTTCTATTTTGGGGGGAGGGCTTCCAGTGAGGGAGGAATTCTAAGGGGCATTTGACTTGGAGGGATTCAGTTTGGGGGATTCAAGTTGGAGCGGTTCTTAAGAAGGGGTATGTGCTTGGGCAGGTGAGGGCACTTCTAGGGTGCGATGTATGGCCCTTCTAAGATGTGGCCCAAGAGCATTCGGCCATAACTTTGTGACCAAATGCTCCCAGGACTGTGGCTTAAAACTGTTTGTGACATTAATTGCAATCAGTGTTATGCATATATCACGAGAGTCAGGAATCTGTGGTACTTTGATACTGCAGATTGGTGACTCCTGTGGCAAATCAAGGTAAGGTAAAAGCCCAACTAGTGTTGTATGATGGTGGTAATGCTGTATCTACTGAGCTTCACAACTAGCATCTAAAATTGGGATCACTGTTTTATCCCCCCTCCTCCCTCATTATGGTTGTTCAGCTCAGATTTTGTCCTCTATATTATATTAGCAGACATTTGAGAATTCACTGACTATTGACGCCAGCATGTACTAATTCATCCCAAACTTCAAATAGGTAGATTACATCCTGGATAAGTTTGAAAATAAAAATCAAGTTCCTTTAAAATCAAATTCCTTTAAAAGTTTCAGGAAAAATGTGTCAGATTTTTTTATTTTTGCAGATCGCTACAATATCTGCCTCTGATCCTTTATGAATTTTTCATGGAGCTACTTTGAATTTCTGTGGTTCAGAATTTTGCAAGTAGTGTACAAGTAGAAAGAAAGAAAATGATTTAAGAACTAATTTGATAAGAAGATGAGTCTTGGAAGAATGTATTAAAGTTATTATCAAAACTCTTGCAATAGTTAACAAGTTCCTATTAGGATAATTGATGATAATTCATTTTCATTGAGCTTTGTTGACACTTTGAAGAACACTGAGAATATGTGTCCTGAAAGTAATTAAACAGTAATTTAAATCAGCTTTACTCAGATTTTTCCCTATTACTTTTGTCCATTGCCAAAATACTATATGACCTTCAGCAGAATTAAGCCAGAGCTAAGTTCTACTTTTGCTTAGGGTTGGCAACTGGCTCCAGATGCACCAGATATGGTTGATTAAGTCCTGTGTTTACTGTAGTGCATGCAGGGTCTTGTAGTCTTGCTTGGAAATTCAGAACTACATGTCTCTGTGTACCTTGAGGTAAACCCAGGATTGATCAAACCTGCTGGGTAGATCTAGAGCCAGTTGGCAACCCTAACTACTCAGCCTATTTGCACTGTCACATTTTCACAGATAACCAAAATGACAAGCTATCAGTGTCAAAGTTACATAATGGTCTAGTAAAGTGGTAACAAAATAACTTCTCTGATTGGAGCAAATGTATAAATGTTTTATTAGTTTTCACTGACTTTTATTATTTGCAGCTAAGTGGGGGTAGTTATTAAGGGGATAGAGTTTAATCTATAACCTTTCTGTAGATACAAAGTGGTTTATGTGTTATATAGGTGAGTTATCCAGAATCACAAGGAACTGCAGCTGGAATCAAACCTGGTTCCCCAGCTTCTCAATACACCACACTAGCCATTACCCTACCCCTACCCTCCACTCCACTCTCCTCCCCTCCACTGTTACAGCCATAAAGTATGTAATTTGCTCCTTAATTTCCATTAAATGGCAATAACATGCATTATATTAATGTAATGCAATTTAAGTTACTGTGGAACACATAGTACTGAGATGTAAAGCACATAAATGCTTGCAAACCTCCTCAATACTATATAAATCAAATCATGGCTTGTGGTGAACATAGCAAGCTGCATTATTTTTGGAAAAATAACACTAGCTAAAAGCTATCATTATATTTCCTGACCAGGAACATCAGACCACACCATAAAGTGACCCGAGCACAAAGCCCCCCTACCCTACATTGTTTCCCTCTCCCAATCCCCCTCACACATCACTTCCCCCTAAGACCTCCCTTGCATCACTTCCCCCCAAAGAGCCCACATGATCTGAGCTCTCCCTGTAGTCCCCATCTCTTCCCTTTTCCCCATCTTCCTGTAGGCTCCTCCAGGTCCATATTTACAAATCCCTGGGGTATAGTGAGGATGAAAAGGAGAGATCCCCAGTTACTCCTGCCTGTGCTGGCACTGGGTTTAAAATAGCATTGGTGATCCCTAATCTCACAGTACTACCTCTAGGGGTTAAGCTGTCATGTAACATAACATAGTAACATAGTACGGTCCATCCAGTCTGCCCAACAAGATAAACTCATTTTACATGTAAGGACCTCAGGGATTTGTAAAAGCCCAGGAGACCTATGGATGGGAGGGATTTTGAAAGAGAAGGGTCCCTTTCAAGATGTTGTGATCAGGGGTTTTTGGCGGTTGGGAATGATGTAGAGGGCTTTATGGGAAAGTGATGCAGGAGTCTTTGGGGGGAATTGATGCATGAGGACTTCAGGAAGGTTGTGATTAAGGAGCTTTTGGGGGGGGAGGGTCTAATAGGGAGGATTTTGGGTGTAGAGAACTGATAAAAGCCTGGGTTGTAAGATGCGGCCCAGGAGCATTCAGCCACAGGTTAGTGGCCTGATTCTCTTAGGCAGTGTGAATAGTGCTGCTTGCGAGGTTGATCGCAAGCAGCGCTATTCATGCACCATTGGAGTTGCAAACCTGCACTACTGATCTACTACAGGTTACACAGGTTAGTGACTCCCACGCTGAATTAAGGTGCTATAATTCTCAACTTTTACTGCATCTTAATTATCCCCGTAGGAGCCAAATAGGGATGTGTGTGTGAGGTAGAGCTTAAAAAGAGGAACCAGGGGAAGAAAGGACATTAGCTGCCACAAAGATAGATTTCAGCATTGTTGTTTCCCATACTTTTGTTATAGCATATCATTTTTATCTCTCACAGGAGCTTTTCACACTGGAATGCAAATTTAAAGAATCAGTTTTTGAAAATTATTATGTAATCTACTCATCCATGCTATATAGACAACAAGAATCTGGTAGGGCCTGGTTCCTGGGGCTCAACAAGGAAGGCCAAATCATGAAAGGAAACAGGGTCAAGAAAACAAAGCCAGCATCTCATTTTCTACCCAAGCCATTGGAAGGTAAGTTTTGTAATTTCACAGGTACCACATACTGTTTCTGAAACTACTGCAAACCTTCTTAGGAAATGTCTGTGAAAACCTTTGACTTTGAGGTGGAAACAAGAGAAATAAACCTAATTGAGTATCAAGAACCACTTTAGCACTATAATCCCTTATGAAACACTTAAATAAGTTAGTATCTTTGGAATGTCTCTTTTTTGTAAGAGCTACTGATATAGGCTATTATTTTAGCATCATATCTGCATGTAAATGATGGCATTTACAAGTGCATATCACATACACATATAGTATAAATATTCCCCCCAATATTCAGCTGGTGATGGGCTGCGCTTTTGCTGTCCGCTGCTGGCGTTGAACCCCGATATTCAATGCTGAGTCATTTACAGCAACCGGCATTGAATTTCCAGTTTCATTTTTGGCCATGGCAACTTAACTGGTTAAGCTGATATTCGGCGCTAACAAGTGCTTAGTGATTCACATAGGCCCGCTATTTATGTGGTCTATTTTAACCGCTAAACATAGCCAATTTGGCGCTGAATATCCACGCTTAGGCAGTTCCTGGCCGGTTAAATAGTTTTGAATATTGGACCCACTGATTTCAGAAAGCTGCTATTTACACATGGAGATCTATACCATGCAGTGATTCAAGGAGGCCTGGTTTGAACTTTGAACATGGTTTGGGTTTAGCTACATATGAATTCGCCATTTTATAAAAGGACTATTTGTGTATAGGTGAAAGTGCCTACTTTGGGTTTTACACAAGATCAAAGGCACACACAGATTTTATAAAAAGTGCTTGTTTTGCTAGGCCTTTATATCAGGTATTAAAGGAGTCATTTTCCTTAATCCCATGTAGTTT
The DNA here is from genome assembly GCF_901765095.1 of Microcaecilia unicolor. NCBI lineage: Eukaryota > Metazoa > Chordata > Amphibia > Gymnophiona > Siphonopidae > Microcaecilia > Microcaecilia unicolor. The sequence continues at coordinate 234,850,619 of NC_044034.1, forward strand.
ATTTCCACCTCCAAAATGAAATGAAGTTAAAATGTTGGCCTTACTACTTAATTGGTGGAGCCTATATCTACACATGGAAGTGGTGCCACTTATATGTAGAAGTTAATAAATTACCACTTCCATGTGCTAACACTTTCATGTGGAAGCTGCTGGGTTCATTCCATCAGAGGCAGTGCAACACTTTTTTGTTTGGGGGGCCCATGCTTTACCCCCACACCTCCCTGCCCTAGTTCTACCCTCAACCCTACTTCCAGCAACAGCGCTGACCCCACCCTGCCTCCAGCTCCATCCCAACCCCAACATCCCTCCTTCCTGTACCTACAATCCCATAGTCCTCCCATGGCATGCAGCATTTCTCTCCTTCAATACTTCTCAACCTCCCATCCACCCCCCCCCCACCCCCCGGTGATGTCTCTTTTCTTCCCTCCCCACTGTGGGGCCTAGCATTTCTCTCTTTCCTTACCTCTCTATCCCCCTCCCAATGTCCAGCATCTCTGTCCTTCCCTTCCCACCCACGCACATTTCTCCTGAAGGTAGACCAGACTCCTTGTGGACAACGGCTCTTGAGTTGGCAGGGCCAGATGCCACATCAGCTGAGATCCGGAAGATCTACATGCTAGAGCGACAGTGGCTAGATCAGCTGCAGCGTAAGGAATGGGAAGAGCGACAGCAGCATGAGGAGTGTGAATTCCAGCTGCAGCGTGAGGAGCTGGAGTTCCAGCTACAGAAATTAAAGATGGAGAAGGAAATGGCTCCAGCCCAAACCCCTGCGCCAAGGCACGAGGCAGGATCCACAGCCCGGATCGGGCCCAACTTGTTTTCACAGTTTGATGATACCCAGATCCAGGTGGTTGGGCTTGTGGACACTGGGTCTAGCATGACTTTGTTACGACCAGAGCTACTGCCGTAAGATGCTATTCTACCAGGACATACTGCAGAGTAGTGCTAGCCAGTGGATCCAGAGAGACTGTACCCATTGCTCGAGTATTCCTGGATTGGGGTACCAAGCCTGGATACAGAGAAGTAGGCATAATGAAAAACATGCCAGTACCAATGCTGTGTGGGACCGACATGGGTACAATGAACATTACCCTTGATAGCAGAGTCAGCATTTCCGCTATGGTGACCCGTAGTCATGCTCGGGCGGCCAAACAAGCAGAAGCAGCAGAGATCACCTCTCCAGTTCCAGATCCTGAGCTAGTCCTAGTTGGACCAGCTGACCAAACGACAGGAGGAGGTGCTCCAGTGCTTCCAGCAGAACCAGTTCCAGAGGTGACTGGGGCCATGAGTATGGAACAGCCTGACTAAACTGACACACCTATTGATCAGACTAATGACCCTGATTTGTCAGAGTCACCAGCAGAGACCCTTCCAGGTATTGATACTGATATAGGACAGAGACATGCTTTTCAGGAAGCACAGCGCTCTGACCCTGACCTGGAAGCCCTGAGGCAGAGGGCTGATCAGCCAACCAATGAGTCTGGTAAAGATCATATCTTATGGAAAGAGGGCTTGTTGTACAGAGAGACTGATTCTGTTGATCCTAATAAGCTCTGGACTTCAGGCAAGCAGCTTACAGTGCCCAGGGCATACAGAGAACAGCTCCTACAGATTGCACGTGATATTCCACTAGCAGGACATCAGGGGGTCACACGCACACGCACTAGATTAACCAAGTACTTCTATTGGCTGGGAATATTTCAATACCTACTATACCTTGGATAAACAATATACTTTTTAATTTTTTATAATGCAATTATATAGTGTTTTAATGTGCTCAGACCATACCCATTCCAACCATTATATCCCCAAAGGGAGTATGTGGTGATGTCACAGATGGAACCATCATTGCACATTTGGTGTTCCACCTCCTTACCGCGTATGTACATACATCTAGGCTGATTCTGAACTCTTACGCATATAGCATAGATTAAACCAAAGAACCTTCTGTATATAGCATATATTCAATATATTAAAAGAGCATATTCACAATGCCCTAAGTTCAAAATATACTTAAGTCTCCTCACTACTGGACTAATGAGCTCAAACAAATGTAACCTTCAAATCTACATGCTATAACTACCTAGCATGTTCAAAAAGAGGTACAGTGCACTTGATAACATTGCATATATAACCCACATACAATTCTTAAGATTCTCCCAAAACAAATCATACCCAAATAAACAGATCTGTTTTACCACTTCCCTTGGAGGATATATCGTGCTCGCATAAGTGCTGTTAAAACCAAATCAGTCCATTCAACAAATTATTCTACCCAGCTCCACTTCCCTTTGGGGAATATCTCAAGCCATAAATGACTATTGTCGAACCTGTGATGCATGCCAAAGAATGGGTAAGACCCAAGATCACCCCCAAACTCCCCTGAAACCTTTACCCATTATCAGTGTGCCCTTTGAGAGAATAGCTGTGGATATAGTGGGGCCTCTAGCTGTCCCTAGCTGTTCTGGGAAAAGATATATATTGACAGTGATGGACTTTGCTACCAGATATCTGAACATAGAAAAAGCTTTATTTATAAATCACAGCTTAAAAAACACTGTTTCTTCACACACACACACGTATTCTGGCGGCCAGCACTGTGAATTAGCCCTGAATATTCACTGTTTTTCTCAAGTACTTTGGTCACCAATTTAGAAGAGACTAGTTAGAGCCCCTCCACCTGTCTGACCTGACACAAAAGATATGGAGTTTTAATGCTGCTTTTCTAAAAGATGCTGATTTTGTGAAAAGAAAATGAGACATGAGACTATTTTGAAATCAATCTGACCGATTTGTTGCCCTACCATGTGGTGTGAGATGCATATAAAGCTTATCTAAGAAGGGGAAATTCTCAAATTTAATGCACAGGAGGTTAAACTTAATGTACAAATTTGTTAGAGCTAGGATGGGCTATAAAGGCTTTTGAGACTAGTTATGTAACTAGACTCCATGAGTCCACACTCCTACAACTGCTTAAGATCCAAGATGGCTGCATTAGCCTGACGTGTTTTTAGTGGCTCCATCTGTGTCCTCAGCTTTCTTTTCCTGCTATGCCAAAGCAACAAGGCAAACCTGCTGCCAAAGCCTCCCAATGTGTTGTTGCTCTTGCACGGAGCTTGGGGGTTACAGGAATGTAGAGAGGTAGCCTGCTTGATTCGCCTGGGCCGAGAGGGGAGCCCATGGCATCTCCTGGGCTACAAACCGCTCTTAGTCCCGAAGAAAGAGTTTCCCCTCCACACCTGTGCAACAGCAGTTCCCCACTTCTGTAGCTGCCTGCTGGTGAACCAGAGAGTGTTACCAGTGCAGGGCAGTGTGAGGCTCCTGTTCAGCCAGTCCTTGCGACTGAGGCGGGGGTTTTGACTTTTTCAAACCTCCTGGGAGATCACTTGCTGGTTTCAACTCTTAGTGGAGAGGTGATTGAAGTCACTGGGCAGGATTCAGATGGTAATTCCTGTCATCTCAGATATCTGCAATGCAAATTCCTTTTTTATTGGTGGAGAGACCGTCTAAGTCTAAGGTGACTCTGGATAATCTTTGGAACTTAATTGATGATTTAGGAAAAGCTTTATGTCCTCAGATTCTGAGTATACAGAAAAAATTATCTGAGGTTGAATTAAAAGTGGAAATGAATGTGGAAGATTTACAAACATTGTCTACTTGAATTAAGCTTGAATCTGATTTTGCTGAAACTCAGAAACTACAAACTGTTATGGTGAAAGATCTTGGAAATATAAGACACAAAATTGAGACATTTGAAAATTTCATTAGACTTAATAATCTGTGTATTAACTCTTTCACCTAAAGATATGTTGAAGAGATATAGTAAAGAAATGTTGGGGGTCCCTGAAGAGAATTTACCAGCTTTTACTCAGGTTTATTATTTACCATCCAATTTATCAGAGAGACAGAATAATGTGGAGCATTTTGGCTATTTTGGAACTCTCAGATACAGAGATGGCCACAGCTGCAATGTTGGTTACCTCTGTGACATTAGCACCAGATAAAAGGTGGCTTATGAAATTGTTCTTTAAGAATAGAAATAAGACCTTCTTGGGTTTTAAAGTTCAGATACTCACAAAATGGTGTAAACAGTTTCTATTAATGAGACCAGGTATACTTCAGCTCGGTGCCACTTTCTTTCTTAGATACTCTTGTAAATGTAAATGCATTGATACCAGTCTGTGAAGTATGTTTTTTTTTTGAGTCTTCTCATCTTTCTGCCTTTTTAGTGGCTAAGCGTGTAGTAGGTAACCAAGGAGTTACCTCTGAAGGTAACTAACTTCATGAAAACAGCTGTTCATTCTATCCAGTGATATAATCTTAGTCCACCCTTAAAGCATGGTTGCACTGACTTTTTCTTCTTTACCCCCACCGATATATCCCCTCCAATCCTCCCTCGACCCCCAGTAACTACTCCAGTCAAAGAGAAACAAGAAATACATACCCAACCATCCCTGCCCTCCTACCCGTCAAGCCTCCCCTGTCCTACCTTCCCCCCCCCCCCCCCACCTCCTACTGATGACAATAAAGAGAAATTTAAAAAGAAAAGAAAAGAAAACAGCTGTATGCTCAGGCACATCAGGTTATTTTTCCTGACAAGTTTTCCTTTTTTATTAGATCCTCTCTTTTCTACAGTCTTGGATCAATATTTGTAGACTTGAGTGATATTTCTTTATATTTAGATTATCGATGTATGATATTTTTTTCTTTTATTATTGTCTTATTTTTATCACTTTGCTGTACAAGTATTTACTTGGTAAATATTTGTAAATTGCATTAAAAATAAAAACAATGCATAAGTTAAAATTTAGATATAATTAAATATTTGCTGAAAGAGCAGAAGTTGGGATACTTAAAGAGAATATGATTTACTATGAAAGGAAGGGCAAAGCAGGGTGCATTTTGGCAAATTATTTGAAAGCTAAGCAGCGAGCACCTAAAATACATACAATTAGAAAAGGTGATTTTCTATACATGAAGGCCAAGGATGTAGCAGTTCAATTTTAGAAGTTTTATCTGCAGCTCTATACCTCAGCTACGTCCTTCCAGTTCAGACATAACAGGTTTTCTTTTACAAAACTTAACACATTTCACCTTATCAGCAGTTCAACTGGCACAGCTCATGCAACCTCTTATAGCATCTGAAATCTCACGCAACATTGCTGTATTAAAAGCTAGGAAGGCTCCAAGCAGAGATGGTTTCACATATGAGTTTTTTATAATTCTTTTGGTCAATTGTTAATCCCCAGGCTACTTCACTTGTATCAGACATTTTTTTACAGAATCATGGCAGTGCTGATACTTTTACACAGGTGACCATAGTTGTGTTTCCGAAGCCAGGTAGGGATCCTTCACTTACTAAAAATAACAGACCCGGTGAACAGCACTGGACTACTCTTCAGTGCATTCGGGCAGGCAGTATCTGGGCAGATGCCATCCCCTACGCTCTTCTGCTGAAGACCTCAGGATTTTAAAAGATCTGCACTGCTGCGGAACATGGCCATGGACACGTGGCCCTGGGTGCGTGCCCAAACAGGCATAACTGAAGGGGCAGGTCCCACCCTCTTGGAGCCCCTTCGTAGCCCGTATCAGCTGGGAGCTCTCGTTATCTGGAGATCTACAAATATAATGAAGCAAAAAAAAAAAAAAAACCAAGTCTGTGGTGAGTTAGGGTCAAAAGACAAGTTTGAGCATTGTCAAGCACCTGATGAACCAGCATGTTTTGTTGTTGAGTCAGCTGACTTCCCATGACCCAAAGTTCATTTCTATTGAGGCTTCTTTATCCTCGGGTGAGCGTACCCCACCCTCTTAGCCTCTGTTAAGACTCAAGAAAGGTACATCTTCATAGCCTGAGGATTTTTTAGTCCTTCAAGATAGGAAGAATCTCATGTACCCTCCACAAGTATCTTTACAGCAAGATTCTGTTTCGGAATTGGTTCCTGCTCTTGCATTACTTGTAAAGTGTCAACAGCTATGTCTGCATCTGTAAAATCTTTGGCTATGGATTCAGAAGTAACTTTGAAAGATTTATGGACAGTAATGACGCGCATGGAATCTATGCTGCAGGTCAATCTTACTCGGTTTTCTAAATTGACTAAATATACTGAAGAAGCTTCTTCTAAAATGACTGATCAGGATAACAAATTGATTAGTGTGGCAGACCAGTTAGAGAACTTGAGAATCAAACCTCATTAATGCAGTCGACTTCTGCTGCAGTCATTAAGAATAATTATGTTATTCTTGTGCAGCTGGAGAAATTAGAGAATATTGCCAGGCTCCTAATTTACGTTTGTTGAATTTTCCTATTACTTACTATGTTTCTCCTAGGGAACTTTTTAAAAAATATTTAAAAGAGGTGTTACAGCTGCCTAATTGGGAGAAAGTTATAATAGCTATTTATATTATCTTCCAAAAGCCTCTAGGGTTGAAAAAGAAGAAGGAGTCCTGGAACCACTTAATTCTCCAGATAGCCTAGACCTTTCTCAGTATTTGGAATCTTCTCGGGATATTATTGCTAAAGAGCTACTTTGATAGTAGTATTAAAATCAGTTATGAATAAAATTAAAATCCTGAGAACTTATTTTCCAAAAGAAAAACATATGCCCTTTTGTGGTAAGGTTATTTATGTTTCCAGAAGTTGGGAGAGCAACACAACTGAAAAGGAAAGCTTTTTTGCAGTTGAAAACTAAGGTCTTGGTTATTGGAGATACCTTCTAACTCAAGTTTCCATGTAAATGTTTGGTTACATATAAGAATCATTATTATGTGTTTTTTGATTCTTGCCAATTAGAGGAATATTTGAAGGATAAGGTAGTACCAGTACAGTCAGAATGAGTATATTATTTGTTTTGTTCTGAGTTGAGTATGTATAATAGGGTATTAGGTATAATGTTTGCCTGATAGTAATTTTTTTGTTATTATTGTAAATTACTTTCCTATGCTGTTTCCTCACTGTGGACTTTTTACCAGATTATCCGCCTTATTTTCGAAAGAGAAAGACGCCCATATTTCGATCCAAATTGGGAGATGGGCGTCTTTCTCCCGTGGGCGCCCAAATCGGTATAATCGAAAGCCAATTTTGGGCGTTTTCAACTGCAATCTGTCGCAGAAACAGCCAAAGTTGACGGGGGCATGTCGGAGGCGTGGTGAAGGTGGGACTGGGACGTGTTTATCGGCAGAGGAGAGATGGGCGTCCTCGGCCAATAATCGAAAAAAGAAAGGCGTTTTTAGCGCGAATTTGGGTCACTTTTTTTGGCCCTTTTTTTTCACGAACAAGTCCCAAAAAAGTGCCCTAAATGACCAGATGACCACCGGAGGGAAGCGGGGATGACCACCCCTGACTCCCCCAGTGGTCACTAACCCCCTCCCACCAAAAAAAAAACAACTTTAACCACGTTTTTTTCCAGCCTGTATGCTAGCCTCAAATGCCATCACAGCAGTATGCAGGTCCCTGGAGCAGTTGTTAGTGGGTGCAGTGGACTTCAGGCAGGTGGACCCAGGCCCATCCCCCCCTACCTGTTACACTTGTGGTGGTAAATGGGAGCCCTCCAAACCGCCCCCAAAACCCACTGTACCCACATCTAGGTGCCCCCTTCAGCCATAAGTGCTATGGTAATGGTGTAGAGTTGTGGGGAGTGGGGAGTGGGTGGGATTTGGGGGGCTCAGCACCCAAAAGAAGGGCGCTATGGACTTGGGAGGTATTTTACTTTTTTTTTTTAAATTGTTACAAGTGCCCCCTAGGGTGCCCGGTTGGTGTCCTGGCATGTGAGGGGGACCAGTGCACTACGAATCCTGGCCCCTCCCACAACCCAATGCCTTGGATTTGTTCGTTTTTGAGCTGGGCGCCTTCGGTTTCCATTATCGCTGAAAACCGATACCGCCCAGCTCAAATCCGCACAAATCCGATGCATTTGCCCAGCACAAACCATATTATCGGAAAAACATGGACGCCCATTTTTTTCGAAAATACGGTTTGTCCCGCCCCTTCATGTACCCGTTCTTGGAGATAGACGCCCATGGGCATTCGCGTTCGATTATGCCCCTCCACGTGGTTTATTTCTGATTGCTTATTCTAATTGTTTACTTTGTGGTATTTTTAAGTATTATTATTATGTAATACAAGTTTATAAATGCAAATAAATTTTAAAAAATTACAGACCCATATCACTGTTAAATTATGGTTGCAAAATCTATGCAAAACTGTTAGAGGATAGATTGGCCAAGGTAATATCTATGTGAGGAAGTCTATAGTACACTGCCCCTCTCCCTTGATAGCACTTCCTCATAGAGTCAAAGCCACCTTAAAACTTACAGTCCCAACCCGGAAGGAGGGGGAGTGACACAAGATGGGTGGAGCCAGGAGGGCATGATCCAGGAAGTATATAAGCTAAGGCCATAGCTAGGTTAGTAAGCCTAGAGGGAAGCAGCAACACCCCACAGTTTCAGGTTTCAAGTTTATTTAGGACTTAATATACTGCTTATGAGAACGACTATCAAAGCGGTATATAATTGCATACCTCCACCACCTATGTGTGAACTGCAAGTGCTACAATCAGGTAGGCCAAGCTTCAATTGGAACCTTGCAGATTTTATATTTTTGACCCAAGTAATTGCTAGAGACTACATTGCTAAGTTTCAGGAACCAGGTCAGGAACAAGTAAAGTGCACTGCTGTGCTGAGAGGCAGTAAGGTACACAATGGTCCTGCAGGAACAGGCCACTCGAGAATGTTGTTACATTTACAGACTAGTTTTATGTTTCATTTTTCTCCTATCTGTGAAAAAAACAGGACCCTTGACCTAACAGCTTTAATAAACTACTATTACTACTACTACTTAACATTCCTAGAGCGCTACTAGGGTTACACAGTGCTGTACAATTTAACAAAAAAGGACAGTCCCAGCTCAAAGGAGCTTACAATCTAATGGGCGAAATGTCAAGTTGGGGCAGTCTAGATTTCCTGAACAGAGGTATGGTAGTTAGGTGCCAAAGGTGACATTGAATAGGTGGGCTTTGAGCAAGGCTTTGAAGATGGGCAGGGAGGGGGCCTGGCGTATGGGCTCAGGGAGTTTAGTCCAGGCATGGGGGTGAGGCGAGGCAGAAAGGGCGGAGCCTGGAGTTGGTGGTGGTGGAGAAGGGTACTGAAAGGAGGGATTTGTCTTGAGAGCGGAGGTTACGGGTAGGAATGTAAGGGGAGATGAGGGTAGAGAGGTAAGGAGGGCCTGCAGATCGAGTGCATTTGTAGGTTAATAGGAGAAGCATAAACTGTATGTGGTACCTGATCGGAAGCCACTGAAGTGACTTGAGGAGAGGGGTGATATGAGTGTATCGGTCCAGGTGGAAGATAAGGCATGCAGCAGAGTTCTGAACGGAATGAAGGGGGGATAGATGGCAAAGTGTGAGGCCAGTGAGGAGTAGGTTGAAGTAGTCAAGGGGAGATGTAATGAGAGAGTGGATGTGCTCAGAGAGGAAAGGGTGAATTTTGCTGATGTTATAGAGGAAGAAGCGACAGGTCTTGGCTATCTGCTGGATATGCGCAGAGAAGGAGAGAGAGGAGTCGAAGATGACTCCGAGGTTGCGGGCAGATGAGACGGGGACGATGAGAGTGTTATCAACTGAGATAGAGAGTGGAGGGAGAGGAGAAGTGGGTTTCGGAGGGAAGACAATAAGCTCGGTCTTGGCTTTAATAAATGTCCTTTTCCTTTACTTGCAACTGTTGTGTGGCTCTGTCTTACCTGGGCTATGAGTCCATCCTCATTCATGTTACTACATATTGTGGCAGTGGTGCGATCTGAGCTTACTCAGCTAGAAGAAGCTGGAATCCTTAGCCTCCGGGGCTCTGGGCTTTGTAGGACTACCATGCAGGAACAGCGGGCTAAAGGAGCAAGACCTGCCCTTCTTAGGGACTGGAAGAAGGAAGGCCAGGAGTAGCTGTAACAAGTGGTGCAGAGGCAAAATTGGAGCACCAGCAGGCTTCCCAGATATCTCTGGAAGCCCAGCAGAATTCTCTGGCCCAAGTGATGCAAGTACCACAGGCATACAGGGTACACATTCCAGTCCCGGTGTTACTGAAGATGGTACCAGAAGATGACCTGGACTTTTTCCTGACAGATTTTGAGAGAACTGCCCACCTGGCTGGTTGGCTGGAAACATCATAGATAGCTTATTTGGGAAATTTACTGACCAGTAGCAGCCAAGCTGCATTTTCAAGACATCAACTCCAGAAGGACAACCACGTATGCAGACGTGAATGCTACCATTCTGGAGAGGTCTGCTGGCAGCGATTTTGGAAGGGGTTTCTACAAGTCATGGAGACTTTCAAAGTTTCTTCTACTGGGTTAAAGAAGTAACTTGGAGATGGCTCCAACCGGAGGGCAAGACTGGCCTGGAGATAGTGAGAGTCATCCTTCTTGAACAATTTCCTCCTATTTGTGTTAAAAGTATTTCCATGTAACTTCCTTGAGCGTCACCTAGTATTTTTGGAACGAGTAAAAAATCGATTTACTTCTATTCGTTCTACACCACTCAGGATTTTGTAGACCTCAGTTCATATCTCCACTCATCCGTCTCTTTTCCAAGCTGAAGAGCCCTAACCACTTTAGCCTTTCCTCATACGAGAGGCGTTCCATCCCCTTTATAATTTTGGTCGCTCTTCTTTGAACCTTTCTTAAATCCACTATGTAGTTTTTCAGCTACAGCAACCAGAACTGAATGCAATACTCAAGGTGTAGATGCACAATGGAGCGATACAAAGATATTATAGTATTTTCAGTCTTATTCACCATCCCTTTCCTAATAATTCCTCACATCCTGTTTGCTTTTTCGGCTGCCACCGCACACCGCACACAGAACAGAAGATTTCAGCGTATTATCCACAACGACGCCTAGATCTTTTTCTTGAGCGCTGACCCCCAAGGTGGACCCTAGCATCAGATAACTATGATTCAGTTTATTATTTCCAATGTGCATCACTTTGCATTTGTCCACATTAAATTTCATCTGCCAATTGGATGCCCAGTCTTCCAATTTCCTAAGGTCTTCCTGCAATATTTCACAATCCGCATGTGTTTTAACAGCCTTGAATAGTTTTACATAAGTATTGCCATATTGGAACACACTGAAGGTCCATGAAGCTCAGCATCCTGTCTCGAACAGTGGCCAATCCAGGTCACAGGTACCTGGCAAGATCTCAAAACAGTACATTACATTTTATGCTGCTTATCCTAGAAATAAGCAGTGGATTTTCCTCAAGTTCATTTTAACAATGGCTTATGGACTTTTCTTTTAGGAAGCTATCCAAACCTATTTAAACCCTGCTAAGCTAACTGCTTTTACTACATTCTCTGGCAACAAATTCCAGAGTTTAATTACAAGTTGAGTTAAGAAATATTTTCTATGATTTGTTTTAAATTTACTACTTTGTAGCTTCACTGCGTGCCCTCTAGTCCTAGTATTTTTGAAAAGAGTAAACAATCGATTCACATCTACCTATTCCATTCCACTCATTATTTTATGGACCTTTATCATATCTCCCCTCAGCTGCTCATCTCCAAGCTAAAGAGCCCTAGCTGCTTTAGCCTTTCCTCATAGGGAAGTCATCCCATCCTCTTTATCATTTTCATTGCCCTTCTCTGTACCTTTTCTAATTCCACCATATCCTTTTTTGAGATGTGGTGACCAGAACTGCATACAATATTCGAGGTGTGGTTGCACCATGGAGCGATACAAAGGCATTATAACGTCCTCATTTCTGTTTTCCATTCCTTTCCTAATATTACCTAACATTCTATTTGCTTTCTTAGCCACCGCCGCACACTGAGCAGAGGGTTTCAACATGATACCTAGATCCTTTCCCTGGTCGGTCACTCCTAATGTGGAACCTTGCATTACGTTTCTATAGTTCGGGTTCAGGTCTTTCCCACATGCATTACTGTGTATTTGCTCACATTAAACATCATCTGCCATTTGGATGCTTAGTCTCCCAGCCTCGTAAGTTACTCTTGTAATTTTTCACAATCCTCTTGTGATTTAAGAACTTTGAATAACTTTCTGTTGTCAGCAAATTTAATTACCTCACTAATTACTCCCGTCTCTAGATCATTTATAAATATGTTAACAAGCAGCGGTTCCAGCACAGACCCCTTTTAGTTTCTTTTTCACCATATTCCTCATTTTATTATAGTCGCCCTTTCGAAAATTAAATGCAGCTACAGTTGATATCCTTTGCGGGTTCATTCCAGATAGTATCTCAAACTTGATCATGTTATGATCTGTTACTTCTGACATTCGCTCCCAGATCGTGAGCCCTTGGGCCCAGGCCGTGGACAGAAGGGGAGACTAGGAATGGCCTGGGGTGGACCGAACCACAACTAGGAAAAAATAATAAAACCACAGAGTACTCACCCAGAACACCAGGCTTGTGAGGAGAGGTGCAAACTCCTTGAAGGTAGAAAACCTCAAGGCACGTACGGTCTGCACCAGCAGGCTAGGCTGCCCCCAACTACCGGACGCGGAGTCACAGAAACCAGCTGGCAACAACAGGACTCCACGGGATAAAGCAGGGACAAGGATACCGGAACAGCTTCTCGAGACTTCACCTGCACTTAGCCACGGTCCCCCAGGAGTTGGGCCCCTGGGTTCAGGTGGGCCGCACGACTTCAGGCCCACAGAAGGTAGCAGTATAACAGGTGAAGCTGAACCAGACAAACCAGGCAGGAACCAGCACTACAGAGAACCAAGCGAAAGAGGTACTGGCAAGAGCAAAGACTCAAGGTCCCACTAACCCACACAGCTAGACACAGAGAGCGAGGGGTTAACAGAGCACACTAACCTCAGAAAAAGAGGTGGAACTACAACAGACAGAATTAAAACAAATACGATGACACAACACAGAATGCACGCTCTGCTCCAGCCCAGCTGCAGGGAAAGGCAAATTAACCCCATGCTGGGAAAAGCCAATACAAAACGGAACACAGAAGAAGGTGCTGACAGGCCAGCCCCAAAGAACACAAAAGAGAAGGAAACAGATTCCTTCAGCGCACTGAGCAACAGCTCTAGAAGAAATAAGAGAAGAGGCCACAGCAGAAGAATACTAACGCTAGAGCAGTGCTTACCCAAAAACTGCAGGTACAAATAGCTCCTGATTACTGACATCTGTAGCTGCAGACGTCAGCTACAAGCCAGCTAACCAATAGCAACCAAGTCCCACCCAGCTACTCTAGCAGAGAGATACCAGCCCCTCCCTAGCCTAGCAGAGTGGGTTCCAGCCTCTCCTAAGCCTGTTTGCAGAAACCTAACAGAAACCTAACATGATCACTGTTTCCCAGGGGACCCAACACCGCCACCTCTCACACTATGCCCTGCACGCCAACAAGACCAGATCCAAAATGGCTTCCCCTCTTGTTGGTTCCTTGACCAGTTGCTCCATGAAGCAGTCATTTATTACATCTAGAAATTTAATCTCCCTGGCACTCCCTGATGTAAAATTTATCCAGTCAATATCGGGGTAATTGAAATCACCCATTATTACAGCATTGCCCAATTTTCCAGCATTCCTAATCTCTGTAAACATTTCTTCAACTGTCTGTTTGTTCTGTCACCGTGGATGGTAGTACAGCCCTACAAGAATACTCCTTCCCTTCACATATGGAATTTCTATCCATAATGATTGCACACTGTTATCTGTTTCATATGGAATGTTTATTTTATTTGATTCAAGTCCCTCTTTAACATACAGGGGCACCCCTCCCCCCCAATTTGATCCTCTCTATCATTGCGATACAATTTGTACCCTGTTAACAGTGTCCCATTGATTGTCCTCTTTCCACCAAGTCTTTAGTAGACACTGGCAGTGTGAGGACCCTCATTCGAAGGGGAGTAGCTAGTCAACAGCAAGTACACCATAAGCAAACCATGACATTGTCCTGTATTCCTAGGAATCAGAGACAGTACCCCACAACTCAAGTCTCCCACCAAACCGGTTGGACCAGCTGGAGGTTGTAGTGGTGCCCATGCTCCCTTATCTGGTTATTTTGGATCGATATTTCCCAACCTTGGAAGGGTCATGTGACCAGTACAGGATGGATGCTTGAAGATGGAGCTCTGACTGACCTTGTATATTTCCTTCATATACACCCTCCTTTTTTGTTTTTATTTTTATTTTGGCGTAACTAAGGCGATATGTTTGCTGAGTTGTAATAGCCTCAAAATCTTCAAATGGAGTGTCCATGTTTGCCATTCATTCTGCATTTAAGCAGTCCAAACACGAGTCACTATCTCCTGAAAATATGGTGCCAATTAAACCAAATTCATGTTTCATTGAGGTAATATTCTCTGAAATTCGAGTGCTAAGAGAGCTAATTCAGATTCATTTGAATGTAACTGCAGAATTAAAAAGTGACTTGGCTGCTCTTTTGGCTCAATTTGATTTGATTAAAGAAAAATTAAATGCAGCAGAGCATAATATTGCCCCTCACGATGTTCAACTTGCTGATATGTGGCACTCACTAAATAGAATGAATACTTTACAACAGAGATTGAGGACCTGGCTAATTGCTCACAGAGAAGTAATGTCAGATTGCTGGAGTTACCTGAGTCAACAGAAGGTATTAATATGATTAACTTTCTTCAATCTCTCATTGCAGATTTTCTTAGAATATCTTTTGAACCACAGTTTGAGATTAGAGAGCACGAGTTCCCACAAATCCAGTAGTTGGCAAGACTCCACGAAAACCCATTGTAATGAAAGTGCTTAGATACCAGCACGTCCTGCATATCCTACACTCCACCAAGAAAAAAAGGACTTATGTTTCCTAGTAGAAAAATCTTATTTGTACGTGATGTATCTAAGACTACTGCTCACCGTAGGAAGAGGTTTCTTGACATGAGGCCAAAACTAAGGCTCTTGGAGCTCAATATGGGCTATTTTACCCAGCACATATGAGAATGACATTGGAATACTACCAGAATGTTTGAAAATCCTGCAGAGCTTAAAGTGTTTTTGAAAGATCTTAACCACTGAAATAACTAGTGTAACAGTATAATAGATTAACTGTGGCTTAGTTTCCCTTAATATGGATGGCTTATTTTGTCTCATATCTGCTTTTGGTCAGTTGAAGCCTCTACGGTGTCTGTCTTTTAAGTCATGCTCTTCGTTTATTGCATAAATAATTACCTCTGCTTTAGAGGTGGTTAATTTTCTTTCTACTTGTAGTTTTTTTTTCATTTTCTCTTTTTGGCAGCATAATTTTGCTTCTTTTTACTCTTATTTGGATGATGATTATTCCAATTGTTTATACAATTTGATGGAAACTGCTCTTCATACAGTGTCTCATTGCAAGCAAAGAAATGTATTTTGTTTTTTAATGACTTCTCTGCATATTAGGCCTCTTTTACAAAGCTGTGCTACTGATTCTCAGTGCGGCAAATGAGAGAAAGCCCATTCAGTTCCTATGGGCTATTTCTCATTTGTCACATTAAATGATTCATGAATCCTAGTAAAAGAAAGAAGGTCCTATATTGTAAGCGATTGAAGGCAGATGTATGTTTCAAGAGATGCACACCTTTCTGAAACTGAAGCTCAAAAATTAAAGGTGGATGATTGGAATTAAGAAGTAAATTTACCCATCCTTGGAGAAAAAGAATGACATGATCGTCTTTATCAGAAAGGGTCTTGGAGGAGTGGCCTAGTGGTTAGGGTGGTGGACTTTGGTCCTGAGGAACTGAGTTCAATTCCCACTTCAGACACAGGTAGCTTCTTGTGATTCTGGGCAAGTCACTTAACCCTCCAGTGCCCCATGTAAACCACATTGAGCCTGCCATGAGTGGGAAAGCACGGGGTACAAATAAAATAAATAAATAAATTAGCCCCCAGGTCACAGACAAAAAGGGAAAATGGCTTTGTCTGCAAGGTCTATTTCAAAATAATCTGATTAATATTTATGCTCTAAACTTTGATGACCCTAAGTTATTTAGTGACATTTGCTTATCTTGCCATATAAATCTTAATGTCTATACTGTATTAGGAGGAAATTTTAATCCTGCACTGGATCCATTTTTAGATAGATCATCCAGCTGTTGTCCTTCCAAACTTCAAGCACATGCTGCTTTTTCTCTTTTAATGCAAACTAATGGGTAGATTGATACATGGAGACCCATCTGGAAAGAATTTTATTTTTTTTATCTCTCCAGGTTGGATTATATTCTAACATCTAAAGATTTCCTATAGAACGCAAATATCTATAATATTTTGATTTCTTGCCATGCTGCAGTATCCTGTTTTTTTGTGTTGGGCCAGTTGCACAGAGAAACTCAATTTGGAGATTTAATCTGGTTCTTTTGCAAGATACTAACGCCACCTGTTTACTAAGCCACGCTAGCGGCTGTCGTGCGCTAATGCCGCATGGCAGCCGCTAGTGCAGCTTAGTAAACAGGGGGTAAATTTTGTTCCAAGCTTCAAGGTCTAGCTAAAGACTTTTTCCTAAGAAATAATTTTAATGATATATCACAAATTTCATTTTGTGAGACCTATCAAGCTTTCATTTGAGGAGAAGTAATTAGTTATACAGTTTTCCATTAAATTTTAAAACATGTACAAAAATGAAGCTTTTCAAGTATTCTTCTATACGAAACCGAGTGGATCTTTTACTAAAGCTTAGATCGAGTTATCCTCAGCAAGGTCCATTTTATTCCTATGGGCCCTGCTGCAGATAACTCAGTAAGCGATGCCACAAATTATCTGTTTTTTTATGTTCGAGCCAAGAGATGAGGCAGAGGCCAATTCAAGCTTGTGAAACAATAGTACTGATTGCCAGCAAGAGTGCAAGGTGATATGACCTGAATCTTTCCAGTATCAAAGAATTAACTGTTGGCCTATAGTTATTAATATGTCCAAGAGTAATTTTTGAAAGTCAGTAAGATCTGCTTGGATAGCACAAAATTTAAAAATAATAGTTTGAGTAGAAATTGACACATCTATTTTGAAACGTTTGGAAATTACAATCCATACTTCAGTCCAAAAAGAAAACATTTGGGGGCATCCATAAAGCATGTGAGTTCAGTAATTCAGCTGTGTGAAGTTTATGAGGAGTCCGGTTAGCTCTATGGTAGAAGAAGAGCATAGATTAAAGGCATGATGTTTCCGACAAAGTTTTGAGAAGCGAAAGCCATAGATTAGTATGAAGGGAATTAGGAACTTGATAATTGGTCTCAGTTTCCCAGTTGGATCGTAAAGAATTACACAACTTATATCGTTGGTCCAGTAAAAGCTTATATATTGAAGATGTCACATGTCCTTTTGCAAGTAAGGATTGCGAGGTTGTAAAGATAGTTGGGATAGCAGTGGAGCAGGAGTTCAAGATCCAAGAAACTTTATTGGAATGATAAAGTTGCATCCATTTAAACAGTTCAGAAGAGAGAAGGGATCCATTTAAACAGTTGAGAAGAGGGAAAAGAAAATTTATCTTGAATTTGTTGAAATGAAAGAAGTTGTAGAGTATTACAGGAGCTTAATTCTTCAATGTCCATATACCTTTGTCAGCTATGATTTCCAATAACAGAAGGATTTACATATTTTAATTTTAGAGTTAAACTACAAAGATCTATAGTTTGAACATTCCACAGGATGAGTAAGCATATTATCAAATTCTAGCAAACATTTTCTGGTATTGCCTAAAATTGTGTTGAGTTTTTGTATATGCTTGAGCATAGTAGAAAAAGCAAGATGTGTGGGGACTGGGGCTATTAAAGAGTATTCAGATTGGAGCCATTGTGGGTTATATGAAGGATTAGAGTCAAACCAAAGAAAACCTTGTCATATGATAAAGGATTTGTGGTACAATAAAAATCTGGAAAGAAAACTCCTTATTTATCTTTAGAGGCTTTCAATTTGTGAATAAAAATTCTGGGGGATTTTGATTTCCATAAAAAGGAGGATAATAGTTTTTCAATTTGTGTATAACATGTTTTGTGAAATAGCACTGGGATCATACTTAATATATAATTTATTTTAGGACATACCACCATTTTGAGAGATTCCAGTCTATCCCACCAAGAAATACGGGAGCCCTTTTACAAAGGCACTGCAGGGCCTATGCACGTACAACGCTCGCCAAATCGGCACTACCACCCGGCTAGTGCATGAGCCAGGCGGTAATTCTGAACTTGGCGCTTGCTGAATCCCGTGGTAGAAAATAATTTTCTATTTTCTACCATGGGCTGCTTACCCGGTGGTAAACAGCAGTTGGCGCACGCTGCATGCTTCCTGCACGGGTAACATGTGAGACTTTACTGTTAAGTCAATGGGTGGTGGTAGGTTTCAGGACGAAAATGGATGCATGCTGGTTTCAATTTTAGCGCACGTCCATTTTCCAGCACCTTAAAATGGCCCTTTTTCCTAGATGCGGTAAAAAATGGCCCAGTGTACGCCCAAAAGATGAACTACCACAGGCCACTTTTTACCTTAGCTTAGTAAAAGGACCCCATGAAGTAGGGAGATTTTAAAGATTGAATAATTTTATCTTCATTGAGTATCAGATATTGTTGTGTAGAGATCTATACCAATATATTTAATTTTCTCGGAAGACCATAGTAAATTATGTGGACAAATAATGTCAAAAGTTGCATGAACGTTGAGAGGGAGAACCCCAGCCTTTGATTGATTGATTGATTTTGTAGCCTGAGAAAGAGGAAAATGAGTGATTGTGGCAAATAAGTGAGGAAGAGATTAGAGAGATGTGAAATACAGAAAAGAATATCATCTCCTTATGCCATAATCTTATAATGGGAATTATGATAAGGTAAACCTGTTATTTCCAGATGTGATGTAATGGCAAAAATAAATGGTTCTAATGCTAAATTAAAAAGATAAGGGGATAGAGGGCATCCCTGTCTGGTGCCTCTGTGTAGGTGTACAGTATCCAATAAGTGATTGTTTGCAAAAATATGAGTAGTTAGATTAGTTATGTAGCTTGCTTAAAATGTCAGCGTACTCAGCAAAGGAAGACTTTGGAAATTGAGATTTAAAAACTTGGGACTTCTCTTTATAAAAGGATGGATTATTATTATTAACATTTGTATAGCGCTACCAGACGCACGCAGCGCTGAACACCTGACATAGAGAGACAGTCCCTGCTGGATTCTACAGTTCTATCTGAATTACAATGTTTACATCCTATATAATAAAACACACCTCCAACATTCTGAAGCTGACTGCATGGCTGAGGCATTCATGCTCTCTGTATCCATCTCCTGAATTGATATCACGTACTTCCGGGTTTGTCACAAGCAGAAGTGACCAACCACACGAGGTTTCTCAGGTTCAGAATGTTGGAGGTGCATTCTATTAAATAGGATTGGTCAGTTCCTTGAAGCACAGCCAGAGCTCAGCGTCCTGCACAGTAACGCTCAGACACCAGAGAGGGGGGGGGGGGGGGGCTGACACCAGAGAGAGGGAGAGAGGGAGGTATCTCTGAGAGTGAGAGAGAGAGACATTGACTGTGAGAGAGAGAGTGTGTGTGTGACACACACTGTCTCTCACACACTCTGTCTCCCACTATATCACATTCACACTATATGTGTCACACAGTCACTCACACACTCTCTTGGTCTCATACACTCAGTCTCACAGAGAGTCTGTGTCTCACACACACACACTCTCTCTCGCACACACTATATCTGTGTGAAACACACTCTCTCTCTCTCACACTGTGTCTCACATACGCACTTGCACACACTCTCATTCTCACACACGTGGAGGGGCATAATGGAACAGAAACGCCTATCTCCATGGGCGTTAATCTCCGAGAACGGGTCCGTGAAGGGGCGGACCAAACTGTATTTACGAAAAAAATAGACGCCCATGTTTTATTCGCCAATGTGTGAGCTGGGCGTTTTTGCTTTTCAGCGATAACGGAGAATGAAAGCGCCCAGCTCAAAAACGAATAACTCCAAGGCATTTGTTCATGGGAGGGGCCAGGATTCGTAGTGCACTGGTCCCCCTCACATGCCAGGACACCAACCGGGCACCCTAGGGGGCACTTTTACAAAAACAAAAAAACAGGTAAAAGAGCTCCCAGGTGCATAGCACCCTTCCATTGTGTGTTGAGCCCCCCCAAATCCCCCTCAAAACCCACTGCCCACAAGTCTACACCATTACTATAGCCCTAAGGGGTGAAGGGGGGCACCTACATGTGGGTACAGTGGGTTTGGGTGGGTTGGACGACTAAGCATTAATCAGCACAATTGTAACAGGTAGGGGGGGATGGGCCTGGGTCCACCTGCCTGACGTCCACTGCACCCCCTAACAACTGCTCCAGGGACCTGCATACTGCTGCCTGGGAGGAGGGTATGACATTTGAGGGTGAAAATAAAAAGTTGTGAAACATCATTTTTTTTGTGGTGGGAGGGGGTTAGTGACCACTGGGGGAGTCAGGGGAGGTCATCCCCAATTCCCTCTGGGGGTAATCTGGTCATTTAGGGCACTTTTTGGGGCCTTATTCGTGAAAAAACAGGGTCCAGGAAAAGTGCCCTAAATTCTAGCTACAAACGCATCCATTATCGGCGAAGGGCGCCCATCTCTGTTCGGGTGATAACCACGCCCCAGTTCCGCCTTCGACACGCCTTCGACACGCCCCCGTCCACTTTGTCCGCATCCGCGACGGAGTGCAGTTGAAAGCGACCCAAATTCGGCTTTTGATTATACCGCGTTATTCGTTTTTGTGAGATAAACGCCCATCTCCCGATTTAGGTCGGAACTTGGGCGTTTTTCTCGTTCGATTATAAGCTGGATACTCTCTCTCACAGACACACTCACACCCAGACTCATTCTCTCTCTCTGTTACACACACACACTCGCACATTCACTCTCTCTCTCTCTCTCACACACAGCCACTCTCACATACACTCTCTAAAACTTACACACTCCGAGGAAAACCTTGCTAGTGCCCGTTTCATTTGTGTCAGAAACGGGCCTTTTTTTACTAGTTTTCAATATAATTCTATACATAGTGAAACCATTACTAATGCTTTATTTAGATCTAAAACAACTTATTATAATGAATCTAATAATGCTGGGCATCTTCTAACATCTTACCTGAAAGGCAGACATCAAGTTATTCGAATTTATGCTATTTGGGACTCTTGTGATCAGATGCATTTAGATACAGATTCAATTTTGAAACAATTTAGACATTTTTACTCAATACTGTACTCCTCAGAACCTCATGATTTGAGTCAGGCTGTTTTGAAATTTTTCTCTAATTTTGAACTTCCAGGGTTTTTCATACTGCAAATAGAAGCTTTAAAAAAGCCTTTTAATGTTACAGAGATACAGCATTCTATCGCTGCTCTTTCTTTTAGAAAGATTCCTGGACCTCATGGCCTTTCTTCTGAATTCTTTAAAACTTTGTCTTCAATTTTTAATCCCAGATTATTAGATTTATACTGTTATTTAGTTGATAACTCAGAAACTTCAGGGTGTTTTCTTGAGGTTTCTATAAGTTATTCTTAAACCTCAGAGGCTAACCTTGTATAAAATTACCATCCGATTTCTCTGCTGAACTCAGATTATAAAATTTATGCCAGAATTTTAACTATCCAATTGGAGAAGGTCATGACACATCTCATTCACCCTGATCTAGTAAATTTCATTGGGAGTAGACAAGGAGCAGACAATACACATTTATTCTGCCATATTATGCATTGGGCTAATTCTGCTTCATTAGAAGTGATTTCTGTTTCCATAGATGCGGAGAAAGCAATGGTGTAGCCACAGGTGGCCAACCCAGTTTTGCTTCAGTCCCATCCAGTGATGGTGCACATTGTTAGTGTAGCTGACGGAAATCCCCGGGCCCTGGCAGCTGAACAGTCCTCTGTTCAGAAGAGCATACCCTACTGACCCTACATAAATGCCTACACTCTGCAACACAGCTAAACCAAAGAATGTACTGGACACTTTTAACCTTCCCCTCTTTGACCCCATTATGCCTGGATCAATTGTAACTTATTCAACCACAATATAACCTTCTATTTGTTTCTGTACCGGTCTAGGCTTACGCCTTACAGTACTGTGTAAGCCACATTGAGCCTGCAAATCGGTGGGATAATGTGGGATACAAATGAAATAAATAAATAAAGTTCCCTCAGGCAAACTCATCCCCATTGCAGTCAGCAGCACATTTCCAGCTGCAGATACCAGTGCTCCCTTCCCGCCATGCATGCTCATTTCATTTGGCACCCCTATGTTTGTGTACATGAGGGGGGAATGCTGGTTGAACTGAGCATGTGCTGAAAGGGGGAGGGGGTGCCGGTGTTGGTGGCTGGAAACGCTGAGCTGACTGCCATTGGAATGAGACTGGGGGTTTCCAGAGAGGACTCTTCAGCTGGCAGGACCAGAAGAGTGAGTAGTAAGCCCGTGTTGGACTTACCGCAGCTTTGTAAAGGGCCCTTTATATCCCACTTTTGTCCTAAGCAGGTAACAAATAAATATGCACAAAAAATAAAAACATGAATACACATCACAGTCATTAAGACAATCATGGTCACTCAACAGCAATCTACTTCATTCTTTCAGAAAAGCCTTCGAAAGTAATGAGTTTTTTCACCAATGATGACTTTTTTTACTGTGTGCATACTGATCTGCTTATTTTGCGATCCAATTTCATCAGTTTTGATGAGGTCTTTTTCCTCCTTATACAATAAGTGGGTGTGTTATCACCTTCATTCACTGTTATTCTCTTTCACTTCAATGATGGATCACAGCAACCATTCTCAAGCGGAAAGAAAAAGTGCATATCATCTGCATACATTCTACAGGAAACGTGCAAACTCTGAAACACTTTCCCAAGGGATACCATGAACAGATTAAACAAAATCGCCGATAGTGTGGATCCCTGTGGTACCCCTCGTGAACCTGAAAAACACAGAGACTGATTCCTGTACTTTAACATGGAATGTTCTATCTTGCAAATAGGAACGAAACCATGACAGCACATAATCATGAATGCCAAAACCAGATAATACATTTAGTAAAAGCTGATGGTCAATAGTATCAAATGCAGATGCAATATCCAATGTCATAATACAAAAATAAAGATTCTGGTCCATGACAATTCTTAGCTCACCCATAAAAGTAAAAATGCCACACTATGGTCTGATCTGAAACCAAATTGATAGTCATCTAACAGGTGTCTTTCCTCCACAAATTCCATTAGCTGTTGTAAAACAGCCTTTTCAATTACCTTTGCTAAAAACGGCAAGATAGAAATTGGCCTGAAATGTTATTGAATTATTAGTATCTCCAATTTGGACTTGGAAAAATTAATATTAATAGGTGATTTCAGTATGTAGGCTGATCTGTGTAATGTGGGTGATGTGGTTTCAAATTTTATAGTTTCTTTGGAGACATTGGAATGGTACCAGTTACAGCCAGCATATATTGCTGGCCATACTTTAGATCTGGTTTTTGTGCAAAGAATTAATGCGATAGGGAATACTTATTATGTTGATAATATATTGTTTCATGGTCTGATCATACAGTAGTAACTATTAAAATTAGTTTGAAGGAAAAATATGGTCTAGTATGTCTCAGAATTGGATTAGGAAGAGAAAATCATTTGAACTGCAAGAACTGCAGGAAAAGCTGAATATGGGTTTAGAGATGTTTGACATTGGTAAAGAAGATACAGTTGAGGATAGTTTTAATGGTTGGAATAATATTTTACCTAGGGTGATTGATAAAGTGACCCCTTTTAGAGAACAAAGAGTAGTAAGAAATCACGTTGGTTTAATGAGGATTTATGTGTGTTGAAATTTGAATTATGTAGAAATGGAAAGCAGTGGCAAATGTTTCCTTCAAGAGATACACCCAGTTGAATATTTGAAGAAATTAGTGGATTATAAAAGCAAGTGAGTAAGGTTAAATGTGGGGTTTTTTCAATGAGTCATTTGAAATGGCTTCATCTAGCACCAAAAAAATGTTTTATATTGTTACAAGATTAACTAATGAGGTGGAAGGTAACATTAATTTTCTGTTTGCTATTTCGTATGATGAGCTTGCAGTGACATTTCAGACAAAAGAGGAAAAAATAACAGAAGAATTTGATTATTCACAGTTACCGTTAGAACCAGAATGTGCTTTGAGTGAGTAAGAAAAATGGTCTGAGTTTACTGAGGTAACAGAAAATGTGATCAAGAAGGCTTTTAATCAAGTTAAGAAAAGCTGCTGTAAGCTGGATGTTTGTCAACCAGTAATTTTAAAAGTGATGAAGGATTTGGTAGCTCCAGATTTTACTAAAATTGTGAATAAAATTTTAAAAACAAATAGTATACCAGTTGAGTTTTTTAAAAAATGCAGTGGTTAGACCACTGATGAAAAATACAAAAGAAAGTAAGAAACAAGTGAATAATTTTAGACCAAAATCCAACTTACCATTTCTAGCGAAAGTAATAGAAAGTGTTGTGTACACTGGTTTAACAGATTTTTTTCAATAACACACAATATTTTGGATCTCAATCAATTTGGTTTTAGATTGAATCATGCCACAGAAACTCTGTTATTGTCAATGTTTGAAGTAGTCCAAACTGGATTTAGTGATGGTAAACATTTCTTGTTAGTAACTCTGGACATATCTGCAGCATTTGACACAATTAATCATACAATTCTTATAAATAGATTAAGATCAATAGGGATTAGTAATAAGGTATTGAAATGGTTTACTTCTTTTTTTAGAGAAAAGGTATTTTTCCGTAGTTCTAGGTGAAGATATGTGTAGATGGAAGCAACTGAATGCTGGAGTATCACAAGGATCATGTTTGTCAGCTGTACTTTTTAATATATTGTTACTGCCATTGTGTCGATGGTTAAATTCAGCCTATTCTCCAAAAGGCATCCTGTGAACCTTCAGTGCCTTCTAAATATCATCCAATATCCTTCGTATGCTTGTTGTCAAAGTTGACTGACAAAAAAGTTGTCTTCCAACAACTCTCTTGTTATGTGGAAGAATGATATGTTCTTAATCCCTAGCAATGTGGGTTTAGGTCCGATCATAGTACAGAGACTGATTTTACAGTGATGTTGAGTGAGGTCCATTCTTTTTTTGACCATGGCCAAGTGGCCTTTCTGGTATGTCTTGATTTGTCTACTGCTTTTGATTTAGTAGATCACAAAATTCTTTTATCTCACCTTTGTTAGCTGGAGAATAGGTTTGAATGTGCTGAACTTCTTTCTTATCTCATCATTTATTTTCTGTGCACTTTCCCTCTTCTGTGTCAGCACAATATGAATTGTGGTGTGGTGTTCCACAAGGCTCAATTCTTTCATCCTTGATGTTCAACATTTTCTTGAGTCCTTTGGTAAGTTTAGTTGAAAATTTTGGTCTTCAGTTTTTCTTTTTGCAGATGGTATCATTTTGTTCTTTCAGAGGATCTCCATGCCCCTAATTTCAGTTCTTTACAGTACTGTTTAGAAGCCACTGCTGTGTGGCTATCTGATAATAAGTTGGTTCGTAATTGTGACAAGACAGTGGGTGACCTGCAGCTCTGTTCAACCTTAATTCTCTAGTCAATTGTTTTTGATATTTAGGGGTGTTGATTGATACTGCTCTCTCCTTTCAGCCACAGATTTCTCAGGTTATAAGATCTGGTGGGGGGTTAGCCTTAGAACATCTGGTTCCCCTAGGAGGTCTATTAGACACTTCTTCGTTACATACCTTAGTTCATGCTTTTTAAAAATCCCATTTAGACTACAATATGATTTATGCAGGTGCTTCTAAACACCAACTTCAATAGCTCCAAACTCTCCAAAATATAGCTGTTCATTTTTTGTCTCATGCTCATAAATTTGACCATGCCTTTCCTATTTTGCAACATTTACATTGGTTACCCATTCAGTATCGGATTTTTTTCAAGATTCTTTGCCTAACCCATAAAAATGTCTGTCGTCGACACCTCTCCTATCTTTCTAGCCTGATCGTTCCTTACACTCATGCTAGGGCCCTAGAATCTCCGGCTCCAGCTCAGGCTCGCTATGAGTCTATGCTACCTTTTTGTTATCCCCTTGTGTATGGAATGATCTTTCTCCCTATCTTTGGGATGAGCTAGCCTTTAAAAAATTTAAACTAGCTCTAAAAACTTTTTTTTTAAGCAGAGTTTGGTCGGGGGCTGCCCTCCTGAAGGACAACTGCCAGACGTGTAAGCAGACAACTGTCCTACTTTTTAATGGTTTTTAATGGATATTGGTTTTATGTATTGGATGGGTGTTTTCTTTCAAATCTGCAAAGAATGGTATTCTTTCCATATTTTATTAGTCTGTAAACCACTTTGTTCTACTAGTCTAATAACATTGGTATAGCAAGCATTTTGTAATAAACATAAACACTTCAAGCTTCTGTGCTCCCAGATATAGTACTTTGGAATCCAAGAAACCATTTGATGTAATGATATCAGTAGCATTAAAAGTTGCATTAATGCATTGGAGAAATGCAACCTGAGTCCAGGTTTATTTATGGTGGAATTATTTGGCCATGATTGCTAAATCACTACCAGGAAACATTAGACAGATAATAAAATACCTAACATTTTGCAAAACTCTCAAATCCCATCTAATCAAGACCTTCTTATCAGATGTAGGCTAATTTCAGATTCCCTGCTACATTGTTTATTTCTTAGCTATTCAGATTGAATTAGGTATCAATTAGAATGACTGACTGTTCTGCAATTGTACCATAATTTGTTTATTGTGAGCTACATTGAACCAAAGTCAGTTTGAATAATATGGGATATAAGAACCAAATAAAGGAAAATAAAGTAAATATAAATATCAGATTGCTAAATATGAATATCAGATAGCGGACCATAAGGATTGTATATCTCATTATAATAAGATTTGGAATCCAGTGTTAGTCTACTGGGGAATGCTAATGTGTCTGTAAAGACAAATGTTTTTGTTATTCGTGGGTTCTCCATAAACTGCTCTCTCCAGTGTATGTTTCTAATGCTGTTCTATTTGGCTATTGTTTGTTATGCTTGCTACAAAATTGCAATAAGTAAATGGAACTAAAGAACTGAGGAGTGGAGGAATCTCAGGGCTCTTCACATTCCCTTCTTCTTTCCAATATATTTATGCACCTGCTAAGGAAATTTTAATCTATTAGCCTCAGGTTATCTACAAGAAGATGAGATACATTGGGTAGTACTCCTTAGTCTAGTTCAGAATTTTTCCATGCTTACATGCATGTTTCTCATAAGTAGTAGGTTGGTTAAGGAGGAGCAAATCGGATGTTTAACTGTGAAAATATAGAAGTGCTATATATTAGGTGGCAGGCTGCTTTAAAATTGGATAGAGTTCAAATCTCCATTCTGGAACATAAGAATCTGTAGGTAAGTCTGATTATAGATGCTCCATAGAATTTCAGATGTCATCTCTTTTGCAGGGAGCTAATATGAGGTTAAGGCTTGTAAGACAATTAATTCCATTTCTGTAACTTAACACTTTGTTCAGTAATGCATGCATTGATGATAAACACAATTGATTAACTCTATATTAGGCTGACTGACAAGCTAGTTAAAAGGCTACATATTCTGCAAGTTACTGAGGCCACAGTAGTAACTGAGAATGTTTTGTCTAAATTTGTAGAGATTGTGTTAACATCTGTTCACTGTTAAGGGCCCTTTTACTAAGGCGCAGTAGGCCTAATGCGGTCTACTGTGCGCTAAAAAGGGTACTACTGTGGGACGCACAGAGGCATCCTGCAGTACTTTCCTGCTCAGTGCACATTAAACCCGCGCTGGAAAATATTTTTTTCCAGCATGGGAGGCATGCCCATGGGCAGCGAGTAGGTGTGCCTTCAGTGCTACCCGATTACTGTGGGTGTAGTGCAGGAGCCCTTACTGCCTCCTAAATAGGTGACGATAAGGGATACTGTGATAATGGCCATGTGCCCATTAGAATAAAATATAGTATGGTGGCCATTTTACCACCACACTAAAAGTGGCCACAGCACGCAGAAGACCCATGTGCTGACACAAGTGCTGGCCACTTTTTAGTGTGGCTTGGTAAAAGGACTCCTTAGGGATTTATTGTAACACAATTTGATCAGGGGCGCCTAAACCTTTGCACACAACTGTACATTTTGGGGGTGGGGGGGCAATGTAGGGGTAGGTAGATGGGCAAGAATACTTGAGTGAGTGTGGATAGATAGATGTGTATGTAGGCTTTGGAAGTACTTGGGTTACTAGGGGTTGATTAGTAAGTACATGGGTATGTAGGGGTACTTGGATGAGTAATAGCAGTAAATGAGAGAAGCATGCTTGGGTAAGTGCAGGTGGGTTTGAGGATCTCTGGTCATGGATAGAGTGTCCGAGATTCAGGGATCCTGGTCAGCATCTCTCTGTTTTGGGGTCCTGAGACAGAGTTCCTCTGGTTTTGTCCTCCTAAGATAGGGTGCCTCTGTCACATGGTTCCTTGGGCATTTGAGATTTGATCAGAAAGCTTCCAATACAGTAGCTAGAGATCTTAGTTAAGCTTAACTTAATTGAAACTGAAATGGAAGTAAAGTTATCTTTAACTCATTTTTTTAAATGTGCAGGGGAATGTTCAATATCCGATTTGGGACATTTTGTGAAAAACATACAAAAATCGAGAGATGTTTTAAAAATCTCCATTTCCTAGACGAGTCTATGCTCAGTGCATCTTTCTTTAGGTCCCATTTTGGGAAAAAAAATATCCTAGGGAAAAATACACAAAAAACAAGCCAGTGGGATGTCTGGGGGCCAGCATTTTTACTAGACTGGCCAAACAGACATCTCAGCAGAGCAGTGGGGCAGCCTAGGAGGGCACTGCAGTTCACTTCAGATAAAAGGTCACAGGTACAACTTCCACCATATCCCCCTTATATTGTATTGTGAGCCCATCAGGAACGGGGGGTGGTGGGGGGACAACTGTAACTCACCATGCACTACTACAATAGCCCTCAAGCCTACAGGTGGCACAGCTATTTAGATACAGCAGGTATTTAGTAGTTTTTGGAGTGCTCACGCTTTCCACCACAAATGTACCAGTTAGAATGGTCCACTGCACTGACCACTAGCGCACTCCTGGAACCAGCTTGCTGCTTTAATAGGAATGGCCATCCTATCCGAAGGTGTCATAGAGCCTGGTATGTACTGTCACTGTCACATCTTTGGGGAGTGGAAGGGGGTCAGTGACCACTGGAGGATTATGGGGGTCATGCCTTAATCTCTCCAATGGTCATCTGATTATTTAGGGCACCTGTTTGTAACTTAGTCATTCTTAAAACAGATCTAGACAAAACCATCTCAATTTTTGTCCCGGACATTTTGGTTTTGTTCTTTTATGGCAGAAAAACATCTTGGGAATGCCCAAGTCCCACCCAAAACACTTCCCCAACATGCCCCTTTGAAATTTAGATAAACTACAGAGAAAACATCAAAAATCAGAGTTTTGAAAATCGCAACTTAGATGTTTTGTTGAGAAAAATGTCCTTCAGTTGTTTTGGGCCAGATTCTGTATAGGGCACCTAGATTTGCGTGCTGAAATCCAGGTGCATTCTAAAACTATGCACATAACTTAATTGGCTCAACAAGCAAATCAGCATTATTAACAGCACTTAACAAGCAATAATTGACAGTTATGTGCACAACTCTGTAAGTGTATTCTATAATGAACTGTGCCTAAATGGGAATGGGACTTATATACCACCTTTCTGTGGTTTTTCCAACTACATTCAAAGTGGTTTACATATTATATACAGGTACTTATTTGTACCTGGGACAATGGAGAGTTAAGTGACTTGCACAGAGTCACAAGGAGCTGCAGTGGGAATTAAACCCAGTTCCCCAGGATCACTGCACTAACCACTAGGCTACTTCTCTACCACACAGTCCAAAATAAATGAATGTAGCTCAAAGGGGGCATATTTATGGGCATTTTGTGAGCATTCCAAAATTCGCGTGCGTAGTTATAGAATACGGTACAGTCCACCTAAATCTATGCGCTGGGATTTACACCAGGTTTTTATTGATGTAAATGGGCTTGAGCAGATTTAGGCACAATGATATTGACTAAATGTATTCTATATACCATTCGTAAATCTTATAGAATACACTTAGGCAAAACTGAGTTCCACGCTGATTTTTTTAGGCGCCACATATATAAAATTTGGCCCTTTATGATATTTTTCAGGCATTTTTCTATTTTGAAAATGATCACCTTTGCTTCCATTTTAACCTTTTATTTCTGCTTAAGTTCTTTTTATGTGTCATTTGTTCATTACATTGGAAGTTTGGAAATCAATTAACATGGAAGTAAAAATAAAATATGTATTAAACATTTTACATAGCATTTCAATGCAATGTATTATATTGGCCTGTTTTATATTAATCACAAACAATTGGAAGGACCATCAGATCCTAACCACTCAGAGTGGCCTAGTGGTTAGGGTGGTGGACTTTGGTCCTGAGGAACTGAGTTCGATTCCCACTGCAAGCACAGGCAGCTCCTTGTGACTCTGGGCAAGTCACTTAACCCTCCCCTACCCCAGGTACAAATAAGTACCTGTATACAATATGTAAGCCACATTGAGCCTGCCATGAGTGGGAAAGCACAGAGTAAAAAAATAAAAATCTTGCTTATTAAATTAGCTTTAAACAACATTGTGAAACAAGCCATTTGTCATTCCCAGAGGATTTTTCCTGGAACACAGTTATATCATGGGATTCTCTTTCTTACAGCTTTATCATATGTTGTTTTACCATTTTTATAGGTCATTTTGCCTTTCCCTCATTTTTCTAATTATTAAACAAACACATATGTTCTAAAAACAATTATCGGGTAGTGTGCCAGAGGTATATATCATCTTTTGTGCTATACACTCTGGGGGGAAGAGATTTAGATTATTTCTCTGGAAGTGTTTGTGTAGGTTAAGCACTTGATTTCTTAACATTGCTAAACTTCCATATCTTTCATGACATTTATCAATATAAGAAATTAAGGTCAACAATTTGAGACTGCTACTTTCTATTTTAATTACTTATGGGAAAAACAACTGGGTCTTAACACAGTAACATATAGTTATGTGAGACTCAGCAGCTTATATATTAAAACCTTAGAACAATGTTCCTAAATATCATCTTTGAGAATTCTCACTGGTATGATTTTCAAGGTAACATAAGTATGCAAATAAACCTGGTGCTGTAACCATGTAGATATAAATATGTCATAAACGTTTATTGTGGATATCCTGATACAAATCCCGAGGATCATTTGATAGGTCAATTGATTATTACATATTTATTTATTTATTTTTATTTAGAATGTTTACCACCCATACCATCCAAGTTGTCCACAATTAAAATACCACCCAATTATCCAGTATCATAACCATTAAAACACTTTGATATAGCATATTTTCTCACAGTATCAGAGAAACCTTAAAACCCATAGTCCCACCTAAGGAGAAAGTGACATGGGAGGGGTGGTCCAGGAAGTATAAAAGCCTAGAGCACAGCTAGGTTGAGGCAGGGCCGCCGAAATACAAAGGCAGGCCCAGGACAAACACTCCTAGAGGGACCCCCAACCCCACCACACCAAATGCAGGGGTGTAGCCAGCAGCCTATTCCTTTTTGCTTTCTCCCCAACTCTATTTCCTCCCCCCCCCCCCAATTAAAATTGTTACCTTTGCAGGCAGGGATGCCGAAGCTCTGCGGCCCGAACCTCTCCAGGTGTAAGGAAGTTGGCAGCATGCTTTCTAACAACCGATGCTAGCACTCCGTGCACATGCTCAGTTCATGCGTGCAAACTAAGCATGAGCAGAGTGCCGGTGTCAGCTGCTAGAAAGTATGCTACCAACTTTCTTACACCAGGAGAGGTTCAGGTTTTGAAGCTATTTGGCTGGCAGGCAAGTATCCCCACCAGCCATTCAAGGTACTGCAGTTGGGCGGGCCCAAGCCATGACACTGAGTCAGCCAGACCTCTCTTCGAGGCTGGGCCCGGGGAATCTTGAACCCCCCCTCTCGGTGGGCTTGGGTTGAAGAGGCCTAGAGAAAAGCAGCAACACCCCACTGCATATGCCTCCACCACCTATGTATGATGTGCCTGCCTCTCCAAAGCCAAAACCCCGCCTCTGATTTGGCACCTGCATCTTCACAGATTGCCTCCACAATGGCAGTTAGATGAAGTTATAGCTTGGGATCAGACAGGGAGGAGGACGACTGGTGCATGGTGAGGTTGCGGTGCACCAATCAGAGGCATTCACCGCAAGTGCTGTGCGGGGCAATTTTGGCAGGCCGAGCAAAACTCTGTGGGAGCTTGGACAGGTTGATAGTTTTCTCATCCCTCACACCCCTTCCACAGGGTAAGAATTGGATGGCACTAGGTCAGTGGGGTGGTATTCGGTTAATTTGATACTGACTAACTGATCATTTTGCCTGTTGAGTGTTGCAAAGTTGACTACTGTTGATATTTGATCTTTTGGGGAACAGTATGGAGCTTTCAGAGTTGATATTCAATAATTAATAAAGCTGTTGCCAGGTATTGCCAAATGCAAGTAGTTAATGTGTTCTATTTTAACTTATTTGGCAAAAAGTAAAGTAAGGGGAGTGTGAATGCCTATGTTGTCTAATGAGATATTGAAAAGTCTAAAGGGGTTCAAGTTTTATTTTCATATACTAAAAATAATAAAATAATTACATGGCACATTTTTTCAACAACTTAATTGCAATTTTTATAAAAAGAAAAGTGTATATTTATCTTGTGCATGTTCATCAACGTTATAGTACCAGGCAGAGAGGTTTGAATTGAGATAAATATGTTTATCTGTATACCATGGGTTGTCTTGTATCATACACACCATTATTTTCAATATCTGTAGAACAAAATATGCTAACTATGTAACTCTTGATTTAGTCATAAGTTAAACTTACCAAGTTTCTTTTTCTTCTTTGTCTTATTAGTTGCCATGTATCGAGAACCATCTTTGCATGATGTTGGAGAAACTGTACCAAAGGCTGGAGTGACTCCAAGTAAAAGCACAAGTGCATCTGCAATAATGAATGGGGGCAAACCAGTTAACAAGAGTAAGACAACATAGCCAGAACCTCACGGGTGTTATGACTTACTGAGTTTCCAGCACATTTGAGCAATTTAACCTTGCCAGATTTTAATGCGTCTGTGTCTGTGGATCAGCTCAAAGCAAGCAAACAAACATTTGTAAACGGATAAGTTTCAACATGTAGCTCCTCCTGTAAGAAGACACCTGGATAACCAGTTAAATTCAGACCATGGAATGCCCTACCAGATATGGAATGCCTTTTTAATCTTTTCTGTGACTGACACTTTATGTGAATAATATACTTCACAGGAATACATAATACTTTGCCTGCAAACCATTGTCTATAATCCCTTCATAAATCCCTTTTTTCAATCCAGTTCCAGCAAAATCCATTTAAGTTCTTTTCTAGCGCACAAAAATATCAAGTAATTTCTAGTTATATGCTGTAAACATATGCTACTATGAATTTCTCCTTTTCCCCTTTTTTTACAAGGCTGCTTGTTGTACTGTCTGTGACCTTTTGCAAGAATTGCATTTCTTGAAAACCTAAATGTTGCAGGTGACTGAGTTCTGAAAGCAATCAGGGAATCAGGAAGCCTTTAAAACGTTACTATTATAAAACACATCTATAAGGAATGGGATCACTGTCTGTGACTTACAGCACTAAACAAATGTTGAGACACGTTAGTGCCAGATGCTATGCTTCAGAGGTGGGATTCGGTGTTGGAGGACTTATATGAAACATGAACAATGGGAAGTTTTTTTGGCAACAGTGTCTGACATTACCCTACAAACACTTGTGTGTGTGTGTGTTTTATGAATATCAGAAGCTTACTGGCAACATTTGCTTTGACCAGGAAGCAAGATCAACTTATTTTTGAGAAAGTGGGTCCAGAGAACTCTGTAGGCCTTGTAGGCCTGATTTAAGTTATCTATTAATCCTTATTGTTTTGATCAAAAGAATTACGATCAACAAGAATTTTGCAACCCAAATAAATTTAAAAAGTAATCCCTTTCCTGTTTTTTAATGAACTACATGTAAGGAGGCCACCATCTTTTACACACAAAAAAGTTTTTCTAAACTTACACAGCTGCATATGTGCATAACAATGAAGCACATGGAAACAATGTGTCTGTTTTTATGCAATCTGCAGATAGCCATTCCCAAGGACTAAGTTTAGGTGGAACAGAGGTAGACTTGTGCATTTTATAAAATTCTTGGGTACACCTGTAGAGTACATGCACACATTTACGCTTTTGTGAAGCATGTGTATTTTATTAGACAATTCTGTTCTATTGACACTGGTTCTGGGAGCCTATTTTATAAAGGCATATAAGCACCTATGCCGTCTTTATAAAACAGCCTTAAAGTAAGCACCTTTATGGACTTCTCATATAGGCATTATATTATAAATTAATTATCCCTCACATGTATTACTTATACATTTAAAGTTATATATATTTTCAGCAGCATTATCCATATAAGTGTCAATTTTGAAAATCCACATATAATTTTGAATGGCCATTTATACCTTTAAAGTTAAAGTACTTGCCATTTACCCTCAACACTTAACAGATAAGTTATGCATTCAACAACTGAATTTCACAATGTAAAATACAACCTTTTTGCCTGCCCTTGGCACACCTCAAAATACTCCTTTTTAATTAATCCATAATTTTGGCCATTTTGCAAATAAAATGGGCAAAGTTATACACAGATCCAGCAGCATTATTTTTTAAAGAACTTATGTGGCCAGCAGCACCACTGACTATATAAGTGCTTTTGAATATTGGCCTTGAGACCTTCGCTCCATTCTTTATCTAGAAAGCATGGCAGTTGTTCTTATGTTTCTATTTGCTACTGCAATATAACTGACAGATCACAATTAGGTTAAGTATTTTGGGGCCCTGTTTACTGAACCACGCTGGAGGCATGTTAACATTTTTTAGCATGAGCTAAGCATTAATGCACATTAACCGTGTAAATGGCCATAATATTCATACGGGCAATTATACGGTTGGTGTGTGCTAATTTTAGCACACACTAAAAATGCTAACACACCTTAGTAAACAGGGCCTTTGGTGTGCAAAAGTCAAACTTTTGAAAAATAGACATTAGAAAAATTGTAGTTTGACATGAAAAGTTCAGTTCTATTTTCAGAGTAAAGAACTTATAATTCAGCTTTTCAAGACTTGAACCCTAAATATATATATATATATATATATATATATATATATATATATATATATATATATATATATATATATATATATATATATATATTAAGGGCACTTTTTCTTGTTAAACACAGCTATTATCCACAAAACTGGGGAAAATCCAATATACTAGTGATAATGGATGCTTAGTCATTCATGTGATATAACGTTCAGCAGATTCTTGACTGGATATAATGGTTTAAAAAAGATATGGTAATGAGGTGACCTTTTCAAAGTAAACAACTGAAAATGAAAATATTCTGTTATTGCTAAAATAACATTTATATCAGTATTTGTTTTTCAGAAAAACAAACTAAGCTGCGCCTCAGCTCTGAAAATATATACGGGGGCCATATTTTGTCTCTCTCTATATATATATATCACTTTGAAATGTACGGGTTAAAATTTAAGGGGACTTATACATGTGAAGGGCAATTCTATAATCTAGGCACCTGCATTCATGTGCCCCTTGTGCACATAACTAGCACTTATGCATCTTATGTGTGCATTTACCTGCATATGTGCTAAAGGGCAACTAAATGCTATTCTGCAAATAACCTGCCTAATTTATATACCCAGGTGTGGAGCATGGGTGGAACATGGGCAGGGCTCCCACTTACTGTAAGTTATGCATGTTCCTGCTGCATGTATTCTCCCACACTTATATGAGCTCTATGGCTGGTGTAATTGTGGATTCTTAAATGTTATACATACCATTACCGGGTTATATTAGCATTCTATATAGAATGGGTTCCTACCATACATCCTTGGAGCACCTAATTGGAGGTTGCCCAGCTACAGAATTGCCTCCTAAGTGACCACAGCTAAATCTGTAAGTTCCCTATCCATGGATTTTCTGTTGCACTGTCTGAATAGTGCTGCCAAATATCTCTCTAACAGCCATGCCATTATACAAATAGTGCCAGGGTGGATTTAGGGCAGAGTGTGGATGGATTGCCCAGCTACATGTGGAGTGGTGATATTCAGTTACTATCTGTATAGCTACGTGGTTTAATTTAGGTCATAAAAAAGGCTATCATAGATTAAACTATGTAGCTATACATGCAGCAGCCCAATATTACCACTAATATATATAAGACCAGATTCTATAAATGGTGCCGAGAATTCATCGCCGATAAGATTCAGGACTCAACGCTATTGTATAAAAGGCACTTCAGGATGAGCAGTCTTTATAGAATAATGTTGAGTGCCAAATTTGGTGCTCAACACTGGACGCCAAATTTGGCGCGAGGAATTACGTCATCTGAAAACGGGTGTAAATCCTGTAGTGCAAATTTCCTGCTATTCTGTAACCCTGCGCACATCGTTTGTGAATACTCCTGACCTGCCCATGCATCTCCTATGGTCACACCCACTTTTGACATGTGCACGATCCAATTTAGGTGCTCATTGCTATAGAATAGCGCATAGCCAGATTGGAGCCCAAATCATAATTAGTGCAAATTAAGTGCTTGTTAGCTTCGATAATGAAATCATTGGAGCCCATTAGCTAATTATTGTGGGCACCGATCTGGGCGACCTTTATAGAATCTGGGTGATAGCAAACAGCATTGACTGCTTTAGATGTCATGTTGAATATATGGAGGGGATTCTGATTAACCTGTGGCAGTCAACATTTTTTTAAATTCTAGCCACTGAGAATTTTATTATACTTGGATATTCAGTTCCAGGCTATACCCAGATAACAGTGCTGAACATACGGGTATTTGGTGGTCACTGGAAGTTATCCAGGTACTACTAATATTTAGCACCGGTAACTGGGTGGCTATCTGAACATGTGAAAACTAAGGACCCTTTTACTAAAATGCGTTAAAAAGTGGCCAACGCTAACCCTAACGTGTCCCATGCACTAGGCCACTTTTTAATGCGGGGGTGAAATTGCCAATTTTTGTATTTCGTCATTAATGGCCACACACTGATTTTTCCATTAGCGCATGGCCATTAGTGCATGAGCCCTTAACTGCACCTATTTTGTAGGCGGTAATGGTTCATGCACTAATGACATGTTTAATGGCTTAGTGCACAATAATGCCCACTTGCTAACCCATTAGCACTGACCATGCCCACTCTCTGCCCCCAAACATGCCCCCTCAGCTAAAAAAAATATTTTTTAGTGCATTGGTAGCACACATACACGCCAAAACAACCACAGGATGCCTCAGCACACCCCACAGTAGATGTTTTTCACCTGTGGTAATACGCATTAGTGCTTACCGCAGCTTAACAAAAGGCCCCTAAATGTGCAACCTAAAAATGTTTGTTTTGTATCGTTTAATGTTTCATTTACCTCAACTTTCTTCAGGTTTGTTTTTCTCTGTTTTTGTTACAGGAACAATACTGTTGGTAGTTCACACTCTTTCTGACAGAGTGCACCCTGGGGTCCTTTTACAAAGGCACGCTAGAAGTATATGGGTGACTCTAATGTTTAGTGCATGCTTATTTTTAGCTCACTTTTGTAAAAGGACCCGCCCTACTTCCAAAAGAGTGCACCTGTTTTGAAAGACTTCACACTTGTCACAAAACAGTATACCGTGTTTCAAAAGAGTGCACTCTTTTCTGATAGCGTGCATACTAATCATGCACATACTATCAGCAAAGAATGTGCCCCATTTTGGAAAGAATGTACACTCTTCTGAAAGAAGGCACACTCCACAAATAGGGAGAGATTCTATATATGGCGCCTCAAAAACCGGCACTGAAAGCAGTGCCGACTAAGTGCATTCTGTAATCGGCGCCTAGATTTAGGTGCTGGTTATAGAATACGCTTAGTTGATATCTCAGCGCCTAAAACTACATGCATCCATTTATGCCAACGAAAAGGTGGCGTAATTCCCAGCACATAGATTTAGGCGCACTGGGCCATATTCTATAACTAGGCGCGTAAATTTTGGAACATCCACAAAATGCCCATTCCATAGCATCCCACACATCAATCCAGAAACCTTGTGGGTTATGTCCCTCTACCAGCAGATGGAGATAGAGACAACTTCAGGGATAGCTATATGTGGTCATGTGCAGCCAGGTTCTCTTCAGTATTCTCTCTATCTAGCAGGTGGAGGGTCATAACTGTTCAGCTCTGTATTGATCCAGCTCCTAGCCCTTCCCATGGGCCTTGTTGAGCCTGGATCGGGGTTGAGGTCCCGACTTCTGAGATTTTTTTGGGAGTATACCTGGTGGTGCCAGGTCCCTCCCCCTCCCTCCTATGGCCCCTCTGTGTTCCCTGGATTCTGTGCACTGATAGTCTGGCTGCTGCTGTTCAGTCCTGCCTCCTACCAAATAAATAAATAAATAAGGCAGGTCAGCACAGAAGGTCGACAAGGTAAGAGCTGCAAGGGCAGCATTGACAAAATAACTGCAAAGGAAGAGAACCGACTGGGGGAGCGCCTCACAGCGCTGGAGGCTCTGTTAGGGGTGGCCATGCTCCGTTTGTTTGGAGCTTCCAATGTCAGCGTCTGAAGCCGCAAAGCACTGCTCCCAGTGTGGGAACCAGAGAGTGATGGCCAGCGGTTGCAACACATATGCACAGAAATCTCACTGGTGGCGAACCCATGGGAGACATGGAGCCCTGTTTTGGGTCTCATTGCAGAGAAGCCGCTTTCCATTTTTGCGATAACCTCCGACCTGGCGCTGATGCATCCTGATGTGGGTGTCAATTTTTTAGCCTCACCGCATCCTGCTCCACACATGGCTACAGGAAAATCTCAGTCTGACCAGGTTTGGGTAAGACTGGGTTATGAGGGTGCTGAGGTCCAAGCACAGTCTCAGGAGAGCAAGAGCGCCTCTTTTTTGCCAGAATTTGTTCTGCTCATGCACAGGGCATTCTTATTAAAGCGAGCTGGGGATCTCAGGGCCAGGATACCTCATCCTGTCCTCCAGGATCATGCTTTTCTTTGCAGCCATTACTGCCTAAGCATTCCAAGGTTGAGGCCTTTGATTTAGATGCAGCTTCCACCAAGTCGGACCCTAACGATGCCCTCCTTTTGAGGGACTCCCCCCGGTGGTATGCGGACCTACTCCGACTAATGACAGATCAGCTGCTGTGCCTGAGCAGCCAGTATGGTCTCCTAATTCAGGGTCCTGTTCGAATGGAGGATCCCTCCCACTTTAGTCTTACAGCCTGGCCCTTGAGAGGACACGATTGGGGAAGAAGGGTTATCCGGACTCGGTTATTGCTGCAATGCTGCAGACCAGTAAGCTTTCCACTTCCACTGCATACTCTAGGGTCTGGCATACGTTTGAAGAGTGGTGTTCGTCGGGCGTACCTTCAGTCTCGGCTTTGCTGGCCGTCATTCTAGCTTTCTTGCAGGAAGGTCTGGAGAAATCTCTTTCCTTGAGCACCTTAAAGATTCAGGAGGCATCTTTTGCCTATTTTCAGGGTTGCCTTCAGGGCTGCTCATTAGCCGTGCATCCAGGTGTTTACTTCCTTAGAGGGGTGAACCATTTGCGGCCGTCTCGCCTGCCGGTGTTCCCAACAGGAGTTTGCATTCAGACGGTGCCATCCTTTTTGCCCAAAGGTATCCTGTTTTCATTTGAACCAGACTCTGGAGTTACCGGCATTTTGACAGGAGGATTACCCCTCCAAATTTTGGGTGCTGTGGTGCCTGGACGTTTGGCGCATCCTTCTACATTACTTGGAAGTCTCTAACAAGTTCCGCCGTTCTGATCATCTGTTTGTTCTTCATGTGGGCCACAAGAAAGGAGATATGACATCTAAGGCAATGGTGGCACATTGGTTACGGGAGGCGATAGTTTCGACTTACTTAACCGTTGGTCGTTCTCCTCCCTTACAGGTATGGGCTCACTCCACAAGAGCGCAGGCAGCTTCCCATGCAGCGTTTCATTAGGTATCTCTGGAGGACATTTTCAGGGCCACCATGTGGGCTTCAGTCCACTCTTTTACTAAGCATTACTGTCTGAATGTGGTAGCACGTCAGGATGCGGCATTCGGGACTTCTGTCCTCTCTTCTGGGTTGCATTTTTCCCACCCATTTGATGACTGCTTTGGTACATCCCGCAAGTCTCTGGATTGATCTGTGGGATGCTATGGAAGGAAAAATTAGTTCTAAATTTCTTATTTATCAATAATTTCAAATTTATCAAGCAAAGAAATATTTGTACAGAAAAGTATGATTTTACATTATTTCAATACTCAATAAACATAAATAAAAGTATAAAAAAGGAAAATCTTATACCAGTCATACTCACATCCACATATTGGATCTAAGATTACATTCAATGGAAATTCTAATTTAAGAAACCAAAAAATAAAGGTAGATGACCTAACATGCCATTAAATTCCTGTTACCAAAAAAAAAGAGAGCATATTCACTAGGTATTAGGTACAAATTACCCCCTAGTGATCCGTTTAGCTAACAAAAAAGCAGTAAGGTGAGAAGGTTCATAAAAGACATATTTGACCGATCGGTATCTGACTATACATTTACATTAGCCCCAACTGAAGAACACCTGGCTTCATTAACAGGAACTGCTGACGTCTCTTCTGGGTGTCTCTAGAAACATCCGGAAAAATTAGAATTTTCAATCCCAAAAAAGTTTTCTCCGTATTTTTGAAATACATTAACTAGTTTTTATCAGGTGCCAATACCACAATAGCCACTAAGGTTGGAGCAGTAACAGAATCAGTATCTGAGGACTCCAAGAGAGCAGAAACATCCAATGTTTGAATTTCTTGAGCTTGCTGATCAATTACTG
The DNA here is from genome assembly GCF_901765095.1 of Microcaecilia unicolor. NCBI lineage: Eukaryota > Metazoa > Chordata > Amphibia > Gymnophiona > Siphonopidae > Microcaecilia > Microcaecilia unicolor. The sequence continues at coordinate 234,891,630 of NC_044034.1, forward strand.
GTTTATTAGGCATAATATACTTGTGAAAAAGGTGGAATACACTCTTCAGCAACCCCCAATATTTCCTTAATATATTTTAAGCATATCTCGAGGAGCAACTGCAAATCATTTAGGAAAATTAAGGAATCTGAGATTATTACTCCTGGAAAAATTTTCAAGAGATTCAGTTTTCCTCAAGTTAGACAAATCTTTCACTATGTTGGTCTGGAGAGCCTGTAGATTCTGTATAGCTCTCTCTTCTATTTTAGTTTTTTGAGCTAAACCTTCTAATTCAACATCAGTTTTCTTCAACTTCCCTTCCAAGGTAGTCAGATCTTGACCCAAGTTTTGGACCGGGGGGCATAAAACTTTATCAATCACCAAACCTGCTGAAGTCACTCTGGATAGTTTGTGGTCTCTTATAGTAGACCTGAGTAAAGTAAATGATATAGACTGTACCTTAGATTCCATAGTAGTTTTATCTCTTTACTCACTGCATCCAGTTCCCCCTTAGCGATGGAAAAAAACGTGGCAGCCTGTGCTGGTAAAGCCGGCTCCCCCCAGCTCCCCAGAACTCCCTGGGGCTGATCCAGTGCCTCTCTTTGTTTGACCTCTGCGGAACATTCTACATGCAGGGTAGAAGACACTAATATCAGGGAGCTGCTGCCTCGCAGTTGAGGGGGGGGAGCTCTCATGTCAGGGCTGAGTGTAACCTCTAGCCCATGGTGCGTTCCAGGACCTCCATTCGCCCCATGCTGCTCCTGCAGGCTGTTCACTGACTCAACAGGAATCCCAGTCCTCTGGAGATATGAGTCTATCAAGCCAGAAACAGAAGAGGGATTCTGCCGTTGAGAGGCACCTGCAGCGGCTCATCCCCTTCTCTTCGGCATCGCGGCCAACAATAAGAATCACAGAGAACACTCCACACATCAGGTATGTGCAGCAGCCATCTTGGCTCTTCCCCTTAGAAAAATTATTTTTTAGTTGATAATTTTCTTTCCATTAGTCCCAACAGATCAATCCAGAGGCTCACCCTTTATAAGACTCGTTTCTGTGGTTTGTTCAAGTTTAGAGTTTCGTTGTTAGGTACTGGAAGAGTTGCTGCATGTGGTTCCCTTCCTTTAAAAAAAAAAAAAGAAGATAAGAGAATTAGACAAATCTGAAGTCAATGGTTAGGGAATGGATTATAGCAGTGCCCATTCCTGTGGTAAACTGCCACCTCCAAATTTGATTCATGGAGGCAGGAGAGTGTTCGCATTATTGGGATTTCTGAAGTTCCACTGCTTTGGTATCGACCGTACTGAAGAGAAGTTGGCTGCACATGACCACATATAGCTATCTCTGAAGTTCTCTCTCAATCTCCATCTGCTGGTAGAGGGACCTAACCCACAGGTCTCTAGATTGATCTGTTGGGACTAATGGAAAGAAAATTATCAGGTAAGAACTAATTTTTCCTTTCCCTGCCCATAACCACACCCCTTTTGAACTGAACGCATTAGAACTTCGGCACACTTTGTTACAGAATGCACTTAGTGAGTTGTATGTGTGAATTCTAATTGGTGACAATTAGTGCTCATTCTTGCTTGTTAATTGCTGTTATCAGCACTCTTTAGCTTGTTAAGCTTGTTAAGTTACGCACATTGTTATAGCGTAGGCTTCTATTTCAGAGCGAATCTTTAGGTGCGCTATATAGATTCTGGCAGATAATGCACACTGCGAAAAGTGCACATCATTCAAAAAAGGGTATACTCTTTCAGAAGAATGTACACTATTAACAACACAGAAAAATAATTTAGGACCCAATATTCATCCTGTGATGAACAGCATTTTACAGACCGCTGTTGGCATTAAGGGCCAGATTCTATATATAACACTTACAACATGCATGCGGAAAACATTTCCACCTAAGCGTGTTCTATAAGATTTAGGCACATTATATAGAATATGCTTTGTCGATATCCTAGTGCCTAAAACCATGTGCATCCATTTACACCAACGAAAACGTGGCATAAATCCCGGTGCGTAGATTTAGGCGCAGAGGGCCATATTCTATATAAATTTTGGATTGCCTATGAAACACCCATTTCTCCACCTATAACCATGCCCCTTTTTGCCTGCATGCATTAAAATTTAGGCACTCTGCTTTACAGAATACTCTTAGCGAGTCGTGCACGTAAATTCTAATTATTGCCAATCAGTGCTCATTATTGCTTGTTAAGTGCTGTTAACAATGCTAGTTGGCTTATTAAACCAATTAAGTTAAATACATTGTTATAGAATACGCTTGGATTTTGACGAAGAACACTAGGCGCGCTACATAGAATCCAAGGGTAAATCCAGAAATTCAATGCCGAGCCATGTGAATTTCCAGGTATAGGTTGCTGGCTAAAACAGCTGGTTAAATGCGATATTTGGCACTTAACCAGCTTTGAAGAACCACATAAACATAGGACTGGGTTTTATGCAGTTATCTTAACCAGTTAAGTGCCAAATATTGGCATTTAACCGACTAGGTACCTACTCCTTCCGTGGAAGACCCCCAAAATAGCCTGTTTCGGCTTGAGCACTAACCTGGCTTTTTCAGAGGCACCATCTGGTTAAGTGCCACTGAAAATGCCAGACAGACGATTTAAACAGCCAGGAGCCTCTCTTGGTTGATTAAATCATTTTGAATAACAGGCCCTTAGGTTTTATCCCGTTGTTTCAGGACATTTCCCATGCTGTTTCAAACTTACACACATCCCTAGCTAAAACATCTAATTCTGCTGTCCCAACTTGCCCACAAAAAATATCTGGGTACCATTGTTGTATATTGGAGGTACCCAGAGAAATCCTGTCTCCACCCCTGGACTGCCTTATACTAACTGAATAGTGCCAAGGCAGTCACTCATGATATTCACCGACTGGGCACTAGCTTTGAATATTGATCCCCCCCCCCCCCCCCCCCACACACACACACATTTTTTAAAAAGTGGCCAGCGTTTAAGAAGATTACAACCACTAGCGCCTCTGAATACTGATCCAATAATGTTTACTTCACAAATTTCCTTTCAAACTGTACTTGAAATTAATTATTGATTTTCTCTGAACTTTTCAATATTTGATTGATCTACAATTGAGTAAGAAGCAGCTCTTTAAGCTTGTAAGATTTTATATGAGTACTACCAAATAAGAGTTCATATGTTCTTGAAGTGCATTACAGCAAGTGAGGTATAAAGGCAAAACTACTATGGGTTCTATTACTAAAGTGTGCTAATGGATTTAGTCCACATTAATGATTGGAGTGCACTAAATGATAAGAAACCCGTTATATTCCTATGGGTGTCTTATAATTTAGGGGCTCTATTACAGAGCGGTGGTAAGCCCAACATGGGCTTACCGCTTGCTGTTCTAGGACTACCGCCAGAAACGGCTTGTGCGGCGGTAATCCAATGGTAATTGGGCACCGCCGCACACTGCCCGGTTACTGCCAGGTTAGCACGGGAGCCCTTACCGCCACCTCAGTGGATGGCGGTAAGGGCTGCCCGTCGCATGGCCATGCAGTAACAGTTCTTTCACCTCATGGCCCTGTGTGCCTGGGGTCTTTTTGCCCACTGCGATAGAAAGAGCCCTGGTGTGCGGGAAAAGTGGCCCCTACCACTACCAGCTTGGTGTGCACTTAATTGTTAGCGCACCTTAGTAAAATGACCTCTTCATTGGTTAATTTCTCTGTCGGATATATTTAAAGAGCACTTTATATTTGTTTATTTTTAAATAGACAAATGAAACACATTAGGATGTGGCTATTGTTTAAATTGAAACAGAAATAAAGTTATTTTTCTCCTATGACAAAATAGGCACAAGGAAATTTTGAATTTTAAATCTGTGTGGCTGGTGTCCCACAGTTACACATACCATATCTACACATTTTGGTTTGGGTTTTTTTTCCAGCACTGAGCACTATATGATGGGCTGTTCTTTTGCCCTGCAAACCAGTTAACTGGTTGAAGCTAAGGCCTAATTTATTTTTGTAAATGACACAGTATAAATGAAACACATCTGTTTTCTGTTAATATGGGCTGTCTATAAGGGTGTTTATTCCTGTGAATGGATGTCAAACCAGTTTTTTCTAATGTGTGTTTAAACATAGAGCAGAGGGGTCTTTGTTTTTTTGTGTTTTGATTACCTCCAGAGTTTGTCTATTGTTCCACTTGTTGCATGGGAAAAGGATGGCAATGATGAATTGCATGTAGTAGGCTATTTGTACCAAGAAATGTTGGTATGTACTACTAAATTTACATACATATATGCAAAGAGTTTGTCTGCATTGTAGCATTTGTGTTTATCATCATTTGTTGTATAAACAAATACAACATGTTTAATAAAATATTTATATAAAGGCATATGAAAAAATGAACAAAACGTATGTAACAAAATATGTGCAATGTTGCTTTAAAATTGCCCCCCAAATTACAATGGAATATTATGTACATAGGTTAGTAAACAATTTTCCTCTCTTTTGTTGTTTCTCTAGTTTACAGAATCACCCTGTAGAGGACAATTTTCAAAGCCATTTGACTGGGTAAATTAGCTGGTCTGAAAGTTACCCTCTCCCTCGCTGAAAGTACATATAGGTTTCTATAGGTCACATAATATATTTCATTATTGTATAATTTTATTTAAACTACTTTGGGTCAAACTTTTGTTTGATAAAGACAGTATTTAAGTATAATATAACATTTAAATAATTCTGATGGTGTTCAGTGAAAATTATTCTCAAGTATCTGTTGCCATGGAAACAATACATAGTGTACCTAGTGGAATCTATTTGTATAAGGCTCAAAACCTGAAAATAGATTCCATTAGGTGCCATGGAGATGTGTTTTGAAATAAATAAATTAATATTTTCAGACTGATATTCAGAGCAAATTATGCTTTCTCCAGTGATCAGCAAATATATAATTTGATTAGTTGTATATTTGCAAAACTTATACAGATAGTTTTTCAGGCTATTTCAATTACTAGCAGCTAGAGTTACTACCATGCACTCCCATGTTACTGTATATAAACACCATTAAAGTTCATTATTAGTAACTAGCCCCCAGATTCTATATATGTAGGGTTACCATATTTTGTCCCCCCAAAAGGAGGACACATGCCCCGCCCCACCACACACCCTGCCCCGCCCCTTTCACACCCCACCCCGCCCCTTTCACACCCTCGCTCCCCCCTGTCACACACCCTGTCTCCCCCCTCCCCTTACCTTACTACTGCCCTGGTGGTCTAGTGACCTCTTCGGGGCAGGAAAGAGCCCCCTCTTTCCTGCCCGGAGTGCTGCCCTACATGCATCCTTCCTGTTGCTGATCCCGGTGCCGATTCAAAATGGCCGCTGAGAGTTGAAGTCTCGCAAGGTCACGTCAACTCTCGGTGGCCATTTTGAATCAGTGCCGTGATCAGCAACAGGAAGGATGCATGCAGGGCAGCGCTCCGGGCAGGAAAGAGGGGGCTCTTTCCTGCCCTGAAGGAGGAAGAGGTCACTAGACCACCAGGGCAGTTGTAAGTAAGGGGAGGAGAGGCTAGCAATCTGCCTGTTTGTCCGGATTTCTGGACAAACGGGCAGGCTGGTGGGTGGGTGGGCTGTCAGGACAGCCTGCCCACCAGCCTGCCCATTTGTCCAGAAATCTGGACAAATGGGCAGATTGGCAAAACCCGCCCGGTTGCCCAGGCATGTCCTCAAAAAGAGGACATGTCCGGATAAATCCGGACATATGGTAACCCTATATATGTGGGTCCCCTCCCAAGATATGTGCACAAATTAATTAGCTAATGAGCCAATTAACAACCAATTACTGCACAAGCATTTAACTGTGTGCTATTCTTTAAACCAACAAAAAGAAGGTCCAAGTCTCCCGCAGAAAGCACATAGAAAACAACAAGAGCGGAAGAAAACCACAATAGACCAGATCCGTACGCTCGATTTTAGACAGCACCAGCGTTTATGCCTTTCACTCCAAGAGAATTCTGGAGGCACATCAGTATACATCAATTTGAAGACCCCTGAAGAAGGCCGGTTGGCCGAAACACGGACCATGTAGGGTCCTAATAAACTTTTTGGTGCTCTTACTCTTTTGTGGTGTGGATCTGGTCTATTTTGGTTCTCTTCCACTCTTGTTGTTTTCTATGTGCTATTCTATAAGGCATGATGCCTAGCTCCAACAGCATGTAACTCAAAAGGGGGTGTGGCTATGGGAGGGGCATGGACATGTCAGGGAGGTTCTAAAAAGTTATACATATAATTACAAAATACTGCCTCAATGTGCTTAACTTGGGCACCAGCATTTACACCAGCTTTCAGCAGGTGTAAGTCTGAAGAGTGACTCTATAAAGAGTGCATGAATGGAATTTGCTGAAAGCTACTTTTCATTGTAGGTTCAGATAGATATCCAATGTATTTTGCAATTCTAAACAGGCTCCCAAATCTTCCAAAGTCTATGACCAAATTAGAAAGATGCTAGCATGAACCTATGTATTGGTTTCAATTATATGTTTGAAATCACTCTGACTGGTACAAGAAAGTTTCTTCAAATTCTGAAAAGCACACTTTGTCTGTGCTTACAACCATTCCTGCACCTATAGCCATGTCATGTAGATAAAACTGATTTTCAAATACAAAACAATTTTCACATTATGAAATCTATGCCAATAATACATGATAATTGCTGAGGAATATTGGTATATAATGGTTCAAGATTCATGGTATCTAGTATCATATGAGGTGAGAAGTTATCAATGTGGGCTACTGTCAAGTTGTGCTATTTTAACCGTGTCTCATTGCATAAAATATGATGACTTGTGATAAAATAACCTTTCTTAATGGTGGCCCATGATGATAACTTCCCCCCATAATCGTTAACTTGTTCAACCTGTTGCAATCTTCTAATTAAATGAGCAGTATCCCTAATATACAATCTTTCTGGTTTAATAGTTTAATAAAATAATCACAAATGTAGATAAAGGTTCCAGTTTGTTATGTTTTTGCATTTAACCATGGTATCCTTTGCTAATAGGAGAAATAGAATTGGTTTTACTGCCAACAATGCAACTCACTTTCCTTAATAAAAAATGTTTTTAAAAGCCCTTAAAAAAGCAAAGGAAAATCCTACAAACTACATCAAAAGTTTTTAGCCATTCACACAAACCACAGGCAATGTACCCCAAATGTTCAATAGAAGGCAATGGTTGATTGGCTGTCTCTTATCAGGAATAATACCCACTTGTCTAGACAAATGTGACAGTAATCTTTTACAATGAAGATTGCCACGAGATTATCCCAATATGAGCATTCATGGCAAACCCAGCATCTAAGCTGACACCTTTATTACACATTAATAGTCTGACACTTTTGTGAAAATGATATATTGCACCATTACTACACAGGATGGTGAACTGCTGTTGTTTTTTGTTGTGGTTTTTTTTTTTTCTAATCAAACAAAACATTTGAACAATGTCTGGTTGTAGAGATTTCCTCAACACTGATGTCTGGTCAAGCATGGTCCCAAGTCCTGACCTTATATCAACTCCTCTTCTCTCTGTAACGTCTCTAACTGATGATTCTGCTCATCAACCTCTTGGACAGTTCATTGATCTTTCAAAACTGCACAGGAATCCACAGTTGCCAAGCGCAGGAGGAAGAAACATGTAGCCAGCAGCTAGGGAGGCTCCAGAGAACTGCAGTGAGTGCCAGTTGGAACATGGAAGAAAAAGGTGAGGTAGGAAAAGAAGCACAGTCTCAAGGAAGTGGAAGGACCATGGACTCTTATTGAGATAGGATGCCTAATGAAAATGAAAAGAGAAGGAAGGATAAGAAGAATGTGCCTGATAGGGCAGGAAGAAATGAGGGGTGCCTGATGAAAATGGAAGATATATAGTGGAAAAAAGATAGACGGTTAAGGTTTAAGTTTATTAACTTATACTCTGCTTTTATTTAAACGGACAACAAAATGACGTACATAACCCTAAAAATATACACAGTAGCTAAAAACAGATCATAAAAGCATACTGTAAAATACAAAACATCACATAAAAAGCCATCAATAATCCTCACCGTAATCTACCTGTTCCTGCTTTAACTTTCTACAGTGCAAATCATTTAATCATTAAAGGGTAAACTTGATCATATATATGTGTTCATGCCTACTCTGTAATATCCATTTTTACACAAACTCCTTAAGCTTGGACAAAAAGATGACTCTTTAAAAGTTTCTCAAACTTTGTTGATTCAGTGGTTGTTGTAATATTCATCAGAAGCTGATTCCAGAACATTGGGCCTGCAATTGAAAAAGATTCCTTGCGTGTTTCCTCAAAATGCATGTTCCTCAATGCTGAAATAGTAAACGGAAAGACCCTTCTGATCATCTAAGCGCATGACTTGGCACATATATTTTTAACACAGAAGACAGATAGCCCTGGATTCTATATAGTGCGGCTAAAGTTGCACATGTAGATCTGGCTGTATTCTGGATTTGCACACACAACTTAATTGAATAACAAGCCAATCAGCACTGAAAACTACCAATTAACAAGCAATTATTGACACTAATTGGCATTAATTAGAATTTACACACACAACTGACTAAAGGCTCTGTTTACTAAGGTGCGCTAGTGCTTTTAGCGCATGCTAAAAATTTGCACACACTAATGCTAGAGACACCCATAGGAATATGTGTGTGTCTCTATCAGCACTTGCTCATTTTTAGCGCACTCTAAAACTGTTAGCGTGCCTACAGCGCGGCTTAGTAAACAGGGCCCTAAATGTATTCTGCAAAGTAATGCAAGTAAATTCTAAAGCACCTAGTTGGAAAAGGGGTGTGGCTATGGGTATGGAATGGGAGGGTCATGGGCATTTCTTAAAACTATGTGGGTTTTTATAGAATACACCTGCCTGCACCTAATTTATGTGTAGGCATTTATACCAAGTTTTACTTGGCGTAACTGCCCCTTACTACATTTAGTTATGCAGATGGGCACTAAGCATATTCTGTAAACCTCGCCTAATTTATAGAATACGGCTAGGTGCATTTTTTTCAGCGCCAATTTTTTAGGCGTGATATACAGAATCTAGCCCATAACATGCAGATTCATATCTTAGGGGCCTTTTTACAAAGGCACGTTAGGTGCTATTTGTGTGCAGTGTGTGCCAAAATGAGACTACCCCCAGGCTACTGTACCCCCTGGTGGTAATTTCAGATTTGGCACGCACCCATACCGCCTGGCTGATTTATTTATTTCCTCCTATGCAAATCTTTCTGGCAGTAATTGGCACTTGGCGCATGCTGACCAGTCACTGCATGTGTGTAGCATGTCAGCCTTTACTGCTAGATCAATGGGTGGCATTAAGGGCTCAGGCCGGTTTTGGGTGCACACTGATTTCAGTTTTACCACAGCCCTTTTCCCATCCTATTAATAAAAGCCCTTTTTTGCAGATGCGGTAAAAACCGGCCTAATGCGCACCCAATATACACGCCTACACTACCGCAGGCCACTTACAGCTTAGTAAAAAAAGACCCCTAAGTGCTTTATGAATCATATTTTTAAAGCATTTTTAAAATATTTTAAATTCTCTCTTCAGTTGGTAACCAATGCAAGTCATATAGCACATGTATAATGAAAATGAGAAGAAGATAAGAATGTGCCTAAAGAAGAAAAGTGGGGTGTCTGATGGAGATGGGAGAATATAGGACTCAATTCTATAAATAGCACTCAATTTTGGGCACCGATAAAAATTAATGCTAAGCGCCATTCTATAAACGAGTTCAGAGTTGGGCACTATTTATAGACTAGCGTTTGGTGTCAGGATCTGTGCCCAATTTCGGGCATGACCATTTACACCAGCTAAAACCTGGTGTAAATTCTCACGCCTAAATTAGGCACAGATCCCCCTTATTCAGTAAACCTGTGTGCAAATTCCAGGAACGCCCTTGATCCATCTATGCTGCTCCCAGGCCAAGCCCCTTTTTCGGATCCACACGTACAATTTACTTGAGGATCCTGCTGCCTACAGATTCTATATATGGTGCCTGAAAAAAATCGCAGAAGGCAAGAGTAGAGGCTGACCAAAGACGAATCACCCCTTGAGATATATGAATCCAACAGTCTTTATTGTTATACTTAAAAGAAGGACCCTTCTTTTAAGTATAACAATAAAGACTGTTGGATTCATATATCTCCAGTGGTGATTCATCTTTGGTCAGCCTCTACTCTTGCCTTCTGCGTTTCGTCATCGTCGAAGAGGATTTTCCTGTCTTGTATTTTGGAGCCTGAAAAAAATCAGCATGGAACAAATTTCCACCTAACCATATTTTATAAGTGTTGCCTAGGTTTAGGCGTGATATATAGAATATGCTTAGTTGATATCCTAGCACCTAGAACTACGCACATTCATTTACACAAAGGAAAACGTGGCGTAAATACTGGCTCGTAGATTTAGGTGCAGAGGGGCATATTCTATAATAGTGTGTGTAAATTTTAGAACACCCATGAAATGCCCAGTTCCCCGCCTATAATCACGCCCCTTTTGGGCTGTGCGTATAAGAATTTAGGCACTCTGCATTATAGAATACACTTAGCAAGTTGTGAGCGTAAATTCTAATTATTGCCAATTAGTGCTCATTATTGCTTGTTAAGTGCTGTTATCAATGCTGATTAGCTTGTTAAGCCAATTATGTTACATGCATTGTTATAGAATATGCTTGGATTTCAGCGCGAAACACTAGGCGCAATATATAGAATCCAGGGGTAATTGGCTTATTAATTAAACTGCACAAGCAAATTGGGTGCACGCACAAATTTACATACACAATTGAGCACCATATATAGAATTAGGACAATAGTGGAAAAGGGAGTGGTGGGGATGTCTGATGGGAAGAGGGGAATAAATTACAAGGACAGTGCTTGATGGAGGAGGGAGAGAATAGGGATGCCTGTTGGAGAAAAGTTGCCATATGGAGAAGAAGCTAGGAGAGAGATGGTCTCTAATGAAGGAAAGGATATGGGGAGACGGTGTTTCTGGAGGTGGGGAGAGAAGGAAAAGAGGGGTTCCTGGTAGGGGAAAGGATTATACAAGGGAAAAGAGAGAAAATGAATGTTGGATGGCAGTGGGGGGATGAAGAAAATGGAAAGGAGGGTGCATAAAGGAAAGAGTAGGGGCATCTTTTGGGGAAGAGATCCTTGATGAGGGAGGAATATGGAAAGTATGTGCCTGATGGAGAAGGAGGGAGCTGATCAGGATCTTAACTATATAAGATATATAGGAAAGTTTTGTTTAGCTGCAAAACTTTCTGTTTAGTGTTTATTAAAGCTAGTTCAGGCATAACTTAGCTGCAAAACACTTTGTTCAATATCTTGTGCCCACCCACTCTAGGCTCAATCTTTGATTTATAGTCTGTTAAACCAATTACATAAGTACATAAGTAATGCCACACTGGGAAAAGACCAAGGGTCCATCGAGCCCAGCAACCTATCCACGACAGCGGCCAATCCAGGCCAAGGGCACCTGGCAAGCTTCCCAAACGTACAAACATTCTATACATGTTATTCCTGGAATTGTGGATTTTAAGAGGATAGGAGGAAAATTTGTTCACCTGGGCATCTTCATCATCAAGTTCATAGGCCTTAAGAACAGATTAGTTTTAGTCTAGGACCTAGTAGTTCTTCTTGAAGCAAACATAAAATATATAGCGTACAATATACCTAGCAAGCTTAAATATCTCCAACTAACCAACTCGCCAATACTAAGATGCAGACAGCAATCCCCAGTGAGATGGGGGCTACCCAGTCTTTTCTAATGAGTATGTATGATTATTTTCAGTTAGTTAAGGTAACTGAGATTGCTTAGGGGTCCTTTTACAGAGCAGCGGTAAGCCCAACGCAGACTTACCTTTCGCTCTTATGGGACTACCACAGGCCCAACGTGGCTTCTGGCGGTAGTCCCACCACGAGCATGCACTATTTCCGGAGGAAAAAGAAACCCCCCAGAAATGACTTCCATGGCGATAACCCGGCGGTAATTAGGCATCGCAGTGCACTGCCCAGTTACCGCCGGGTTAGCGCTGGAGCCCTTATCACCACCTCAATGGGTGGTAGTAAGGGCTCCCCGCCACATGGCTATGCAGTAAGAGTTACCTCAAGAACAACAAAGAGAGTCCAATTCTCCCGCAAAAACACACAAAGAAACAACAAGTCAAGCGGAAGATATTCAGAAGGACCAGACTGAAGTCACAGATGTTGACAGTCAAAAACGATGGTTTATTAAGACCCTACACGGTCCGTGTTTCGGCCAAGAGGCCTTCTTCAGGGGTCTAAAACAAAAGTATAAATACAAATATAAATAAAAATAAAAATGAAACACTTGTTCCATATATGGTGCGATGTGTAAAGTTAAAAAGTGACATAAATGTAAAAGACAAAAGTTACATATGATAGCATGCGGATTATGCAAGTGAATAATAAACATATATGTATAACATCAATAGTTGCAAAATACATATTAAAGGCAAAGAACTTAAAAGCAACAACAATTTATTATAAACCAAACATAAACATTAATTAAAATGAAAATAAAACATGTATGTAAACATATATATAAATATATATATATATATATATATATATATACATATACATACTGATAATTAAAGGCGAGATGTAATTATAAAAATGATAATAAAAACAGACATAAAATTTGGTAAATGCAAGCATAAGCGATAAATGGTGATACCAAAAAGAAACCATTGCTGAGATATCATTGAAAATGTTTTGTACCTTCAAATTGGCAAACACAGATAATCCAATCAAAAGTGCTTATGTAATAAACCAATCTGGATGGAACTCAGGATAAGAGCTATAAAAAACTATAGAAACAAAAAGTATTAAATTTGTAAAATAACATTATGAGAATAAGCCATTAAATAGTGTGATGTAAACTTGAACGATTAATATCTACCGATTATATGTGAAAAAACCTGTCATATAAGCTACAAACATGAAGTGTTGAAGGGAACAAGAGTTACCCGACTGCACACACTGCAGCGGGACATGTTTACCTACCCCTACCCTAGCTGAGATAATATTTAGCCACTTTTGGGGGGGCTTTTAGTGGCTGCGGAAAATACAGTCCTGGCGTGCGGGAAAAATGGCCCCTGTCACTAGCACAGGGCCCTTTTCCCTGAAGCTTAGTAAAAGGACCCCTTAATTAGATTAACTTCAGGGAGGTAATGGAGGAAATAAAACAATGGAAAATGAGGGTAAACTCATAGAAAAATTACAACTAAAAAAAAAAAGCCAACAAATTAAACCACGTTGTGCCAATGGTCACTTAACACGGGAAAAAAGGTTTACTGCAAAACATGTTAAAGCATTTTTGCTGTAATTTGCCTGATGGCATGCACTGATCACCCTGCTTTTTAATTTTTTTATATTTTTTGGATGGGGGTGCTTCGTAGGCAGGAAGTGTTATCCACCTAGCACATTCGCATTAGTGCATGCTAAGTGGATAACACTGACACGACATGAGAAAACTGAGCATCTTCTAAATAGGAGATGGTAAGTGCTGCTGCATTAATCTTTTGCAGGTTTCATGAGCAAATAGAAAAATTAGTGCAGGACGTGCAAAAAGAAAAAGGCCCAATTTTAGGGGACACATTAGAAATCCTGTGCAGAAGGAATGGATCCTCAGGAGCTTAGTCAAGATCGGGAGGCAGGGCTGGTGGTTGGGGGGCGGGGATAGTGCTGGGCAGACTTGTACGGTCTGTGCCAGAGCCTGTGGTGGGAGGCGGGACTGGAGGTTGGGAGGCGGGGATAGTGCTGGGCAGACTTATACGGTCTGTGCCAGAACCGGTGGTGGGAGGCAGGGATAGTGCTGGGCAGACTTATACAGTCTGTGCCAGAGCCGGTGATGGGAGATAGGGATAGTGCTGGGCAGACTTATACGGTCTGTGCCAGAGCCTGTGGTGGGAGGCGGGACTGGAGGTTGGGAGGCGGGGATAGTGCTGGGCAGACTTATACGGTCTGTGCCAGAACCGGTGGTGGGAGGCAGGGATAGTGCTGGGCAGACTTATACGGTCAGTGCCAGAGCCGGTGGTTGGGAGGCGGGGATAGTGCTGGGCAGACTTATACGGTCTGTGCCCTGAAGAACACAGGTAGAAATCAAAGTAGCACATATGAGTTATCTTGTTGGGCAGACTGGATGGACCGTGCAGGTCTTTTTCTGCCGTCATCTACTATGTTACTATGAAATGGGCTTAGCACATGGGAAAATCCCATGTTTAAAATGTGCTAAGCCCAATTCTTAGCATATATTAGTAAAAGGGCGCTTTTACAAATATTGTCACGTTTATATCTGGTAAATACTTGGAATATTATTGTGTGTAAAAAAACAGTATTATACATTAAGACATTACACGATGTGATACCCGCAAGCGAGCCTTCTCCGGAGTAGCCCCCACACTCTGGAATGCATTGCCTGAAAGGCCCGCTTAACACAAGACTACCTCTACTTCAGGAAGCAGGTGAAAGCTTGGCTCTTCAACCAAGCCTTTAATGGAAGAAGTAACTAACTTGTTAGTCTCACTCACACACACAAGGATTGACTCGGGCTGCACACACTGCAGCGGGACATGTTTACCTACTCCTACCCTAGCTGAGATAATATTTAACCATCTCTCTGACATCACATGCAACTTTCTTCAAATCAATCACCTTACTTTCTAATTCTTCCTACTTTCTTACTCGTCTATATGTTACAACTTTGCCTTACCCTTCACTACCAATTATAATGTTCTAGTACATATTGTGTTGTCATTGCAAGTAGTATACCATGCTATACTTTATATTGTTGTTCGAATATTTTTACTGCTCTAATTGCCTCCTGCTCATGTTTGATCTATTCTTACTGTACACCACCTTGAGTGAATTCCTTCAAAAAGGCAGTAAATAAATCCTAATAAATAAAAACATAAATAAATAAATATACAAGGTTAGTTTATCAATTAGGCAGAGTGGGCACTCACCCCAGTATTATACAGATATATTCCTGCACATTCTTGTTTGGGAAGGTTTTTCTCTGCCAGCTTTGGAAAATATGCATCTTTCTTTCTAGCAGAGAAGGAAAATATTTCCTTTTCTATTTCTTTAGTGTTGTGCTACTTGCAGAACCTGACTCTTTCGGCTTTCCTGTTCAGTGTTGCCTCTGAATCTGTCTGTTTCTAGTCTGTTTTGTATGCATGACTTGGATCTGACATTTTGCTAGCCCTGCTAGTATGTAATTTCTGTGTAGGGATCTTTAGCAGTTCAGCTGTTCTATTTCTGTCTGGATCTCTCAATAGGGCAGGCTGAAATAGTCCTTCCGACTGCATATCCTTCTTTTCCCCTGGAGACAAGAGATGAGAGGCTAGAGCAGACACAGCTGGAAGCCTGCTGGTCTATGTTCCTGTGATGTGGGACTCAACTGTTCACAAATAAAAGTGGGGGGGGGGGGGCTGAAAAGAGAGCAACATGATTAGAGAGGAAAATAGACAAAGAGGTATAATTATTATTTTCAGTTTACTTTATTTTCATTTTACCAACTGGAATATGTAACAGAGCTCTAGGCTTCTGGAGTACATTGGATTCTATGCATGCTGTGATGGCTTTTATTGGATCAATGTAATATGGTAGGTATTTTTCTGTCCCTAGAAAGCTCACAGTCTAAGTTTGTATTTGAAGTAATGGAGAATTAATTTGCAGTAATTGAGTGGAGGAGTGGCCTAATGGTTAGGGTGGTGGACTTTGGTCCTGGGGAACTGAGGAACTGAGTTTGATTCCAACTTCAGGCACAGGCAGCTCCTTGTGACTCTGGGCAAGTCACTTAACCCTCCATTGCCCCAGGTACAAAATAAAGTACCTGTATATAATATGTAAGCCACCTGCCATGAGTGGGAAAGTGCAGGTACAAATGTAATTAAAAAAAAAAAAACTTGCCCAAAATCACAAGAAGTTGCAATGGGATTTCACCCAGCGTCCCCCTGGTTCTCAGTCTGCTACTCTACACCTCCACTCTACTGATATGGCAACTGAAGAAGGAATTTTAAAAACTTAAGACATACAACTTCTCTATTCTTAAATCTTATAGCAGCCTAATATTATAGCAGCCTAATACTATCTGTATAAGAAGGTGCTCAGGTTTGGGGTAAAGTGAGGGCTGACTAATAAATTATCTAGATAGTGGTGATATTCAGTCACTAGATCAATTGTACATTATGTTTAGGCCTCAGAATAGCAGAGGAGACCTAAACATGGACTGCTGGAGCAGTCACCACATTATACATATATAGACCTTTGTTTAGAAATATATCTATATGTAAAAAAATCATTTAAATGTATATTTATTATTTAGATTTTGCTCACACCTTTTTCAGTAGTAGCTTGAGATAAGTTACATTCAGGCACACTGGGTCTTTCTGTCCCTGGAGGGCTCATAATCTGTTCATACCTGAGGCAATGGAAGGTTAAGTGACTTGCCCAAGTTCACAAGAAGCAGCAGTGGGATTTGAACTAACCATGTCTGGATGTCAAGACCAGTGCTGTAACCTCTAGGCCACTCCTCCACTCTGCATATCATATATGTTTATTGCCCTGGACCCCTTTTTTGCCCTGTGACTAAAAGTGCTTTGCTGCAGGAGACAGGCCCCCAGTAACCTTCAGGTATGAGGAATTGTGGTTTTGTGGCAGTAAATTCTCCTCTGCCTGGAGTTCTGGGACCTGTGCTGACTACAGAGTGTACAAATATTATCCAAACATACAGCAGTTTTATGAACTCCATAGGCAACCCCCTTGCACTCCAGTTAGATTAGACTCCAGGCTGAATTTAACAACCAAAAACTTATAAAACTTTTTTTTTTTTTAAGCATGCACACTGTTTGAGCCCAAGCAATATTATGGAAAATGTTGATTTGGGCTGGGCAATTTCTGGAGCTTTGGCTTTAACTCAGGCCTTTATTAAAATGACTTTATTAGAGGTGTCGGTCACTTTGTGGCCTGGGTTGTAAAAATCACAGGGGCCCTTTTACAAAGGCACGGGAGGGCTAACGCGCAGGTAGCACGCACCCAATTGGCACTACCACCTGGCGGTAATTCTGATCCAGCGATAGAAAATAATTTTCTACTTCGGGGGGGGGGGGGGGGGGGGCGTTCCCGGTGGTAACCATCAGCGTGCCCATGTTGGAGTGTGCTGCATGGTTACTGCGTGGGTAGCATGTGGGCCCTTACTGCTAGGTCAGTGGGTGGCAGTAAGGGCTCAGGCTGTAAATAGGCATGTGCTAGTTTTAATATTAGCACAGGCCCATTTCTTGGCCCATTTTACCAACCGAGGTACAAAATAGCCCAGCGCACACCTAAAAGATGCACTCACACTACCACAGACCACATTTTACTGCAGCTTTGTAAAAGGACCCCACAATTTATACAGTTCTCTTTACCTTGAAATCGGCGAAGGTGAGATCCTTTGCAAACCTCTCTGTACCAGGGGCATAGCCAGATGGCCAATTGTGGGTGGGCCTGAGCCTAAGATGGGTAGGCACGGAATTCATCCCCCCCTCTGTTTGCTCCTCTCTCCATCCCTCCCTGCCCACAAACCCCAAATATTAAATACTTGAGCTGGCGGGGATCCCCAAACCCTGCCAACTGAAGATTTCCTCCTCCTCCTCAAGCAGCCAGCACTCTTCCAAATGGCAGCCAGCAGCACTTGCTTCAAATTGATGATGCTGCTGACAGGCCGTGCATGCTGTGCATGCTCAGTGCTTTTGCTTGTGCGAAAACTGAGCATGTGCAGAAGGGCCAGTCTCAGCCTCAGTTCAAGGCAACTGCTGCTGGCCAACATTGGGAAGAGTGGGGACTGCCCAAGGACAGAAAATCTTCAGCTGGCAAGGATTGGGGATCCCCACCAGCCACAGCAAGAGTGTCACAATTTTGGGTGGGCCTAAGTCCAAAATGGGTGGGCCCCGGCCCACCCAGGCCCACCTGTGGCTACGCCACTGCAGTCTGTACTTCCTTCTGCAGTGGAGGTTCACTCTGATTTTAGAGGAGTTTGTCTGTGGTTGCAAGGAAAGATATATTCCTTGGATTTGAGCTCTGTGGAAGTTCAACATTGGCAGTAGGAACCTGGGACTCAGGGCTGAAAATCCTGGGTCTCTCCTGTTCTCCTTGTCTGAAGCCAACCCCAACTGCAACCGCAGCTTTCATGCGCATTAAAAATTTCTTGTAGTTCAAAACTACCAATAGAATAAGCAGTGTCACTGCTGAGGGAAAGGTTGAATCAATCTTGTGCTCTCCCCATATATTTCTGATGCACAGTACTGTTTCCTTAAAAGGCTTCATTCTAATTAGGAAGAGGACATTCCTGTAGTGTGGTAAGATTAATATGTATAAATGCTCGAGGGGATAGGAACCTCTTTTAGTGGGGCCCCCTTCACGCACATGTTAAATACTGTTTTCAGTGCAGAGGTCAAATGGGGGGGTGTATTTATTTATTAATTTATTTATTTATTTATTTATTGCATTTGTACCCCACATTATCCCACCTTTTTGCAGGCTCAATGTGGCTTACAGGGTGTTAATATGATGTAGTCATTACATAGTCTTCGATATAGTCGGTAATAAGTTGAGGGTAAATGAGGATTTAGATGGAAAGGTGTTGTTAAAGTCGTGTGAGAGGTGTTTTAAAGCACTGGGGTGATTTAAGGAGTGATTTGATTCATTAAGGATGTCTTTTGTAGGCCTTGTTGAAGAGATGTGTCTTCAAAGATTTGCGAAAACTAGTTAAGTTGTCCATGGTTTTCAGGGCCATGGGGAGTGTGTTCCATATCTGTGTGCTTTTGTACGCAAAGGTAGTAGCGTATGCCTGTTTGTATTTAATTCCTTTACAGCTGGGGAAGTTCAAATGGAGGAATTTGCGGGCTGATCTTCTGGTGTTTCTGGGCGGTAAGTCCACTAAGTTTAGCATGTAGAGTGGGGCATCTGCGTGAATGATTTTGTGTACGGTCGTGCAGATCTTGAACTCAATTCGTTCCTTGAGCAGGAGCCAGTGCAGTTTTTCTCTTAGGGGCTTCGCACTTTCGTATTTGGTTTTTCCAAAGATGAGTCGGGCTGCGGTATTCTGGGCTGTTTGGAGCTTTTTGATGGTATTTTCTTTGCAACCTGCGTACAGGGCATTGCAGTAGTCCAGGTGACTTATCACTAGTGACTGTACTAGGGTGCGGAAGATATTTCTTGGGAAAAAAGGTTTTATTCTTTTGAGTTTCCACATCGAGTAGAACATTTTTTTTGTTGTGTTCTTCACGTAGGTATCAAATGTGAGGTTTCGATCAATAGTGACTCCAAGAATTTTCAAATTTTCTGAGATAGGGAGTGTGCAGTAAGGTGTGGTTATGGTAGGGTAGTTGATTGTGTTGTATTGGGAAGTGAGAACTAGACATTGAGTTTTTTACGCGTTCAGTTTTAACTGGAATGAGTCCGCCCAAGAGTGCATGATTTGGAGGCTCTGATTGATCTCGTTGGTTATTTCGTTTAGGTTACTTTTGAACGGGATGTGGATCGTGACATCGTTCGCATATATGTAGGGGTTAAGGTTCTGATTGGCTAGTAGTTTGGCTAGTGGTATCATCATCAGGTTGAACATAGTTGGCAAAAGGGGGGATCCCTGAGGAACTCCACATTCCCGTGTCCATGGTTGTGATCTGTCATTGTTCATTGTTACTTGGTAGGATCTGGTGGTGAGGAATCCTTTGAACCATTTGAGAACTGGGCCTCCGATTCCAAAGTATTCTAACAGGTGTAGTAATATTCCATGGTCTACCATGTCAAAAGCACTAGACATGTCAAATTGTAGTACGAGTATGTTCTTACCGGTTGCAATTGTTTTTTTGAATGTATTCATTGCAGACACAAGTACAGTTTCAGTACTATGATTTGATCTAAATCCTGATTGAGACTCATGTAGAATTGAGTGTTTGGTTAGGTATTCCGTGAGTTGTTTCATCACTATGCCCTCCATCAGTTTTGTTATGAGTGGGATGGAAGCAACTGGTCAGTAGTTTGTTAGGTCCATTGTGCTTTTCTTGGCATCTTTTGGCAGAGGAGTGAGAAGGATATTTCCTTTATCCGTGGGGAAGAGACCATTTAGGAGTCTGTAATTTACTTGGTTCGTGAGGTCATTTTTTAATTGTTTGGGGGCGGCTTTTAATAGGCTAGTAGGGCAGATGTCAAGTTTGCATTGGGATTTGGCATATTTTCCGAGCCAGTGTGTGAGTTCGTCTACTGAAATCAAGTCAAAGTTGGTCCATGATCGATCGGCTGGATATTCCCCAGGTTTCGGGTCTAAGCATTCAAGGATGTTTGTGTACTCAGTGGTATTGCTTGGTATCATGCGTCGGAGTGTATGAGGTATGACCTGGGTAGAACTAAAGTCTTCACGTGTATTCCCAATTTTGCATAGGGAATAAACATGTCTGAAGAAAAAACTCCAAATAGGGCTTTACCCCAGCTCAAAGGCATGCATAAGTTGTAAAAATGTACTCATGTTGGCCAGGACACTATTACAAGGGATTAAAAGAGCCATTCTCCTTAATCCTCTTTTGTTCATTTTTGCACTGAAATGAAACCAAGTTAAAATTGTGGCCTCCTCACTACTTAATTGGTGGCACTTAAATGTGTAGGTTTGTAACATGGGGCAACTACACATGGAAGTGGCGCCACTTATATGTAGAAACTGCAAAATCACCATTTCCATGTTTAAGTGTTGACACTTTCAAGTGGAAGCTGCTGGGTTCATGGCATTCATTTTTTCAACATTTGTAAAATGGCTGCTCCTCCTGCTGCATGTGCTGGCAAATACAATTGCACTCTTTCTAAAATACCAGTGGAATAGAGCACGTCCCAACCTAGACATCTCAGTTCTGATTTCCTTGTTCTATGTAAAGGGTTAAAGGGTAAAGCGTCAAGGATTTGATATACTGCCTTTCTGTGGTACAACCAAAGTGGTTTACATTTATTATTATCAGGTACTTTCTCTGTCCGTAGTGGGCTCACAGTTGTACCTGGGGCAATGAAGGGTTAAGGGGGTCTTTTACAAAGGTGTGCTAACGTTTTTAGTGCATGCTACGTTTTAGTACATACTATGGGTGTCACTTGCATTTAGCATGTGCTATTAGTGCGTTCTAAAAACCCTAGCGTGCACAGAGTCACAAGGAGCCACACTGGAAATCAAACCTGGTTCCCAAGGTTCTCAGTCCACTGCACTAACCATTAGACTCCTCCTCCACTGTGAATATGCAAAATTGGACTCCTCATTCAGCACCACTGAATATAGGTATTGTGCCAATGCTAGTGCTTATCCAGCTCATTTTCGAAAGAGAAGGGCGCCCATCTTCCGACACAAATCAGGAGATGGGCGTCCTTCTCTCAGGAGCACCCAAATCGGCATAATCGAAAGCCGATTTTGGCTGGCCTCAACTGCTTTCCGTCGCAGGGACGGCCAAAGTTCAAGGGGGCGTGTCGGTAGTGTACCGAAGGCAGGACGGGGGTATGGTTAACAGATGGGCGTCCTCGGCCAATAATGGAAAAAAGAAGGGTGTCCCTGACGTGCATTTGGCCAACTTTACTTGGTCCCTTTTTGTTCACGACCAAGCCTCGAAAAGGTGTCCAAACTGACCAGATGACCACCAGAGGGAATCGGGGATCACCTCCCCTTACTCCCCCAGTGGTCACCAACCCCCTCACACCCAAAAAAACATTAAAAAACATTTTTCCAGCATCTATGCCAGCCTCAAATGTCATACCCAGCTCCATCGAAGCAGTATGCAGGTCCCTGGAGCAGTTTTTAGTGGGTATTGGAGTGCACTTCAGGCAGGTGGACCCAGGCGCATCCCCCCCCCCCATCTGTTACACTTGTGGTGGTAAATGGGAGCCCTCCAAAACCCACCCGAAACCCACTGTACCCACATCTAGGTGCCCCCCATTACCCTTTAAGGGCTATGGTAGTGTTCTACAGTTGTGGGTAGTGGGGTTTTTTTTTTGGGGGGGGGGGTTGGAGGGCTCAGCACCCAAGGTAAGGGAGCTACGCACCTGGGATCAATTTCTGAAGTCCCACTGCAGTGGCCCCTAGGGTGCCCGGTTGATGTCCTGGCATGTGAGAGGGGACCAGTGCATTACGAATGCTGGCTACTCCCATGACCAAATGGCTTGGATTTGGCCGTTTTTGAGATGGCCGTCCTCAGTTTCCATCAGGGGCGTATCTGCGTGGGGCCACAGGGGCCTGGGCCCCCGCAGATTTCACCCTGGCCCCCCTCCCCGCCGTCAACCCTCCCCCGCTGCTTACTTTTGCTGGCGGGGGGCCCCAACCCCCGCCAGCCGAGGTCCGACTCGCAATCTCCATATTTCGTCTTCCTCCGTGGCCATGTGCTTCAAGGAAGTAACGCTGCAGTGCTGATTCGTTGAATCCAGTTCGGCGTCGGACCTCGGCTGGCGGGGGTTGGGGCCCCCCGCCAGCAAAAGTAAGCAACGGGGGAGGGTTGTCGGCGGGGAGGGGGTGGAGAGAGGCGGCGGCGGCGGCGGGGGGGGGGAGGGAGGGAGGCAAAAATGTGCCCCCCCTCTCTGGCTCTGGCCCCCCCTACCGCCGGATTCCAGATATGCCCCTGGTTTCCATTATAGGCGAAAACCGAGGTCAGCCATCTCTAAGGTCGACCTAAATGTTGAGATTTGGCCGTCCCCGACCATATTATCGAAACGAAAGATGGCCGCCCATCTTGTTTCAATAATACGGGATGCCCCGCCCCTTCACTGGGGCATCCTTAAAGATGGGCGCCCATTTCGATTATGCCCCTCTAACTTAACATAGTGACCATGCATGCTGAATATTGACCCTAATATGCTTTTGCATAATTCTTAGGGCAACGTAGTAAAAAAAAATTGCCTAACAATCCTGTGATTGGAATGCAGTTTTCTTTATTATGCTATTGTAAGGGCAATTCTATAAAGTAGGCACTAAAATGTAAGTGTGCATTATGCAGACTAGCATATCTGTGCATATGTGCACACATACTTGAGTATATAAGAATATTACATCTAAGAACTATTCTGTAAATACCTACCTATCTGCAGAGTGCATTTTTATAAGAAGGGCATATACTCAGACAGAGAATGGGGGAGGGGCATAGATGGGGGTTCCCAGTTATGTGAGTAACTTGACAGAATACTTTAAGTTCCACACCACTGCCACTTACACGATTGGCATAAGAGCGGGCACCTAGATGTTAGATGCACAGATACCAAATTATGCTTTTGTTCTATAATAGAACCTAGGCATGGTGGTTCAGTTATAAAATAAGCTGCTAATGAGTGGTCTCAGCGCACCTAAATGGAGCACATTTATATCCCACATTATCCCACTTAGTTGCAGGTTCAACTGGAGGGTCTGCTGCACTTGCTGAGCCAATCAGATTTAGATGATCTGGTAAGAGATCTGTCATTATCTAAAGAAAAGTCAGAACTGCTAGCTTCTAGACTTTGGGAATGGAATTTGCTACAACAAAGCACCACAACTTCACACTTTCATCATCGATACACCAAGTTAGCTGCATACTATGCAATGGAAAGCGATGTCTATTTCTGTACTGATGTCAATGGTCTTATGATGGAGTTAGATAGTACGCATGTTCCCAATGAATGCAGGCTATTCATAGACTCTAGCAAAACGAGTTTGAAAGCTGTCTTGTTGCACAATGGTAACGAAAAACCATCTGTTCCATTGGCTCATGGGGTTGGAATGAAAGAGACCCATGCGTCTATGGAGTTAATTTTGAAATACTCTGAACATAAATGGAATATTTGTGCTGTCCTGAAAGTGGTAGCACTTCTGCTTGGCCAACAGTTAGGGTACATGAAGCATATGTGTTTCTTGTGCCTATGGAACAGTCATGATGACAAAAATCATTACAAAATGAGACAGTGGCCTCTCAGAGTCGAGCACACAGTTGGTCAGTACAATGTACAAAACAAATCACTGGTCAATCCACTTCAAGTTTATCTTCCATCACTTCACATTAAACTTGGTTTAATAAAAAATTTTGTAATTTCACTTGATCGTGATGGAAATGGTTTCCAGTATTTGAAAGAGATGTTTAGCACACTGAAAACTGAGGCTAAAATAAAGGCCGGAATTTTTATTGTCCCCAAAATCAACAAACTAATGCATGATGACACATTCAGAACAAAACTCAACCCTCTGGAACTTGCAGCTTGGGATGCATTAGTGCTAGTAGTGCAGAACTTCCTTGGGAACAGACGAGCTGAAAACTATGCTGAACTAGTAGACAACATGCTTAAAGCATATGAACAACTTGGCTGCCGAATGTCATTGAAAATGCATTTCTTACATTCCCATCTTTACTTTTTCCCACCCAATTTGGGACACTTAAGTGATGAACATGGAGAAAGGTTCCATAAAGACATTTCTACAATGGAGAACAGATATCAAGGCCACTGGAATCCCAACATGATGGGGGACTACTGCTGGTTTTTGCAATGGGAAAATATGACCAGTCACAAATGCAAAAGCAGATGCCTGAAGCACTTTTAACAGTACTGAGTCTTGCTGAAGTAAGACTTTTAAACTGGAATACAAGACTTTTTTGAAATTTTGTTATTCCATTACATTTTCATATACTGTTTACTACGAAAACTTTGATGTAGATCAGGTAATTGTTGGAGTAAAACTTGTTCTGTAAAAAATTATTCAATGCTTTTCAAGAGCTTAATTCATTTGGGCAAACTTATGCATAACAAAATTTCCTGACGTGTTACAACCATTCTGACTTCAGATTTGGAATATGCACACTGAATGGAGTGGAGGAGTGGCCTAGTGGTTAGGGTGGTGGACTTTGGTCCTGAGGAACTGAGTTTGATTCCCACTTCAGGCACAGGCAGCTCCTTGTGACTCTGGACAAGTCACTTAACCCTCCATTGTCCCATGTAAGCTGCATTGAGCCTGCCATGAGTGGGAAAAGCACAGGGTACAAATGTAACAAAAAAAATTTAGTATAGGACAAATGGTTTTTGCCCAGTAGCACACAAAAACATTTTTTTTGTTGTGCACAGAAATTTTTTAAAGTCATTTTCAGGACTTTTTCAGATACTTTTTATGATTTTTGGATATTTTTGGTCTGTTACACCTTTCCTTTTTGCTAAGGTATGCTAATCAACTGAATGCACACTAAAGAATGTACATCTCTAGCATCTCATAAGCTACATATGGTTCCCTGAAAGCAAAACCACAACCTTTAAATGCCATGAGTCCAGTAATCCATATGGATAAAAGAGAAGAACAACAATTTGAGTGGCTAACATGAGTGCAAAGGGAAGACGAAAGACGATTCACCACTGGAGACTTGAATCCAACAGTCTTTATTGATATAAGTAAAATAATGACCTGACACGGGCCATGTTTCGGCGCATTTAAGCGCCTACATCAGGGGTCAAATAATATACTCTATGGGTGAAAAACATAAAATAGTCATAAACTAAACATAAGCAAACATATATAAAGAAATCAAAAAATATATGGATATTAAAGATTGAACATTCAAATATACATAATGATCAACAAATACATTTGAATTCATATGGAAGAGATGTGAAAGTTGAAATAGAACAATAACTAGAAAACATTTTTTATAATAATATATAAAAAATTATGTATTAATGAAGACATTCACAATAAATAGAATTAGAATAGGGTAAAAAACTGATGAAAAATTGATGAAAAATAATCAAATAATGATAATAGACATGCATACAAAAAGAATTAATTTTATTATTGGTCATGAAAAGGCTTTTGTGTCATGTTGTTAAACTAATAATAATTTTTTATATTAATATAAAAAAAATTTTCTAGTTATTCTATTTCAACTTTCACATCTCTTTTTGGATTCTGTTATATATGTTTACTTATGTGTAGTTTATGACTATTTTATGTTTTTCACCCATAGAGTATGTTATTTGACCCCTGATGTAGGCGCTTATATGCGCCAAAACACGGCCCGTGTCAGGTCATTATTTTACTTATATCAATAAAGACTGTTGGATTCAAGTCTCCAGTGGTGAATCTTCTTTGCTCAGCCTCTACTTTTATCTGCTGTGATTCGTCGTCGTAGATGATTCCCCCTGTTTTGTACTTTGCAAAGGGAAGAAGAAGCATTGCCATTTTGATGCACCTTCTGAGGAAACAGATTTTTTTTTTTTAGCAGCAGCACTCATCTTCACTGCCGCCTTTACTTCCCACTGACTGACTCCTTTACTGCTGACAGCCAGCAAAATGTGCCAACTGAGAGAACACAACTTTTTCTTACCTCAGCCCCTTTTAGTGTCTCACAAGCCTTCAGAATAAAAATAAACACTGGGCTAATTAAGTTATGTATGAAGGAGTCGCACTGTCTTATTTTAGCTTAGTTTATTAAAATTCTTTATAGATTACGTTTTATAAGTTTATACCAAAGCAGTGTACAAAATAGAGCTTTGAGAAAGGGAGGGATGAAGCAAACCAGACAAAGAGAGAGGCACAGTGATAAAAGCTAGTAGATAAAAAGAAGAAAGGAGTAAGATGCACGGACATCAGCCATTGTATTTAAACTACATGACTATTCTCTGTACTCCAGCGAAGTATGTTAGATCCTTGCAGGATCATAGATTGATCATACTGCATTTTTCTAGAGTGCATTAGGAGGCAACTCAGGAAAGAGCTTTTGTATTTAGCTTGCACTACTGCTTTGGAATGGCCTACAAAAGAAATCTGGGTCGAACCAAACTTTAAGAAGTTTAAGATTCAGCTGAAAACTTACTTTTTCCAGCAAGCTTTAGAGGTACAGGTAACTGGATAGGGGAGTGCCTATCCTAATGTCCCAACCTAATCTCACCAACCTCCACTCCCAATTCTGTTCTGACTTAGATGACGACCTCATCATTGGTTTTATTTACCCCACCTCCCCATTCCCCCTCTACTCATCCCATCGTTCTCTTCTCCATCTCCCCTTTATTTTATCCCTCCTTACCCCTTTTCTCCCAAATTATACTATCCTATCCTGCCTACCCTCTCTTATCCTAATCATACATTATCAAACTCAACTTATCATACACTATCAAGCTCAACTATAATGTTTTGAAATTTCTATTATATGACTTTGTATTTCAATTTACTATGTAAGCCGCATTGAGCCTGCATTATGTGGGAAAGCGCGGGGTACAAATGTAATAAATAAATAAATAAATGAACAATCCTGGGGATATTGATTGTTTTAAGTAAGTTATATATGTGTGTGATAGCTGATAGTTAGGGTGTATTATTTCTCTGGTGTGAGTATTGTAGGCCTTTCCTTTTATTTTATGGAGTTCTTTTCAGTTTTTGTTTTAATTATATAAATTGCTTAGGTCTTGAAAAGGTAAGCGGTATATAAAGTTTTAAATGAACATGAATGGAACCGTTAATCCGTGATAGCAGTTCACATCCCAGTTTCAAGAGTCCATTAACTGCCACAAACTCCAGATGCTTGAGTAAAATAGAGTCTAGTTTTAAATTTAGTAAATGAATGTTCTATCCTAATAGCTTGAAGAGAGAATACCACAGGTCAGGAACCAAGTAGACAAAAACAACATGAAAACTAATTTCAAGACAAATACATACAAGCTCAAGAACGGCAAGTCGATTGTCATGCTGCAATCTGAGAGCATGAGAAGAATGACAGAGAATTAGTAAATTAGAGGGGTATTCAAGAACACCGAAGTAAAATGCTGGATTAACATAAGTCTGTTAAATTTTATTGTAAGGAGGCTTCTTTTGTTTGGGGCACTGCACTTGTAGTTTTCTATCCCAGGTCCCCACAGAGCACTATTTTATCATGTTTCTCTTTATTTATTCACTCAGCACACACTCCTCAAAGAAGCAAGCTCCTTCTAGGGGTAAGGGATATCCCTCCAAGGCCCCGATATAGGTTTCCTTCTTCACCACAAATACTCAGAGAACAGTTTGGGATGCTCCAACTGATTCAATTGAATAAATGTGGAAACCATGTTCTGCTTTCAGAAGCCTTTCTGGCCTGTACAGTATCGGATAAACACCTCAGAGCATACATCTCACATCTTTTATCTGTGTCTGTGATCCTTTGGGCTTCCTGTTTGCTGAGCAAATCTATTCCCTTCTGCATAAATTAAAAGTCTCTTGGATGGTAGAGGTTTCCTGGTTATTAGGCAACCTTTCCTTCTGGACAAATATTTCACAATCTCTCAGGGATCTTCTTCCACACAGACTCTCCTAAAAAAAGGAATCACGCCCCATAATACTGTTTCTCTCTCTTTTAATCTTTTAGCTTGTGGTTTAAAGCACTGAAATTCACTCCTTCTTTCAACATTCAGGCAGAGTGGTGGGTAAAACCTCTGACGTTTACATTCACTTCACGCAAGGCAATAACTCAAAAGAGGCTTCACACTGTATATAATTAGGCCCAAAGGCTGAGTCTTAAACAAAAGCATTGCTTCTCACACAACAACCAACAAAAATCCACCACACACTTTCTTGGGGTCTCTGAGTTATATAAAGGCAGACAGAAACATTGCAGTAATCCTGGTAGAGAATGCTGTAGAAAAATGGTATACATTTCCCCTCTAAGTTGGTATGAAATATACTTGTCTCTATGGAGGTCTTAAAAGGATCCTTGCACAACTCTAGCATTCACACTTCTCCACCTCTAATTACAACAAATAAATCTCTCAAACAACTTGCAAGTAGCAATAACCAGCCTCAGGTTTATTGAATATTTTGAGAAAACCCCAAACTTCATAACCATTCTCCATATTTCAACCATTTCAAAAATCTATTTTAAGATTATTAACTGATAACATAGGAACAAAAATGTTTAATAGTTGTATCAAACTAAGTGCATCTCATTCAAAAACTTGTAGGAACTCCCCACCCCCTCCCAGGCAAGGTTTACGGTAACGCCAGACCTGTCAGTTCCCCGGAATTCATGATAGTATTGTACATGTGTCCCATCCCTCCCCTTAATTCCCAATGGTATTGTTTCTGATAATAACCCTAATGTATCAGCGGTGATGGCACTGTTTGTCCCAAATCTACCCCCCCACCGGTTATGGCCGGTTATGCTGAACACATGTTTCCAAAAGATCTTGAATGGATGAGAAAAAAAAATGTGTAAGCCAATGTCTGAGAGGTGCGCTCCATCACTTCTATACAATCCCTTAGAGATGGTCGTCCCCAGTTTTCGGTCATAATGGAAACCGAGGATGCCCATCTCAAAATCGACCAAATGCAAGCCCTTTGGTCGTGGGAGGAGCCAGAATTCATAGTGCACTGGTCCCCCTCACATGCCAGGACACCAACCAGGCACCCTAGGGGGCACTGCAGTGGACTTCAGAAATTGTTCCCAGGTGCCTAGCTCCCTTACCTTGGGTGCTGAGCCCAACCCCCCCCCCAAAACCCACTCCTCACAACTGTACACCATTACCATAGCCCTAAGGGGTGAAGGGGGGCACCTACATGTGGGTACAGTGGGTTTTGGGTAGGTTTTGGAGGGCTCACATTTACCACCACAAGTGTAACAGGTGGGGGGGGGGGGCCTGGGTCCGCCTGCCTGAAGTGCACTGTACCCACTAAAACTGCTCCAGGGACCTGCATACTGCTGTCATGGAGCTGGGTATGACATTTGAGGCTGGCATAGAGGCCGGCAAAAAATTGTTTTTGTTTTTTTTAGGGTGGGAGGGGGTTGGTGACCACTGGGGGAGTAAGGGGAGGTCATACCCAATCCCCTCTGGTGGTCATCTGGTCAGTTCAATCCACTGTACCCACTAAAACTGCTCCAGGTACCTGCATACTGCTGTCAGGGAGCTGGGTATGACATTTGAGGCTGGCATAGAGGCTGGCAAAAAATTGTTTTTGTTTCTTTTGGGGTGGGAGGGGGTTGGTGACTACTGGAGGAGTAAGGGGGGGTCATACCCGATTCCCTCTGGTGGTCATCTGGTCAGTTCAGGCACCATTTTTGAAGCTTGGTCGCAAGAAAAAATGGACCAAGTAAAGTCGGCCAAGTGCTCATCAGGGACGCCCCTCTTTTTTCCATTATCAGTCGAGGACACCCATCTCTTAAGCACGTCCCAGTCCCGCCTTCGCTATGGTGCCAACACGCCCCCATGAACTTTGGTCGTCCCCGCAACGGAAAGCAATTGAGGATGCCCAAAATCGTCTTTCGATTATGCCGACTTGAGTGACCCTGAGAGAAGAAGGACGCCCATCTCCCGATTTGTGTCGGAAGATGGGCGCCCTTCTCTTTCGAAAATAAGCCTGTAAGTCTACTAATTTATGCAACTTTTAAATCACTTGCACATCTTAGCATCCATCCACACAAGTCTAGGAAAAATGTGGAGGGGCATTTTCGATATGATGTCTAAGTCGGACTTTGGATGTTTTGCACTAAACGTTACAAATCCAAATAACAAATATAACCATTTTCAAAAAAGCAAAATATCTATATCTTTTTTTAATCGAAAATATCATTTGTAACAAGGTTATGTGCTCTGTGCATTTATATTTTCAGGCCATTAAAAAAAAACAAAAACTGTTCAAGTGAAAAATGTAGAAAATCAAGCCATTGAGATGTAGGAGGGGCCAGCATTTTTAGCAGACTGGTCCCCCGGATATCCCAGGAGAGCAATGGGGCACCTTAGAAGGCACTGTTGTGGACTTCATATAAATGCTCCCAGGTACACATCTCATTGTTCCCTTATCTTGTCTGCTGAACCCTCCAAATCCCACTACCCCCAACTGTACACCACTACAATAGCCCTTATAAGTGCAGGAGGCACCTATAAGTGGGTACAGTGGGGTTCTGTTCAGTTTTAGAGGGCTCACAGTTTTTTTTTATCACAAGTGTAGCATGAAGAGGGAGGTATGGGTCTAGGTCCACCTGTCTACAGTGCACTGCACACCCTACCCCCAACACACACACACACACACACACTACACTACTCCAGGGACCTACATGCTGCTCTAATTGACCTGGCTATAACATCTGAGGCTATCATAAAGCCTGGTGAGTATTATTTTTATTCACATTTTTGGGGGTGGGAGGGGGGTCATCCCTGAATCTCTCCAGTGATCACCAGGTCATTTAGGGTACATTTTTGTGTCTTATTAGTTAGAAAAACAGGTCTAGACCAAAATGTTTATGTTTTCACCTTAGACATCTTGGTTTTGTTCCATTATGGCTGTAAAACGTCCAAGAGTTAGGCACACCCTAAACCTGCACTGCAGACAATATGCATAGGTAGACGTCTGCAAAACAGGTTTCGAAAATACTGATTTGGACATTTTAAAATCCATTCAAATGGTGCTTTATGACACTTTTTGGACGTTTTTCTCTTTCAAAAATGAGCCCCTATATGACCAAGTCAACCAGGTATGAGGGAAATAACAATGAGCAACCAACAAAGCCCTCTTAACATAACAGACATCATTCCCTTCTAAATGAATGACAAGCAAAACAGGCATGGAGAAACAATGAGCTTGCAGTAAAGATGGCAGGAGCTGCTCCCAGAGCATGCCCCTCAATCCCAACCAGTGGATCCATGCTCCCAAACGAGCCAGAGTCAAATGACGGCCCTATTGAGAGTGCTGATCACTCTTCTGTGCCCAAAAGATGAAACAGTGGCCATACAGCCAGA
This sequence comes from Microcaecilia unicolor, assembly GCF_901765095.1. NCBI lineage: Eukaryota > Metazoa > Chordata > Amphibia > Gymnophiona > Siphonopidae > Microcaecilia > Microcaecilia unicolor. The sequence goes on from NC_044034.1 coordinate 234,923,394, forward strand.
TCACAATTTCAGGAATCCAAGCCTCTGGAATAGAAACGGATACAGAAAAAAGGTAAACATAATCATGGTGCAACAGGAGAATGAGCATAACCCTTATACTTATCAGACTTCCACCGAATTACCCTTCTGATCAAACTGGGAGTGGCACCCGTCCATGACGCAGTACTAACTGCACCAATGCTAAAAGAATGGGTTCTAAAAAGCTGAGGATCAAGTCCCACCTGCAGTAAGAACTTTTTGATTACCATCACAAACTATAAATACGTCAAAGATTTACCATCCCTATATGCTAACCAAAATAATGCTGCCACAGGTCACCTCAAGATGAACACCTGGGTGTAACTCCAAGGGCAAGTGATCAAACCTTGCTCTCTTCGTAATACTAACCATGACCCCTCACCAAACTTGTCTATCATAGACATATGAACATGTATATGCACATGACTGGAGGAAAGCTAGACATCACTGCCAGCTGCCTGTTTATTGGCGGTGACCAGTTCCCCAACTTAAAAAGCCCATAAAAGGTAAATAAATACACTGTTCAAAACAGCAACACTTCAAAAGGCAAAAGCTCAGGCAGGAATGAGAACAATTGCATTAACTGGTCTTTTATAAAAGGGAGCCAAACGCACAAGGCACTGTATGGACCCAAAACCAGCTGGTAACCCTTTAATAATTCTTCACTAAAAAGGTTAAGGTGAAGTCCTCCAATCCAATAATTCTACACAGAAACCGTACACTGGCCAAAGTTGTTTTGACTATATTCACTGACCAGCGGCAAGCAGGAGTGTACTCAATAAAGCGCAAAGGACTAGATTCTATATATCACTCCTAAAACATCGGTGCTGGAATGAAATATGCCTAGGCACATTCTATGAAGTACGCCTAAATATATAGAATAAGCCTAAATTTCCACAAGGTTTATAGAACATGCCAAGCACCCATCCACATGACTAAATTTAGTCATGGACACGTACACCAAGTAAAACTTGGTGTAAATGCTGACGCCTACATTAGGCGCAGACCAGGTGTATTCTATAACAATGTACATAGATTTTAGAAATGTCCACAAACCATCCATTCCACTCCCATAGCCACACCCCTTTTCAAATATGCAACTTACAATTTACACGCATTACATTATAGAATAAGCTTAGACAATTCTGTGCATAAATTACTACTACTACTACTACTATTTAGCATTTCTATAGCACTACAAGGCATACGCAGCGCTGCACAAACATAGAAGAAAGACAGTCCCTGCTCAAAGAGCTTACAATCTAATAGACAAAAAATTAAAAAAATAAGCAAATCAAATCAATTAATGTGAACGGGAAGGAAGAGAGGAGGGTAGGTGGAGGCGAGTGGTTACAAGTGGTTACGAGTCAAAAGCAATGTTAAAGAGGTGGGCTTTCAGTCCAGATTTAAAGGTGGCCAAGGATGGGGCAAGACGTAGGGGCTCAGGAAGTTTATTCCAGGCGTAGGGTGCAGCGAGACAGAAGGCATGAAGTCTGGAGTTGGCAGTAGTGGAGAAGGGAACAGATAAGAAGGATTTATCCATGGAGCGGAGTGCACGGGAAGGGGTGTAGGGAAGGACGAGTGTGGAGAGATACTGGGGAGCAGCAGAGTGAATACATTTATAGGTTAATAGAAGAAGTTTGAACAGGATGCGAAAACGGATAGGGAGCCAGTGAAGGGTCTTGAGGAGAGGGGTAGTATGAGTAAAGCGACCCTGGCGGAAGATGAGACGGGCAGCAGAGTTTTGAACCGACTGGAGAGGGGAGAGGTGACTAAGTGGGAGGCCAGCAAGAAGCAGATTGCAGTAGTCTAAACGAGAGGTGACAAGGGTGTGGATGAGGGTTTTGGTAGAGTGCTCGGAAAGAAAGGGGCGAATTTTACGGATGTTGTAAAGAAAGAAACGACAGGTCTTGGCGGTCTGCTGGATATGAGCAGAGAAGGAGAGAGAAGAGTCAAAGATGACCCCAAGGTTTCGAGCTGAGGAGACAGGGAGAATGAGAGAACCATCAACAGAAATAGAAAACGGGGGGCGCGGGGAGGTGGGTTTGGGGGGGAAAATGAGAAGCTCGGTTTTGGTCATATTTAATTTCAGGTGGCGTTGAGACATCCAGGCAGCAATGTCAGACAAGCACGCTGAAACTTTGGTTTGGATGCAAGGTGAGATATCAGGGGTAGAAAGGTAGATTTGGGAGTCATCAGCATAGAGATGGTAGGAAAAGCCATGGGATGAGATTAATGAACCAAGGGAAGAAGTGTAGATAGAAAAGAGGAGGGGACCAAGAACAGAACCCTGAGGTACGCCGACAGGCAGAGGGATAGAAGTAGAAGAGGATCCACCAGAGTGAACACTAAAGGTGCGGAGGGAGAGGTAGGAAGAGAACCAGGAAAGGACAGAGCCCTGGAATCCAAGTGAGGACAGGGTATCGAGAAGTATGCTGTGATCGACAGTGTCAAAAGCAGCGGAAAGATCAAGAAGAATGAGGATGGAATATTGACCTCTGGATTTAGCCAGTAATAGGTCATTGGAGACTTTAGTAAGCGCAGTTTCGGTTGAGTGGAGAGGGCGAAAACCAGATTGTAATGGGTCAAGAATAGCATGTGAGGAGAGAAAATCAAGGCAGCGGCGGTGAACAGCACGCTCAAGTAATTTGGAGAGAAAAGGAAGGAGGGAGATGGGTCGGTAGTTAGAGGGACAAGTAGGGTCAAGTGAAGGCTTCTTAAGGAGAGGTGTGACCACAGCATGTTTAAAGGCAGCAGGGACAGTCGCAGTGGAGAGTGAGAGGTTGAGAATGTGACAGATAAAAGGATAATTAATGCCAATTAGTATCAATAATTGCTTAAGTGGGAATTATCAATGCTGATTAGCTTTTTAACTAATTAAGTTGTGTGCACAAATCCAAAATAATGGATTTCTGCACAAGTTAAGTCGAGCAAAATAGAATCCAGGGGGAAAATGGTTATGGTTAAAATGCATTTGATATACCACCATTCATAAAAATATAGCACAGTGGTTCACAATATAAAAAATTAAATCTATACGACAGAAAAGAACTGCAATTCATATAGGACAGAGAAAAAACAACCAACATCAATCAACCAATAGAAAATATTACAAAAAAAAAAAAGAATCATCAATCACATACATCCAGAACAGAACACAATTTGCAGTTGCCCAGTGAAAAACACTGATCTGCAAGTATTCCCAAAAGCAGTTTTAAATAAATAGGTTTTAAGGGCCACCTTGAATTTAGGAAATAAATTTCAAGACAAAGCAGAATGGGTAATGAATTCCAAAGGGTTGGTGCTATACAATAGAAGGCTGATCATTTATGGAGTTCAATCTAACAGAAGACGGTGAAGGAATATGTAATCTCCAGTCATTAAGTGATCTGAGAAGCCTGGGGGGCGCATATTGATCTAACACAATAGACAACTATGATAGAATTCCTGTAGAGAGAATTTTATGAGTCAGAGTCAGAACTTTATGTTGTATGCCATAATTTATTGGAAGCCGATGATTTTGAGTAAAGAGAGGAGTCCAAAGGAAATGGACAAGTACAATAAACCCAAGTCTCTCAGAAATGACCTAAAATGCTACCAACCCACATTATAAAGCATCCAGGTATTAACTGTCAAAGCAGACTTCAAAAGACATTTGTGTGGGCCATTCATCCACTCCTGGCGCCAAAGCATGAAACTGCGGTCACTGTAAATGAGAAATAGCATCAGTGATTTCGCTATGTCCACCAGGAATATGTTTAGCAGCAAAGTAATGTTTAGCTCCAAACAATGCAGAACTAAAACCCGTAGCACCTCAGTCATCAATAAGCAAGTGGCCAACTGCCTATTTATGGCAGCGATCACTGCCATGTTATCAGACCGTCATACTACAGCTTTGTGAACCAATCACGCTCCACAAACAACTATTGCCACTAAAATGGGAAACAGCTCCAGGACAGCTATATTTCTGCACCATCCTTTTTAGCACCATCTTTCTGGCCAAGTATCAGCACACCTTGCCTTTTGAAATGGTAACCTGAACCTTGCCCTCCACCCCTCCCCAGAAGCATCAGAAAATATTTCCAAGTCCCAATAATAAAAACGCAGGGGATTGCCACACTCAAAACCTATTAAAATGTTTCAGAAAAGCACCTCCAATACAGAGATACTTTTTCACTCCAACCAACACAAGAAATGATGCATCTGCACTCCGTCAGCTGTACGTCTTGCCAGACGTCTAATAAACATCCTACCCATAGGGATAACTGTACAGGCACAATTGAACTGTCCAATCAATGATTGACCCTGTTGCAAAGTAAGCTTTTTGACAGCACAATCATCTTCAATAGCCTTAACTAGTTTTAGAGCCTTGTCCCGAGGAAGCCTGGATTCCCTACGTATGGAATCCACCTCAGTGAACAAGAAGGTAAGCACCATAGCAAGCCCCTTGGATTTTTCCTCAGCCAAAAAGATCTTGAATTCCTGAGTCACTGCATGGAAAGCCTCCACTAGCTCTCTACACTTGTCTGTTCCTGCAGCCCCAACAAATAAGAAATCATCAAGGTGGTACATGACATTGGGGCTACCCACCACCCTCTCCCACCACTCACAGCATAAAAGTAGCGAAAACCTCAAAGCAGACACAGGCAACCAAACAGCCCATCAGCATACAGCGATCAAAATAAAATTACCCATTGAACTTAAAACCAAGATGATGAAAGGACTGAGGAAGAACAGGAAAATGGCAAACTGTTGCCTCAGTGTTGCCCTTGGCAACCAGTAAATGCTGAAACACCTTCCAAGACACCATAATCTTTAAAATGTTGCTTTGTCATATGTTATACCTTGATCTCCAGAAGCAGTCCAAAGATAAGAACAGTTGGGACAAACTTACCACGAAGGATTTAGGACCAAATTCTATAAGTAGCGCCTAAACATAGGTGCTGAAAATTTAACACGTTTAGTGTGATTCTATAAGGGGCATGCATTTTTTATTGAATCACATTTAGTTCACAACTGCACCTAATTGTAGGAGCCTGCAATTAGACCTGCTATGAGCAGGTCTAGTTGTAGATGCCTACAGTTTGTTGATATTCCATAAGTACACGCATAACATTTTGGAACACCCCTGGAACACGCCTAGCCATGCTCCCAAATTGTTACATGCATTAGGATTTATGCACAGATTGTTATAGAATACAATATGCGTGTAAATCCTAATTAGGACCAATTAGTGCTGATAAATGGTTGTTATCACCAATTATCAGCGCTGATTGGATTGTTATTCAATTAAGTTATACGTGTTAAACTGGGCATGCCCCCAATTGAACACACATAACTCTAGGTGCCATATATAGAATTTGGCCATAACTATGTCACTTACCCCTTACCCACATAGAAGTGAAGTCTGGGGTCTATAAGAGAGAACCTCAGCACAAACTCCACAAATCCAGTTCTGTAGATTCATACTGCATTCACAGAAACTCCCCAAAAGTGAATATAAAGCAGAACTATGACACAACAAAGAGGCTCATCCCCTTCCAAATAAATTACATGCAAAAACAAGGAGCAAAGAGATACTTAACTGGCAATCTCAATAAATAATCAATAAATGACAAAATAGAGATAAAAAAGAAAAAAAATGCACAATCCTAAATGCAAAACTTTAGTGTGTAAGTTACAGCATTCTGTAAGTTACACATGTAAATGTACACTCTCATACCCTCTCTATGCTTCTCCCCTGTGAATGCCCCCTTGCATTTATACATTAAGGTAATTGTTCACATAAATTATAGAATATCGCTGAGCACGTGGCTAGCATTCTGTAACTTAAGAACATAAGCATTGCCATTCTGGGTCAGACCAATTGTTCATCAAGCCCAGTATCTTGCTTCAAACAGTGGTCAATCCAGATCATACGTACCTGGCAAGATCCCAAAAGAGCAGATATAATGCTGCTTATCCAAGAAATACAATACGTAAATCAGTAGAGACTTAGTGCTATTTACTGATAAAGGGAGAGTCTCATCCAGTCACCAAGATAATCTTTACCACCACTTTAGATGTATATCTTTTAAATGGCGACAATTTTAATCATTGACTGCCTCCCTCTTGCCTCTGTCTCAATATTTGTATGTTTTTTGTTTTTTGTGTTTTTTTGTGATAATTTATGATTTTTTATCACTATTCAATGTTCACATTCTCACAATCAAAATCAAAGCTTATATCGTTTCTATGCTTCTCAACTGTACTTATACATATTTATACATACAAGCCCTCCAAAACTCCCCGAAACCCACTGTACCCACATCTAGGTGCCCCCCTTAACCCTTTAAGGGCTATGGTAGTGTTGTACAGTTGTGGGTAGTGGGGTTTGGGGGGCTCAGCACACAAGGTAAGGAAGCTATGCACCTGGGAGCAATTTGTGAAGTCCACTGAAGGTGCCCCCTAGGGTGCCCGGTTGGTGTCCTGGCATGTCAGGGGGGACCAGTGCACTATGAATGCTGGCTCCTCCCATGACCAAATGGCTTGCATTTGGTCGTTTTTGAGATGGGCGTCCTCGGTTTCCATTATCGGCGAAAACCGAGGTCGCCCATCTCTAAGGACAACCATCTCAACATTTAAGTCAACCATCTCTAAGGTCGACTTAAATGTTGAGATTTGGGCGTCCCCGACTGTATTATCGAAACGAAAGATGGATGCCCATCTTGTTTCGCTAATACGGGATGCCCCGCCCCTTCGTGGGGACGTCCTCAGAGATGGATGCCCTTAGAGATGGGCGTCCCCGTTCGAAAATGCCCCTCTATATTACTAAGACATATCGCCCTCAAATGCCACACAAAACCTTTCTCATCAAGGTCTGTATATGTGCCCTGCTAGCTTTTGGAAATGCACCGCTCTGATATTTTGTATTTCAGTTTCAATTTCTCTAGTATTGCTGTATGTCAAGTCTGACCATGAGGTTTCCAGTTCAGTTTCTTGCCTTCAAATCTCTTATTGATCTCTAGTCCCTTGTGTCATGTTTGTTGACAATCTGTATTTTTTGCAGTAGAGGGATTGTGTGTTGGTCTTACTGAGGTGACATCAAAACTTTAACATAATTTTAGTTTGTTATAACATCAGACAGGGTTTTAGGGTTTAAATTATGAGACGCTGCATCTTGAGAGCTCTTTAAATACAGCTGAATTGTTTCCATATGTGTGTTGGCCTAGGGCAACTGGGATGTGTAAGAGACAAGCGAGGCAGACTTGCTGCAGGCCTCTATGGAGGCATAGACATCATCTATAAACATTTTTTTCAATCTGCTTTAATTCAATTCCCCAAGAAACCTGTATATATCTACTGAAGTTTGAAGTGTTTAATTTTCTTGCCCTTTTACTCTTTAGCATTTTATACATTTTTAATATCTAAATTTAATAAAAGGTATTACCTGCAACTGTTTTGCTGACTTTTTTTCTACATGTCGTCAGACAGTTATGGACTCAGGCCCCACCCCCACCCCTGTCCTCTTTAGCCTCCCTAAATAGCTGAGTCATCAACCGCCTATGGGGAGAGAGTGAACAACCACTGGTGGATTAAAGAGGTTTTATACTTTAATTCCTCCAGTGGACAGCTGCTCAATCAGAGCATCTTTCTGTAACCTGGACATGACAAACAACAACTTCCTCCTTTTTCCCTTCTGTAATTGGAGCTGGACATCCATATTTTGGGCTCTTCCTAGTCTCACCCAAAACAAGTCCAGACCATACTCTTTTGCTTATGGACATTCTGCATCCTGCATCATTAGACGTCCATATCATACCTTTGTAAAATTGGTATTTGGATGTCCATGCAATATGGATGTGTAAATGGCAGCTTTCAGATGTCCAAAACAAAAATAGAGCTTCTAAAACAGGGGCGTAGCCAGACAACAGATTTTGGGTGGGCCTAGGTAAGAAGTGGGTGGGCACCAAGTGTTCTCCACCCCCCCCCCCCCCCCCCCCACACCAAAAAATATCTCAGCTGGTGGGAAAACACTTCTTTCCACCATGGCAGTCTGAAGCAGGCATGCACTGAAAACTGAGCATGTGCAGGTGCCAGTATTGTGGAAAGTAGCATTTTCTTTACCATCAGGGGGAACTCTTCAGCTGGTGGAGCTTGGAATCTCCACCAGCTACCACTAAATGTGTGTTACTGTTGGGTGGGCCTGAGCCCTAAAAGGGTGGGCCCCGGCCCACCTAGGCCCACCTGTGGTTACGCCACTGTTCTAAAATAACCGCCTTAATGACATTGGAAAGAAACTTGTCATTTCAAGTCTTAGTCCTTTTATTTCAGGTTAGAAACAATAAAAAACAAGGGAAATATCATTGACATTTCCCATATTGGTTCAAACAAATGCACAACTCTAATAACTACCCCTGTAAATGCTATTTTGTATTAGGCAACTGCCATTTCAATTTAGTGCATGCTATTTTGAAATAGCATAAATTAAAAAAAATCAAAGATAAATGAAATGAAAAATGAAACCATAGCTTTTGCTAGCACATCCATAACATAATACAATAAAACAATATCCAAGTAATAATATATTTATTAAAAATAACAAATTGTACATATATTTTTTGCATATTATACAGAGTAAAACTTCTAGAATTCTATAGTATATTACTGCTTTAGAGTATTTGTAACAAAAAAGCTAAACAATCAACTGAATACAATTAAAACCATAGAAGTTATGGATTTAAAATAAAAATCACTCTGTTTTTGCAGTGAGGGATGCTCAGACAGATGGCGTTCCAGACCCACTATCTGTAATCATCAGGTGCTTGATAGCACAAATACAGAAAACAGAACAAAATAAAACGCATAAATGGTTTGCTCAATTTCTTTCATATTCATGTGTTATAATGCTCTCTCATCATGTAGTATTCTAGTATATCAAAATGTGTGGGAATTAGTGTTTGCTGTTAGCTCACAGCTGCACTAACAGTTAACGTCACAACTTTCTACTTAGCGTACACTAATTCCTGCATTAACTGCATAGCAATGTTTCTTGGGGATAGAATTTGGATTTATCCGGATGTGGTGAAAACCACTCAGGACAGACGTAAAGCTTTCTTGATGCTTAGAGAAGAGACACGAAATTTGGGTGCTAGATTTCTTCTTTCATATCCTTGTAAATGTTTAGTAAATTACTTAGATAAAAAAATATGTTTTTTTTGAACCTGAGCAGCTGAAAGAATTTTTGCAAATGAAAAAAGTTACTAGATAGTTTTCCAAGTATTAAAAAAATCTGGATTAATGGTTTAAAATGTGGAGTTTCTCCAGGCCTTCTATGTTATTATTTTTCTTTTTCCTTATATAATACCACCAATGTTACTTAACGCCCTCACTCTTCTTTCAACTAGGTGGTCTAAGAAAGAGTTTGATATTTTCCTTTTTCTTTTTTTTCTTTTAATATTAAGAGTGACAAAATTTTGTGTATTTCCTATAAAAATACTTACTCTGATTTTCTGTAACAAGATGTAAATGCTTGTACTTTAATTGTGAAATTTAAATTAAAAAAAACTGCATAGCAAGGAATGGGGCAGAGAATGGAAGGGGAATGGCCTAGACTACACTGATTTGTGGTATATCAAATAATAAATGGAACTTGGAACATGAACTTGGAACCTTTCAATTAATGCATGGTAATTTACCCCATGCTAACCTTTATCGCAGCAGATAGTATAGATCACTTTCACTAAAGGGCAGTAATGCTACCGTGTGGGTAGCGTGTGCGAAAACAGCACTACCGTTGGCACACCCAGCCGCCCGGCGGTAGTTGTGTTTTCAGCGTGCGCCGTTTCCCGCACCTGGAAAATAAATGTTATTTTCTAGCATGGGGGGCGTGCCTAGCGGTAATGGGCAGCCCACAGCCATTGCTGTGTGCACCCAATTACCGCATAAGTAGCATGTGAGCCCTTACCGCCTACTAACTAGGAAGCAGTATGGGCTCAGATAGTAAAACTGCCATGTGCCAATTTTTTTTATTAGCAAGTAGCCATTTACTGCCTCCATTGAAAAATAGGGTTTTTACGCTCGCAGTTAAAAGTGGCCTTGGTGCATGGCAAATCCACACACTCACATTACCGCGGGCCACTTTTTACCACAGCTTAGCAGACGGGCCCCTTAATGCCATCTTAACAGGTGGCATTAAATGCATCTCTGTTACCTGCCATATAGCTAATGTGTTAAAAGTGGTTTTTGTTTCTGTGTTAACTATGCGGGAATATGATGGGGAAATCCACAACAATTACAACACATTAATTTTTACAGACATTAAATGCACATGTTTACTGCATTTCAGTTTTGGTATAATTTTATAACTGTGCATCGGTAATAAATATAAAGATTCTTTTTCCTATGGACTTTGCAGGATTATCAATGAAAACATATGTATACTTAGGGTTACTCCTTTTGGACTTCTTCAGATATGTCTTCCAGGTTTTTTTTTTAATTTTTAGGAAAACATCCTCTTTTTGCCTATAAAACACAACTACCCACATAATGAGAGAAACCATCTCTGGCCTATTAGTCAGTCTGGACACATGGGGGTGCTAAAGAGAGAGAAAAGCATTGCTGATCTCCTCTCTATTTCCCTGATGGTTGAATCTGTCAATGGAATTTTGTTGGTGCAACTCAACTTTTAAGCATATGTCATGCAAAGAATTTTACATGTATCTCAGAAGCCAACCAAAATTATCGAGAGATATCTGCTCTTCTGATAAATATATTTGGGCTCTGACTCAGTCAAATTAAAATCCAGAAGATTTTGAAAAATAGATTATTGCCTACTGCTGTACTGTAAGACAGTCACTGTTTAATGTATGTTCATTAACTACAAGCCATTTACACATTTGCTGTGTTTAAATATTTCTATAGCAAAGGTAGCACTCATTTATTTTTTGTGCCCTCTTTTTTGTCTCCGCCAATATGATAACTCTACATGTACTTCCACTTTGAAAATTACTCCAAGAAAATTGTGCTTATATCTGCTGTTAGGGACACAAAATGTTTTTTTGGGGGCTAATTCACATCCTTGAGTTTTCCAAAGTATGCAGCCCGGGAATGCTTCTGCTTGCTGCAGGTAAAGGTATATACATACAGGATGCACATGTATATTTCACCTGCATATCGAGTCAGCAATTCTCAAAAAGTCCATTTTTATGTGTAAAATACTATTTTACCTGTGGAAATGGCTTTGAAAATTACCATCTACACATTGTTATGCTTTTGTTCGTCCTAGCGGCCTGAAAGAAACGAAAAGACCTCAGTCTGTTAGGGGTATTCTGTCCCAAGCCAGATTTCACAAGCGTTGCCATTCCAGCCATCCCCGCACTCACAGTTTCCACAGCTACACACACCATTGCCTGTAACAAAGTGAAGAGAGAGATAATCATCATAATCAAAATGTACCACATACACAACACACATTATTATAAAAAGTAACAGGTCATAATCAAAACCATCTCATCAGTTCATTGCATATTCACTCTTTCTGCACTGCATTTTACATTTGATTATGTAGCTACTGATAATAGAGACTTTCAAACAAGTAATAGCATCTTTCCAGCACTGCTCTCCGTAAAATGTCAAACACTATAATTATTTTGTCTATTATTTTGCACAGGCCTTATTTAGCTTTGAAAGGACACTATGCTAGCTTAAACTCCTTTCACTGCACCCAAAGATAATAGCAAAAGAAATGCAAGTGTGTCCTAATGTTCATAGATAAATCCTGCAAAACTGATGTGCAGTTGCAGCTTCTGGCACTATATTTTATATTTATATACTATATCATGCAACTTCATGTTGAGCAACGATGTGGTACATATTGAACAGGTTAACATTTTGAAAAGATTGTGATGTACAAGATCAGCAGCAGAAAATGTTGGCAGTGAGCTTTAAATCCACTCATTCCAGCTAGCCCATTCCGAAGCAGCAGTCTGAATTAAAGGCAGGGGCATAGCTCTGAGTCAGATAGAACCTGTCTCACACAACACTCTTTTCACACTCATTTCCCATACCCATTCTTTCCTTTCTCTCCCCCACACATTACATATTCTCACTCTCCCTCTGAAACACATACATTTTCCTTGTTTTTCTTTCTCTCATATTCATGCACTATTTTGTGCTCTGTTTCTCAAAGACTGATGTAAAATTGTGGGGGTGGGTGAAGGGACGTTACCACACAGATTATTGCTGATTCTGCACACAATTGTCTGCATTGTTATGGCTGTCCTATGCACAAAAGAGTTTAGCACCTGAGAACTGTATATGCATCTGCATATTGTTCATTTTAACCCAATGGTAATGAAGGCATTAGCCCAGTGGTTCCCAAACCTGATCCTGGAGGCACCCCAGCCAGTCAGGTTTTCAGGATATCCACAATGAATATTCACGAGATATATTTGCATGCAGTGGACACAGTGCATACAAATCTCTCTCATGAATATTCATTGTGGATATCCTGAAAACCTGACTGGCTGGGGTGCCTCCAGGATCAGGTTTGGGAACCACTGCATTAGCCATTAAACTTGGATGCAAAGCTGGGATTATTTTACTGTGATTTCTGGGCCATAACGTGACTTGCATTTGCATGCATTGAATCTCATTAATGTACAACCTGCTGTGCCTTAAATATCACCATGGTATTTTTAGTCAAGTGGCGTTAAGGGCCATATAATGCAACTTAAGGCCCTAACACAGCTTGATGAATTCCCCCCTTAGATATTTATGTTGCATAAATGTCTAAATTCTGATTTTACAAAACCAGGAGATACAGAGGGGCATTTTCGAAAGAAACGTCCAAGTTGCAATTTGGACATCTTTGTAAAACGTCCAAATCCGGGGGTGGGGAAAAACCGTATTTTTGAAAAAAAAATGGACGTCCATCTTTCGTTTTGAAAATACCGTCAAAGACGTCCAAATCCAAGGACGTCCTTAAATTTGGACATCCCTAGATTTGGACATCCTTGACTTTTGGCGATTTTCAAAACCAAAGACGTCCAAGTCAAAAACGTCCAAATGCAAGCCATTTGGACGTCGGAGGAGCCAGCATTTCTAGTGCACTGGCCCCCCTAACATGCCAGGACACCAACCGGGCACCCTAGGGGGCACTGCAGTGGACTTCATAAAATGCTCCCAGGAACATAGCTCCCTTACCTTGTGTGCTGAGCCCCCCAAAACCCACTACCCCCAACTGTACACCACTACCATAGCCATTACAGGTGAAGGGGGCACCTAGATGTGGGTACAGTGGGTTTGTGGTGGGTTTTGGAGAGCTCGCTGTTTCCTCCACAAATGTAACAGGTGGGGGGGGGGTATGGGCCTGGGTCCGCCTGTCTGAAATGCACTGCAGTACCCACTAAAACCGCTCCTGGGTCCTTCATGTGCTGTCATGGACCTGAGTATGACATCTGAGGCTGGCATAAAGGCTGGTACAAAATATTTTTACAGATGTTTTTTGAGGGTGGGAGGGGTTAGTGACCACTGGGTGAGTAACGGGAGGTCATCCCCGATTCTCTCCGGTGGTCATCTGGTCATTTCGGGCACCTTTTTGTGCCTTAGTCATAAGAGAGTCACAAAACAGAGGGAAAGCAGCATACAAAAGCAACCAAACAAACAGAAAAAGTAAACACTGGGCCTTCAGGAATGAGAAAAATGCAATCCTTTATTAATGATGAATACCCGACACGGGCCGTGTTTCGGCGTACAAACGCCTGCATCAGGGGTCTAATGTAAAAAATACATAAACATATATCATTAAAAATTATATATAATACAATAATGCAGAACCAACATCAAAATCAAAAATGCATATGCATGCTTACATAAACATACATACACATGTATATTATAAAAAAATTTTTAAAAACAAAACATAGTTATCATGGTTACAAGAATATACATATAAAGAATGATAAAACATAGTAACATATGATATAAAACATCATCATCATGACCTGAGAAATATTAACCAACAATCCATACATATATCGTCATATATCTATCTCCCCATTTACATGTACTTATTCACAAACTTAAAAAAACTTACTCATACATACATATACCTGCATACCATAATGTTATATTTCAAACTCATGTGTGCAGGTCTGTGAAGACCTTACCATCTGGGGTAAGTGTTGCAAAAAAAATGTGAGTGCAACAAGGGCTTATGAACTTATAGTGCACGCTTTCAAACACTCATACCATATAAGTAACTTTACTGATTACAGACTCTGCATAGAAAATAGAGCATAAAAGTAATGATAATAAATAAATAAACATCAAACCTTACCAAAAAACTCTTCTAGGTCAGCTAGTTAGCTAGTAGATAAAGATGATTAACAAACAGCTTATATTCCCTAATATAAAAAAAGGAACAGAGTTTTCAAAATTAATAAATACTTTCCAGATCCATAAATAACATTGAAACATCCTTCAAAATTGATCACTATTTGTCAAATTCATAAAAAAACATTCCCATGCATCCACATACAATAAATGAGCAATCGGGTAAAATAAATATCTGTTTTAAACCACTTAACAGTCGAAAAAAACCAACAGTCCGACATCACCTGAAGCAATATTAGCACAGAATCTATCATCCTAAAATATCTTGTCAAAGGAGAACTTAAAATCTTACCCGCTGTTCGGGCAGCCCGTTTATGGGACGCCTACAGTCGCGTCAACCACCAAAGATTGAAAGCATGCGCAGCACAACATTTGAAAAAGACATCACGGGGTATATTCTAATATTTAAAACAACTCCACATTTATGAATCATAAGTGCAATAAAATTAGATATTATCCCCCAAGACAAAGATTCATTCACGTCATATCCTAAGTATCGTACGTCAGACAAATTACTGATCGTGGGAATATGTGAAAGTCCAAACGGATATCTATGTGCGCTGCGTAAAGGATGATAAATAACTGAAATGGTACGAGTCATAAAATTATATTATCTTTTCCTTAAAGAAACCGATAATCTTACCCGGTGTTTGAACAGCTCATAGATAAAACGCCTTCAGCCGCATAAACCGCCAAAAGTTAAAGCATGCGCAAAGCTATGTTTAAATGGACGGAGGGAGGAGGAAGTGAAGTGACGTAATGGGGCTAGTCCGAATATTTAAAGTGATATAACATTCGCATGTTGTAGGCACAGACAAATGATGTATATATATACATCAATATACCAAATCCCTCCATTCACATCTAATCCTTAAAATTAAACAAAATTATACTTCTCAAATGTCTGAAAAGCCCCAATAAATGCTGCATATACTGCATAAAAAAACCTAAAATGGTTTCACACATAATGAAATACATAGGAACATTTTGCGTAGTTTTACTTAAAATTACAGTATCTGGTATCATAACTCCATATTATTATACCTATCCCTTCAAATCAAGTCACTTAAATTCCTTAAAAAGCATACAATCATAATATAAACAAATATAATAACACGTACTTGAATTACATATTGGTCATAACCAAAAAAACCTCCTGAACATATAGAGAAATATATAAAGAAACTGAAAAAATATATGTATAAAAAAATTTCTCAGGTCATGATGATGATGTTTTATATCATATGTTACTATGTTTTATCATTCTTTATATGTATATTCTTGTAACCATGATAACTATGTTTTGTTTTTAAAATTTTTTTTATAATATACATGTGTATGTATGTTTATGTAAGCATGCATATGCATTTTTGATTTTGATGTTGGTTCTGCATTATTGTATTATATATAATTTTTAATGATATATGTTTATGTATTTTTTACATTAGACCCCTGATGCAGGCGTTTGTACGCCGAAACACGGCCCGTGTCGGGTATTCATCATTAATAAAGGATTGCATTTTTCTCATTCCTGAAGGCCCAGTGTTTACTTTTTCTGTTTGTTTAGTCATAAGAGAAACAGGTCCGGGTGAAAACGTCCAAGTGCTCGTCAGGGACATCCTTTTTTTTCGATTATGGGTCAGGGACGTCCAAGTGTTAGGCAAGCCGAAGTCCCGCCTTCACTATGCCTCTGACATGCCCCCTTGAAATTTGGACGTCCTTGCGACAGACTTCAGTTGGAGACGTCCAAAATTGGGTTTTGATTATACCGATTTGGATGTCTCTGGGAGTTGAACGCCCATGTTCCGATTTATGTCGAAAGATGGATGTCCATCTCTTTTGAAAATGAGCCTGACACTTATCTAAAACTGAAAAACATGCTTCTGGCAAAGAGGCAAGTTACATAAGAACATAAGAATAGCCATACTGGGTCAGACCAATAGTCCATCCAGCCCAGCATCCTGTTTCCAACAGTGGCCAAGCCAGGTCACAAGTACCTGGCAGAATAGCAGCAATACTACATGCTACCAATTCCAGGGCAAGCAGTGGCTTCCCCATGTTTATCTCAATAGTAGACTACAGACTTCTCCTGCAGGAATTTGTCCAAAACTTTTTTAAAACCCAGATACACTAACCATGCTACCACATCCTCTGGCAATGAGTTCCAAAGCTTATCTATTAGTTGTGTGAAAATTTTAATTCCTCCTATTTGTTTTAAAAGTATTTCCATGTAACTTCATTGAGTATCCTCTAGTCTTTGTTCTTTTTTGTTCTTTTTTACAAAGTAAAAAAATCGATTCACTTTTACCCATTCTACATAGAAACATGACGGCAGATAAAGATCATATGACCCATCCAGTCTGCCCATCCTCTGTAACCTCTAATTCTTCCTGTTCCTAAGTGATCCCACATGCATATCCCATGCCTTTTAAAATTCTGGAACAGTCCTAGACTTCACCACCTCCACCGGGAGGCCATTCCACGCCTCCACCACCCTTTCTGTGAAACAGTACTTCCTTAGATTACTCCTAAGCCTATTCCCTCTTAACTTTGTCATATGCCCCCTAATTCCAGAGCTCTCCTTCATTTGAAAAAGGTTCTTTTCCTGTACATAAATGCCCTTGAGATATTTAAACGTCTCTATCATGTCTCCTCTCTCCCTCCTCTCTTCCAGCGTATACATGTTGAGGTTCATAAGCCTGTCCCTATAATTTGTGCATTCAAGACCTCTTACTAATTTTGTACCTGCCCTCTGGAGCGACTCCATCCTGTTTATATCTTTCCGTAGGTGCGGTCTCCAGAACTGCATGCAGTACTCCAAATGGGGCCTCACCAGAGACTTATACAACGGCACTGTCACCTCCTTTTTTCCTGCTGGTCATGCCTCTCTTTATGCACCCAAGCATCCTTCTGGCTTTGATCATCGCTTTTTCTACCTGTTTGGAAGCTTTAAGGTCATCAGACACAATCACCCCGAAATCCCACTCTTCCTTCATACACTGAAGCACTTCACCCCCTATACTGTACCATTCCCTCAGATTCTTGTGAACCAAGTGCATGACCCCACATTTTTTGGGATTAAACCTTAGTTGCTACATATCGGTCCATTCCTCTAGCTTCGCAAGGTCCTTCGTCATGTCATTCACACCCTCCAGGGTGTCCACCCTGTTGCAGAGTTTAGTGTCATCCGCAAAGAGGCAAACCTTACCAGACAGCCCTTCTGCAATATCGCTCACAAAGATGTTAAAAAGAGCCGGCCCTAGGACCGATCCCTGCGGTACTCTACTGACGACATCCTTTTCTTCAGAGCAAGCTCCATTTACTACTACCCTCTGTCTCCTACCATTCAACCAATTTTTAACCCAATCAGTTACTCTAGGTCCCATACCGAGGGCACTCAATTTATTTATCAGTCGCCTGTGCGGAACCATGTCAAAGGCTTTGCTGAAATCCAAGTATACCACATCAAGCGCCCCTCCCACATCCAACTGTTTGGTCACCCAGTCGAAGAAGACAGTCAGATTCGTCTGACACGACCTGCCACTAGTGAAGCCATGCTGCCTCGGGTCCCGCATTCCATTTAGTTCAAGAAATCTCACAATCCTCCTCTTCAGAAGCGTTTCCATTAGCTTACTCACCACTGAGGTCAGATTGACAGGTCTGTAATTCCCAACCTCCTCCCTACTTCCACTCTTGTGTAAAGGAACCACATCCGCCCTTCTCCAGTCCACCGGGGCCACTCCAGTTTCTAAGGAAGCATTGAAGAGGTCCATCAGCGGAGCCGACAGAACTTCTCCGAGTTCCTTAAGCACCCTCGAGTGTATCCCATCAGGCCCCATCACTCTGTCTACTTTTAGTTTGGCAAGCTCCTCACGAACACAGTCATCCATAAACAGGTCTTGGTCTACCATACATCCATCCCCTTTAGCCTTTTTTTTCTGCAGCCTTACCCCCGGTCTTTCATACGTGAACAAAGAGCTAAAATAATTGTTAAGCAGTTGAGCTTTATCGTTATCATCTTCCACATATTTATCTCCCTCAGCTTTGAGCCTCACAATGCTATTATGGCACTTCCTCTTGTCACATGTCTGAAAAAGGTCTTATCTCCCAATTTTACCGTATTAGCTACCTTTTCCTCCATTTGCCGCTTTGCTTTCCTGATAGCTTTTCCAGCTTCTCTTCGCTTATTTAGGTATTCTCGCCAATCTTCATCTTTCTGATTCATCTTATAACGTGCAAAGGCTAGCCTCCTTACCCTTATCTTTTCAGCTACTACATTTGAGTACGAGAGAGGCCTTCTTTTCCTCTTACTTTTATGTAACATAGCTCCTTTCAGTCTTGTCCATTGCTGTTCTACATCCTTCAGCTGTTCCCATCCCGCTGTTTCTTGAGAAATTCCCCCATCTAGACAAAGTTAGTTCCTTTGAAATCCAGGACCTTCAATCTCGAATGAGCCGTCTCTTCTGTTTTGATATTGAACCATACCATACAATGATCACTAGATGCCAAATGGTCTGCCACCTTGACGTCAGAAACGTACTCTCCATTCGTAAGCACCAGGTCCAGAACAGCTCCATCCCACGTCAGTTCCATTACCCACTGCTGGAACAATTCTTCCTGTAGGGAATCTAAGATCTCTTTGCTTCTAGATGACCCCGCAGCCGGGACACCCCAGTGAACATCTGGCATATTGAATTCACCTATCAATAGTACTTCCCCTTTCCTAGCTATCTTGCGGATGTCTTCAATTAAGTCCCTGTCCATTTCCTCCGACTGTGAGGGAGGTCTGTATATCACTCCGATATAGATACATTTTCCTTTCCCTCTTTCCAGTTTAACCCACAGCGCGTCTTCCATACCCCACATGTCCTGCAGTTCTGTCACTTGGATATCATTCTTAGCATATAATGCCACACCTCCACCCTTTTTTCCTACTCTTTCCTTCCTGAATAGATTATAGCCAGGTATAGCAACATCCCAGTCATGGTTCTCCGTGAACCACATCTCCGTGACCACCACTAACTCCAAATCCACTTCCATCATTGTAGCCTCAAGATCTAGCAGTTTGTTTCCCATACTATGGGCATTGGTATACAAGGCTCTCCAGATTTTACTCTTTTTATTCTCTTCTATAGAGGCATTAGATGTCCTACCTTCCTTGGGGTTAATTATGGCTTCATGGCCTTTTATACCCATCCCCATCAATTTTAATTTAAAGCCCTCTTTAGTACTTTAGCCAGCCTGTTGCTGAAGACACTCCTTCCCTTTCTTGACAGATGGACACCATCACCGCTCAGTACCTCTTGGAAAATCATCCCATGGTCTACGAAACCAAAGCACTCTCATCGGCACCAACCACGCAGCCACACATTTATCTCCAAGATGTGATCTTCTCTCATTCGACCTTTACCTTTGACAGGGAGGATCGATGAGAACACCGCCTGCGCACCTAGATGCTTCACCCTCTGACCCAAAGCCACGAAGTCTCGTATGATATGTTCAGTAGGATATTTAGCTGTATCATTTGTGCCAACATGGATGAGTAGCATAGGAGTATGGTCCATAGGCTTGATGAGTCTAGGCAATCTTTCCACAATGTCGCAAATCTTGGCACCAGGCAGACAGCACACCTCTCTGGACAACATATCTGGCCGGCAGATGGGTGCTTCGGTACCCCTGAGAATTGAATCTCCAACCACTACCTTTCACTTTTTCTGGGCCAATTGTCTGGCTGTGATGGCATTTTTGGTCATTGTTTCCTTCTGTTTTTTTAGATGTTTCTAGCTCTTCTACCTCCAGGGCTGTGAACCGATTTTTTAGTTGAATAGAAAGTGGAGTTGGAGGATTGATCTTGTGGGTCTTGGTGACCTGCTTCCAGCTGTGCTCTGTCTGCCCAAGGTCTTCTCTCCCTTTGCTGGAAGCCCTCAATGTTTTGACCTGCGTCTCCAGGACAAATTTCTGGTTCTCCCAGATGTTTCTTAGTCTTGCCACTTTCTTCTCTTAGTTCTTGTACTTTTTTCACGAGGGACTCAATGTATGTACATTTATCACATGAAACCAGAATCCTGTCTTGGTCCAAGGGTTTGGTCTTGACAGTGGTAGAAGCAGTGGTAGAAGTTTTAGGGGCTCTTTGTTTCTTTACCATGGTTCCAAATGTAGGGGCTGTCGTAGTTGTGATAATAAAATATGTAGCCTGTCACACAACTACCAATCCTGTTTTTTCTCCTACTTCTGTTCTATGGGATGTAGGGGGTAGGTAGTTAATGTGTAGGTAGTTAATGTGTAGTTTTAGATTAAGAACTGAGAACCTGTTAAGATTTACTGTGTGGGTGGAATGGTCTATGGGTATAGCTGATTAACAAAGATTTTTTGATTATCCTGCAAATACGGTATTGCTAACAGTAAGAGAAGCTTGATGAACAAGTTTAAGGAAGAGAAGGTAAATTGGTATCCTATGCAATGTTAACAAATTTATGTAAGCCACATTGAGCCTGCAAATAGGTGGGGGAATGTGGGATACAAATGCAATAAATAAAATAAATAAATGCAGTGCTTTTTTGTGCCGGTACGCAACGGTACGGCGTACTGGCACCTTTTTCTCCCCCTCCCCTGGCGAGTCCTGACCCATTCACTCCCCACCCCTACTTACTTTGACCGGCTCTGTAGTGTCAGCGTCGGACTGAGCGAGCAGCAGCAGCACGAACAGTGCAGGTAGCGAATCAGTGAGTAAGAGAGGCTGGCAGCGTCGGAGCTTCCCTCTGCGAGTCCTGCCTATGCGGAAACAGGAAGTTGTAACAACGTAGGAGGGACTCGCAGAGGGAAGCTCCGATGCTGACAGCCTCTCTCACTCGCTGATTTGCTACCTGCACCATTCGTGCTGCTGCTCGCTCAGTCCGACGCTGACAGCCTGTGGAGAATGAGGACGGGCTGGGAGGAGGTTGGGCTGTGGGACGAATCGCTGGACATGGGAGACGGGAGAGCAGGGGAGAGAGGAGAATCACTGGACATCATGGGAGGGGAGGGGAGGGCAGGGAAGAAAAAATTGCTGGACATCGATGGGAGGGAAGGGGCAGGGGAGAGACAATTTCTGGACATCGATGGGAGGAGAGGAGAGGGGAGGAAAGGGCAGGGAAGGGAAGAGAGAATTGCTGGGCATCTGGGATGGGAGGAGAGAGCAGGGGAGAGAGGATAATCACTGGACATGGATGGCAGGGGAGGACAGGGGGCAAAGAAGAATTGCTGGACATGGATGGCAGGGGAGGACAGGGGGCAGAGAAGAATCACTGGACATGGATGGGAGGGGAGGGCAGGGGAAGGAGGAGACATACTGGATATGGATGGAAGGAGAGGGCAGGGGAGAGAGGATAATCACTGGACATGGATGGCAGGGGAGGACAGGGGGCAGAGAAGAATCACTGGACATGGATGGGAGGAGAGGGCAGGGGAAGGAGGAGACGTACTGGACATGGATAGGAGGGGAGGTCAGGGAAGAGAGATTCGCTGGACATGGATGGAAGGGGAGGGCAGGGGAGAGAGGAGAATCATTGGACATGGATAAGAGGAGAGGGAAGAGGAGAGAGGAGAATTGCTGGACATGGATGACAGAGGAGAGATGAGAATCGCTGGACATGGGAGGGGAGGGCAGGGGAGAGAGGAGACATGCTGGACATGGATGGAGGGGAGGAAAGAGAAGAAGGAGATGCACATGGATGGGAGGGCAGGAAAGAAAGGAGAAATGCTGGAAATGGATGGAGAGGAGAGCAGGAGATAGAGGAGAATTGCTGGACATGGATGAATGGAGGGGTTGACGGGGAGAGAGGAGAAATGCTGGACTTGGATGGAGGAGAGGGGAGAGAGAATTATTGCTTTATATGGATACAGGGGAGGGAAGAGAGAGGAGAAGTGCTGGACGTGGATGGAGGAGACGAAAGACAAAAGAAGAAGCACATGGATGGAGATGAGGGAAAGGGAAGAGAAGAGAAAAACTACACATGGATGGAGAAAATAGGCAAAAGCTGGATGCACGTTGTACCTCCTCCAGTCAATTCTACCGAGGAGGACTCAGCTTTTATGTATGGATGTAGGGCAAGAAATGAAGAAGAGGAAAGTAAAGAAATAAATGGAAAGGAAGCCCTGGAAACAGAGTTAAGAGAACAGATAGCGAGCAGCAGAATCAGAGGCTGGGACCAATATGGATAGAAAAACAAAGTCACCAGACAACAAAGGTAGAAAAAATCATTTTATTTTAATTTTAGTGTTTGAAATATGTCCAATTTGAGAATTTACATCTGCTGTCTTATTTTGCACTGGGTATACTTGGAGCTGTAACAGCTTACAGAAATTATTTATAATGAAAAAAAATCACGTGATATTTTTCTCCTATACTAGTATAATATTTTCAATGATGTCTGTTTATATGTGCCATGGCTGGTATAAGGCGTGTGGCCAATGTGGGTGTGGCTATCATAGGGGTGGAGCCATATGTGGTGACCCCGCCCATAATGAGTACCGGCACCTTTTTTTCTACAAAAAAAGCACTGATCCTATGTGATATATAATGAGAATAACAACTAATGGAATGTTAACAGAGGTCCTTTTTATCTAGAGCAGGTTGTAGACCTCAATCACAGCTCCCCTCTGCGTCTCTTTTCCAAGATGAAGAACCCTAAACGCTTTAGCCTTGCCTCATATGGGTGGAGTTCCATCCCCTTTATCATTTTGGTTGCTCTTCTTTGAATCTTTTCTAATTCTGGTATATAGATATATATATATAAAGAGAGAGAGAGAGAGATACAGCGACCAGAATTGGATGCAATATTCAAGGTGAGGTTGCACCGTGAAGTGATACAGAGACATTATAGTATTCTTGGAGGGGCATAATTGAACGAAAACGCCTATCTCCATGGGCGTTTATCTCCAAGAACGGGTCCATGAAGGGGTGGACCGAACCGTATTTTGGGAAAAAATAGACGCCCATGTTTTATTCAACAATGTGTGAGCTGGGCGTTTTTGTTTTTCAGCGATAATGGAAAATGAAAGCGCCCAGCTCAAAAACGAATAAATCCAAGGCATTTGTTCGTGGGAGGGGCCAGGATTCGTAGTGCACTGGTCCCCCTCACATGCCAGGACATCAACCGGGCACCCTAGGGGGCACTTTTACAAAACAAAAAAAAAGGTAAAAGAGCTCCCAGGTGCATAGCACCCTTCCCTTGTGTGTTGAGCCCCCCAAATCCCCCTCAAAACCCACTGCCCACAAGTCTACACCATTACTATACCCCTAAGGGGTGAAGGGGGGCACCTACATGTGGGTACAGTGGGTTTGGGGGGGGTTGGACGACTAATAAGCATTAAGCAGCACAATTGTAACAGGTAGGGGGGATGGGCCTGGGTCCACCTGCCTGAAGTCCACTGCACCCCCTAACAACTCCTCCAGTGACCTGCATACTGCTGTCAGGGAGCTGGGTATGACATTTGAGGGTGAAAATAAAAAGTTGTGAAACTTCATTTTTTGTGGTGGGAGGGGGTTAGTGACCACTGGGGGAGTCAGGGGAGGTCATCCCCGATTCCCTCCAGTGGTCATCTGGTCATTTAGGGCACTTTTTGGGGCCTTATTCGTGAAAAAACAGGGTCCAGGAAAAGTGTCCTAAATTCTAGCTAAAAACGCATACTTTTTTCCCATTATCGGTGAAATGCGCCCATCTTTGTTCGGCAGATAACCACGCCCCAGTTCCGCCTTCGCCACACCTCTGACACGCCCCCATCAACTTTGTCCGCATCCGCGACGGAGTGCAGTTGAAAACGTCCAAAAATCGGCTTTCGATTATACCGCTTTATTCGTTTTTGTGAGATAAACGTCCATCTCCCGATTTAGGTTGGAACTTGGGCGTTTTTCTCGTTCGATTATAAGCAGGTTGGTCTTTTTTACCATCTCTTTCCTAATAATTCCTTGCATCCTGTTCGCTTTTTTGGCCGCCACTGCACATTGAGCAGAAGATCAGTTTATTGTCTATAATAACACCTAGATATTTTTCTTGAGTGCTGACTCTCAAGGTGGACACTAGCAATAGGTAACTGTGATTTGGATTATTCTTCCCAATGTGCATCATTTTGCATTTGTCCACATTAAATTTCATCTGCCATTTGGATGCCCAGCCTTCCCTATGTTTGACACTCAGTGCAAAAGACAGGATAGCACCCCTCTCGATGATGGATTGCTGTCTGCTTCTCAGTATTATTGAGTTGTTTAATTAAAACTTGTTAGGGTACTAGGGATATTAGGCTAATATAAAAAGCCTTAAGATTATATGGTATATTGTGTGATTTATTTAGTGTTTGCTTCTCAGAAAGTAATGAAATATAATTAAAACTCTGTAATGAAAACTCCACTCTTGTTATTCTAATTAGAATAATTGACTATAAATTAGGACTATAAATGAAGAGATGTGCTGGGGTGGGCGGGAGTTAGGGAGGGTGGGTAGGTAGGTATGAAGACTGAACTAGGCCCTGCTGTGCCTTCTAGAAGCTATCCGATAATAGCGGAAAACTATAGGAAAAAGGGTTTTACACTGAAGCTAGTTGTTAAAGTTTGTTTTTCTAAATTCAATCTGTCTATCAATATACCTACAATTTCTCTTTTATTCCCAATCTTTAAATCAGCAAAGCACAGATCAAAATAATGTTTACTTACGCAGAGAAATGTCCTATGTGGGACTAACAATGCCTAAAAAATAAAAACGTGTTCCCCATTTCAGAAGAGGGATTGAAATTTATGTTCAAACAGACTGAGTTTGGGATTTAAACTTGCTATGTGGGACTTCTAGGTTTCATAAAAATACCCATATTGAGCAGCTACCTACAGAAAGTTAGGACAGCTGTTTTGCTGTTCTAACTTTATATGGTTACTTAGCTAGTTAGTGGCCTGAAAATTGCTGCTAACTGACTAAGTTGTCACTCTGCCCCTGGCCCACTACTAACCGGTTAGGGGATATTAAGTTAGCAGACATATTCAGCAGTACTAAGTGGTTAAGTGCCACTGAAAATTGGGTGCCAGTTCAATCAATGGAGTTTAACCAGGCAGGAGCCTCTCCTGCCCAAACAAAATGGTTCTGAATATCAATCCCTGATGTTTCTAAAATGGATGCTCCTGTTGAGCATAACCAGTGTATAAACATCCATTTCTCCATGAATTTTAGAACAGGCTCTTCATTGACAGATCCTTTTCTAAAATACTAGCAGAACTTGAAATGTCCCAATGTGGACATCTGAACTTCAATTTGTACATCCATTTAAAATGATGTTCCATATATACTAGGAATCAAAGCAGGCAGAGGCAGAGAATTGTTACAAATGAAGCAAACTGTGTAAGAAAAAAAAGTATGGCATGAGAGACTATATATCAAAAAGCAAAGAGCCCATATTAATTGAAGTTTACACAGAAAAATTGCTGAAAACATCAGAACTAAAAATAGAACATAAAAAGAAAGAAATAGAATGAAGTTCCAAACAAGCCACTGCATGCTCAATGCATAAAAGATATTGATGGAAAATGTGACATAGACCTATCATTGTATGGCTGAAAATTGGAAAACTTAAAAAAGAAACTGATCTTAGCAGCTCAAGAACAAACATTACAAACTAAGATTGATACAAATTCTGATAAAAACAAATGCCTCCTAGTAGAGCTGGTGGAGACGAGGACTGTACCTGAATTCAAGAAAACATGGAACCAGTGGCGTAGCTAGGGTAGTTGACACCCGGGGCCGGTCATTTTTAACACCCCACTCCAAAATCCAGTACTAGGCATGCCGAGAATACAAAACACTCAGGACCTATAGAGCAATTCTACCATACCATAAGCAGTCATTTCTACAAATCACACAAGGAAAAGGATAGCATCTTAAACACTACAGTGAGCACTAGAACATCAATTCACCTATTGTAAAACAAAACCAGACAGAATAGTACAGATCGTCGATCCTGCACAGACAATGCCAACTGAAAGCCATGTCTTTTTCACAAACACAGATACACCCTAATCCACTATAGAGTAATAATAAACTTTCTATTTAGACAAAAATTAAGGTTATCAATAGAAATCAAACAAAATAAAACATGGAAAAGAAAATAAGATGATACCTTTTTTATTGGACATAACTTAATACATTTTTTGATTAGCTTTCGAAGGTTGCCCTTCTTCCTCAGATCGGAAATAAGCAAATGTGCTAGCTGACACGGCTACCACACTCCTCTTGATAACCTTAAGAGTGGACTAACACGGCTACCACACTCCTCGACAAAAATTAAACAACCCCCAAGATGCCAGATTCTGCATACAATGCAACACCACAGAAACAGAAAATGTCCCCTAGTACTGTGCAAAATATAAAGACAGCAGATGTAAATTTGAAAAACATGTACCAATCACCACTTTACAAATTAACAAATAGAAATAAAAC
This sequence comes from Microcaecilia unicolor, assembly GCF_901765095.1. Taxonomy (NCBI): domain Eukaryota; kingdom Metazoa; phylum Chordata; class Amphibia; order Gymnophiona; family Siphonopidae; genus Microcaecilia; species Microcaecilia unicolor. Next base: position 234,950,243 of record NC_044034.1, read on the forward strand.
AAATATAGAAAATAAAATAATACCATTTTATTGGACTAATACATTTAGCTTTCAGAGGCCAAAACCTCCTTCCTCAGGTCAATACAGTATAGTACTGTTACAGTATCCTATCCTGACCTGAGGAAGGGGGTTTTGTTCTCCGAAAGTTAGCCAAAATGTATTAAAATTAGTCCAATAAAAAGATTACCTTGTTTACATGTTCAATTATAAACATTTATTAACACAGCTACAATACTACTTTATCCTAAAGCAAAAAAATATATATATATATTTTATTTACAGTTTGTTGTCTCTGGTTTCTGCTTTCCTCATCTTCTTTTCACTGTCTTCCTTCCATCCAGCATCTGTCTTCGGTCTCTCTCTGCCATCCAGTGTCTGCCCTCTCTGCTGTCCCCTCCATCCAATGTCTGCCCTCTATCTCTGCCCCTTCCATCCACCATCTGCCCCTGTCTGCCCTCTCTCTCTCCCCCTTCCATTCACTGTCTGCCCTTTCTATCCCTTCCATCCACAGTCTGCCCTTTCTCTCTGCCCCTTCAATCCACCATTTGCCCTCCCTCTCCCATCCATCCAGGGTCTGCCCTTCCTCTTACTCCCCCTTCCATCCAGGATCTGCCCCTTTTTTCAGCCCCCAGTTCCAGCCCCACTATCCCACCAGCCCCCAATTTCAACCCTAGCCCTTTTCTCTCACCAGTCCCGAGCTTCAGCCCCAGCCACTTCTCCCTGTCTCCTTTTCAGCCCCCAGTCCCCAGTTTCAGCCCCTGCCCCTTTTCAGCCTCCAGTCCCAGTACTGACCCCCTTATCCCACCTACCCTCCTTTTTAGCCCCCAGATCCAGCCCCCTTCATCCACATGCCTTGTATTAGGGCCCCCCTTTTCAGCCCCAGAACCATTCTCCCACCTGACCCACGCATGCCCCATTTTCCCACCAGCCCCAGGCATGGCCCCCATTTTCCTATATGGCCCCTTCTCAGACCCCAGTTCCAGCCCCCTTCTCCCATCTGAAAGCCCCCTCCCCTCCTTCTCCCATTCGAGAGCCCCCTCGCCTCCCCACCCCAGTCCCTTCTGCCATCTGAGAACCCCCTCGCCTCCCCACCCCAGTCCCCTTCTCCCATCCAAGAACCCCCTCCCCTCCCCAGTTCCCTTCTCCCATCCGAGAACCCCAGTCCTCTCCCCACCCGTCCCCTTCTCCCATCTGAGAACCCCCTCCCCTCCCCCAGTCCCCTTCAACCATCCGAGAATCCCCTCCCCACCCCCTTCTCCCATCCCAGAACCCCCTCCCCACCCCTTCTCCAATCCAAGAACCCCCTCCCCACCTCAGTCTCCTTCTCCCATCTCTGTGCATGCCAAAGACGGCTTCATACATGCAGACAAGCTTCGTGTATAATAGCCGTCTACAACCTTAGAAAAACACAAGTTCAGGTGAAAATGTCCAAGTGCTCGTCAGGGATGTCTTTTTTTTTTAAGAGTATGGGTAAAGGACATCCTTCACTATGCCTCCATCCTTGCAACGGCAGTTGAGGATGTCCTTTCCTGCGACGGCAGTTGAGGACGTCCTTCCTATGCCTCCTTCCCTGTGACGGCAGTTGAGGATGTTCTTCCTATGCCTCCGTCCCTGCCATGGCAGTTGAGGACGTCCTTCCTATGCCTCCATCCCTGCCACGGCAGTTGAGCATGTCCTTCCTATGCCTCCGTCCCTTCCACTCCACTCCATTCCACTCCCTTGAAATTTGGCTGTCCCTGGGGGGGGGCAGTTGGGGGGGGGCAGTTGAGGACGTCCAAAATGTTTGAAAGAAGGACGTCCACGCCTTCATTATGCCTCCACTGACACACACATACCTCCCCCCCCAGGGACCTGCATACTGCCCCCCTCACAGGGACGGCCAAATTTCAAGGGAGAGGAGTGGCCTAGTGGTTAGAGCACTGGTCTTGCAATCCAGATGTGGCCAGTTCAAATCCCACTGCTGCTACTTGTGATCCAAAATCCAAATAAATAAAGGGGGTGTCAGAGGCATAGCAAAGGCATGGATGTCCTTCTCACAGAAACATCCACATTTTGGACGTCCTCAACTGCCGTCATAGGGACGGAGGCATAGCAAAGGACATCCTTCACACATACTCTAAAAAAAAAAGACAAAAGTTTTTTAAGTTGTTTTTTTCGGGGTGGAAGGTGGTTAGTGACCACTGGGGGAGTCAGGGGACGTCATCCCCAATTCCCTCCAGTGGTCATCTGGTCATTTAGGGCACATTTTTGTGGCTTGGTCATAAAAAAAGGACCAAGTAAAGTCAGCCAAGTGTTCATCAGGGACGCCCTTCTTTTTTCCATTATCGCTTGAGGACGCCCAACTGTTAGGCATGCCCCAGTCCCACCTTTGCACGCCTCCGACATGCCCCCGGGAACTTTGGTCATCCCCATAACGGGAAGCAGTTGGGGGACGCCCAAAATCGGCTTTCAATTATGCCGATTTGGACGACCCTGAGAGAAGGACGCCCATCTCCCAATTTGTGTCGAAAGATGGGCGCCCTTCTCTTTCGAAAATAAGCCTGATAGCCTTTATTTGCCATCATTTTTTAAATTAAATGCTGACTATGGAAAGCCAAAGAAGAACTGTAGACCATCTCATCAGTGCATGTAGCAAAATAGCCAAACTAACTATAAACAATGCAGGGTTGTCAAGACCCACTATGTAAACCATGTAGTTACACAGGGCTGTGGCTCCAGGAGGATTGCAGTGCTCTACTGTTTTGCCTGGGGGAAGGGGGAGGGAGTAGCAACACCTAGAAAGCCTGAGTTTCAACACTGCCCCACTACAAGTCATATCCAGCAGTGGGCAGCTTTGTATAGGAGGGAGGAGGACACATAGATGATATGCAAAGGACAGAAAATAGGTAGCACCAACCTTGAAGTAAACCATGATCAAAAGGCTAAATTAATTGATTGATATCTCTGCAAAAAAATATGGCATTACTGTAGCAAATAACTATTAGAATCATACCATTGAAAAAGTTATAGAAAATGAGCAGGTTAAGATCCTGTAGGACTATAAAATATAGGCACTTGGAACATAACACTCCTGATGTCACGGTCATAGAAAATAAAAATATGTGGTACATATATGACATAAAAATTGAAAATAGTTCTGCTTCATAAACTGTTGAAGAGTTTTTGGATCACTGATTGTAAACTGCTAACCCAGATGATTATACTCTTGTATGGTTTCATTGTAAGGTCCTTTTCTCCTCTCTTTTTTGAGTTGAATTCATGATGCAAGCAAAGTTTTGCTTTGTGTAATGGTGGTACCCAATAATAGTAGAATTGATGAAAACAGCTTGAAAAAATAACATACCATGATTTAGAAGCTGAAGTTGAAAGACGTTGGAGCAAAAAAAAATCAATGGTAATACCGATTGTGATTAGAGCTCTTAGAGCAGTACTGATTAGACTAGGAAATTTTAACCTTAAAAAAATAATCCCTTCATTTTGTGCTGATATCAATATGATTCCCAGATTTTTGCATAGGACCCAAATTAATGGAGTTAAAATCAGTTAACACTGGTTGAGATGTGCCACACATGAAGACAATAATAATGTATTTATATAATGTTGCTGCAGTGTTAATACCCTTAACACAGCCATATTAAAAATAAAACACTATTTGCAAGTTTTATCCCTGCTGCTTTTCAGTCTACCTGGTTAAGATAGTATGTAACAAAGCAAACATCAAGGACAAGCTGCAACACTGTGAACAGAACTGATGGAGTTAATTCCCTCTTCCAGTTAGCAGAAAGTGTGGGGCTCCTGTGCCCTGAGAAGACAGACTAAGGGGCGCAGGCAGAAATACCAAAAAATACCACAGCATGCAATAAGCAATAAGAATGCAAATTTCTGCCATGTTAAAATTATGGCAGTGTTCCACAGCTCACTGTTATATATCACATTTCTTATCGGTGCCTTAGTGGTGATTGGCTGGGGAACTGACTAGAAGGGTGACAATTAAATACAAAAACATAAGAAACTGCAGGCAAGAATGCCTGGCATTTTGCTTCCCCTCCCCACTCATCCCCCAATCCTATGCCCTGAACGTCCTCCCAATCCATCCCCTCCTGCCCCAAATCGCTGAAAAATATCCCTGGTTTCTGGTGGCACCCACCCATCCCCAACATGAACAACCGTCTTCCTTCCCTGCCCCCAAATGCATCCCTGGTGTGTGGTGGCATCTCTCCCTCCCACTTGTCCCTGCCTCCGGCATCATCATCTACAAAATGGCAGTGTCCTGCCCTGAGCAGTGCATCCTGGGATGTACTGTGTGGGGTCAATCTGCCACAGAAGGGAATATATTCTTTATATGGCATATTGACCCCAACCGGTGCATTCTATGATACACTGCAGGGGGTATGGCAACCCTTTTTTGAAGTCCGCTAAGTTAACCGCCTTAACCACCTTTTCCGACAGCGAATTCCAGAGTTTAATGACGCGTTGAGCAAAGAAACATTTCCTCCGATTCGTTTTAAATTTACCACACTGCAGCGTCATTGCATGTCCCCTTGTCCTAGTAATTTTGGAAAGCGTAAACAGACGCTCCACATCGACCCATTCCATTCCACTCATTATCTTATAGACCTCTATCATATCTCCCCTCAGCCGCCTTTCCTCCAAGCTGAAGAGCCCCAGCCTCTTCAGCCTATCCTGATAGCGAAGACGTCCCATCCCCTGTATCATCTTTGTCGCCCTTCTCTGCACCTTTTCCAATTCCACTATGTCTTTTTTGAGGTGTGGTGACCAGAATTGAACACAAACCTCGAGGTGCGGTCGCACGATGGAGCGATACAACGGCAGAATAATATCCTTATTTTTGTTTTCCATCCCTTTCCTAATGATACCCAACATTCTATTTGCTTTCCTAGACATAAGGGATATTTTTCACAGATCGGGGCAGGAGTGGGGGTAGGTCCTGTTGGAGGGGGGTGCCAAGGACCATTACAGAAAAACAATTTAGGACAGGATGGTTGGGTTGGAGGGAGAGAGGGGATGCTGCTAGACAACCACTCCACTCAACTAACCCTTCTGGCAAACTTTTTTTTTTTAATTGCATAGCTATGGAATTGTTAATGACCACATTACCATGCATTTTAATGTGGTGTGAGGAAATGGTTTCCAGGTGAGTTAAGACTCACATTGAAGCCATTTTTGCATTGCTCAACCAGTAAAACCTGAGGTAAAACCAGGTTAAACCCACAATAATATTTTCTGTATCAGTCCCCGAGAATGTGAGCACCCACGGAAATGCTTTCTGCATCAGCCTCTGAGAATGTGAGCAATGAGGCCTACAGCCGGAAGAAAGAGCCAGGTGGACCCTCTGCGCCAATTTTCTACACTCTGCTTAGGAAGGTCAAAATTGAACGCAGCGCTCATATGAAGCATTTAGTGCAGCACTGAAGAGGAAGGTATTCTGCAATAGAAATACAGAACTCAGCTTGCTGAGGACATCTGCCCCCACTAGAGAGGCAAGCCAGGAAGAAAATACGAGCAATACTGGATATCGGCCTGGAGCCCTGTCTTGCTCGCGCATATTTTATGGAATACTATCAGATGCAGGCAATAAGTGGTGCATTTAGATGCGCCCACATACCCCTGCCATTGACTTGGCATAAATGGCAAGGGTATGTGGCATGCCGATGGGGTTTAGTATTCTATAACTGAATCAGGGTGCTCTGAATCAGGGTGCTCTGATTCTGTTATAGAATTGGTACTCCCAGTGCTGCATCGGAATACCCAAAAGGAGGTGCCGCTTTATAGAACTGTCCCCCGATTGTACCTGAGGTAATGGAACATTCAGAAACTTGCCCTAGATCATGAGTAGTTTGGGGATTTGAACCTGGCTTACTCTTGTTCTCAACCCTCTACTTTAACCATTAGGTTAGAGGTAACCAGTTTAGAAAGTACTGAGGATCAAAAAGGGGGTTTGAGAAAGAGTCAGTGCATTCCCTTGTCAACTTCATTTCATAGATTTGCCTCCTGAAGAAGGAAAGATAAATATAGAAATGCATGTACTTAGGGCCCCCAATGTCTTAGGAAAACTTTCAGCTTGTGGTTTGTTTTTTCCCTCCGTTTGCCTTTTTGCAACCCATCTACTGGCCAGCAGAATTTGCTTTACTTTTTTCTGTTTCCCTCTACTATCTTGAACAATTAAGAACAGGAGAGGTATTGGGTTATTCTAACTGCAGTCACAAGCCATTGATAATTATCCTTCTGTGCTCTTTGTGTGATATGGTACATATTTCTACTACTTGCATTGCCTTAACCTGCATTATCTTTTCCCTTTTGCTTCTTCAGTTGATTGGTAAATATTATAGTTCTATTATAGGAAACTGCTTGAATGTGCTGATTATTGGGGGTCTGCCTGGGGTGTATATATATATATATATATATATATATACGTATATATATAGGAGGCTTCTTGTGCTGAAAGGGCATCGATCCAGGGTTAAGGGTCCTTATTTTAGAGGATATCCACAATGAATATTTATGAGAGAAATTTGTATGCAGTGGAGGCAGTGCCATTGCCATAGGAGCCAATTTTTCAAAATGATTGAGGAGTGCTCAACTCGGCACAAATTACTAAGTCCATAAAAAGGAAAATAAAGCATGGTGGGTTGTGGACACAACTGGCCAGGATGTCTTTAAATACAGAACACAGCAGGTGGTGCACACACAGGGAGGACTTGTGGACAAAAGAAATGATAGGGGAAGTACTGCAAGTCCCACCAGTCTCTCCCTTCTCTCTAGCAGCAAATCATCACCAGTTTACCACCCTCCTCTCAACCTATCTACACCACACTTACATTATGCCTTTCAGTCCACTATGGACCATCTATACAACCTATATTCTCCCTCTCCCAGCCAGTGTGCAATAGTTCCTCTTCCCTACCTAACCTGAGCACACCATACTCTATTTTCTCCCAGACCATCCCTATTTCTTTTTCAATTCCTCCCCGCTTTAATGTCTTCTTCCTTCTCTCATTTTCTTTATGTTTTTCTCTCATTTCTTTATCCCAATACATAGTTTGGCTTTTGTTTTGGGGCAGGATGCTCAATAACACACTCAAGCTATGCCTTCCAGTCCACTGACTCATCTATAGAACTCACATTCTCCCCCTCCCAGCCAGTCCTCAATAGTCCGTCTTCTCTACCTAACCTGTGAACACCATACTTTCTTTTCTCCCAGATCATCCCCACTTCTTTTTCAACCCCTCCCTACTTTGTCTTCTTTCTCCTCTCATCTTCTTTCCCCCAATATTCAGCCGGCAGAGGTCTGCGTTTATCAATGCTGACTAAACTATCCACCGATATTCAGTTGCAGGCCGTGTCCAGGCACTGCACTGAATATTGGGGGATAATTAGGAAAAGGCAGACTGCCGGAACTTATGCAGGCCTGGCCAATATTCAGCTGGAGCCGCATAAGAGTTATGCAGCCTTGGATGGATATCGGGCTGGGGCCCACATAATTTTTGTTTTGTTTGGGGTTTTTGTGTTAAAAAAAAAAAAAAAGAAAAAGCCCCCTCCTGCCCCCCCTGACAATGACCTTCTTTCCTTCCCCCCTCCCCCAGCAAGAAATACCCCCTCTGGGCCTACCTATACCCCTGGTGGTCCTTGGTAGTTGTTGGGGGCAGACGTGCAGGCCCCTAGTTCCTGCCCATTGCGGCCGCTGAAGGAAATTGCTTGCGGTACTACATAGTACCCCAGTACTACACAGACTTTGGTGATGTGGGATACATTTTGTACACATGCCTCATTTGTTCAGATATTGAAAATATATCTTCACAGAAGTGAGTGGTGCATGAGTTACTACTACTACTACTATTTAGCATTTCTATAGCGCTACAAGGCATACACAGCGCTGCACAAACATAGAAGAAAGACAGTCCCTGCTCAAAGAGCTTACAATCTAATAGACAAAAAAAAGTAAGCAAATCAAATCAATTAATGGGTGGTGGAGATGAAAACGGTAACAGAATTCAAACATGCGTGGGATATGCATAAAGGAATCCTGTGCAGTAGGAATGGATCCTCAGAAGCTTAGCCGAAATTGGGTGGCGGAGCAGCTGGGGGAAGAGAGGTTGGTGGTTGGGAGGCGAGGATAGTGGAGGGCAGACTTATACGGTCTGTGCCAGAGCCGGTGATGGGAGGCAGGACTGGTGGTTGGGAGGCAGGAAATACTGCTGGGCAGACTTGTACGGTCTGTGCCCTGAAAAAGGCAGGTACAAATCAAGGTAAGGTATACACATATGAGTTTATCTTGTTGGGCAGACTGGATGGACCATGCAGGTCTTTTTCTGCCGTCATCTACTATGTTACTATGTTACTATATTCTTTGCTGCAATGCCCTGCTGATATGGATGTGCATGCTTCTGTGTTGGTGGAGCATGGTCTTCCTCCTCTGTGTCCCTGTCCTGTAGATCCAGTCCCCCAAGGAATGGTATCCTGTACTTTAGTGCCAGGTTGTGCAGGATACAGTAAGCCATGACTATCTTGCAGACGTTTTGTGATTTGGAGAGCAGCTCCCCTCTGGATCAATCTAAGCACCTAAATTGGGTGTTCAGCAGTCCATAGGTGCATTTGGTAATTGCCCTGGTTTGCCGGTGTGCCCTGATGTGTAGCACTCCTCAGCCTCATCACTGGGTCTTGATGATGGGGGTCATTAGCCAACTCCTCTGTGGGTAGCCCCAATCACTTGTGTGAGATAGGGACAGTGAAAGAATGGATATGGATTGAAAGGGAGACCAGGAACATGTGATGGGGTAATACCCCAGCTGCCTGCACATTGGTGATGTGAGCTAGTCTCTGGAACACAGACATATGGGATTGTGATAGTGTCTGTCTATATGTCAATATGTGCGCACTTCACCTATGAGCCAGTTGCCAGTGACCTCTCCTCCACTCTCAAATCGGTAATGTATCCTCGAATGTCCCAGGATGTATGAGTCACGGCAGGATCCAGGGAGTCATGGGAAAACATCAGTGTTCTCCCCCACAGCATTGTACACTACTTGTATATTGAGAAAGTGGCAAGCCTTTCTGTTGTGGTAGGTGAGGGGGCTGACGGTCACATGGGTGCAGTCAATGATACCAAGGACTGAGGGGAAATGGGCTACCACATTAAATTGTGTCATTGTATGTTATCTCTGCTAATGGGTCTGGGGGAATACTGTGTAGTCAGCAGTGTGTGTGAGAAGGGCCATGAGGAACTGTGTCAAGCACTGGGAGATGGCTGACTGGCTGAGGCCTGTAGTGGTTGCCAGGGCAGCCTGGAAACTGCCAGTGGGCAGAAAGGCTAGTGCAGAAGTAACTTTGAAGTTGATGGGCATGGGATGTACCCAAGTGGGTGGTGCTATGGAGGACGAGCTCCAAATGTTGGCAGAGATGCTAAGTTGCTGCCTTGTGAAAGCAGAAGCGTATTATGCACTGCTCCTCACTGAGGTCAAGAAACTGTGTCCTGGGCCAATGCATCATGTGATAAGGACATGGCATGTTAGCCTTCCTCTCCTCACATTTTTAAGTCGTGCAGCATGGCCTCCACAGCCTACAGGTTCTGGTGGCTTATTGCCAACAACTTCCACCACCAACACCCAGACTGACACACAGTACAGCTGCACAGAAACTGACAGCTAACAAGTCATACTACTTACAGTCACCACCTCACTTGCACACAAACACAGGGACAGACACAGACTGCATTAGGGCTAGGGCCTGAGAAACAGCAGGGCAGACACAGATAGAGAGAGACTTGGTAGGGGCGGGGGCAGGGATAGATGTAGAGGGGACTCACGGGTGGGTATAGGAAAAGATAGCATGGGAGTTGTTTGGTGGGGGGGGGGGGGGAACAAGGCAGAGATGAGATGGGCTTCAGAGGGATTGTGACATGGGTGGGGCGAACATGAGTGAAAGACATTGTTAAGGACTTTTCTTCAAGAATTTTTTAGGGTAGCTATAGTCTGCTTTAAGCTAGTTTTGGTAAAGGGGATTATTTTTTATTTTGTATTGTCAGTTCGCAGGATTTACCTGTTTTTCTTTTCTTGTGAGTCACACTGAACTAACTGGGTTGTAGCAGCTTATAAGAATTTTATGCAATGTATATAATGTAATGTAAGACCTGAATGGACAGAGATGACAATCAATAGACTCTCATATGGTCTCTCCTCCAGTCAGTCTCAATGCAAACAAAGACATGCTGCAGTGGTACTTATTCACCTTTTATAGCAGGTGCAAGTCCTGCTGTTTTTCTTGTGTTCCCTGTCCTGTCCATGTGCTACCTGTAATTGCTGATAGACATTGGGACAGCCACACTGTCCATGATTCACAAACATCCAAGGAAAAGATACAGTATAATACTTCTGTGCAGGAAAGAAAAGTGTGTCCTGGGTGATCAGAAGATCTTAAGGTGAACAAATAGGTAGAAAAAGGTGACAACAAAAGCTAGAATGGATGCCAGGGTGCATAGGGAGAGGAATGGCCAGCAGTAAAAAAGAGGTGATACTGCCTCTGTATGTCTATAGTAAGATCTCATTTGGAGAACTGTGTATGATTTTGGAGATTGCACCTTCAAAAGATATAAATAGGATGGCATCAGTCCAGAGGGTGGCTACTAAAATGGTCAGTGGCCTTCATCATAAAGCAAATGTGAACAGACTTAAGGATCTCAATATACATCCTTTGGAAGAAAGAACAGAGGAGGAGATATGACAGACTTGTAAATACCTTCATGGCATAAGATGAAGGTGAAAGGGAATAGACTCAGGAATAGTCTAAGGAATTATTTTGTTAAAGAAAGGGTGATTGATGTGTGTAACAGCCTCCTTGCAGAGGTGGTGGAGCGGTGGTGGAGCTGAACTCGCTTTTGACTCGTAACCACTTGTAACCACTCGCCTCCACCTACCCTCCTCTCTCCCTTCCCGTTCACATTAATTGATTTGATTTGCTTACTTTATTTATTTTTTGTCTATTAGATTGTAAGCTTTTTGAGCAGGGACTGTCTTTCTTCTATGTTTGTGCAGCGCTGCGTATGCCTTGTAGCGCTATATAAATGCTAAATAGTAGTAGTAGTAGTAACTCTACATTAATTCAGGAAAGCATGGGCAAGCACAGAAGGTCACTAAAGAAGAAAAAAAGGATTACAGAGCTTTTTAATTGGTATGGATGAGCAAACAAGCTTAGACATGTTTTTTTACTTTACTTTTTTATTAATTTCCATTAAGCAAATACCTTGCTCTAAAGAAATATTAATGCAGAAAACAAAATATAGTAACGTAGTAACATGGTAGATGATGGCAGATAAGACCTGTATGGTCCATCCAGTCTGCTCAGCATGACAGACTCATAGCATAAGGTATGATGTGATATTACATATGCATACTTGATCTTGATTAATCCTTGCCATTTGAAGGGCACAGACCATAGAAGTCTGCCCAGCACTGGCTTTACTTCCCAATTGCTGGATTACTTCCTAATCACTGCTAAGTTTATTTGGTTCCATTCTTTCCATACAGGATTCCTTTGTGTTTATCCCACACATTTTAAAATTCTGTTACTGTTTTCATCTTCACCACCTCCTGCGGAAAGGCATTCCAGGTATCTACCACCCTCTCCGTGGAAAAGTACTTTCTGACATTATTCCTGAATCAGTCCCCCTACAACTTCAATTCATGTCCTCTAGTTCTACCACCTTCCTATCTCTGCAAAAGGTCTGCTTGCATATGAATACCTTTCAAATATTTGAATGTCTGTATTATATCACCCCGGACTCTCCTTTCCTCCAGGGTATACATCTTCAGGTCATCAAGTCTCTCCTCATATGTCTTGCGGCGCAAACCCCATACCATTTTTGTCACTTTTCTCTGAACTGCTTCAAGTTTTTTAATATCCTTAGCAAGACACGGCCTCTAAAACTGAACACAATACACCAAGTGCGGCCTCATCTACGACTTGTACAGGGGCATCAACACCTCCTTTCTTCTGCTGGTTATATTTATTTATTTATTTATTTATTTATTACAGTTGTACCCCGGGTTGAGTATTATCGGAGTAATAAAAGAAATAAGAATGTAGAAATGCAGGGATGAGGGGAGTAGGAGAAGTATGAGCAAGGGTAAGTGAGCGATGTGATTGGATCTGATGTTTTTTATAATAATAATAAAACTTTATTTATAACCTGCTATATCATTAAAGGTCTAAGTGGGGAACAAATCACATACAAAATATTTAAAAAAACAAAGCAATAAAAATTATTTCTTTACACAACAAACTATACAAAAAACTCTACAATTCAAACATACAGCAGATTAAAATTTACATGGTGTTAAAATAATTTATACATCAGAGGAACCAAAAGCCTGAAGAAATAAATGAGTTCTCAATGCTTTTTTAAACTGGTCCATACTTTGTATTGAACGAAGTTCAATGGGCAAAGTATTCCATAATTTCGGACCTTTGATGTAGAATAGAGATGATCTGCATTCTTCTAAATAAACCTGATGAAATGAAGGCACGTCAAGTAGCTGTTTCTGAGATGATCTCAGAGAGCGAGTAGGTTGATAGCATCCTCCTGGCTGTAGTCACTGACTTGTCACATTGTTTCATCGCCTTGAGATCCTCAGACACCATCACCCCAAGGCCCTGAGCTGTGCTCATCAATCTGTTGCCTCCTATCTCATACATCTCTTTTGGATTTCTGAACCCCAAGTGCATCATTCTACACGTCTTCACATTAAATTTTAACTGCCAGACCTTTGATCATTCTTCTAATTTTTGGAGATCTCTTCTCATGATTTCTACTCCTTCCGGGGTATCCACTCTATTGGCTATCTTTGTGTAATCCGCAAGAAGGCAAACTTTCCTCGGCGATGTCTCTCACAAATATATTAAACAGAATTGGCCCCAGTATTGCCCCTGAGGCACTCCACTACTCACCTTCCTTTACTACCACCCTCTGTCACTTCGGTCAACCAGTTTCAAATCCAGTTCACCACTTTGGGTCCTAAGTTCAGCCATCTAAGCTTATTCAGAAGTCTTCTGTGAGGAACCGTATCAATTTCTTTGCTGAAATCTAAATAAACTTACATCTATTGCATGTCCTTTATCCAGTTCTTTGGCCACCCAGTCAAAGAAAACAATCAGATTCATTGGGCAGGATGTTTCTTTGGTAAAGCCATGTTCCCTTGGATCATGCAACCCATTGGATTCTAGAAAGTTAACTATCTTTTTGTTCAGCAGCAACTCTATTATGTTTCTTACCACAAACGTGAGGCTTCCCAGCCTGTAGTTTCCCACCTTTTCCCTGTCCCCGCTTTTGTTAAGAGGGACCACATTTGCTCGTTGCCCATCCCAGAGAACCTCTCCTGTCTCTAAAGGTCTATTAAATAAATCCTTAAGAGGTCCCACCAGGATTTCTCTGAGCTCCCTCAGTATTCTGGGATGTATCCCATCTGGCCCCATAGCTTTGCCCACTTTCTACATAGCTTTGTCCACTTTCAGTTTTTCAAGTTGTTTAAAATTGCTTTCTGCAATATCCACTTGATTCCCAGATATACCCTCGGCAGCTGACCATGGTCCTTCTTCAGGACTTTCTTCCATGAATGCTGAAGATACGTATTTGGTTAGCACGTTCACTCTGTCCTCATCAAATACTAAAACTAGGGGGCATGCGATGAAGCTACAATGTAGTAAATTTAAAACGAATTGGAGAAAATTTTTCTTCACTCAACATGTAATTGGGCTCTGGAATTTGTTGCCAGAGAAGGTGGTAGGGGTAGTTAGCTTAGCGGAGTTTTAAAAAGGTTTGGATGGCGTCCTAAGGAAAAGTCCATAGACCATTATTAAATGGACTTGGGTAAATCCACTATTTCTGAGATAAGCAGTATAAAATGTTTTGTACTTTTTTGGGATCCTGCCAGGTATTTGTGACCTGGATTGGCCACTGCTGGAAACAGGTTGCTGGGCTTGATGGACCTTTGGTCTTTCCCAGTATGGCAATACTTATGTACTTATGTACTCTCCACATAGCTGTTCTCAGCATCATTCAGTCTTACAATTCCATTCATAGCCTTTCTCTTTTTCCCAATAAATTTGAAAAAAATAGTCATCTCTCTTTATATCTTTAGCCATTTTTTTTCTTCCTCCTGTGCTTTTGCTAACTGTATTTCTCTCTTCGCTTCTTTGAGTTTAATCCAGTAATATTTTCCCTGATCCTCTTGTTGCGTTCCTTTGTATTTCTTGAATGCTGCCTCTTCGGCCCTTATTTTTCAAACACTTGTTTGGAGAACCGTATAGGCTTCCTGTTACTCTTGTTCTTGTTTACTTTTCTCGTATAATATTACAAAAGGAAATTAAGAGATAATGCACTTAAAGTTAGCCCACCACAAAAGAGAGAAGAGTAACACAACCATGGAGAATATTTATAAGGTAATAAAAGAAGAAAACAATGGCAATATCTCACTGTGGGCTAGATGCATCAACCAAACGTTAAAAAATCTAAATCGTAAAAGTGCTTAACGAATTTGAAACAACGAAGAATGCACAAAAAAAACAGCTCAGAAATGTTCGGTGCGGTATTGAAAAGTACAATGTATCAAGTGTACGTTATCCCCGTCCTTAATTTGCTCCTTAAGTATGCGCAGAGCAGCCACAAACATATTAAAGCTACATAGGTTGCTTACGTCAGACTGGGGTGTGCGAGGGGGGGATCCCGACCTGCAAGCCTTTTAGCTGTCTGATCTAGCAGAAGAGTGCAGTTGAAGATAACTCTAAAAAGAACAACCAACCCTTGTAAATCCCCTTTTGAAACAAATGACCTCTTTGCAGTTTGTTTACAGTACTGGGAAAATTGGCTTTAGGGTGTTAATTTTCAAAGCTGTTGGAGCTATAGAAATGCTAAGTAGAAGTAGTAGTAGTAGAAGGGGAGAAACAGGATTTTTAAGCTGCAGGGAGAAGCAGTATGTTTTGTTTGTAATGATGCAGGGGAAAGCGGAGAGCCACGTGTTTGTGTTTGTATCTCACTTTTCTTTTTAAACATGCTGGCTTGGATTTTTATGGTGCAGGGGTCCTTAACGACAGGTCTGAGCACACGTAAAATTTCTGACAGTAAATGATTTGTTGCAATCATTGGTATGGTTAGTGCATTCCGAATTGTCCACATTTCAATGGTAGTTTCTCCTTTGCATTCCGTTTTCATTAGCTGCTTGCTTCGTAGGAAAAAGGCCTTTAATGCATGCAACGGTTAGGAATTTCCTTCCTTAAAGGGTTGTTAGAGGGTCCTTAAGGTTTAGTGCATCTAGCCCTGTGTTTCTTTCTGATCTTGGACAATTCACTTAACCCTCCATTGTGACAGGTGCAAACTTATATTGTCAGTCTGCTAGGGTCCAGGAAAATACCTACTGTACCTACATATACACCACTTTGGTAGCTTTAGTGCTAGCACGTGGTATATAAGAATCTTACATAAATAAAATAAATGAAGAGTGGAGCCCATCCATTCTTAACAGCAGAATTATAAATCACCGAGGATTGACAGAAGCAGCTTGAGCCTTGTTAGGCACAAAAATCAGCAAGTTGTGGCTATTAAAAAATATTGCACCCTCCTGCAATACTACAATACATTTATAATACATTTACATCTCTGAAAACACCTCTCTTCCATAAGGCTTACAAAGAGAACCCATAGCCTCACAAAACTACCTTACCTTCCACCCTGACTAACACCTGCCATCCCTCTTCCCTTACTTAATCTTTGCACACCACTAAATGTATCTGGTATAATGGAATGATTATGTCATAACCATACTCTGTAAGCCACATTGAGCCTGCAAATAGCTGGGAAAATGTGGGATACAAATGCAAGATAAAGGAAGCTCCCATTTGCAAAACCCTAGGAGTTAACGAAAACTGGTTCCTCTTCCTTTATGTTACCTATGATATGTCTGAAAACATATACATCTAACAAGTCATAAACAGAGTGTCTTTGTATTTAAAAAAACAATTTCAAAAGCCACTGTCAAAGTCCATATTAAACTGAACCAACAAGGTAGCATCCACGTCTGATCTCTCCAAAATGTTTGTCAAGTCCAAACTACCCACAGTAACCCCAGATAGTTGAGCCTGATTCATCACTCTCTTCCCTTGAGGCAAACAATACATTTTTGAGACCAGTGGCATGGGCACTTCAAAAACCTTCAAAATCTTCATATTTTTGAATGTCCCTTCCTCCTCCCTCTTTACCTTCCTTTTCCCTTTCCTCCTTCCCTTCCCTCCCTGTTTCCCTTTTTGCCCTTGTCTCCATGTTGTTCATATATATTTTTTTGGCTCCCATATATCTATCTATATATTTTTTCTCAATTGTTCTTCCTTTTCTGATTTGTTTTTCCACAGGTGGTTTGTCCATATTCCTTCTGTTACCTTATTTTTCATATACCTCCTTTCTTATATCCTCCTTAATGTTTTTTTTCACTTTGCAAGTTGCTTCCTGTGTCCTTTGTCTGTTTTGCCTCCTATCGGTATCTACACAGAGGCACCGCCAGTGCTATTTAAGAGAAGTGAGCACATGCTGCATTTTTCTTCAGTTAACGATTGCAACCGCATTGCTATCCATCGTGTGATAAGTTTGGTTAGCTTATCCCAAAGGAAATTCTTTCTATTTTTATTTTTTGCCTGTCACTGTCTCCATTTTTACACTCGCACCTCTGTTTTTCAGTTTTGCTTTTGGGTTCTTTATGTTCCCCATTATTAGAACACTTGGCTAAGTTTTCAAATTTCAGGTTTAATACAATTTACTCTACTACTACTTATCGTTTCTATAGTGCTACTAGATGTACACAGCACTGTTTCTTCTGTTACTAGTTTGCCAGCCAGGAATACCATCTAGGCAACTTACAATGTAATTAAAAATATAAGAAAGAGAAATAGTGTGTGCACTCAGACAAACAATGAGGGAGAGTGGTAAAAAGGGAGGAATTCCATATATTGAGAGAAAGAATGGGAGGGAACAAACATTCGGGATACTCTTAACTCTTCCAAAATGATAATCGGGTGCTCTATGAAAAAGAGGAGTTTAATGAAACATGCCCTGGAATAAAAAAGTCTTAAGTTCTGACTTGAAAGCCGGTAAAGAGGTTTGATGTCGTAAGGCAGTGGGTAGGAAGTTCCGTAGCTGGGGACATTGAACAGAGAAAAAGAAGGCATAAGTATACTCGTGAAGAATTTGTTTATAGGTTGGGACAATAAGTAGGTTGTGGTCCTGGGAGCGGAGAGAACGTGAAGGGACATATGGAAGTAGTAGATGATAAAGATAAAAAGGTTCTTTTGAGGCCAGGGTTTTGAAAACCAAAGAAGAAATTTGAATGCAATTCGATGAGTCACTGGAAGCCAATGGGAATTCTTTAGCAGCAGCGTAATATGGTCAATTTTTTTTGCTTTATGGATTAACCGAATAGCAGTATTCTGTATAAGTTGTAAACGATGTAGGTCCTTAAGCTGAAGGCCTTTGTAGAATGAATTAGTAATCAATTTGAGATATGACGAATGAATGAATCAATCAAGATAGTAAGAGCTGAGGAATGCAAGAGAGATTGAACAGAACAAATATGTCTTAATCTGAAAAATGAATGCTTTACTACTTGTCCTATTTGTGTCTGGAAGTTAAGTATGTCATCAATGAGAACACCCAAGATACAAGTGGTTGAGTGTCGCGGAATAGGGGTGTTACAAAGACAAATGAGTAAGCTAGGATTTTGAATCATACGGTTAGTAAATACTAGAATTTTGGATTTGTCAGGTTTAAGAATTAAGTGATATTCTCAAAGCCAATTTGTTATTTTAAGTAGATTATCATTGAGGTTAGAAAAAACTGCGGGGTTAAAGTCAACTATTCATGAAAATAATTGGATGTCATCAGCATATACATATAAAGTAAAACCAAGAGATTGTGCTAAGGTAAGTAGAGGAGAGAGGAAAGTATTAAATAAAATAGGAGATAGTATGGAACCCTGAGGAATACCAGATGTTGAAGAGTAAGGTGTAAGAGTTATTATAATGAATACAATACTGGCGGTCACTAAGATAAGATTGGAACCAATTTAGAACAACTCCTGAGAGACCAATAACATGTAGATGCTGAAGTAATAGTGAATGGTCAATTAGATCAAATGCATTTCACATTCATTTTCATCAGTTTTCCCTCTGGAACTCCAACTCAATAGATGTTAATTAAAATTAAGTTCTATTCAAACCTTCATTTATTTAGCAGGACCTTGTGTTTGAATATGTTAAACTTTACATTTGATGCGGCAATTTGTTGACACGCTCAAATTATTGCCCTGCATTGTTTTTATTGGCTTAGAAGAGTCAGGTGAGGTCGGTGACGTGAGGGACCGGATCGGGCGGGCGATCGATCGGGAGGGCGGGTGGGAGGGAGGGAGGAGAGCCGGCTCGCACTAGGGAACAATCGGTTCGCAAGTCGGTACAAAATTCAACAACCGGCTCTTGTGAGCCGGAGCGAGCCAGCTCCAGCACACCACTGGCTAGGAGCCATAGTGGAAAGGTGAAATCTGGCAGTAATTTGCCAGTCTCTGTGGGGACATGCTGCCAGCCTTTGTCCACCTACACAGAATCATGGGCTTCATGGTTACCACATTGGAGGGGGTGCAGGCTGAGATATGTGCCTAGGCATTGGCCATGAGATGCCTAGAGGCAAGTATCTTGGTTTCTCAATCCCATCCCCCTTGCTCCACCAATTGTAATACCTGTTGCATCACCACTAGTGCTGGAGGCCATATGGCACTCTGTTATTGCTGCCACCATGCAGCTACCTGTATATATTATACAATGATGGAGTTCAGTGCTATGTTGTGGGAAACATGTTTGTGTACATATCTTCATTTATGATTTATAGAGTTAGACATCTATTTTTATAGGAACTGCAACCTCATATAAGGGATATAAACATTTATGTTTCACAATACAAATGTTGTACATGATATGCAGTACACCTGAATGCATGCCTCATTTTGAAATTTGGAGTCCCATTACAAACCCATGAGTCACTCTGCTGCTACCCACCTGCCATGCCACATAATAGATGGTGTAAGTGCCCCATTCCCAGGAAGCACATCACAACTACCTGTGTATTCCCGCCTCTCTGAGAAGTCTTCTAGCTTGTATTAAAACCCCACAACTGATAAAATCAAAGACACATATCAACTCTGATTGAAAGACCACCATGCATCCTGAAGACTAACACTACAAATTAAACAATTAAAAACTATTTCCAACCACCCCTCTCCCCACCATCACCACCATACAATCCTGATTAGCATTAGTCAGTACAGCTATCTTATGCCATCCCATGGATCCTCTGCTCTACTCTGCAGTCTGTGAAAGGACAGGGACAGCCACCAGCAACACATTTTTAGAGAAAAGGTCTCACCTACCCCCCTGATGGTGTTATCAAATCACATATAATGCTGTCAAAGCTCTGGGGAAACACATACACATCAAGCTGCTAATATTTTGAGGTTTTATTTTTTACTATCCCACCACCAACACACACAAGCACAAAAGTGATAATGTGAAACAATAGAGATGCTGAAAGCCAGAAGGACAGAACTTTCTCACACCACCTCTCTTGCACACATATGCTGGCACAGACATAGACTGAAGTGGGTTTGGTGTAGGAGATAGACTGAGCAGATGCTGGCACAGAGGGTCTTGGATGGAACAGGCTCAGGGAGAAATATAGAGAGGGCTTATAGACGGTGATACAACAGGGTGGCTGGAGGGGGGATGTCTGTGGAGGCCAACAATGCAGTGAGCTGTTAACAGGTTGGGCGAGGGAAGCAGGGAGGTGTGGATTCAAGAAGGGTAACAGACAGACCTGAGGGAACAGAAACAGCAATTAGACTCACAGATTCTCTCTCAGCTCTCCCACAGTCACCACCAATGCAAGCAAACGCAGGGACATGCTGCAGTAGCATTTATTCATGATTTAAAGGGACTTAAAGTACCTTTAAATCATGAATAAATGCTACTGCAGCATGTCCCTGCGTTTGCTTGCATTGGTGGTGACTGTGGGAGAGCTGAGAGAGAATCTGTGAGTCTAATTGCTGTTTCTGTTCCCTCAGGTCTGTCTGTTACCCTTCTTGAATCCACACCTCCCTGCTTCCCTCGCCCAACCTGTTAACAGCTCACTGCATTGTTGGCCTCCACAGACATCCCCCCTCCAGCCACCCTGTTGTATCAGTCCCGATGTAGATATTGCATTGCATGTAATTTGGCATGCTATCTGGAATTGGGTTTAGACGTTGTTGACTCTGCATTGACCATGACAAGCCCCATTCTGCCCCTGACATGGCTTCGGCAGCCCTAGATATTTTTGCGGCTTAAGTGTTTAGCCCCACCTTTTGTAAAATGCCAACTTAGGTGTTTTGGCCGCAAAGACATCTATGTGCCGGAATTGGGACATTTAAAGCACAAATAGCGCTTGTAAAATGACCAAAGCAAAACAAAGTCCAGTAGGGATGACCAAACAGGAAAGGAAACCTACTTCATAACTCTGACTTCCTCCCCAAAGAAGAAAAATAACATCAATACAGCGCTTATAAAATCCAATTTTTGTGTTAAAAGGATGATTTTTCAAAAATGTCTGTTCAAAAATTGATACATAAGGCCCAGTATGCAGCTGACAGTGCTCAGAGTTTTGCTGACTGCTGCCACGTCTGGGCTTTGGCACTGAATTTCCAGGTTTACAGCACCGGCTAACACATAGCCAGTTAAGTACAATATTCAGCATTTAACCAGCTATGAGGCACTGCATAAAGATAGGACTGACTTTCAGGCCAGAGGCAAGATGGTGTCTAAGTAGGAAGTAGCCACAAGCTGTTCCTCTATCCCACCTTAGCTTCATTTGTGTTTTCTTTACCTTTTGCAGTCTTCTCATGCCTAAAAGAAGGGGAAAGCAGAGGGCTTACCCTGCTTCTCCTGCTATTCCCTTGGTGGGACTGATGGACCGCTTTGCGGTCCCAGGCAAAATCACTAGGCATATGTCTTTGTTGTGGGTTGGAGCGGTGGGAGGTAAGCCGCTCCCCCCGCTTGAAGCTGACACCTCTTTTAGCCCAGAAATCCGGAATCCCCTGATGATGCCGGCAGCCTTGCTTTGTGAGCATCATGGATCGGCGAGACCCAAAGAGGGGTTGCTTGCTCCGGGTGCAAGGGCAGTCCAGAGCAATGGAGCACCGAGTGTAGCAATGCAGGCTCGCATTGCTCAAGCTTCTGACGGAGGGTTTGGAGCAGAAACAGAAGAGTTGATTGATTCGGGCAGTGAAAGAGCCCAGATAGAGTTGCTTCAACAACTTAAACCTTTGCTGCTCGTAAAACCAGAAGTGATCACCCTAGAGATGATTTGGGATGCTTTGGTGAGTTTGGAAAATACTTTTTCTAAAAAGATTTCTACATTGGTGATGTCTACTCAGTTATTTCCTGAAAAAATTGCTGAATTGGAAACTAAAATACAACAGTCGGAGTCTTTTGAACTTTCAACTAAGTCTGATATTGCTAAACTTAAGGATGATCAAAAAATCTTAAATTGCCCGGAGTGCAATAAAATATCTCAAAAACACAAAAAAATCACTCCTATTGTATACAGTCTGTAGAAGAGCATAAACACCTGAACTGTGATAAAGAATTTTATATAAATGAAATAGCCTCAATAGCCCAGGGAACCTACAATTAGGACTCCACTGAATTGGCTAACATCATGGGCTCTCACTACTTTCCGAAAAAACCCACAGATAACAAAAAAACTCCCTAACTAAGGGAGAAAAAGGTTCTGTGAACAGAAAACGGAAAGCGGAGTATTGTCAATTATTGAAAAACAGTCCAAATCAATGTGCCCCACTACAGAGAGTATTTAATGGATATAGAAAACTTATAGATTCGCTTCATAGACCTCTTAATAAAATGAACTGGAAAGATACAAAAATAGAGCACAAATACAGTGTCTACTATTCAACAAAAATCAGCCATGACATTCGAAAAATACAATCACTTAGCTTGAAGCGATAATTTTTGCCTCAGAAGTTAGAACATCCAAATTTCCAGACTTCAGCAGTGAAAAGATTTCAAATGGCTGGTGCGTTTCTTCCCGTCAAATGTTTGCACCGGTCATGAAGTTAAATCAAATCCAATTTTTTGCAAAGTGGGTAGTAATGGGTAGTCCTCCACACTCGCAATGTCTTGCAAACTTTCCCGACAGCAAAAATATGTTTTGCCAGCCTCAAATGACATACCCAGCTACACGACAGCAGTATGCAGGTCCCTGGAACAGTTTTAGTGGGTGCAGTGCACTTCAGGCAGGCGGACCCAGCCCCCCCCCCCACACCAGTTACACCTGTGGTGGTAAATATGAGCCCTCCAAAACCCACCCCAAACCCACTGTACCCACATCTAGGTCCCCCTTCACCCCTTTCACCCCTTAGGGCTATGGCAGTGGTGTACAGTTGTGGGGAGTGGGTTTTGGGGGGGCTCAGCACACAAGGTAAGGGAGCTATGTACCTGGGAGCTTTTCTGAAGTCCACTGCAGTGCCTCCTAGGGTGCCCGGTTGGTGTCCTGGCATGTCTGGGGGACCTGTGCACTACGAATGCTGGCTCCTCCCACGACCAAAGGGCTTGCATTTGGCCGTTTCTGAGATGGGCGTCCTTAATTTCCATTATCGCCGAAAATCAGAAACGACCAAGTCTAAGGACGAACATCTCTAGAGACGACCTAAATGTCAAGATTTGGGCATTCCCGACCGTATTATCGAAACGAAAGATGGACGCCCATCTTGTTTCGATAATATGGGTTTCCACGCCCCTTCGCAGGGACATGTTGCGATGACGTCCTCAGGAACAATTGGGCGCCCCTTTCGATTATGCCCCTCCATGTGTAGATTTTGGGTATCATTTTAGAAAGGGGGTGAGCACATGTAGGTACCATTTAAAATCAATACATCCCAGCCCCTGGGAAAACACATGCAAGTACATTGTTTAATATGTTTTTAAAGATATTGTCCACATGTAGAAACTTACACAAGGAAAAAATACATGAGAAAAGCACCAGGTCTTACATGTATGTGTAGGTTGCAAATATCGCAACCTTGTGGCAGCACATACATGTATAAGACATCATTTTGCAAACCTCTACTTGCATCTGCTGGAATCAGACACCTCCCCCCCCCAAAAAAAATAGCAGCTCCCAGAATTGATTGGAGCACCCTCCAATCAGAACACCCCAGAAACAGACCACCTCTATCATCAACCTCTCTGGTACAAACACCCATCACCCCACTCATTAATATTCCCTACTAATAGAACAGGCAACCCTCCTCCCCTCCCACCAAAAAAGGGGATTCCGCCAAAAAACAAATATCCCTGGTAATTCAATTCTTCCCTTCCCCAAAAGCAGCACTTGTGGATTTGTAGTTGGTGATTTGATTATTAGGCATCTAGATAGCTGGGTGGCTGGTGGACATGAGGATCGTCCGGTCCATTGGTGCGAAGATGGCGGACCTCAAGCGTCAGCTAGATAGGATCTTAGATAGTGCTGGGGTGGAGCCAGATGTCTTGGTACATGTAGGTACCAATGACATTGGAAAATGTGGAAGGGAGGTTCTGGAAGCCAAATTTAGGCTCTTATGTAGAAAGCAGAAGTTCAGATCCTCCATGGTAGATTTTCAGAAATGCTCCCTGTTCTACGTGCAGGACCCAAGAAGCAGGCAGAGATCCAAAGTCTCAATGCGTGGTTGAGACAATGGTGCAGGGATGAGGGATTTAGATTTGTTAGGAACGGCAACATTCTGGGAAAGGGGGATACTGTTCTAAAAGGATGGACTCCACCTTAACTGAGATGGAACCAGGCTGCTGGCGCTAATGTTTAAAAAGGAGATAGAGCAGCTTTTAAACTAGAATGGTGTGGGGGGGGGGGGGGGGAGATGACAGTCGCACAGGAATGCATGGTTCAGTGTGGAGTATTCTTGAAGGATACTATTGAAACAGGACAATCACGGAATCCCATTTGAGAGGTTTCAACAACGCAGAAAGAAAGCCAGGTGTGTTTAAGGACAGAGCAGGATAAATCCCCATCAACTTCTAAGCAGCTTGTAGATGCAAGGAAATAACACAATTTGAAGTGCCTGTTTACAAATGCTAGATGCCTAAAAAATAAGATGGGAGAGGTTATGTAGCACTAAATGATGAAGTAAATACAACAAGCATCTCAGAGACTTGGTAGAAAGAGGACAATCAATGATTGAGAGGATCAAATTGGAGGGGTGTTGCACTATATGTGATAGAGGGAATTGAGTCTAACAAAATAACCATTTCTTATGAAACAGATAGC
This sequence comes from Microcaecilia unicolor, assembly GCF_901765095.1. Taxonomy (NCBI): domain Eukaryota; kingdom Metazoa; phylum Chordata; class Amphibia; order Gymnophiona; family Siphonopidae; genus Microcaecilia; species Microcaecilia unicolor. The sequence goes on from NC_044034.1 coordinate 234,974,655, forward strand.
AGAGTGGAATCATTATGGATAGAAATTCCATGTGCAAAGGGAAAGAGTATTCTTATAGTGCTGTACTATCGTCCACCAGGATACAACAGATAGACAGATGAAAAAATGTTTACAGAAATTAGGAAAGCTGGCAAATTGAACAACAGTATAATAATGAGCGATTTCAAATACCACATGCAAAAGAAAGGAGTGGCGATGGGGGCCTCTTGTGCCTCTTCAACAGCCAATTTATTTATGGTATGGTTTGAGGAAAAATGGGTATATTGTTCAACACTTGTAACATTTTTTCAATATGTGCTACATTGGTGGCATTTATTGATGATTTTTTTTTCATAAGGACAGGTACTCTGGAACAGCTGTTGAGTTTTATTTCTGTGTTAAATAATTGTCATCCGACCATCAAATTTGAAGCCCATTGGAATCCGAATGTTATTTCTTTTTTGGATGTGAATGTACATGTAGATAGGCAGCAGATACATACTTCAGCTTATGTGATGACCACTGATCAATATGTGATGACCACTGATCAAAATTCACTGCTATATTTTTCTAGCATGTATCCTGTCCATTCCCATCTGGGTATCCCCGTTTCTCAATTCCTGCGGTATCATAAGATTTGTTCTTTGCTTGCAAAATTTAAACGACAAGTGCCTCAATTAACAAATATGTTTTTGAGTCATGGCTATCCAGAACATGCTGTTGAGAGAGCGGCTAAATATGCCCTTTATAACTCTAGACATTTTTTATTGATTGCAAGAGAGAAAACTGTAGAATTAGACATCTTAACACTTGTGACAAAATATAATGCTCATACTCCATTTTTAAAGCAGATTATTAAAAAATAAGGATGTATTATCAGTCCATCCTTGTTTTCAAAAACTTGATGCACTTTTTTCCTATACTCGAAACTCTAACCTAAATCATTATCTATGTCCAGTGGAGTTTTGGAAGCGCCGGAGTGAACATATAATGACTGGTAGTATAATAACTGTGGACAGTATTCCATATGTTCCATGATGATACCTAGTTCTGAATTCTGTGATACAGGGACAATCTTTTACCTTAAAACTTCTACTACTTGCACTTCTAAGAATGTTATCTACTTGTTGAGTTGCCCATGTAGTCTGTATTATATGGGACAGACTTCTTGACATTTAAAAATTTGATTGAACATTGACATTATATAAAAACGGGCAACATCATGGAACCTTTAGTGGCTCATTGTCTGGATAAGGATCACAGTTTTAATCATTTTGCTGCATTGTATTGGAGCAAACTGTGATGGGGGATAGCTGTGGTGACATTTTTCACTGTTTATGGCAAAAGGAACAACGTTGGATATTTCTCCTGCAGACAGTTTCTTGCCCATGGGTTTAAATTTTGTGCTTGAATGGAAAGCTTTCCTCTGATTAGTATCTCCCCTTGGACAGATCATTGTCATTGGGAGAATTTTTGCAACATGATATCAGAATCTACATCGCTTTTTTTTTTCAAAAGAAAGTTTACACCCCGCTATCATTCTGAGTTTTGATTGTGATGTGTCCCAGTCAGCGTGTTTCTTCCCCTGATGATGCCTATGAGTGAAACAGAATTTCCTGTTGGGAATTGATGAACTTTGCAGCATTTTATAAACGAGATAAGTATTGTGGAGTTTCGCATTATTTTAATGATTACTGCTAAGTGTTTCTATTGTTGACTGGATGAACTTTTGCTGCCTGCTCTGGACCTGAGTCTGATTTATTGTGTTAATTATGAGAAGTGGAGGTTTTTTTTGACCAATGATTAATGTGGGCTATTAACTTACTGCAGCTGTGTGCATCATGTTTGTAGCTCTGTGCCTTCTGAGGTCTTTTTTCTACACTTTATTGTTTTCTTAGTTGGTCAGTCTTTGACCCACAGTGGAAGTAGATTTGTTTAGTATTTTGATTCAATTACCCCAATATTGACTGGATAAATGTTACATCAGGGAACTACAGGGAGATAAAATTTCTAGGTGTAATAAATGACTGCTTCTTGGAGCAACTGGTCCAGAAACCGACAAAAGGGGGAGCCATTTTAGATCTAGTCACTGGTGGCGTGCAGGGCATAGTACAAGAGGTAACTGTGTTGGGTCCCCTGGGAAACAGTGATCATAACATGATCAAACTAGTAAAAAACGCCCATTTCTGAAAGAAATGAAATGGGCGCTAGCAAGGTTGTCCTCTAATGGCAATTATGTTTTTAAGGGAACTGTTAGGAGAGAGTATGTGTGAGAGAGAGTGAGTATGTGTGAGAGAGTGAATGAGTTTGTGTCAGAGTGAGTATATGTGAGAGAGAAAGAGCGTGTGTCAGAGAGAGAGAGTGTGTTATTGAGAGACAGTGTGTGATTGAAAGACAATGGGCATAATTAAACAAAAACGTCTATCTCCATGGGCGTTTATCTCCGAGAACGGGTCCGTGAAGGGGCGGACCGAACCGTATTTTCGAAAAAAATAGACGTCCATGTTTTATTCGACAATTTGTGAGCTGGGCATTTTTGTTTTTCAACGATAATGGAAAATGAAAGCGCCCAGCTCAAAAATGAATAAATCCAAGGCATTTGTCGTGGGAGGGGCCAGGAGTCATAGTGCACTGATCCCCCTCACATGCCAGGACACCAACCGGGCACCCTAGGGGGCACTTTTACAAAAACAAAAAAAAAGGTAAAAGAGCTCCCAGGTGCATAGCACCCTTCCCTTGGGTGTTGAGCCCCCCAAATCCCCCTCAAAACCCACCGCCCACAAGTCTACACCATTACTATAGCCCTAAGGGGTGAAGGGGGCACCTACATGTGGGTACAGTGGGTTTGGGGGGCGGTTTGGAGGGCTCCCATTTACCAGCACAAGTGTAACAGGTGGGGGGGGGATGGGCCTGGGTCCACCTGCCTGAAGTCCACTGCACCCCCTAATAACTGCTCCAGTGACCTGCATACTGCTGCCAGGGAGGTGGGTATGACATTTGAGGGTGAAAATAAAAAGTTGTGAAACGGCATATTTTGTGGTGGGAGGGGGTTTGTGACCACTAGGGAAGTCAGGGGAGGTCATCCCCGATTCCCTCCAGTGGTCATCTGGTCATTTAGGGCACTTTTTGGGGCCTTATTCGTGGAAAAACAGGGTCCAGGAAAAGTGCCCTAAATTCTCGCTAAAAACGCATATTTTTCTTCCATTATTGGCGAAAGGCGCCCATCTCTGATCGCCCGATAACCACGCCCCAGTTCCGCCTTCACCACGCCTTCGACCCGCCCCCATCAACTTTGTCCGCATCCGCAAAGGAGTGCAGTTGAAAACGTCCAAATTCGGCTTTCGATTATACCGCTTTATTCGTTTTTGTGAGATAAACGACTATCTCCCGATTTGGGTCGCAATATAGGTGTTTTTCTTTTTCAATTATAAGCTGGAATGTGTGTGTCTGTCTGTGTGAGTGAGAGAGTGTAGTGTGTGTCCCGTGTGCACCAATTATGTTCTCTCCCCTGCATTCATCCATATGCAGCAAACGTCCTCTGTGCCCTGTCCCCTCCATCCATCCATGTGCAGCATCTCTCCCCTGCCCCTCCATCCATTATGGTATAGCAATTCTCCTCTGTCCCTTGCCCTTCCCCCTTACATGTGCATCACACCTCCCCCATCCACCTCCCCCCTGCACCTCCCTCCGAGTTCCAGGCCCCCCTCCCTCCCTCCCATTTCCAGGCACCCTCCCTCTCCTCTCTCTATCCTTTCCCTCCCCCTCCAAGTTCCAGGATTCCCCTCCCTCCGAGTTCCAGGGTCATTCCCTCCCTCCCAGTTCCAGGGTTGTCCCCTCCCAGTTCCAGGGTCCCCCCTTCCCTCCGTCCCTCCCTCTCCTCCCTCCCAGTTCCAGGTTGTGGAGGAAGGGCTGAAGTAGCTCCCATGTTCTGTGTGCAGGAAGGGCTCAGTGGCGAGCTAGAGCTAAACCGGCTCCCGCGTTGCGTGTGGAGGAATTGCTCAAGTAGCTCCTGTGTTCTGTGTGCAAGAAGGGCTCAGTGGAGAGTGAGAGGTAAAGCGGCTCCCGTGTTGCGAGTGGAGGAAGGGCTGAGAGCTAAACCGGCTCCCTCTTCTTTTTCGCGCGCTTCCCGCCTCCCTGCTTCGAATAGTAACATCTCCTGACTTCAGGCAAGCAGGCTTCTACTGCGGGAGAGTGACATCAGGAGATGGTTAAGGATGCAAGCAGACATATTGGAACGTTGCAGGAGCAAATTATTATATTAGATTTGAGCTACTATCTGGAATGAAGCCACAAAGAAAATCTACTGTAGCTGCATTTAATTTTTGAAAGGGCAACTATAATAAAATGAGGAAAATGGTTAAAAAGACGCTAAAAGGATTGGCTGCAAAGGTTAGGACAATAAATCAGGCATGGACATTGTTTAAAAATACCACCCTGGAAGCGCAGACCAGATGCATTCCACATATATACAAAGGTGGAAAGAAGAGAAAATGACAGCCAGCATAGCTAAAAGGTGAAGTGAAAGAGGCTATTTCAGTCAAAAAGAATGGAATAAAGACTCAAGTGAAGAAAATAAGAAGCAACATAAGCACTAGCAAGTTAGCTGCAAAGTAGTGATAAAGAAGGCTAAGAGAGAATATGAAGAAAAACTTGCCACAGAAGCTAAAACTCACAGTAACTTTTTCAGGTACATCAGAAGTAGAAAGCCTCTGAGGGAATTTGTTGGACTGTTAGATCAAGAAGGAGCAGAAGGGTAACTCAGGGAGGACAAGGCCATAGCAGAGAAACTGAATGAACTCTTTGCTTCGGTCTTTATAGAAGAAGATGTAAGAGATCTACTTGTATCCAAAATGATTTTCAAGGGTGATGATGCAGAGGAACTGAAAGAAATCTTGGTGAACCTAGAAGATGTACTGAGCCAAATCAACAAATTAAAGAGTAGTAAATCACCTGGCCCAGATGGCATACATCCAAGGGCACTCAAAGAAAAGCATGAAATTGCTGATCTGCTGTTAGTAATATGTAACCTGTCATTAAAATCATCTGTTATTCCTGAAGATTGGAGGGTTGCGAATGTAACGCCGAAAAAGGGTTCAGGGGTGATCCATAAAATTACAGTGCTGGGTAAAATAGTGGAAAATATTATCAAGGATAAAATTATGGAACACATAAATAAACATGGTTTAATGGGACAGAGTCAGCATGGGTTCAGTCAAGGGAAGTCTTAACTCACCAATTTGCTTCATTTCTTTCAAGGCATGAATAAACATGTGGATAAAGGTGAGCTGGTTGATGTAGAGTATCTAGAACATAAGAGTAGCCATACTGGGTCAGACCAATGGTGCATCTAGTCCAGTATCCTGTTTCCAAACAGTGGCCAAGCCAGGTCAGAAGTACCTGGCAGAAACCCAATTAGTAGCAACATTCCATGCTACCAATCCTGGGGCAAGAAGAAAGCTTCTGACAAAGTTCCTATGAGAGACTCCTGAGAAAATTAAAGAGTCATGGGATTGGAGGCAATGTTCTAGTGTGGATTAGGTATTGGTTATTGGACAGAAAACAGACGGTAGGGTTACATGGAGGGACATAATCGAACGTCGCCGGCCAAATAGATCGCCGGTGATCTATTTTGGCGGCAGCGCTACAGCTGGCCAGAACCGTATTATCGAAAAAGATGGCCGGCCATCTTTTTTTTTCGATAATACAGTTTAGCCCGGCCAAATGCTGTGGAGTTCGCCGGGTTTGAGATGGCCGGGTTTGTTTTTCAGCGATAATGGAAAGTTATGTCGGCCATCTCAAACCCCGGCCAAATTCAAGGCATTTGGCCGTGGGAGGAGCCAGCATTTTTAGTGCACTGGCCCCCCCTGACATGCCAGGACACCAACCAGCCACCCTAGGGGTCACTGCGGTGGACTTCAGAAAAGCTCCCACCACGTGCATAGCTCCCTTACTTTGGGAGCTGAGCCCCCCAAACCCACTACCCACAAATGTACTGCACCCACTAAAATTGCTCCAGGGACCTGCATACAGCCGCTAGGACTTATTGCTGCTGTATAAATTTGGCACACCAGTTCACACCTGAAGACTAATCTCTCTGAAAAAGTCCTTTCTTGAAATAAGCACGTTTACTCACAGTTAACTGCAGATCAGAGGTTGTGCCCCACTGGCAAAGAGTCCCCTGGTATTAAGATTAGCAGTAGGTCAGATCTGGCACAATGGTGTACAATGCCCTCTTTCAGCAACATTCAAGGTAAGAACTACCTTCTCTAATGTGGGTAACACAGGAAAGGGAACTAAAACTGGCTTACAAAAATGGCCACTACCACATGGACTACAACAGGAAACAAAACAGGGCACACTCTGACCCAGTTAGCAGGGTGGAAAAGCACCATGGGAGTAGAGCCCAGTACCCTACACCCACCACAATGCATTGCTAATGTGACTCTCTGCAGGGCACGTAACAGAAAAGGTGTCACACTCACCCCAGAGCCACATCGCAACCAGGGAAAGGCTGTCGGAGGATACAACACATTCTGCTGTCATGGAGGTGGGTACGGCATTTGAGGCTGGCATACAGGCTGGTAAAAAGGTTTTTAGTTTTATTTTTTTAGTTTGGAAGGGGATTGGTGACCACTGGGGGAGTATGGGGAGGTCATCCCCCATTCCTTCCAGTGGTCATCTGGTCAGTTGGGGCATCTTTTTGAGGCTTGGTTGTGAAAATAAAATGACCAAGTAAAGCTGGCGAAATAATGCTTAACACCGCTTTTTTTTTCCATTATCTACCAACGCGGCCCCTTGAACTTTCGCCGGTGAAGCAACGGGAAAGCGGTGATGCTGTAAAAAATGCCGCTTTCGATTATACCGATTTCGCCACTTTTAAGAAATCACCGGCCATCTCCCGATTTATGTCGGAAGATGGCCGGCGATCACTTTTGATTATAAGCTGGATGGTCATTTCTCTCAATGAAGGAGTGTAAATAGTGGAGTGCCGCAGGGATCAGTACTAAGACCGATGCTATTTAACTTATTAATAAATGATCTGGAAATTGGAACGACAAGTGAGCTGATTAAATTTGCAGATTACACAAAACTATTTAAGGTTGTTAAAACATACGCGGACTGTAAAAAATTACAGGAAGACCTTATGAAATTGGAAGACTGGGCATCCAAATGGCAGATGAAATTTAATGTGGGCAAATGCAAAGTGATGCACATTGGAAAGAATAATTTGAATCATAGTTACCTGATGCTAGGGTCTACCTTGGGGTCAACACCCAAGAAAAAGATCTAGGTATTGTTGTAGATAATACGCTCAAATCCTCAGTGTGTGGCAGCAGCCAAAATAGGATGCTAGGGATTATTAGGAAGGGGATGATGAATAAGACCAAAAATACTATAATGCCTCTGTATTGCTCCATGGTGGGACCTTCACCTTGAGTACTGCGTTCATTTCTGATCACCATACCTCAAAAAAGATATAGTGGAATTAGAAAAGGTTCAAAGAAGACCAACCAAAATGATGAAGGAGATGGAAATCCTCTCATATGAGGAAAGGCTATAGAGGTTAGGGCTGTTTGGTTTGGAAAAGAGAAAGATGAGGGGAGATATGATTGAGGTCTACAAAATCCTGAGTAGTTTAGAACAAGTAGAAGTGAATCAATTTTTTACTCATTCCAAAAGTACAAAGACTAGGGGACACTCAAGGAAGTTATATGGAAATACTTTTAAAACAAATAGGAGTAAATATATTTTCAATCAACGAACAGTTAAGCTCTGGAACTCTTTGCCGGAGAATATAGTAACAGCGGTTAGCGTATCTGGGTTTACAAAAGGTTTGGACAAGTTCCTGGAGGAAAAGTCCATAGTCTGCTATTGAGACACATATGGGGAAGCTATTGCTTGCTCTGGGATTGGTAGCATGGAATGTTGCTACTGTTTTGGGTTTCTGCCAGGTGCTTGTGACCTATCTTGGTCACTGTTGGAAACAGGATACTGGACTAGATGGACCACTGGTCTGACCCAGTATAGCTATTCTTATGTTATGCTATGGAGGCAGTTCCTCCTCATTTGCATTGAAGCAGGTGAGAGTGCAGGGAGGGAGGAAGTGAGGGGCCTGGAGCATGGGGGGAACTGTAAAAAAAGGTGGATGAGGCATCTTGGGGGGGGGATGGAAAAAAGGTGACTAGTATGTGTGCAGGGAGGGGGGATGAAATAAAGATGGATGGAGTGAGTGGGAGGGGGCTGGAAAGGTGGATGGGGTGAGTTGGTGAGCTGGAAAAGATGGATGGAGTGAGGGGAGCTGGAGAAGGTAGATGAGGTTTGTGTGTGTGTGCCATGGGAATGGGGTGGAGGTCTGTAGGAAGGTGCATGGGAAACTGCTGTGGCAGTGATGGAGTGGGGGGGAGGGGGAGATGCCAGCCCTTATAATTGGGAAATTCTGCACAAGAAAACTGCAAATAAATTGTGCAAAATTTTCAAATTTTTTGCACAGAATTCCCCTTGGAGTATGGGTTCATGTTTGTGCTGGAAACTGGGTGCAGAGTGGTGAAAGGTGTCAAACATTCAAGATAAAGGTGATGAGATCAGGCTGGTGGGAGGTGACAGCAGTATTATAGCTGATTGCATCAGCTTTAGGGCCCTAAATATAATGAATAAAAGCTAAAAATAGTTACACCCTGTATGTGTTATTTCAAAATATAATGTGGCAAACAAAGTTTGTTGTGGACAAGTACATTAACAAAATGTAGTAAAAGTCCTAACAATTGTACTTAAAACAAGGGAGAGTGAATTAACTTGGCTTCACCCTAGTCCTTTGGTTTAACAAGTAATTAAGAGGCTAATCAGTACTAAACCTGTGCAAATGATCCCATCATGCTTGTCACAATCTCTGTCATCACATTCACAGAACTCTCCTGAAATATACCACTCCTGAGGGAAGCAGATGCACTTTCCACAGTGACAGGAACCTGAAATAGCAAAAGCTGTAATGTTACATGCAGTTTCATTAGAAATAAAATACATACATAGAAATATAAAAATATTCCAGAAAACTAAAGTTCCAAAAGCCCTAACACGTTTCAGAATGGTAAGATTTATTTTAGCATTGCTGACATATCAAATTAAAGCAGATTCCTTTCTTCAAACAGTATAACAGATATATGAAATCAATGAAAAACAATTGCATTTTATCTTCTGGGCATTAAGGCCATGTTAGCAGTTGTTCACAACATGCAATCACAATCTAGCGACATTTTCAGTTAGCTCCTTTTACTGAAGTGGAACATTGTGGACACATACACAGCTGCCTTCTAACAAGCTGTACTCTAAAAGCAGGTAATCAGGATAAAAGCTTATTCAATAGCAGGGTCCTTGGAGGTGAGGTTTATCATAAAAAGAGTTGCTGGGAAAAATGCCTTCATTTTACCATTTTATTTAATCTACAGATGAAATTGCTTGTTCTCCTTTTGTTCCACAGAACAATCACGACAATGCAAGTTTAAAAAATCTAACTACTTGGCAGAATGATAAATGGTAATGGCAGCAATGTCTCCATTCTCAGAAAAATGTTTTCTTTACTGAAGCAAGATGCTAAAAAATCTAAAAACATCAACCAAAGAAAACAATCTAAATCCATGCTTAGGTGTTTTGTATACTCAGTTCCATTTCTTTTCCATGAGTAGTCTCTTTCATACAAAATGATACAATTTTAACTTTTTTTGCCAAAATCACTATGCCCACACTAGCCCACTCCTCAAGTCACTTCACTGGCTCCCTATCCGCTTCCGTATACAATTCAAACTCCTCTTACTGACCTTTAAATGCATCCACTCTATGACTCCTCACTACCTCTCCTCTCTCATTTCTCCCTGCACTCCTCCCTGTCAACTCTGCTCTCTGAACAAATCTCTCATGTCGTCCCCCTTCTCCTCCACCGCTAACTCCAGACTTCGTTCCTTTTATCTTGCGGCACCTTATGCCTGGAACCATCTTCCTAAACCCATACGTCTAGCTCCATCTCTACCTGTTTTTAAATCTATGTTGAAAGCTCACCTTTTCACTACTGCCTTTGGCCCCTAACCGTTACTCATTTGCCCTCCTCCTTCCCTGTTCCTCTTTACCCTCTAATTCCCTTGCCCGTAATGTCTTGTCTGTCTGTTTTACTTAGATTGTAAGCTCTTTGAGCAGGGACTGTCTCTATATGTCAAGTGTTCAGCGCTGCGTGCGGCTGGTAGCGCTATACAAATGTTATTATTAGTAGTAGTAGTGTGACAGCATGTCTAATATCAGGCTGCAGGACCTTACACAAATGTGGAACACTCACACAGAGGTTGCAGGCAAAAGTCAAAACACTCTTCTGGGCTACTCAACCCTGGTTGGGAACCTTCCCTCTCTTCTGGAAGATGTGGGAGAGACACTAGTGACAGAAATAGTATCCAATGCTGATGAGTCCGAGAAACTGAAACAAATGTCTGTAAACCTTGAAGATGTAATGGGGTGATTTGACAAACTGAAGAGCAGTAAATCACCTGGACTGGATGGTATACACCCCAAAGTACTGATAGAATTGAAAAATGAACTTGCAGAGCGATTGTTAGTAATATGTAATTCATCTTTAAAATCAATTATGGTACCTGAAGATTGTATGGTGGCCAATGTAACTCTATTTTTTTTAAAAAGGGTGCCAGAGGTGATCTGGGAAATTATAGACCAGTGAGTCTGATGTTGGTGCCGGGCAAAATGGTAGAGACTATTATAAAGAACAAAATTACACAGCATAATATATAAGCATGGATTAATAAGACAAAGCCAACATGGATTTAGTCAAGGGAAATCTTGCCTCACCAATCTACTAAATTCCTTAGAAAGGGTGAATAAACGTGGATAAAGGTGAGCCAATCATTAGTGTGCATCTGGATTTTCAAAAGGTATTTGATAAAGTACTGCATAAATGACTTCTGAGGAAATTAGAAAGTCATGGAATAAGAAGTAATGTCCTATTGTGGATTATAAAGTGGTTAAAAGATAGAAAACAGAAGGACTACGTGATGCTGTGAGCATGGCAAAACGGCTGTCTGACCTGCTCTGGGGCCCCCGCTCAATTAACTACCAATCACAAATTATCCAGAAGTGCTGCCTAATTGGTGAGTGTATGGACAATTTTGTGGAGCGTTTGGGTGCAGCAATGTCAGCTAAAGTAGCCCAGAGGACCAAGACAGAGCGAAGCAGGCAGAAGATAAAATGGTGGAACCCATGGTTGACCATCTCTCAGTTTACAGAATCAGCCCTTTATTTTTATTGATTTCTAAAAATCATACAGCAACAGTAGCAGAAACAGGTAAATCTGCCAGTGAAAAACCCCAACCATCCTACGCCCCCCCCCCCCCCCCAAAGCAGCATACAAAAGAAACAATAGGCAGAAAGTACCAGAATGTAAGGATCAAAGTATCTAACAGAGGTAGGCTAATGAGGATCAAGCCCAGTACAGTGCACAGTAGAATCCAAGGACCACAGATTATACTGATACAGTCTAATACCAGGCGAGAAAAGGTGCCCAATGTCTCAGGAAAACAGATAGGCATCCTCACCTCTGCACGGTCAGCTTGCTGAAATAGTAGGTATCCCACAAAGCGCTCCAAAGCTATGCCTCCTTTGGTAATACTGCAGATCTCCAGCATTTAGCCACCTCCCTACGGAGGACAGCTATACAAGGGAGGAGCACCTTCACCACATCCTGGGTGTTCTGCCCCCATATTCATGGAGGCAGGGTATATTGTTATATATATTTAATATGAGTACTACCTGTATTTAATTGCATCATTTGTGTAATAGATAGCACTGTATATTAGGACTGCTGTTCCTATAGTTTGCAGTTCCTGTGATTGACTCCTTGTGATCTTTCTCTATTGGCTGTTAGCTCTGCGCTAGGGCCAGCCCTCCCTCTCTGCCCCTGCGGGCTGTATGAGAGAGCCCATGCCTTTGTAATCAGTGCTGTTCTAGGGGCTGATCCCTCCTTAATCTACTGTAATTCCATCAAAAATTTTCACCATCTCCCCAAGACATCTTACCCCAAGTCACTTCCCATTTATTTTCTCTGAGTTCTACCCCTTGTTTTCTTTGAGTATTGCAGCTTTTCCTCTCAGCTGGGCTGAGGTTCTGGCCATCAACTTACCTCTGAGGCGGTATATACAGACTCTATTCTTTTATAAGCAACTGAACTGTAAACTGGATTTTCTTTGTTTATTCTGAGTACTACAATAAAGAAGATTTGCTTAAGAACTGAGGGGCCCTTTTACAGAGTGGTAGTAAGCCTAATGCGGGCTTACCACTCGCTCTTTCAGGACTACTGCCGGCTCAACATGGCCGCCAGCGGTAGTCTCGTCCCAAGCGCATGACATTTCTGGGGAAAAAGAAAACCCCAGAAAAGGCTTGTGTGGCAGTAACCTGGCAGTAATCGGGCATCACCACATGCTGCCCAGTTAGCACGGGAGCCCTTATCGCCACTTCAATGGGTGGCGGTATGGGCTCCCCATCGAATGGCCATGTGGTAAGAGTTCTCTTACCACATGGCCATGTGTGCTGGGGGCTTTTTTACCCACTGCGGTAAAAAGGGTCCTGGCACACAGGAATATATATACTTTGCCTAGAACAGTACACTGGAACAGAGAATCATGTACCACATGCAGTAAAAATAAAGCAGGATTGGCTGATATAGGATACAGAATACCCCACCCAACTAAGCCAAAAAGTCCCAATGAGAGAACATTCCCACCTAATATGGAAATAAGTACCCAGTACCCCTCCAACAAACCTCCGGATGCATAGAAATAAAACGTGAAATGGTTGCAGGTGTCCCGAACCATCTATATAATGATTTCACCCCATTTTCCAACAAATTAGCCAAAATAGAAATATGGAACATAAGTTGATAAGCTCCTCCCCCCAACACCCCCCACACCCCACTCCTGAATGGAAAGAACTCAGCCAAGATCAATCTCCCATTGTATTATATATAGAGAGGTTTCCCCAGAGGATTGGCCACCTGAGACAAGAAATAATAGAGAGGAAATCATTTTAGGATGCCGTAAACCCTTAGCAAAAAATCTTCAAAAGAAACAGATAGAGCCTGAAAAATCCCCCTGTAGGCCTTACTAGGGAGCAAACGTCTAAGCTGCAAATACATAAAAAAATCTTTACTATATAGATAAGTATGTTGTAGCTTCAAAAAGAAAGACAGGAAATCACCCTCCTAACACATCTGACCAAGATGAATCAATCCTCTCTGCTCCCAACGCGTGTTTAGGCCAGTCCTCAATAAGGGGGGGCCACAACAGAAAGTGGGGCACAGTATACATTTACCCTTGAGCAATATGCGATACCAGCGGACCCAGATAGCCAGGGAGTTCCGTATGACAGGATTCTGAATTCTCCATCGCCTGGAGAGTGCCAACGGAGTCCAGAAAAGTTGCAAACAAGAAGCATGATGTAATAAAGCCCCCCTCCAACCTCATCCATGGCATAGGAGAAGCCAATCCCCATGCCATCAAGGATCTAAGCTACGCATCTCAATAATAACAGTGTAAATCCGGGACACCCAGATCGCCCTCACTATGCTTCTGCACTAAAATCCACTTGGACACCCTGGGAGGCCTTCTCTTCCAGATATATTGAAAGAGCTTATGTTGTAGGTTATCAAGAACCCGTTTAGGGATTGGCACTGGGAGGGTCTGGCACAAGTATAAAAATGTTGGTAACAGCATAATTTTGCATACCGCTACTCAACCCAGCCAAGTTACGAGAAAGTTACATGGAAATACTGTTAAAACAAATAGGAGAAATATTTTTTCAATCAACTAATAGTTAAGCTCTGGAACTCTTTGCCAGAGGATGTGGTAACAGCGGTTAGCATATCTGGGTTTAAAAAAGGTTTGGACAAATTCCTGCAGGAAAAGTCCATAGTTTGCTATTGAGACAGAGCGGGGGAAGCAACTGCTTAACCTGGGATTTGTAGTATGGAATGTTGCCACAATTTGGGTTTCTGCCAGGTACTTGTGACCTGGCTTGGCCACTGTTTGTAAAACAGGATACTGGGCTAGATGGACCGCTGGTCTGACCCAGTATGGCTACTCTTATGTTCAAGTATAGGTCAGGCCATGCCACCGATCCAGAGACAAAGAAAGCTCCTGGAGCACCGCCTTATAATTATATTTATAGAGATTGGAGTAACCTGGGCAAATATTGACTCCCAAACAGCAGATGCAGTTTTTAGCCCACCCAAAAAGGGATGTCTTCAGTGAGTGCACTCTACTAGGATCCAGGGTAATATTTAGAATCTCAGATTTGTCTGTGTTCATTTAAAAACCTGTTATGGCACCATATGCACTTAGAGTATGAATTATGAGAGTTAAACGTGACTCAGAATCTGTCACAGACTTTAAAATATCATCCGCAAAAAGAGAAATTTTGTACTCCTCCTGCTTGACACGCAAATCCTTAATAGCAAACGTCTGTCAGATATGAGCAAATAAGGGCTCCTCTGTTAATGCAAACAGTAAGAAGGACAGGGGACACCCCTAGCGAGTGCACCTCCCCAAAGAAAATGCCTCAGAGTAACCTCTATTCACCCTTATCTGAGCAGTAGGGGAAGCATATAATGCAGTGATCCAAGTCTTAAAACCAGGACCAAAGCTCATTACATCCAGTACTGCCTTCTAATCATCGATGGCTAATAAGACCAAGGGAATCCCGGCCTGCTGAGCATACCAGTTTAGCTGAATAGCCCACCATACATCATCTCCCGTTGTATGTTGAGGGATAACTCCACACTGATCTGTTCACTCTGGCCTTTCCTTTCTCCTCCTGACATCTCTGACTACTTTGCCTTTCTAATTTTTGGATTATCTTCTGCTTTTATTTGAATCTATGCTTTTATGCTTTGTTAACTGCTTCTTGCCTTTTATATATTGTTTTTATGTATTGTTAACTGCTTTATGCCTTTTAAGGTACATAAGTAATGCCACACTGGGAAAAGACCAAGGGTCCATCGAGCCCAGCATCTTGTCCATGACAGCGGCCAATCCAGGCCAAGGGCACCTGGCAAGCTTCCCAAACGTCATAATGATATATCAAGTATGCTGAAATAAATACATAAATATAAATACAATCAATAAAAGGAAAGATGCATAGCAGGTAAGCAAATGATAAAAGAGAACAAAATATACTTAAAAATAAAAACTAAACTAAAACTATGAGACTGGTCTCCTTGTTGAAGCTGCTCCACTTATGGTTTGTAGTTCCAATCATGACTCAAAGACTTTACTGAAAAATAAGTTCTTAAAACCAACCTTACATTTTTAAACAGACGTCTGTGACATAGAGGAAGGTTGGTCCAAAAGTTTGGAGTGATGATGCTGAGTACAGAATGGTGAAGTATGTCTAAATCTATGATCCTAAAAGAAGGAATAATCCATAAATTTTGCTGAGATGACATTAGAATGCAAGACAACATGTATGGGATTAAATGATAAAATAGATAGGGTGGTTCACCAAAGTGCAATACCTTATAAACTAACATTAAAATTCTAAACAGAAATCAATAAGCTATTGGCAACCAATGTTTCGCCCTTGGGGATGGGGGTGGGGGGTGGGGAGTAACCCAGTCAAATTTTTGAGTTCCAGTCATCATTTTAAAAGCATGTTACAAATTAGTTGTAAATGTCTGATATCAGTTGAATGGATTCCTTGGGATAAGACTAAGCAATGGACTAAGATTCTTAGGGGCCCTTTTACCAAGAGGGGCATAATCAAAAGGGACGCCCATGTTTTGTTGAGGACGTCCTCGCAAAACGTCCCGATGGAGGGGCAGGGAAACCCGTATTATCGAAACAAGATGGACGTCCATCTTTCGTTTCGATAATATGGTCGGGGATGCCCAAATCTTCAAATTTTGGTCATCCTTAGAGATGGTCGTCATTAGATTTGGTTGTTTCTGATTTTCGGCGATAATGGAAACCAAGGATGCCCATCTCAGAAGCGACCAAATCCAAGCCTTTTGGTCATGCCAGCATTTGTAGTGCACTGGTCCCCCTGACATGCCAGGACACCAACCGGGCACCCTAGGGGGCACTGCAGTGGACTTCATAAAATGGTCCCAGGAACATAGCTCCCTTACCTTGTGTGCTGAGCCCCACTACCCCCAACTGTACACCACTACCATAGCCCTACGAATGCTGGCTTGTATTTGGTCGTTTCTGAGATGGGCGTCCTCAGTTTCCATTATTGCCAAAAATCAGAAATGATCAAGTCTAAGGACGATCATCTCTAAGGTCGACCTAAATTTCCAGATTTGGGCGTCCCCGACAGTATTATCGAAACAAAAGATGGATATCCATCTTGTTTCGATAATATGGGTTTCCCCGCCCCTTCACAGGGACATCCTGCGAGGACGTCCTCAGCAAAACTTGGGCATCCCTTTCGATTATGCCCCTCTATATGATCTATTGAACTAGTAGGAATGAAACAAATCAATAATAACACCTGAAATTCCAATATGTTTTAAATCTGTCCAATAGGAAAGTATGATTTATTAAATCAATGGCAGCCAAAAGATCAAATGGCAGAAGCAAAACAGCATTTTTCTGATCCAAAAGAGTAGAATAACCTTTTGGATCAGAAAAGTATTACCCCTTTAGTCAAACCTAATTTGAATATTTTGATGTGGCTATGCCCACTTGGTTGTGTCGGACAGTCACGGATCCGCCCTAGCCCTGCCTACCTCTCTGCCCATCTCACCCATTCTCTGTGAAGCCTCAGCCTAGCTGCCCATTTTGATGGCATCACCGTAACATAACCCTGCCCAAAACCCCACCCCTTTTGGTGATATCACCGGAAATAACATGACTCTGCCCAAGCCACATCACTTTTAAAAGATGGCAGCACCCATAGGACTACTCTATGATATCACAAATCCAAGATGACGGCAATCATATGATGGGACGTGATGTCTGTTGTCGGACAGCGTCCCTTATAGTTATGGAACATGCGCAGTGTGGTTCCTTTTATTTTCCTCCACCCCTCTGCCTTGTACAAAGACCTTCTTTAATGAAAGATGTCTGCTTTTATGTTTCAATTATTTTTATTGATAACAGGTCAATTAACAGTATACAATTATGTTCAACTCTTTTGAAAATTCAACACATAAATAGCACTGCATACAAAGATGTGCTTCAATCATACCTTCCTACCCCACCCCGTAGAACCTCCCCCCTTCCCTTATACCCCTCCTCCCCCCATCTCTACCCCCCTCCCTCCCCCCAAAAACCAACTAGTTAAATATCACAGGTATTCAAGCAGGGGCGTTCCCAGACAGCAGATTTTGGGTGGGCCTAGGCAAGAAGTGGGTGGGCACCAAATGTTCTCTCCCCCACCACCACATCAAAAAAAATATTTTAGCTGGTGGGAAAATGCTTCTCTCCAGTCTCTACCTTGGTAGTCTGCAGCAGGCATGTGCTGAAAACTGAGCATGCGAAGGTGCCAGTATTGTGGAGAGCAGCATTTTCATTACCATGTGCTACTGTTGGATGGGCCTGAGCCCTAAGTGGATGGGCCCCGGCCCACCCAGGCCCACCTGTGGCTACGCCACTATATTCAAGTCATCCAGTCTTGCCTATACAGGTTCTCAATTTAGAATTCTACTTCTTGCTGCTGGTTGCAAGGTATCCCAGAAATTCGTCCAGGTTTTTTCCAGCTTCTTGCCCTCTGCAGAGGATATGTCTGTGACTCCACATTGTTCCAATTTCAGAAACTCGATCATGTGTGTCCGCCAGGCCCCAAGAGAAGGAGCCTCGCTCTCTCGCCAGTTCAGCAGGATAGTCTTTTTTCCAACCAGCACCGCTCTGTGAAGAAAGGAGTTGCGACCTGGAAGGGTGGGCTTTGCACATTTGTAGATTCCAAAAAATAACAGTGGTTGTCTCTGTATTGTGCTGCAGCCCCAATACCGTTTGGTTTCATCTAAATTTTGGACCAGAATTGCACAACCCGGGGACAAGACCAGAACATGTGTCCAAGTCCTGCTGGGGTCCAGCCACAACGAGGGCAGGTCTCAGTGCCACCAAACCCTGCTTTGAATGCTCTGGCTGGTGAGATATACAGCCTCAACGCAAACTTATATTGTAACTCCCAGTATCGGGTATATACAGAGGTGCGCTGAGCAAAGGACAAAAAGGTCTGCAGTACCTCCTCCGACACTTCTGCCGCCAAATCGGTCGCCCACCTCTGCGCTCTGCCCCGATAATCAATGTCCTCTGTAGTGTCTTGAAGAAATCTGTGGTGGAATCTCAGAGGCACTGTGTTCTGAGCCCCCAGTGTCAGCGCTGTGTTCAACGTGTCTTGTACATCCTCGCTCAAGTTAGTCCAACCCAGCGCTACCATGTAATATTGGATCTGCAAGTATGCAAATTGGTCTGTCCCGGGCAGATTAAATTCTCTTTGTAACTCCCGGAAGGGCTGCACTTTGCCTTCATCCATCAGCAATTGATACAGGTAGTGAATCCCGTTCTCTCGCCATCAAGCAAAGGCCACTGAGGAGCGTCCCTCCGGGAAATCCAGATTGTGAAACAAGGGCAGAATGGGTGTCACAGTCCATTTAAACCAATGTCTTTTACAAAGCCATTTCCAAGCTGCCCTCGCTGACAATATTAATGGGTTGTTCCCAAGCCTGGATGCTATCCCCTTGCCTGATGCGTGCAACCACCACCCCAGGTGCACAGTGGGAGAGAGTGCCTGCTCCATTTGTGTGGTCGAGAACTCCTGATGCCCTGTCAGCCAATCCCTGATGTGCCTCATAGAGCATGCTACTATCAGGTATCTTATGTTGAGTAGACCCATCCCCCCATGCGCCTTCGGTTTTTGTATTATGTGCAGGGGGAGCCGAGGTTTCTTCCCTCTCCACAGAAATATCTGTATCAGTCTATTGAGAACCTGCTCCTCTTTTGTCCTTAAGTATAATGGCAGCATCTGGAACAGATAGAGCCATTTGGGAACTATTATCATGTTTATAGATGTCTGCTTTTAATACACACAATTTATCTCTATAGGTGCTTCTGTGTAAAAAAGAAGTACGAAGTACAGCTATTCTTTATTATTCTGCCTCTCGTCATGTGACCGTTTTAATGGTTTTTGTTTCACAAATTCTGAAACACCCTTATCATCTCTATTTTCTCATACACATACATACACACACAAAAATACATCTGATACATTTTACAATATTCCTCTGGGTTTAATTGCCTGCAGGCCACTTTTGCAAGAGACAAAAAAGTACATCTGTTTGTTCTGTAAATGAAAAAAAAAATACATTTTACAATATTTCTCTGAGTTTACTTGCCTGCAAGCTGTTTGATTTTAAAGAATGTAGGACATTCAGACAAATGTCTTTTTCAAGCACCCAGGAGGGGCTCCCTCTTCCCCTGTGCCATCCCTGCAAAGCCCTAACTCATTAGAATGCCCTTGCCATGAACAGGGTCTCCCTGCCTCACATCTAACAAGATGCAATACAACCCTGTCATGAGCTACAGCAGGCAAATCCCTTGTTCATAAGGTCACTCCTGTCTGGAAAAAGGTACAAATGTTTTGTAGAACTCTGTAAAGGTACAGCTATTCTTTCTCGGCAGACAATGAATTAGTGAATATTTGTTGGGGGGGTTGTCTGAATTTCTTTATTGAAAAGGGTTATGACAAAAATAATATCATACATATAATGTTGTAGAAATTACAAGAAAATTATCCCTAAAGGAAACAAATAACATTCAGTAACAATACCAACCAGAAGTCTCAACAACATGGACAATTACGTAGGATTATCTACAAAAAATGACAAAGGTGACCATTTATCACAAAAATTAGATAAATGATTATATTTCCTAGCAAGTAGTACAAACAAATACCAACACATATTGAACTGGACCTTAGATATGTCCTTCCAAGAAGATATGATAGTTTTAAGAGCTAATACAAGAAGGGTATTTAGCAAGGAACATCCCATAATCGATAAACAGTTTTGAAAACAAATGGGCGACAGGTGGAAGTTCTGTCCAGAAATGGGTCAAGAGGGAAGCTAAAATTGCCTCCCATCAGCAGGTATGAAGAGCATGAAGTATTGCATGTAGAAGTCAAATTTTGAAAAACAGTGAGGGGCATAATCGAAAGGGGCGCCCAAGTTTTCCCGAGGACTGCCTCGCAGGATGTCCTGGCGGAGGGGAGGGGAAACCCGTATTATCGAAACAAGATGGATGTCCATCTTTCATTTCGATAATAAGGTCGGGGACGCCCAAATTGCGAAATTTAGGTCGACCTTAGATGATCATCCCTAGAGATCGTCGTCCCCGATTTTTGACGATAATGGAAACCGAGGACGCCCATCTCAGAAATGACCAAATCCAAGCCATTTGGTCATGGGAGGAGCCAGCATTCGTAGTGCACTGGTCACCCTGACATGCCAGGACACCAACCGGGCACCCTAGGGGGCATTGCAGTGGACTTCAGAAATTACTCCCAGGTGCATAGCTCCCTTACTTTCAGTGCTGAGCCCCCCAACCCCCCCCCCCAAACCCCACTCCTCACAACTGTACACCACTACCATAGCCCTAAGGGGTGAAGTGGGGCACCTACATGTGGGTACAGTGGGTTTCTGGTGGGTTTTGAAGGGCTCACATTTACCACCACAAGTGTAACATGTAGGGGGGGTATAGGCTGGGAAAATATTTTAAAAGGTTTTTTTAGGGTGGGAGGGGGTTGGTGACCACTGGGGGAGTAAGGGGAGGTCATCCCCGATTCCTTCCGGTGGTCATCTGGTCAGTTCAGGCACCTTTTTGAGGTAAGTAAAAATGGACCAAGTAAAGTTGCCCACGTGCTCGTCAGGGATGCCCTTCTTTTTTCCATTATTGGTCAAGGACGCCCATGTGTTAGGCACGCCCCAGTCCCGCCTTTGCTAAGCTTCCGACACGCCCCTGTGAACTTTGGTCATCCCCGCGACGGAAAGCAGTTGAGGGCACCCAAAATCGGCTTTCAATTATGCCAATTTGGGCCACCATGGGAGAAGGACGCCCATCTCCCGATTTGTGTTGAAAGATGGGCGCCCATCTCTTTTGAAAATAAGCCTGAGTGGGTTATCTGAGTTTGGAGCATAAATATATAATAGGGTAATGGATCTACCAAGGAGTGTGCCATTTACACATAGCCATCTGCCATGGGGATCAAAAATATGTAAAGGTATTGACAGCCCAGGCTTTTCCTGATAAAAATAATAGTCCCATTCTTTTTACCATAGGCGGGTGCAGAATAACACTGGTCAAAGAGATTTCCAGAAAGCCTCTGTTCCTCGGTTTCAGAGATATGTGATTCCTGAAGGAAGCAGATATCTGCCTTAAGATGTTTCAGATAAAGTATTATTTTCCTTCTCTTTATGAGATATTGCCTAAACATTTAGAGTCACAAAATGTACAGTCAACATGCAAGGGAGAAGGCGCATAATTCCTGGATCTGCATAAATGTATTATGTTTAAATATTTTTTTGAGAAAAATCAACAGTATCAATGAAACAGCTTTACAGAAAATATAAAACAATTAAGATTACCTCCCTAAAAAGAACTTCCCAATACTCTTCCCCTCTCCCCACCCTCTGTTTTGCACCTGTGCATTCGTTAACAGAATGGTCTAGGTCCAGGAATGATTATGTTTAAAGATTCAACAAGTAACTATGTGCCTTGGATGGTACAGTCAACCAAAAAGGTTCCCATTCAGTCTGGTATTGATGACCCATTGGGGTGTCCACTGAATATACTCCTTGACGTTCTAGCCACATCCACCAAATCATCAATGTTCTCCAACATGCTGTATTTGGACCTGACGGGGAAAGCCAATGCAATAAATATGGTTTTCAAACCAAACAGTACCACTTTGTTTAAGAAGTGTTTGAAGCCAGCTGGTATCAGTGTCTGCAACACGCAGGAAGAAAATAACAAGTGAGGGTCATAGGGTACTGTGTAATGCCAAAAAAATTGTGAAAATTTGCAGCATCTCTTTCCAAAAGTGTATCACATAAGGACAATGCCAGTACATGTGTGCCAAAGTGGCTGAAGATTTTCCACATTTCAGACAGCTATCTGTTGTTAGTAGTTTAGCTAGGTACACTCTATGTGGGGAAAAGTGCATCCTTTGAGCAAATTTGTACAGCAATTCTTTCAATTCCATGGACACAAGTAGTTTATGCAGACCCAACACATATTGTTTGTAATATTCATGTGTAATTTCACATCTTAAGTCTACTGAGCATTTCTGAGCTAACATGGAGAAATGAAGCTCTGGTATGGAATCCTTCAAATACTGGTGATTATAGGGAAGTGGTAATTTCTGTTGCGCCCCTAGTGTGTATGCTTCGGATAATGTCTCCTACACATCCTCAGTAAAGTCTGTCCATTTTAAAGAATGAAGATAGTGTTGCAATTGTAAGTATCCAACGTAATGAGAAGGATGAAGATTGTAGGTCTGTTGCAAGTCTACAAAGGATTGGAGCTTGCCTTCTTCCATTAGTACATGCGCAAGTATTGTAAGCCCTTACGGGCTCAGAGATTAGATATCCTATGTCCTAGAAATGCAGAGTTATTACATATTCCCTAGCAGATTTTAACACTGAATACGTTTGCAGGACTCCAGCTGGCAAACAAATAGCTGTATGCAATATGTGACTGAAATGTACCCCCTCAACCAAGGAAGTTTCTAACAATGTAACCGAGAAGTCTTCTGTACCACATTACCAGTCATTAATGTGATGCATTCCACTGCCCACAGCCAGATATCTAATGTTTAACATTCCCATTCCCCCATATTCTTTAGGAGTTTGGACCATGGCCAGCAGCATGTTCAGCCTTTAACCCCGCCACAGATAATACTGGAGGAGACGGTGCAATTTATGTTCTTCTTTATAGCGAAAAAATATAGGGAGAATCTGAAAAAGGTAGAGCCACTTTGGAGCTAATATCATATTGAACATATGAGAGCATATCCATTGATATGCTCCCATAATGACAGCGGGTAAGCCTTCCACAGATTTAGCTTTATTTTTGTTTCTTCTAAGAGGGGTGTACACTAGTTTGTAAAGATCAGTAGGTGTGGAAGGTATCCATATACCTAAATATCTAATCCCATCTTCCGCCCAGTTAAAATGGAATTGCCCTTTCACGACTGACGCACCCCTAGAGACAGCGGTAAATCTGTAGATTTACTATAATTAAGGGTAAATCTTGATAGTTAGTATATGTGTCAATAGTATGCAACAAGTGAGGGAGGGTCTCTTCAGGATTAGTTACGAGAACAATGACATCGTCTGCAAAAGCTAATGTTTTGATAGCAAGTCTCCCAATGGTTATCCCGGGTATGTTCTCCTCTGCATTAAGGATCCGCAAAAGTGGCTCCAGGGATATTACAAATAATAGTGGGGATAGAGGACAACCCTGTCTACTGCCTGTTCAGTATTAAATATGTCCGATCTAGTGCCATTCACTAACAATTTTGCCCTGTGGGTGAGTATATAAGGTTGTGATTGCTTGAAGGAACCACCCCTCTAGGCCAATATGGTGTAATACCTGAAAGCAGTGGCGTAGCCAGACCTGACATTTTGGGTGGGCCTGGAGCTAATATGGGTGGGCACTATGTATATAGGTATGATGGATTTCTAAGTAGTCTGCCCAACAGCTGCCATGCATCAATATAAACCACATATATACTTAATAGAAAAGCAGATAGTTGTAATACATTATCCCATATCTTAAACTTGACCAGACATAAGTCTGCAATAATGGCACACATCTCAATACACATGACAGGATCCTGCAATATAATTACAGCAATAGCATAGATCCTTCAAACTTTGCTTTATAACAAATGCCTGATTAAGTAAACGTTGAAGTCTTTTTCACTTCCTCTAGCTCTACTCTATCTCCCTTCTGATGCTGACAAAATAAAATATGGTACATATCCTTCAACTTTACATTATAATATATATGACTTATTAAGCTTTATTAATCAAACATTTAAAATTTGGTAAATATACCTTACATAAGTACATAAGTAGTGCCATACTGGGAAAGACCAAAGGTCCATCTAGCCCAGCATCCTGTCACCGACAGTGGCCAATCCAGGTCAAGGGCACCTGGCATGCTCCCCAAACGTAAAAACATTCCAGACAAGTTATACCTAAAAATGCGGAATTTTTCCAAGTCCATTTAATAGCAGTCTATGGACTTGTCCTTTAGGAATCTATCTAACCCCTTTTTAAACTCCGTCAAGCTAACCGCCCGTACCACGTTCTCCGGCAACGAATTCCAGAGTCTAATTACACGTTGGGTGAAGAAAAATTTTCTCCGATTCGTTTTAAATTTACCACACTGTAGCTTCAACTCATGCCCTCTAGTCCTAGTATTTTTGGATAGCGTGAACAGTCGCTTCACATCCACCCGATCCATTCCACTCATTATTTTATACACTTCTATCATATCTCCCCTCAGCCGTCTCTTCTCCAAGCTGAAAAGCCCTAGCCTTCTCAGCCTCTCTTCATAGGAAAGTCGTCCCATCCCCACTATCATTTTCGTCGCCCTTCGCTGTACCTTTTCCAATTCTACTATATCTTTTTTGAGATACGGAGACCAGTACTGAACACAATACTCCAGGTGCGGTCGCACCATGGAGCGATACAACGGCATTATAACATCCGCACACCTGGACTCCATACCCTTCCTAATAACACCCAACATTCTATTCGCTTTCCTAGCCGCAGCAGCACACTGAGCAGAAGGTTTCAGCGTATCATCGACGACGACACCCAGATCCCTTTCTTGATCCGTAACTCCTAACGCGGAACCTTGCAAGACGTAGCTATAATTCGGGTTCCTCTTACCCACATGCATCACTTTGCACTTGTCAACATTGAACTTCATCTGCCACTTGCACGCCCATTCTCCCAGTCTCGCAAGGTCCTCCTGTAATCGTTCACATTCCTCCTGCGACTTGACAACCCTGAATAATTTTGTGTCATCGGCGAATTTAATTACCTCACTAGTTATTCCCATCTCTAGGTCATTTATAAATACATTAAAAAGCAACGGACCCAGCACAGACCCCTGCGGGACCCCACTAACTACCCTCCTCCACTGAGAATACTGGCCACGCAATCCTACTCTCTGCTTCCTATCTTTCAACCAGTTCTTAATCCATAATAATACCCTACCTCCGATTCCATGACTCTGCAATTTCTTCAGGAGTCTTTCGTGCGGCACTTTGTCAAACGCCTTCTGAAAATCCAGATATACAATATCAACCGGCTCCCCATTGTCCACATGTTTGCTTACCCCCTCAAAAAAATGCATTAGATTGGTGAGGCAAGACTTCCCTTCACTAAATCCGTGCTGACTTTGTCTCATCAGTCCATGTTTTTGTATATGCTCTGCAATTTTATTCTTAATAATAGCCTCCACCATCTTGCCCGGCACCGACGTCAGACTCACCGGTCTATAATTTCCCGGATCTCCTCTGGAACCCTTCTTAAAAGGAAGACTTCTTCCTTTTCTACCTACTATGGAATTTGTCGCATATAGAGAACATAGCTAGAATGTTTCCTCTTATAGCTTTCCATAGGAAAAATGTATTTAAATTCAGGTATCACCTCAATAATAGCAACACAAAATCCCTTCACCTCCAGGTACTTTGTGAAGTAAGAGAAAATCCTGCAAAGAAACTTCTTAGAGTCTATGTTGCAAACTTTAACCAATTCTGAATACAAATGCCAATAACAGTACCTTTAAAAAGGCAGCAGTGAATACACACAACAGCAATACGCATCTCATTGGAAAGGCCAGACAAGTCAGACTCCTAGATCCCCCACACAAACTACATGCCAGCAAAATCTCTCACCTGCTGGATCACATGCAGAACACAGACCAACCCTCATCAATTATAGAATTAAGGACCAAAAATCAGAAATTGTCTTGTAGCCTGGCATCAGTCCTTCGCTTCCTTACCCCCCTAACCATCCTTGTAGCCTGGCATCAGCCTTTCCCTTCCCTATCCCACCATGATCCAGCCCTTCTACTCTACCCCCACTATCCATTCCCATAGCCCAGCATCAGTCCTTCCCTTCCCCACCATCCATCTGATAACTAGGCATCTGCCCCACCCCTCCCTGCACGCAGCCTAGCATTAGCCCTGTCCTACCCCCTTACCCATAACTCCCTAGTATGGCATCCCCTCACCCCCACCTAGAAACCTGCCCACATTAAATATAAAGCTTTTAAATAATAACAATATTATTATTATTTTAACCTGGGCACTGCAGAGACTTCCCCACCCAAAAACCCACCAACATAAAAAAATACAACTTTTTTTTTTAACTTGGGCATTGAGCCCACCCCCATCCAAAAACACATTTAAATTTGTTGGTGGGTTTCTGGGTGGGCTCGTCACTGTCTAGGGGGGGAACTCCTCACTCTCCCCTCCGCCCCCCATGCGAGCATTTAAGGCATACCTTTGTTGGCAGGGATGCTGACTATCTTTCTCTTTTGATCTAGGCACAGGAAAAAAAAAGATTTTAAATGCTCCCAGGTTTCAACCTAATTCATGTTTAATGTGGGAATATAAATGTTATAAATAACTTAAAACAAGTAAATAAATAGATAGAAACTCTGGATGTTGAGCACCTGATTCTCATAATATGATATCTATTTTAGTGGCTCTTTCCAGGAGAAAAAAAATCTCTACATGAATACAATAGTGCTAGTGTGTCCCTATAACCTGCCCCTCCTCCAAATGACACACTAATTACGATTTATAACAATTTACTATTCTACCTATGAAAAACTGGCATGTTTGAACATATAAGTGAGATTAAATAAACATGCTACCAACATTAAAGAAGGACAACATGGAGCAGCAGCTCAAAGGACTGCTTGCTTTGTTTGGGATGATGGTAGGGGAAAGAGACAAACCTCTGAGGAATCCTGACTAGATCCATGCATAAAGGTGGAAGCAGGAGGTATATCGCAAGTGATAAAACACACAAAGCAGTCATGGCATGCAAGTTTCTGAAAGCTGCATGAAAACAAACAGTACTCTATCTTAACTAGCAGTGCAATTGCCCCAGGATATTTATCAAAGAATGTTTGTATACAGGTTGTAAAAGAGAGCTCCGTAATCAAACACTCAGGTATGCTTTTTCAAAACCCGAGGTTGACAATAGTCCCAGACCATTTCAGCAATGGCGGGAATCCTGACACTTGGAACCTCTTCGCTTTTGAAAGCAGGGTACAAGATTAACATATCTAACCTCTTTGACCGGTACTTCGGTGGCCTGAAGGCTGAAGCAAAAACCTTGAGCTGCAAACCTCATGCTTGTGGCAGGCAAAACAAAAAACAGTATGAAACCATGTGCAGGGCCGTAGCCCTGCACGTGCTGCTGCCGGCTTCCTTCCTCCTCCCTCCCCTCAGGATTTAACTTCCCATTTCTTTAAAAAATAACAAACAGCTCTGGCAGCCGGTGTGAGCCAGCTCATCATCACACCACTGTACCTCCAGCCGAGCTGCAACACTGGTGGCAGAAATTTCCTTGTGACACCGGTCTGCATGCCCCAGGGAACGGAGGTAAGGCAAGGCAGGCAGAGAGCTCCTGTTTTTTTTGTTTTTTTTTTTTGCTGTGTGTGTGGCTGTGAGCAGAGCCAATGAGGCTGGAGCCCTGGCAATTTCCTTAAGCCTAAGACAGAATTGATTGGTGGATCAGGCGAAACTGGGTGGGTCTGGGCCCACCCAGGCCCACCCATAGCTACGCCCCTGCCTGAAAGAGATATTGCCACTGCACTTGATCGAACACCTTTGTGGTATCTAAACTAATTGTTAAAGCTTGTAAGTCCCTAGTCCTGCAGTAAAACACCGCGATGAGGATCTTCTGCAACTTATGTAAGGATTGTCTATGTTTTACAAACCCTGCCTGCTCCGGCCCTATTATGTCATGTAGCCAAAATCTGGGCCAGAAGTTTAATGACAATATTTAGTAGAGATATTGAATGATATGAGTCTGTATGCTCTTTCGGTTTCCTAGGTTTAGGGATCAGGGTAATAAGAGCTATATTAGCATATTTATTTATTTATTTGTTGCATTTGTATCCCACATTTTCCCACCTTTTTGCAGGCTCAATGTGGCTTACATATTACCCGAATCCGATCTGAACAAATACATGGTATGAATGAATACAAGGTGATATTGTGGTAGATAAGGTACATGTATGGTAGGTACAATTGGAGGGAATTTAGGGAGGGAGGGAGGAGGAGTCAGGTAATGTAATACAGCGGAAAAGCTCCTGAGTTCACTATATTGTGCTGATAGTCTAATAAAGGACCCAAAATCTGTAACTGCAATATTTTATAAAACTCTCCCGTAAAACCATCTGATCCAGGAGCAGTATTCGAACTTAGCTTCTTAATGGCCTATTGCAGCTCTGTAGTGGGCCATTTAATCTCTGTATAATGTTATCTGATAACCTAGGCATACAAGCTTGATGTAAAAATTTAGTAATAAAAGAAGGATCTACCCAGGGTCCTCCTTGATACAAATCTTGAAAATGGTGAGTGAAGGCCTGCATAATTTGTGAGTGAGTGTTGACTACATTTAAAAAAAAAAAAGTTTGGATAGCTTCCTAAAAAAAAGTCCATAAATCATTATTAAAATGGACTTGGGAAAAATCCACTGCTTATTTTTAGGATATGCAGCACAAAATGTATTGCACTGTTTTGGGATCTTGCCAGGTACTTGTAACCTGGATTGGCCACTGTTGGAAACAGGATGCTGGGCTTGATGGACCTTCAGTCTGTCCCAGTATGGCAATACTTATGTACTTAAGATAATCTGAGGAATGAAACCACCCTGCTTCCTCCCCACAACTTCACTATTCTGGCCAACATTTTGCACGACTTATTCCCATATATAGAGTATCAGTATTTCTGATAAATTGTACTTCTGTAAGTTTGTTCCTGAATAAGTGTGTTGAGGGCCACTTGAGCAGCTTAATAAGTCTCCTTAGCCCATTCGTAGAATTACATATGTATTCTGCTTTAGCGGATTTTAGTTGGTTTTCCAGTGTCTGAATCCCAGGAGCTAGTCTCTTATGGTGGGCTGCTACATATGCAATAATCTCTCCCCTTAACACTGCTTTTACAGCTTCCGAAAAGAGATCCGTGGTATCCAGATGTTCCTTATTAGTTTTTAAATAAGTGTCCCATTTAGTTTGTAGATGTTTATGGAATTATTCATTGCGTGCCAAGTGCGTGGGGAACCACCAACCTGCAGATATACGAAAAATAGGTTATAATTATTATTAGCATTTGTATCCCACATTTTCCCACCAATTCGCAGGCTCAATGTGGCTTACATTTGCTGTAATGGCGATTGCCATTTCCGGGTCACAGAATACAAAAGTCGCTGCATTAAGGTGCATGCATACGTGGTAGAGAGGAATACGTACATTGTGGTAGTGCATATTAATTTCTATGTGATAAATAGGAATGTAACATACATTAGGTCATCGACTGTAGAGAAATCATTCAACATAAGGGTTAAAGTGAAACTATATTCAGCATAAGGGTTAAAGTGAAAGAGGTCAGTCAGTCAAGTGATAAGAGTTCGGTTTTTCTAGTTCATGTGTAGTCTTTATTATTATGTATTGAGGATGAATATTATTGGTATGCCTTCTTGAATAGATCAGTTTTCAGTAGCCTTCGGAAGATAGTTAAATCTTGCGTTGTTTTAATGGCCTTCGGTAGTGCGTTCCATAGTTGCGTGCAGATGTAGGAGAAACTAGTTGCGTATATGGATTTATATTTTAATCCTTTGCAGTTGGGGTAGTGGAGATTGAGGAATGAGCGTGCTGATCTTTTTGTGTTCCTATTGGGCAGGTCTATAAGATCTGACATGTAGGCCGGTGCTTCCCCGTGAACGATTTTGTGGACCAAGGTGCAGACTTTGAAGAGTTAAAGAGTGATCAGACACTGCCTCTGACCCAATCCTCACCTCAGTAACCACTGTGAATAAAGAGGAGGATATAAATATGTAATCTAACCCAGTAAGGGTGCCATGTGCCCGGATCTGTGTGAAAAATCTGCCTCAGTGGGATGTAGCAACCTCCAGGTATCTACTAAATCCAGGGAAATACAGAAGTAAGACTCTGTGAACAGGGCAACTATATGTCCCCTAGTAACAGGTAACATGTCCACCCTCTGATCAAATAATAGATTCATATCACCAACTACTATCAACCACTTCCCCAAATAAGGAGACAATATTTGTAATAAAAAAAGGATAAAAGGTTTTATCAAATAGGGTTGGGGCACCATAAGATGAAGTACCCTACCTTGTAACCAGAGTTTTAATAAGAGATATCGCCCTTCAGGGTCCATAGCCAACACTTCTGCAGTGCTGGCCAAGGTTTGATTAAGCAGGACTGCTACACCGCCCTTCTGAGCAGGAGAAGATGCATTAAAGACCTCTCCAACCCAACCTTGTTTCAACTTTAGATGTTTCCTGCAAGCATGCTATGTCTTGATCGGTGCCTCCACAATGCCATCAGGATTTTTATGCGTTTGATCGGTGATGTAATACCTCCCACATTCCAGGACACTAAACGGCAGTCAGCAGCAGACATCAACTAATCTCAAACAAGGAAAGATTCTTCAGGAGTACATGCCATTTAAGGGTCAGGGTGCCCAGCCTCCACCCCATCCCCCAGCTACAGTTGCATGATTCCTCCACCGGACCCAGACAGTAATACAGAATATTGAAATTGCCCGTGACTGCAAATCTTTATGATACCCCCCAACACTAACTCCAGTGTCTGAAGTACACATCTACTTAAAAGTACCCACACAATCAAAAATTGGTACATCGTTTGTAGTACACAAAATTCCCTTTTCCTCCCAGAAACCCATTGCCCACCCTCCCACTCTACTACCGCCCACATATATTACCAGACACCTTATAATGTGACAGTAAATAAGGAGTCATATTAGAGACACAGGTCCCAAATCCCCCCTCCCCCCCCCCCCACACACACTTTCATCTTTTAGCGCTGTCAGACCCACTGTCAGCTTTTAGACATCAGTTAACAATATTATCCCACACAAAACATTGACTACCACATACTCAAATCTCTGTTGATGTCCTGCTAGCAAGCTACCTCCAACAAGTGATCAAATCTCATCAATGATTATCAGCAGTGCTAGAAGTTCCTGGTGATAAATCTTGCAAACTCTGCACCTTTGCTTTTGCCGCTTCAAACGTATCATAGGTTGACCACTGTCCGTTCAAACATATCTTCAAAATAGTTGGGTATAAGAACAGAAAGTGAATATTTTTCTTAGCTAGTGCTGCGCAGAGAGGTGTAAACTTCTGACGCTTCTTGTAGAGATATTGAGTAATCCTTTTTGAATTTGGCCAAGGACTGCATGATCTTTTCCCAACCTTTGGGTTTCCTCTGTTGAGAAAGAGCATGTTAGTCCAGTCATGAGCCTAGTATAGCTTTTAGGCCAAGGCCTAGGATGGACCAAACAGGTACTATACACGACCTCAGCTACCAATCCCTGCACACACACACATGCAACCAATCTTGCACTGTCAGAAAGGGGAAGATAGGGCATACAGGCGGGCCTCACGGCCTATCAGGAACCAATTCAGTCAGAAGTCAAGCATGCGGGCCTTACGGCCCACCTGGAACCGAGTCATACTTAGGGAGGGGAGAAAGAGACTAAGCGAGGTGTTCCCCCCCCCTCCCCCCGGGGACCGGAGCACCAGCAACACCCTCGGTGCTGGCAATCAAGGAGAAAAGGTAGCATAAACAGAAACACAACAAGTGAGGGACTGATAAGATACTGTAGGCAGAGACCCTCAGCAAAACAGGGAAGGGAAAAGTCAGCAAAAGGGAGAGCGGAGCCTAACACACACACTAGCACAGAAAGGGACAGTGCTCAGGACAGTAAAGGAAGTACTGAAACAGTTACCAAGGGAAGACTGCAATAAACAGATAACTGCCATAGGCAGAGCAGCTCTGCAGACAAAGGGTTAAACCCAGCTCAGCACACAAACAGAAACCAGAGGCAGGGAATACTGCAGACAACGGGGAAGCAGAGAAGCTCTGCAGACAAAGGGTTAAACCCAGCTCAGCACACAAACAGAAACCAGAGACAAGGAATACTGCAGACAACGGGGGAAGCAGAGAAGCTCTGCAGACAAAGGGTTAAACCCAGCTCAGCACACAAACAGAAACCAGAGGCAGGGAATACTGCAGACAAGGGGTTAATGGGGAGTGCAAAGAAAAACAAACAAACAACCCCCTGGGACAGAAACAAAGGGCAGGACCAGACAGGCAAAAAAAAACACAACACAAAGGGAACTCTTAAGGAAGGGAAGCAAACAAACAACCTGGAACAGAAGGAGAAGTAACTCACCACACCGCACCAGAGCTAAACAGAGATCCCCAGGTGTAGGGAGAGAGGTAATTAGACACACACAGACAGAGACAGAGCAATAGAAAGCTGCAGCCAGGGAGGGAGTAACAACTCCACACGAGCACGGAGCTAACAGCTCAACTAGAGCAAAGGAAGGCTTCAGATTTGGAGTAAACGCCAAAGCAGGGGTTGATGGGAGAGGTGAGCTTAAGTAGACAGACTGACATCAGCTCAGCCCCTGACCAATCAGGAGCAGTTCCAAGCATTCCCCTGCCTGACTAGCAGAATTCTGACAGAATCATAACAGAACATATGTCTGCATAGCCCTGCAAACCAGGTCAAGCAGATTAGAGCCGTTGACTGGCTACCCCTTGAATACAATGGTTCTGGTGTCTGGGTAGCTTATCAAGCAACACGTTTGTGTTTTTTCCTATGACACACGCTAAATCCTTTTAACAGTTCCTAAAGAACTGAGTCGGATGATCCATTATTATCTATCAGTGTCTCCATCTGTTTACAACTCTATTTGGGTAGATAAAGGTTCATTTTTTTCTCTCTCTTTTCATTTCACTCTATTTATTTCTTGGGAACCTGGAGGACCTCTTAAATGATCGAGTTGCCAGCTAGAGACCAATTATATCTTTTCAGTTTACTGCATTGCCGATAAGGCTCTTAATCAGCAGCCAGGCAAAACATAGCAGGGGTCCGATAAACCCTCCAAACAGTGTCACCAGCTTCTTCCTTGCTCTAAGAGGTGCCCTTTTGTCCCTGAGATTCTTTATTGCATGCAGTTGTCTTTTCAAGATGTTGATTTGATACTGTGATAATGGTATGTTACCTTTCAGAGCATTTAGGGAGACCTCAGCTATAACCGCTATTAAGTCATTTGAAGGATAGGCTTTCTCTACCCAGGTGAGGCCTGAACTAATAGTTATAAAAGCTCCAGGTTCCTCTTGATGTGGTTACATGTTGTCTGAAATAGCACGATTTGTGTTTATGTGTAGAATAAACAACCATAAACATAAACATGGAAAAACAACAGTTAATTACTTTTTTAATACGTGATCTCTATTTTTTCACGGTACATGACCGTCAAAGGTGGGAGAAAGATGTTCATCCTCAATCTACAAGTCTCAGGTGTCATTATGTTCAAATCCACAACAAGATAGCCGTACGATTTTTTTGGTAGCATCCTCAAAGGCTTCAAGAAAGGAGTGTGACTTGCCTGGGTACATTTGTCTGGTGAGAACTGCTATTTGCTAATTATCCCATGGATTCTTAAAAAGCACTATATATTTTGTATTTATGGTAATAGTGCAACTTGTTCTGCCTTGGCACAAAATGTACAGGACAATATAGATAATACTCAAATTTCTGTAGTGCTTGTATTTGGTAAAAGCTTTTTCAAGTTCATCATTTTTATAAGAAGACTCCATAAAATCATCTAAAATGAGCAGATTTACTTTATGGAGCGGAAGCAACTGATCATTGTTAACGTTACAGGTAGTGAATCCATAAAGCATATAAACAAATACTGGTTTGACAATTCTTTATATATAGGTTGCCAAAACCAGATGATTTGATTAGGCTTAACAGTGAATGAATAATCAGTGTATTCTAACAGCTTTTTTTAAACAAAGAAACTTTTACTACTGTTGATGGAACCTGATATGATGAAAGCGAAAGGATGAACCAATGTACATGGAACTCTTCAGTATCCATAGGGGCTGCGCAAACTAGCACAAAACCCCTTTTTTTTTATTTTCAAGTGTGCCTCCCTCTTCAGACATAAAAAGAGGATTATTTTATTTTATTTTGTTGTGCACAGTGATGACCCTGAAGAGGCAGTGCCTGATTTTTTAAAAGGCAATGGTTATGCTTTTCTTCCTCACTCAAATTCACCTACACAAAAAAAAAATGATGTTTTGTATGTGGGATCTTGTAGTTCAGTTTTTTACACGCCACTTGCAATGCTTACAGGAAAAAAATGAATGGAGATTTTAATTTGTCTTTTAAATTACACAGTCACACTTAAACGTTATTTCTCATGACAGCATCAAATTGCCTCTCTCCCTCACACAAACTCACAAAATAAAGCTGTTTTTCTGCATAGAAAGAATAACAGTACTTTTGCTGAGTTCGACAAAATATTTTATTTTGCACCAGACAGGAGTGACCTCATGATGAAGGGATTTGCAGAGGGGGATGGGGTGGAGTTACCCTCCTGCCTGCTGTGGCTTATGACTATTGTATTGCTAGGTGTGAGAGAGGAGACCCTGTTTGTGACAAGGGCATTCTAATGAGCAAGGGCATTGCAGGGGTGGCATGGGGAAGAGGGAGCCCCACCGGCCTGTGTGCTTGAAAAAGGATCAGTTTGCTCTCAGCCTTTTAAGTTATTGACAGCATGAGTTGTCAAGGAGAAGCAGTGCCTGAATGTCTTACATTCTCTAAAATCAAACAGCTTGCAGGCAAGTAAACCCAGAGAAATATTGTAAAATGTATTTTTTTTCATGTACAGAATGAACAGATGTACTTTTTTTTTCTTTTGCAAAAGCGGCTTGCAGGCAAGTAAACCCAAAAAGATACTGTAAAATATATCATATGTACTTTTGCAAAGTAAGTGCGTGTGTGTGTATAAAGAGAACAGAGATAATGAGGGTGTTTCAGCATTTATAAATCAAAAAAACATTAAGACGATCACATGGCGAGAAGCAAAATAGAGAAGGAATAGCTGTACTTTTCATAGAAGCACCCTTAGAGGGGCATAATCGAAAGGGGCACCCAAGTTTTCCTGAGGACGTCCTCGCAGGATGTCCTGGCGAAGGGGAGGGGAAACCAGTATTATCGAAACAAGATGGGGGTCCATCTTTCGTTTCAATAATACAGTTGGGAACGCCCAAATCGCGAAATTTAGGTCGACCTAAGAGATAGTCGTCCCCGATTTTCGGCGATAATGAAAACCGAGGATGCCCATCTCAGAAATGACCAAATCCAAGCCCTTTGATCGTGGGAGGAGCCAGCATTCATAGTGCACTGGTCCTCCTCACAGTGGCGTTCCTAGGGGGGCTGACACCTGGGGCGGATTGCCGATGCGCCCCTCCCCCCCGAGTGCAGCGCCCCCCCCGGATGCAGCGCGATCTGCCTCCCTTCTGCGTGTTGAACAGTCTCTGCAGCCGCCCGCACGAGCCCCATCCGTGAGCCGCCTCCAGCACCTCTGCACTCCCTGCTCCCGCCGCTGCAGCTGTGCTCAATGAAAAGCAGGCGGAGGGCGGGAAAGGGCTGAAACCGGCCAATCCCAACAGCCCGGAAGCTACCACCGGCCTCCTCGCAGGGAGAGGTTCTGCTCACCGTCCGCCTGCTGCTGCACGGAGATGGGGGGGCTACCCTTCAGGGGGCTTCACATCGGCTCACGCCATTGGATGCTGCTTTGCTTTGTCCTTTGGAAAGGGGAGGAGTGGCCCAGTGGTTAGGGTGGTGGACTTTGGTCCTGGGGAACTGAGGAACTGAGTTCGATTCCCACTTCAGGCACAGGCAGCTCCTTGTGACTCTGGGCAAGTCACTTAACCCTCCATTGCCCCATGTAAGCCGCATTGAGCCTGCCATGAGTGGGAAAGCGCGGGGTACAAATGTAACAAAAACAAAACAAAACATGCAGACGTGGGCAGCTTTTCTGACACAGCTGAAGCACACGAGAAGGAAGGAAGCGCAAAAGCACCCCCCCCCCCGTGAAAGAACGCCCCCCCCCCCCCCGGGTGCACGCCGCTGTGGGGGGGGGGGGGGTGCCGCGCGCGCCTGTCCGTCATTCGTTCCATGCTCCCTCTGCCCCGGAACAGGAACCTGTTCCGGGGCAGAGGAAGCATGGAACGAACGACGGACAGGCACGCACGGCACCTCCCCAGCGGCGTGCACCCGGGGTGGACCGCCCCCCCCTTGGTACGCCACTGCCTCCTCACATGCCAAGACACTAACCAGGCACCCTAGGGGGCACTGCAGTGGACTTCAGATATTGCTCCCAGGTGCATAGCTCCCTTACCTTGTGTGTTGAGCCCCCCAAAACCCACTCCCCACAACTATACACCATTACCATAGCCCTAAGGGGTGAAGGGGGGCACCTACATGTGGGTACAGTGGGTTTCTGTACCACCACAAGTGTAACAGGTAGGGGGGGATGGGGCTGGGTCAGCATGCCTGAAATGCACTACACCCACTAAAACTGCTCCAGGGACATGCATACTGCTGTCATGAGCTGGGTATGACATTTGAGGCTGGCATAGAGGCTGGCAAAAATATTTAAACATTTCTTTTTGAGGGTGGAAGGGGGTTAGTGACCACTGAGGGAGTAAGGGGAGGTCATCCCCGATTCCCTCCGGTGGTCATCTGGTCATTTAGGGCACATTTTTGTGGCTTGGTCGTGGCTGCTCCTTGTGATCTTGGGCAAGCCACTTAACCCTCCATTGCCTCAGGTGCAAACTTAGATTGTGAGCTCTCCTGGGACAGAGAAATATCCAGAGTACCTGAATGTAACTCACCTTAAGCTACTACTGAAAAAGGTGTGAGCAAAAATCTAAATAAATAAATAAATAAATAAATAAATAAATAAAGGACCAGGTAAAATCGTCCAAGTGTTCATCAGGGACGCCCTTCTTTTTTCCATTATCGGTTGAGGATGCCCATGTGTTAGGCACACCCCAGTCCCACCTTCGCTATGCCTCCGACACGCCCCCGTGAACTTTGGTCGTCCCTGCGACAGAAAGCAGTTGAGGACGCCCAAAATCGGCTTTCGATTATGCCAATTTGGGCAACCCTGTGAGGACACCCATCTTGTGATTTCTGTCGAAAGATGGGTGCCCTTCTCTTTCGAAAATAAGCCTGATAGAGACAGAAATGCCAAGGGCGGCCCATCCCAAAGCTGGAGATTTACCACCATTATGGATAATTGAACGCCAATTAGTGAGGTGTTTCTTACAGAACACAGGCATGTCTAACATCAGTTCTGGCATATTTACATTACAAAAACTGACATAGGCTAATCCAATGATTTTCAACCTTTTTCATCATATGGCACACTTACAAGGCGCAAAATTATCAAGGCACACCACTGGAATCTAACCTATACCCGCTGATCCATTCCATCCCCACAAGTAATATCCTCCATCCACACCCATACCTGTAACCTTCAGCAGTAGTCATTTCATTTAATTATGCTACTGAAATACATTGGACCAATATACCTGCTACTGGAAACTGGAGCAAGACGGACTGTTACAGATTCCTACACAGGCACCACATACCAGCTGAATCCTTTACCTCAGTTGCAGATGCAGAACATGACTCTGACCTGATACAAAATAGGGAACCGCAAAAAATATGTAGACAAAAACTGAAAGAAGAGATACCAGACTCTGCATATCATGCAACACCAGAAAAATAGAAAAAAAATCATGTCCTACTGTAGTGTGTAAAATAAAGCCGACAGATGTAAATTCTCAACACTGGCATAGTTCAGTCACTAAACTGAAAATAAAATCATTTTTCCTACCTTTGTGGTCTAGTAATTTTATTATTCCAATCATCTTGTTCACAATCTTTGGTTCTGCTTTCCTCTGTCTGTGCTCTTAACTGAGTTTCCAGAACCTCCTTTCCATTTGCAGTTTCTTTTTTCACCTCCTGCCCTATGTCTGTTTGGCAATGATCTTTCGCATTCAGCTTTCATCAATTTCTCTGCCTCCTTCTCAAATCTATCTCGTTTTTCCTTTCTCTTCCCTTCATGTGTAGCCTGTCTCCCCTCTTCCCTTTATATACAGCATGTCTCAGCCACCTCTTCCTTTCATGTTCAGCCTGTCTCCCCTCTTCCCTTCCCTTATGTGCAGCATGTCCCCCCTTTTCCCTTCCCTTATATGCAACATGTCTCCTCTCTTTCCTTCCTTTTATGTGTAGCATGTCTCCCCTCTTCCCTTCCCTATATGTGCAGCATTTCACTCATTTTCACTCTATGGTAATGTCTCTCCTCCTCCTTTTTTTCCTGCAGGTCCTGGAACCTCTCTCCTTCTCCACCACCAAGTCCAGCACTCCTTTCCCTCTCCATGCCCCATCTCTTCACCCACCTCATTGGATCTCTTTCTTCCCTAACTGACCTCCCTGTCCTGCACATCCAGGTTTGCCTTTCCATTTCTTCTCTCTTGTCTTCTTCTTTTCCTTCTCTACATCTGTCTGCCACTGATATATGTTTTTTTTCCACTTTTCTTTTCTCTGCCTTTATATTTACCTATTTTCTTTCTTTCACCCCACCGGCTTTTCCCATCTCCCTCTCATCCCCTCTCCAGCATTCCCCTTGCTCTCTTTGTCTCTCTCGTTAGTTCTCCATTTCATAGTAACATAATAGATGACAGCAGATAAAGACCTGAACAGTCCATCCAGTCAACTCAATATCTTCTGTACATTCCCTCTCAGCCCTCATCTACCCTGCACTGTATCTCATCCCCTCACCAGTCCTAACTCCATCCCTGTCTCTCTGTTCTTCTTTTGCCTCCACACTATGCTTTTAATCTCTTACTTTCGACCCCACTCAGATTGCCTCTCTTTCACCACCTTTTTAACTCCATTTCCATCCTCATTCAACCCCTTCAGAGACCAATCCTCTTCCTCCAA
This sequence comes from Microcaecilia unicolor, assembly GCF_901765095.1. Taxonomy (NCBI): domain Eukaryota; kingdom Metazoa; phylum Chordata; class Amphibia; order Gymnophiona; family Siphonopidae; genus Microcaecilia; species Microcaecilia unicolor. The sequence goes on from NC_044034.1 coordinate 235,013,811, forward strand.
TACCCCTCCTCAGGACCCCCATCCCTTTTCAATGCCTAGTCTCTCTCCAGTAATCAGTTATCTCACACTGAATATTAGCGATTAGCTGGGCAAGCACTTTTTAACTGGCCAGGAGCCACTCCTGGCTAGTTAAATAATGCTGAATATCGGACCCTGTATTTATACCAAGAGAATGAACTTTTAGCAACAGACAGATATATGCTAATTTCTACATTTTAAGGACTAATCCTAGCTCTGGGCTGGAAGAAATCATATCATGCAGAAAGGTAACCAACATGCTATTGAATTTCTTAACTATCCCTGATAGAATAGGGTCATATGGAGCCACTGTTGATTTTAAGCATTGAAGACTGTGTGATTGCAAGGGAAAATACAGGATTAAAAAAATGATACTGCCTAGGCGTCTTTCATCCAAAGGTGAATGAGAAAATCATGCATGCAGTGCAGGAATCTGAGAGGAACCTATACTAGATATTCCATGTTGTACTTGGGTACCTTGATGATGACTGAAAACAATAGATTTTTGAAGAGATTGAATCTTATTTGAGAAATAGGACTTTAAATCTCTAGCAGTTAGAGTAGAGGTGGTAGGCTCCGATTGAGAAGAATTACCTGTAAGATCCCTAACAATGTTGTGCAGCTTAGTGACGTTAGGTGCCTTAGCTGTGAGGAAAACAATGCTTCTTTGATGTTTTAATCTCCTTTCTATATAAATACAGGGCTTTTTTGGATGGGGTACTTGGGGGTACTGAGTACCGGCACCTTTTCCATTGTCTGCTAAAATTGACCCTTGGTCCCCAAGTTTTAATGAAAGAGCTCAGGCTCTACACCCTAATTCTGCCTTGTCATAGATTCTGTGACTGGTTACAGGGGGCCTGGCTATTATGGTGTGGGTCCCTCAGTGATCACCCCACCCCTGAAGGGTGACCTGGCATTTGAGTACTGGCACCTTTTTTGCTAGAAAAAACGCACTGTATAAATATGCCAAAGATTTATAAGCGGATATGAGATCGTTAGTATGGAATTTTCTCTATTTATATGCTTGAGTTGACGGAACTGTTTTTTTTCAAGAGACACATTTTAGGAGTATACCACGAGGGACATTTTCGATATGACATCTAAGTCCGATTTTGGATGTTTTGCATAAAACATCCAAAATCCGAATAGAAAAGTAGGACTTTTTCAAAAAGGGAAAATGTCTATCTGTTTTTTTTTTTTTTTTCAAAAATACTAATTTGAACAAGGTTTTCTGATTTGGACGTTTTGTTTTTTGGGCCATTTTCGTGACCCCCCCCCCCCTGAATAGGTACAAAATGTAGAGGTTCATGCAATTGGGATGTAGGAGGAGCCAGAATGTTTAGTAGACTGGTCCCCCAGACATCCCAGGAGAGCAATGGGGCTCTCTAGAGGGCACTTCTGTGCACTTCATATAAATGCTTCCAGGTACACATCTCACTTTTGCTCCCTTATCTTGTCCCCTGAGCCCTCCAAAACCCACCCAAAACTCACTGCCCCCCCCCCCCCGTACTCCACTATAATAGCCCATATGGGTGAAGGGGGCACCTACATGTGGGTACAGTAGGGTTTGGTGACCTTGGGAGGGGGGTCACAGTTTCCACCACAAGTGTGAGAAGTAGAGTGAGATTGGAATCTAAGCAGTGGTGTGCTGGAGCAGGCTCTCACAGGCTCGCAAGAGCCGGTTGTTAAGTTTTTAAGAATTTTGGGAGCCGGTTGTTAAAGTAGGGCCCTCCATGGCTACTTTAACAACTGGCTCCCAAAATGTGGGCTTGGGCCCCTACTGAATTATCTTTTACTTTGCTGGTGGGGATGCTGAGCCCTGCCAGCCAAGTAAAGACTACTGCTGCTCCCCGCTCCTTATTTCCAGCTCTGGGCAGCAGGCTGGGACTTCTCGAGCATGTGAGAGAAGTTCCAGCATGCTGCTCAGAGCAAGACGGGAGTGGTGGCAGTCCATTTACTGGCTGCCAGCAAAGGTATGCCTAGCGTGCCCGCACGAAGGGAGGGAGGAGAGAGAGGCAAGTGTTGTTCCCCCCCCCCCCCCACCCCGGCCACCCCTGGGCCTTCCAACTGCAGAGCTGGCTACGTCCGGAGAAAGAGCCTGTTGTTAAAAATTTACCAGCACACCCCTGAATCTAAGTCCCCCACTGTATACTGTACCAACCACTACACTACTCCTGAGGATGGTATGCTGCTCTAATAGACCTGACTTTAACATCTGTAGCTGTCATACAGGCTTGTAAGACAAATTTTTATTCACATTGTTTTGAGGTGGAAGGGGGTCAGTGACCACTGGGGGTTATTGGGGGTCACCCCTGATTCCCTTCAGTGGTCATCTGGTCATTTAGGGCACCTTTTTGTCTCTTATTCATTCTGAAAACAGGTCTACATCAAAACATCTTGGTTTTAGTCCTGGATGTTTTTGTTTTGCTCCATTATGGCTGTAAAACGCCTTTGAAACGCCCCAACACATCCCCTTGTTATTTGAATGCACTTCTGACGGAATTCATAGAAAAATGTCTGAAAATAGGTTTTGAAAATACTGATTTGGACATTTTTGTGAGAAAAATGTCCAAATGCTGCTTTATGCCACTTTTTAGACAATTTTTCTCTTTCAAAAATGAACCCCCATGGCTCTTGTTTCTTCTTATATGAAATCTTTGTATATAAAGGCATTAGTTTATTAAACTATTATAACTGCAAAAGAGTGTAAATATATCAAAAATCCTAAATGTCACTCTTTTGTTCACTCAATAGTTGGACGTAGGACTTTGACCAAAACTAAATTTTTATATACAAATATAAAATAGCCTCAACAGCCCAGGGAATCTCTCATTAGGACTCCACTGAAATGGCCAACATCATAGGCTCCTACCACCTTCCGAAAAAACTCACAGAAGTAAAAAAACTCCCAAACAATACACACTTACGGGAGAAAAAATTCTGTGAACAAAAAACGGAAGGCGGAGTATCTTACAATATCAAGCAATGATCAAAGTCTCCACACCCTTCTACCGTGAATATTGATGGATCTGAAAAGTTACAGTATCCATTACTGAACTTTCTTGAAAAATAGTGAACTGAAGAGTATCAGGGGCATCAGCCGCAGCACAATTACTATACCAATCACTTATCATATAGCAATGACTAAGAAGCTCAAAAAATCAATGACTTAGCTTAAATTGTTGTATTGTAGCTCCTTTAAAGTCGTGCATAATCCAGATTCACAAATCATGATAGTGGTCTCTCGAGGGGATGCCTTAATCTTAACAGTCACACTTACAAGAAGTTCTTGAGATCAGTATTGATTTCTCATACTGATCTTTCAAGTGGGTCTGAGCTTACAATCTAGCACATTCGCGTTATCCTTTAAGTTTTCTTCAATCATCCTCACTCGCAATGTTATTCAAACTTTCTCGACAGCAAGGGACCCCACTGTTTCGCAACCTTCATTAGGAGAAAAGAAAAAACATTTTTTGTTTTCGGGATTTCTCCTGATGAAGGTTGCAAAACAGTGGGGTCCCTTGCTGTCGAGAAAGTTTGAATAACATTGCGAGTGAGGATGATTGAAGAAAACTTAAAGGATAACGCGAATGTGCTAGATTGTAAGCTCAGACCCACTTGAAAGATCAGTATGAGAAATCAATACTGATCTCAAGAACTTCTTGTAAGTGTGACTGTTAAGATTAAGGCATCCCCTCGAGAGACCACTATCATGATTTGTGAATCTGGATTATGCACGACTTTAAAGGAGCTACAATACAACAATTTAAGCTAAGTCATTGATTTTTTGAGCTTCTTAGTCATTGCTATGTGATAAGTGATTGGTATAGTAATTGTGCTGCGGCTGATGCCCCTGATACTCTTCAGTTCACTATTTTTCAAGAAAGTTCAGTAATGGATACTGTAACTTTTCAGATCCATCAATATTCACGGTAGAAGGGTGTGGAGACTTTGATCATTGCTTGATATTGTAAGATACTCCGCCTTCCGTTTTTTGTTCACAGAATTTTTTCTCCCGTAAGTGTGTATTGTTTGGGAGTTTTTTTACTTCTGTGAGTTTTTTTTGGAAGATGGTAGGAGCCTATGATGTTGGCCATTTCAGTGGAGTCCAAATGAGAGGTTCCCTGGGCTGTTGAGGCTATTTTATATTTGTATATAAAAATTTAGTTTTGGTCAAAGTCCTACGTCCAACTATTGAGTGAACAAAAGAGTGACATTTAGGATTTTTGATTAGTTTATTAAAGGAAGAAGAGAGTGAAACATTTCAAGTATCAACCTGGTGCTCCAATGACAATGAAGCAAAATTGTCAATAGACCAATTGAGTTCCTTTTGGATTGCTTCTATAGAAAGCATCTGTAGATCTCAAACATTTCTCCTATTAGGTACAGGAAGTGAAGGGGAGAGAATAGTATGGTTTGAACAGTTTTAAGAATAGAAAGGGCAGATAGAAAAATTAGACAGAAAGAGTTTGATACAGAAAAGAACAGAATCCAGTATATGACCCGTTGTATGAGTAGATGTAATATATAGCTTAAACAAGAAATATTGTATGAAAGTTAAGAACTCCTTTGACAAGGAGGCAGTGGAGTCATTCAAATGTAAATTTAAGTCACCTAAAGTAATAAGATGTGAAGACTTCAATAGCTACTGGGCAATCAGACTCTGAAACTCATATAAAGAAATCAAGGAAAGTTAAGGAGGGTGGTATACCAAAAGAAAATCCAATTGTAGACAACAATTTCAGGTGGAGCAAACATTCCATTTGTGCATCTAACTGCAAAGGAAAATATGAAAAGCTACTCAAGATGAAAATATGAGAGCCAAGCTTCCATCTCTTTTGTGTACCCTGTTCTTATAAAGATAGGAAAATCCCAATTGGTGTTGCTTGAATAAGATATTTCATCATCTCTTAATATTGATTTGATTAGACATAGAATATCAAGATTATGAGAACGAATGAGATCTTTACGAAGAATATGTTTACCACGCAAAGACTTATCATTGATGAGACCTAAGTTGAGTGACGTGATTGACTGATATGAATAACTGGTAGAAGCAGAGTTGAGAGATATGTTAATCAAAAATCTTACTTGAGTAGAATAGGTATGCAAAATAGGAGCCCCTCCAAAGTTCCAGAGTACTAGAATACAATGAGCTAGCATTTGACCAAAAAGCCACAGGGGCAAAAAGAAGGTAGATGGAAATAAAAGAAGGTCTCTAGATGTATGTATCTGTAAATGCATTCATCGCCACAGTGGGAATTGCGATATGTCAGAATTTTCTACAGGAACTGAACAGCAATATAACATTTATTGACTTCTAATATCCCTAAAAGGGTTCATGCGGTGTACAATAATACAAACAATCACTAATTTACAACGTAATTTTAAGAAGAGTAAAAAATCATCACTAACACTCATAGCATGACTGCAACTCATGACTGATCAAACAAAAACAGTTTTAATCTTCTTCCAAAACAGTTGATAACTTTGTTCTAATCTAATACAAAGGGGAAGTGAATTCCAAAAGGATACCCCCCTGACTGAAACAATGGTGTTAGCAACACTAAAGAGATGCACATTTTGGAAAGAAGGAGGGCAAATTCATTTATGTAATCAATTGATGATTACATAAATGAAGTGAAAGTTTGGTCAGAGAAACAGAAGCTATATTATCAATAATTTGGAAGTACAACCATTCAAAATCTGAAAAAACCCCCAAATGATGTTTCACATAAAATTTGTTAATGGATCAGGAGCCAATAAAGTTTGGCAATATAAGAAGATGTACTGCTGAGTTGCTAAGTCTAAAGGTCAATCTAACTGAGGTATTCTGTATTAATTGTAATTGCCTCAAAAGTTTGGAAAGTAAACCTAGGTAAAGAACATTACAGTAATCTTTCTTCTTCATGTTCAATTGTAAAGCGCTGCGTACGCTTGGTAGCGCTTTAAAAGTGATTTATAGTAGTAGTAGTAGTAATCTAGGTGTGGTAAAATTAACATTTGGACCAATAAATCAAATACTTCTTGGTTAAGATCTTAATAATCATAACTGTTGGGTTTCTGTCAGTTATTTGTGACCTGGCTTGGCCACTATTGGAAACAGGATACTGGGCAAGATTGGACCATTGGTCTGACCCAGTATGTCTATTCTTATGTTCATATGAGAAAGATAACAGCACAATTATGAGGAAAAGGTGAGCACTCAGGGTGTGCATGAAAGAACACAACCTTGCATGGGTATAGTACGTAGGGAGTTGGCTAGATGTTGTAGATCTCCAGTCACCGCACCACTTGAAACCTTGAGGCTGAAGGGCCAGCATGCATATTTTTAAAGTAAACTTATTGCACTTAAACATGGGCGCCTGGAGGTTTTCAACTGAAAGAGGTCTTCTTTTGAAGTTTGGTATGATCGGGAGCCCCTGGTTAAATTGGTGTCACAGTCCTACTATGACTTGGCAACATCTAAGGACCAGGCTGGCCTGTGAGAATGAGGAGGAGCCTGCAGCCGCACGGCCAGCACGCATTGAACCATTTCAAAGATTGGACAGGCCAGCATCTGTTTTGGATGATGTCAGACACTGGACCCAATTTAACCCCACCAATATTTGAAACAGATGCTCAAGCGTCATGTTCAAGTGTACAGCACTGCGTACGTCTAGTAGCGCTAAAGAAATGATAAGTAGTAGTAGTAGTAAATCTGTCCCAACGTTAAAGCTGCAGGTCTTGAGATGTGTCGCTGCTTGAGTCTGTGTGAGCTTGCTTTTCGTCTTGGGTTTGTATGTGTTACCAGCGTAGCGTGTACTGTTCAGTGTAGGTTCGCCTTTAACTCTGTGTTTGCTGAGTAATTCTTAGGCAGCGTGTTGCTGCTCAAGTCTGTGTGAGCTTGTTTTTTGACTTGTGTTTGTCTGTGTTACCAGCGTAGTGTGTACTGTTCGTGTCAGTGTGGGTTTCCCTTTAACCCTGTGCTTGCTGAGTAATTCCTAGGCAGCGTGTTGCTACTTGAGTCTGTGTGAGCTTGCCTTTCACCCAGTGCTTGTGTGTGTTACCAGTGCAGTGTGTGCTGCTTATGTCAATGTGGGTTCCCCTTTAACCTGTGCTTGCTGAGTAATTCCTGGCAGCGTTTTTCTGTTGAGTCTGTGTGAGCTTGCCTTTTACCTAGTGCTTGTGTGTGTTACCTGCGCAGCGTGGGTTTGTCTCTAACCTTGTGTCTGCTGAGTATTCCTAGGCAGCTTGTTGGTGCTTGAGTCTGGGTGAGCTTGCTTTCAGTCTTGTGCTTGTGAGAGTTACTAGTGTAGTGTGTTGCTGCTTGTGTCTGTGTAGGTTTGCCTTTAACCCTGTGTTTACTGAGTATTCCTTTGCAGTGTGTTACTGCTTGTGTCTGAATGGGTTTGCTCTTGGTCTTGTGAGTGAGACCTACACAGTGTGTCACTGTTTGTGTCTGAGTGAGCTTGCCTTTAGTTTTGAACTTTGTGAGTGAGCCCATGCAGCATGTTGTTGCCTGGCTCTGTGTGGGCCTGCCTTTAGCCTTCTGTTTGCTTCTGCCTGCTTCCTGTACACTCTACTTCCTTTTCTTGCCTGCTGTTTGGGTTCCAGTTCGGCCTTGTGACCCGTATGAGTGTCTTGCCTATTTCTTCTGTGTCCTGCTTTTTGGTCCTATTGTGCATGCTGGGCCTTGTGGTCTTGTATTTTTCTTTTGCTGGTGGGGGTTCAGTCTGACATAGGCCTTGGCCTTTGTCCAGGGGCTCACTACCAAATGTAACACTTGGGTGTATCATGAAGTCCTAGTGGGAAACGGTGCTGCTTGCTCATACATATTTATTTATTATTTACCATTTGTTTTCTCTTTTTTAAGATTCAGGATCTTTCACATTCAGATTGTATGGCTTACAATTTTGTTTGATTTGAACCTAGTTACTGTTTTTCAATGATACCTTTGTTTGGTTATGTATGTGAGGGTTCATGGGTTATGTAAAGATTTATGAGAGTGGGGAGGAAGAGGTTGGGTTATGCATTATTTTGTTTTCTTTCCTGTAAAATTCTTAAAATAAAAATAAAGTTACCTGACTAATGTAAGAAGGCACTTGAAGGAACTTATGCAGGCAGGGATCATCTCTGGGTCTCATAGCCAAATGATTCCCCTACTGTAGTAGGGGAATCATTTGCCTACCACATTGAGCCTGCCATGAGTGGGAAAGCGCGGGGTACAAATGTAACAAAAAAAAGGGTTAGTGCGGCTTTGCGTTATCACAGTCTGAATTCCAGGACAACTCCTGGTCCTGATTCTCTGACAGTAAATGGTTCTGTGTGATGATGGACCTATATATATATATATATATATATATATATATATATCCTGGTTTATTACCAGTTTAACCAATTACTAGGGGCCCCTGCAACCTTTCCAATTTGTGGGGGACATAAATGTACTAGAGGTTTTAGTGTATCTGGATGATTTGTGTTCTGTCCTTGCAAAGTATACCTAACACTATGTCTGACATTCACTTTAAACCAGAGTATAGAACATCACTATGAGAACTCTTGAAACAACATTTCCTTTAATGCAGTAATTGAGCAAGGAAAATAACTTCCAGTTCAGATGTGCTGGACAAGAGTTTTGCCTTGCAAATTGGGAGTCTGTTCTCAACCAGCTCTCTTTCAAGCAAAAGAGGCTGGTAGATTTTCAGCCAAATGCTGATTAGTAATGTTTTTTATACTTTTACGCTGGTGAAATCTTGATAGAGTCACAGTAGTTTGAAAGGATCATACAACAGAATACAGCATGGGCAGTTTCAGCCCACAGAGGAGATATTCTGTAGACTAACTCTTACAGATCCAATGAAAAGAGAAAGTGGGGCCACACTGATGAATCTAACCAATAACTTCAGCCATAGCTTAAAAGGGTTATCAGTAATCCATTTTTCTTAAAAGGCCCTCATAAAAAGCTTGGATATTGAAGGGGAACCAGTACCCCAGCTGAAATATATTTACAAAGGAAAACAGGAGAAAGAGCAGCTGACACTTTTGTATCACTGCCACTCAGAGAGCCCCAAAAGACAGGCAGGGCCATAAAACCCATAATAAGACTGACTTATGACAGCCCTGGAAACCAAACCCAGGTGCCTTTGCAAGCAGCACACAAACATCTGATTGCCTATTATATAAATGGGGTAAAGAAACAATTTGCAACTGGGGTGTAAAGAGAGTAATGAGTCAGAGTGTGAAGGATTGTTATGAAACTCTGGTATAAAGAAAGTAATGTATAAAAAAGAAGATGTCTTCTTGTGGAATACTGGAGATTTAGGGAGGAGGGTGAAACCTTTCTATAAAGAGGGTTTAATAAATCATGGTTTGTGTGTTGAAAACAGGCTACAGATTGGTTTGTGGGACCTCTCTATGGAACAAGTTTGATGAGACATGTTTGTTTGCCAAGGACAGGCTCTCAGTTGAAATATATCATTTCTTTTCTCCCTAGCAACCTTCACTCTAATGTCTAATTGTGATATAGAAGAAGGGTCACATCCATATATAAATTATTGGACATACTATGGAAAAGAGAATCACTAACTGTGAACATTTGTACATGTAAAATGTTTATAGCAGCTAAAGGGAAAAGATCAGTGTATATTTGGAGAGGGGCACATATTGTGCAGGGAAACAGAATCATTTCTTGAAAAGGCAAACGCCACACCCTGATAGCTAGAGAGGGCAAGTGAGGTGGCCATAGGGGAGCTGGAGCAGTTTTCAGGAACAGGGAGATGGTACTGATAAATGGAGTGATGGGTTTGCAAATTTGGATAAGAACATAAGCGTTGCCATACTGGGACAGACCAAAGGTCCATCAAGCCCAATATCCTATTTCCAGCAGTGGCCAATCCAGGTCACAAGTATGAGAGAAGATCCCAAAACAGTAAAACGGAGTTTTTGCTGCTTCCCTAAGTCCTACTTAATAATGGCTTATGAACTTTTCGTTTAGGAAGCTATCCAAACCTTTTTTAAACCCCACTAATCTAATTGCTTTTACCACATTCTCTGGCAATGAATTTCAGAGTTTAATTACATGTTGCGTGAAGAAATGTATTCTCCAATTCATTCTAAATGTACTACTTTGTAGCTTCATTGCATGCCTACTAGTTCTAGTATTTTTGGAAAGAGTAAACAAGTGATTCACGTCTACCCATTCCACTATACTCATTATTTTATAGACCTCTTTCATATCTCCACTCAGCCGTCTTTTCTCCAAGCTGAAGTGCCCTAGCTGCTTTAGCCTTTCTTCATAGGGAAGTTGTCCTATCCCCTTTACATTTTCATCGCCCTTCTCTATAACTTTTCTAATTCCATTATATCTTTTTTGAGATGCAGTGACCAGAATTGCACACAGTATTCGAGGTGCGGTCACACCATGGAGTGATTCAAAGGCATTATAACATCCTCATTTTTGTTTTCCATTCCTTTCCTAATAATAACTCACATTCTATTTGCTTTATAGCTACCATTTTGCCTGGCACCAAAGTCAGGCTCACCAGTCCTTAATTTCCTGGATCAACTCTAGAACCTTTTTTAAAAACTGGTGTTACATTGGCCAACCTCCAATCTTCTAATACCATGCTTGATTTTAAAGATAAATTACTTTTTACTAACAATAGCTCTGCAAGTTCATTTTTTAATTTTATCAGTACTCCGGGATGTATACCATATAGTCCAGGCAATTGCTACTCTTCAGTCTGTCAAATTATCCTGTTTCACCCCCAGCAAGAGCGGGGCGTGGGCCAGTGGAATAACACAGCCGGAAAATAGGGATGAACACATGTACAGCCTGTCTCCTCTCTCCCCTTCCTTTCCACACATGTGCAGCCTGTCCCCTCTTCCCTTCCCTCCCATACATATGCAGCCTATCTCCAATTCCCTCCCACACATGTGCAGCCTGTCTCCCCTTCCATCCCACACATATGCATCATGTCTCCCCTCTTCCCTTCCATACATATGCAGACTGTCTCCCCTCTTTCCTTCCCTCCCACACATATGCAGCCTGTCCTCTCTTCCCTTCCCTTCCACACATGTGCAGCCTGTCCTCTCTTCCCTTCCACACATGTGCAGCCTTTTCCTTCTTCCCTTCCTTCCCAAACATGTGCTGCATGTCTTCCTCTCTTCCCTTCCCTCCCACATATGTGCAGCCTGCCTCCCTTCGCCCCCACACACATGTTCAGCCTGTCTCCCCTTCCCTCACACACATGTGCATCCTGTCTCCCCTCTCCCTTTTCCTCCCACATATGTGCAGCCTGTCTCCCCTTCTCTCCCACACATGAGCAGCCTGTCTCCCCTCTTTCCTTCCATCCCGCACATGTGCAACCTATCTCCCCTTTCCTCCCACACATGCACAGTCTGTCTCCCCTCTTCCCTTCCCTCCCACATATATGCAGCCTGTCTCCCCTCTTTCCTTCCCTCCCATATATGTGCAGCCTGTTTCCCCTCTTCCCTATGCTTTAATTGTTTCTCTTGGTTATGATGATGTTTGTCAGGTTACTTGTTCTTTTCTGATATATATCAATAAAGATACTTGGACAAAAAAAATAAAACAAGATCCAAAATATCTTTTTTAATTTAACCCATTTTAAAAACTTAGGAATGTCAGAGATAAAGTTTGAGAAAGTCGAGAAGTCCTACCACAATTTAGCAACACATAGGGGTTCCCTTATAAAGCCTCTGTAAGAAGTGGCTTGCAGTAGTGTGGGTGTGTCTTTTTGGTGCGGTAAGGGCTCACGCTCTACTCATGTGGTAACCATGCAGTGCACACCACCGTGGCTGCGCCGCCGATTATCGCTGGGAACGGCACACACACACAAACCCCTGTGGTAGAAAATAGAAAAATATTTTCTACTGCGGGATTCAGCATGTGCCAAGCTTGGAATTACTGCTGGGCGCACGCGCTACCCCAGCGGTAGTGCCAATTTGGCACGTGCTACCCATGTGTTAGCCCTCCCATGGCTTAGTAAAAGGGCCCCATAATACTTTGTTAAAAAGTGGCCTGTGGCAGTGTATGCGCATGCATTAGGCTTACGCCGGGCCAGTTTTTATCGTGTCTGCAAAAAAAGAGGGTTTTTTTAATGTGACAGGAAATGGGCATGCGGTAAAACTGAAACCAGCATGTGTCTAAAACCGGCCTGAGCCCTTAATGCCACCCATTGATCTAGCGGTAAGGGCTCACGTGCTACATGTGTGGTGACTGAGCGGCACACACCAACTGCCAATTACTGCTGCAACGGGGCGTGTGGGAGGAAATAAATAAATAGTTCATCCAGGCGTTATGGGCGCGCGCCAAATCCGAAATTACAGTCATGGGGGTGTGCTGGCCTGGCGGCAGTCTCATTTGGACGCATGCTGCATGCGCGTAGAGCATACTGCGGCTTAGTAAAAGGGCCCCTTCGTGATTTAATCAGAAGCCAGTGAAGCTTTTGAAGGAGAGGAGATACCCTCACAAATTTATTCGCCCTAAAAATCTTTTTAACAGTTTTGAAGAGATTCCTCCATATAAAGAGTTACAACAATCCAACTAGGGTAGCAGTACTGCTTGTGCAATACTCCTATAATGCTATCACATAGGGCCCTCTTACTAAGCTACGGTAAAAGAGGTCCTGCGCTAGTGGTGGCGGCTGTTTTTGCCGCTCACCAGGGCCCCTTTTACCACAGCGGGTAGAAAAGCCCCAAAAAATGGCCATGCAGTAAGTTCACATTTCCCACGCAGCCATTTCAAAGGGGGGGGGGGAACTTACCACCACCCATTGAGGTGATGGTAAGGACTCTCATACTAATCCGGTGGTAACCGGGCAGCGTCAGTAATCCCCTGTCCACTGGGGGTGGACTACCGCCGGCACCCATGTTGAGCCAGCGGTAGTTCTAGGTTGCCACGCGGGAACCCTTTAGTAAAAAGGCCACTTAAAAACATGTGTATAGCAATCAATTGTCGCAATCAAAAATTAAATTTCTTAGCTAGAGCGTTAACTTGATCCTCTAATGTCATCTTGGAGTCTAGAAGTAATCTTAGGAAAGGCAATTTTCAAAGTCTTGGAGTACGAAGGACTATTGATTTACTTCCAATCTTTAATGTTTCACCAGTAGGAAGAATTAAAGACTTTCTAGGAAGTGAATCAAAATTCCCAAACCAAACCACTTTTGCTTTATGTTGATTCAATTGAAACAAAAAAACAATTTTTGAGCCCAAGAATCAACCAAAGAAATATTCTTAATCAAAGATTCAATAGTGTTATCAAAAGTTTTGAATGCTGGACATAAAAGAAAAATGTTATCATCATATGTCAGCAATAAAATTCCAAGGTTAGTTAAAAAATTACCCAGCAATTTCATATAAAGGAGAGAGTGGCGGCCCTTGTGGAACACCACAACCTGGGAGCCAAGAATCAGAAACAGTCCTATTTTACACTTTATATGACCTCTTCCTCAGAAATTCTTCAAACCGTTTAAGGACCCACTCCCATGACACCAAGCTCACTGAGCCTGTATAGCATCAGGGTGCGGTCAATAGCATCAAAGGCAGCTGAAATATTGAACTGCAAAAGAACTATCTGTTCTTCTTGACTCAATATTGTCTTCATCTTTGTAAATAGAATCAATAAGAACAGCTCTATGCAATGGATAAAATCCATGCTGAGAAATGTACAATAAATCGTTAGTAAATACAAAATTATGACACTGGCGATAGACCACAAATTCCAGCAGCTTAGCTAACCAAGGGATATCAACCATTGGCCTATAGTTATCAACTATAGTCAGATCTTCTAGTGATTTTGGTATGGGGTAAGTACTATTTCTGCAATTGCATCAGGATAAAGACCCCAATAATATATGCATAAATTCAGCACACCAAAGTACAATATTTAAAGGAACTGTTTGAAGAAGAAAGGAAGGACGGGTATCTAAACTACAAGATTTCTTTGGAAAGCTTTTTCATTAATTTCATAATTAGATACCATTTTTAGGGAAACAGGTATCTGTTGCCACCGCTGCCAGCTGAATTAGGCCCCGATATCCAGTATTGGCACCTATGTGGCTAAAGACGCTGAATATCCAAGGCTGTTGCTGGCATCTGGCTGTGCCCAGAATGCCTGCATGCAGGTGTGATATTCAGTCCACTACATGGGCAAGTACAGAGTCCATGGGTACTTTATCTGCAAATGAATTAACTAATTTTGAAACGGAAAGTACACATGTTCTGTCTTTCAAAAATTTGCAAGAAAAAGTACCCTCAGAAACTGTTTTTTTCTTTACCAATGTTTAGGTTTAGTATTTTTGTTTTATTTTTTAGCCAAAGCATTGCGTGTAGTTTTGAAATAGAAAATTGTGTGTGCTGTTGATTCCCTCACCTCATTCTTAGGAATACCTCCACAAAAATCATGACCTCTATGGGAACAGATTGATGGGAACATTGGACACTAAAGGGTTTAAACAGACTAGCTGAAAACTTCTATGCTGACTTTGAAAATTGCCTTTCCTAAGATTACTTCTAAATAACATATAGTAAGACTACATAACAGCAAATATTTTAATAAACAAAACTACACTGATAATTATCTATATCAGTGTTTCCCAAGTCTGTCATGGAGTACCCCCCCCCCCCCCCCCATACCAGTCAGGTTTTCAGGATATCCACAATGAATATGCATGAAACTGATTTGCATACACTGCTTCCATTGTATGCAAATATCTTTCATGCATATTCACTGTGGATATCTGGAAAACCTGACTGGCAAAGTGGTACTCCAGGACAGACTTGGGAAAAACTGATCTAGATGCTTTAATTTCATTTACTTCAAGTTGCATAACATCAGATGCTTACCCTTTCCTGAACACAGTAGGCCGTCTGCTGATTCACATAAGCTTTTGCTTTCCTCTTCTGTCATATCACATTTTCTAGCATACTGGCACTGTTTTCCAAACCACCCAGTCTCACAAATGCACCGACCACAAGAGCAGATGCCGTGTTCTACAAAGAGAATGAGTGGAGGTACAAGTTAGAAAAACGTAACAATCACATTCTGTATCTGCAGAAAAATATTGTTCCCTTATACATCAGCTCAGCATCTATTTTCCTAAATGTACTCTCAACACATACTCAGTTTAACAATGTAAAATATGAACCGAGCTAGAAAGAATAATCAAGAGATAAAAATGTGTTAATGTTTTTAAAAATGGATTTATATATTATTAACAGTCTACAGTCTCTAAGATTTTCATAATCACAGAACAGTGAACAATTGTATTCAGCAAATCACATTACAATTACTGGATCCATTTTGTGGAGGGTAATTTTATATAGGTCATGTGATCAGAGATGTGTCTTGAAAATGCAAAATAAATATGCACCTGTATTTGACAAACTGGGCAATCGGAGCCACCGAATTAATAAAATAAACAAACCTCTATATAAAATAAACAT
The DNA here is from genome assembly GCF_901765095.1 of Microcaecilia unicolor. Classification (NCBI taxonomy): domain Eukaryota; kingdom Metazoa; phylum Chordata; class Amphibia; order Gymnophiona; family Siphonopidae; genus Microcaecilia; species Microcaecilia unicolor. The sequence goes on from NC_044034.1 coordinate 235,029,280, forward strand.
ATCTGTAACCTACCCTACCTACAGACTAAGCAAAAATGCACACATGCTGACATGCATGCACAGGGACAAATGCAAACGGCATTCAAGGCTCATAAGGATACCAGCTACTTGCTAGAAGGGCCCATAAGCTTTACCTCCATGGTCAGAGGAAGGATCAGCCAACCAATAAGGCAGGCCTTGGCACACATGATGTGGCAGAAAAACTGATGCATATCCTGCCCAAAGAGGTAAGATCTTACAAGGGGATTCACTGAAGAGTCCTAGCTATAGGGCTTGGGAGTGCATATGAGATAGGACATTTTAGTATGGGCTAGGATGTAGCACTAGTAAGGACCCTGATGAAACTACTGTCCTACACAGGCACAGAGCTGTCAGGTTAGCACAGTCTTCCCATGGCATCTTTCTGCTGCCTTGGCCATGGCAAAAAAAAAAAAAAAATCATGGCAATCTGGAGAGTTGCAGTGCTGAGCACCTATGAAAAGATCTAACTAAGTCCAGGGAAAGGCGGTAAGGGTCTAGGACTGGGTTCTCCAAGGGCATCCTATTGCCAGACATAGCAAATGATCTCACTTAACACATGGCCAGAGTAAAATGAGCCATAGATGCTACCAGGGGAACACACACCACACTCTGATGAGGGTCTAGGGTTCACAAACAAATAGGAACAGGGTCTATTACATGGCCAAAAGTATCTCCTTTGACTGAGATCTATCTATCTATCTATCTATCTATCTATCTATCTATCTATATAAAACAATAATAGCAACAAGCAACTATAACAACCCTCCCACCACCACCCTCTACCCTTCTAACCCCAACACTAGCTGACTTATACTACCCCAAAAAATCCTAAGCCATAACAGGAAAGAAATATGCCCTGTTATGATTTTTTTAATCTGTGGATGAATAAGTCTCAATAATCTCAGGATTCAGTGTAACTCTCCTGTCTTCCACAGTCCTTCCTGCAATAAAAATTTCTTCTTAGAAGATGTGCTGGTAGCAGGTATGTACAGGATCCCCCATGCAAATTTTGCTAGTTCTGGCCAGCATGTTTGCTTATTTTTCCAGAAAATACAAATATCATCATCTGCATCACTCAAACATAAACAACAATCCAGTTCAATAACAGGCTTTGTCCCCATTCCCGCTCCATCCCCGCAGAATCTGTCCCCATCCCCGCCCCATTCCCACAGGCTCTGTCCCCGCCCCTGTGGTTACTGCGGGTCCCTGTGCCATTCTCTAATGGGGGTAGAAGTGAACCCCACCTGCTCCTGCTTCTAGTGGCTCCCTCAACAAAATGGCTGTTGCTACCTTCAGCAGCAACCTCGCTGGTGGAAAGAGGATTGGAGCTGAATCAGGGGAATCAGAAGAAAGGGGGCTGTTCTGGGGGGAGTGAAAGAAGGATCAGAGGGAGGGGCTGCCTGAACCTTCTCTGCTGCTAACTGGGCACTGGCCAATATTCAGACTGGTTTCTGGTTGACCTCACCTCATAAAGTTAGGATAGCCTTTTTTGTGTGCTAACTTTATGTAGTTGCTCAGGTGGTTGGAGGGAATATTCAGCGGCACTGTCCAGTTAAGCACCACTGAATATTCCCAGATAGCCCGCATAAGTGATTTAATTGGCCTGTTAAATATTTACCCGTTTTGTTTAGTTTCTTGTATTGTTTGCAGGCTTTTTGTTTTGTTTCTTTTCTTTCTTGTTTTCCTTAAAGCACAACTAGATAACAATATAGAAGCAACAGGAAACAAGCCCAAAGGTAGGGCACAAATGCTCAAGCCTACTCTGAGCTTGTTCCTAAAACTAGGGCATCTAATATCTATGTGTGAGGGTCCAGCTGCCAGCCTGTGCTACACAATTCCTCTCCTTAATAGTTTAATAGTTTTAAGAGACTTCATATACCACCTATTTTATCAGACATGTCAGAGTGATTTACATAATAATAACAATAAATAACACAAAAACAGAAAAGAACGCCAGAGTAAAATAGGAAAGAGCCAAACAACACACTCACCCAGCAACCCTAGTTAAAAGAGACAAAGCAAAGCAACAACAAACCTCCACTCCACCCTCAACCAAAGTGCCCAAAATTCTGCCTCAACAATCATCCTTCCCTGCAGGCCACCCAAGCAGGAGACAATCCTGCTCTCTCAACCCAAAAGAACCCTTTAAAGAAATAAGATTTCAATTTCACCTTAAATAATGAATAGGACTGCTCCACATGACTAGATCATGGAAGCTGGTTCCATAATGAAGGAGCAAACAAAAAAAACCCTCCTGTTCTTGTCGAGGAAAGTTGTTGTTGAACCAGAGTTGGAAGTGCCAATAACCATTTCCGGTACAGGTAGATCTCTTACATCTTCTTCCATAAAGGCCAAAGCAAAGAATTCATTCAGTTTCTCCACTATGACCTTGTCCTCCCTGAGTGCCCCTTTTGCTCCTCATGATCTAATGGCCCCATAGATTCCCTTGCAGGCTTTCTGCTTCTGATGTACCTGATAAAATTATTACTGTGAGTCTTAGCCAGTGGTGTGCTGGTAAATTTTTAACAACAGGCTCTCTCCCCGGTCCACCTCGGTGCCCCCTCCGTCCACCTCTGCGTCCCCCCAAAATTGCAGAGCTGGCTATAGCCGGGGGGGGGGGGGCAATGCATTACTCTCTCCAGGAAAAAAAAATTAAATGATCCCAGGTTCCAATCTAATTCATGTTTAATATGGGATAAAATGCCATAAATAAGTAAATAAATATAAACTTTTAACGTTCAGCACCTGATTCTCAAAGTGGACATATTCCAAACACTATAATAAAAAACACTATAATGAAAATAAAATTATTTTTTTCTACCTTTGTTGTCTGGTGACTTTGTTTCTCTGATCATGCTGGTCCAGTATCTGATTCTGCTGCTCTCTATCTGTTCCCTTAACTCTGTTTCCAGGGCTTCCTTTCCATTTATTTCTTTTCTTTCCTCCTTTCTTCTTCATTTCTGGTCCTCCGCAGACTTGACTGTACAGTGGATCCAGCTTCTGCCTATTTTCTCCATCCATATGCAGTTTCTCTCCTCACTTTCTTTTCCCTCATCTAATCTCCTTCCTCTATCCTCCCCTCCATTCATGTCCTGAAACTCTCCTCTCTCCTCTGCCCCCCTCTATCCATCCATACCCAGCAATTCTCTTCTCTCCCCTGCCCTCCATGCCCAGCAATTCTCTTCTCTCCCATGCCCCCTACCCATCCATGCCCAGCAATTCTCCTCCCTCCCCTGCCCTCCCCTCCCGCTCCCATCCATGTCCAACGATTATCCGTTGCCCCCATTCTCCCCTCCCGCTCCCATCCATGTCCAGCGATTGTCCTTCGCCCCGACCCCCGACCCACCCTCCCACTCCCATCCATCTTTTTTTATTACCTGCGTTGAAGCACCGCATTATTTAAGCCCTGCTGCCCATCTCTAGCTTTCCCTGTTTGCTTCTGATGAGTTCGTGCCCTTAGTCCAGCCTTCTGACGTCATACATCAGAAGGCGGGGCTAAGGGCACAAACTCATCAGAAGCAGGGAAGGCTAGAGACGGGCAGCAGGGCTTTAAATAATGCGGCGCTTCAACGGAGGTAATAAAAAGAGATGGATGGGAGCGGGAGGGGAGGGCAGGAGAGGGAGGAGAATCACTGGACATGGATGGGAACGGGAGGGGAGGGTGGGGGCGAAGGACAATCACTGGACATGTTTGGGAGCGGGAGGGGAGGTAAGCATGGCCTGTGATGGTGCCCTCCTGCCATGCTTACCTCATGTAATGGAGCCGGCTCGCCCCGAAGAACAACCGGCTCGCAAGAGCTGTCAAAATTTAACAAGCGGCTCTTGCGAGCCGGAGCGAGCCGGCTCCAGCACACCACTGGTCTTAGCCTCTGTGGCAAGTTTCTCTTCATATTCTCTTTTAGCCTTCATCAATGCTTTGCATCTGACTTGACAGTGCTTATGTTGCTTCTTATTTTCTTCATTTGGGACATTTTTCCATTCTTTGAAAGACATTCTTTTGGCTGTAATAGCCTGTTTCATTTCACTTTTTAATCATGCTGGCTGTCGTTTTCTCTTGTTTCCACCCTTGTAATTACGTGTGTGAAGAAACAGTTAGCCTGAAACTGCCCTACAGGTGATGCAACTTCCTCTCACACAAAGGATGGATCTCTAAAAGCATGTGGCCAGGAGAGAGGGTTAGGATGGATGTTGCAGTTGGCAATTCAATCATCAGGAATACAGACAGTGGGGCGGCTGACTGGCATGAGAATTGCTTGATAACTTGCCTGCCTGATGCAAAGGTGGTGGATCTCATTTGTGGGAGGGAAGTTATAGAAATTGAACTTAGGCTTTCAGGTAGAAAGTTGAAATCTAGAACCTCTACGGTAGCATTCGCATGCACTGGATCCCAGGTACAGTCAGAGTTCTACTGTCTTAATGTATGGATGCGATGGTACAGGGAAGAGGGTTTTAGATTTCATAGGAACTCAGCAACATTTCAGCAAATAAGCCCCACATTAACCAGGGTGGAACTCTGCTGCTGGCACAAATATTTAAATGGAAACAGAGCAGCTTTTAAACTAGAACATGACGAAAGCCAACAATTGATAAACAGCACATGGTTCAGAGCGAGTTATCTTTGAATAGCACTACCAAAACAAGGAAGTTAGAAAATCCCAATAGAGAGGTTGCAATAGAGGCAAAGTAGCTCAAGTGCATTCCACATTATTCCTTCCATCTGCTAAACAGGGACTAATACAAGTAAAAAAAAAAACATACATTGAAATGTCTGTATGCAATTGTTAGAAGTCTAAAAAATAAGATGGATGAGTTAGAATGTGAAGCACTAAATGAAGAGGTATCTCAGAAACCTGATAGAAGGAAGATAAGCAATGGAACACCAGTCTATAAATTATATTGCAATGACAGAGTGGATGAAATTGGTGGAGGGGTGATGCTATACTGTATGTTAAGGAGGGTATTGTGTCAAACAGTGTATGAGTTCTTTAGGAAACAAAATACACTGCAAGCACCTGAGTTTCTGCCCCCTTGCCAGGCTATAATATTTGTGTGGGTAGACCCTAACTACTAGAAACAAGAAGGGCCCTGGGCAGCGAAGGAAATATTGCTGGCTTGAATCATAGAAAAAGGCCATATGGACCATCCAGTCTGCCCGCCCATATCATCCTCCATCTCTTCCTCCCCCTGAGAGGTCCCTCATGCCTGTCCCATGCTTTCTTGAATTCATATAGTCCTCATCTCCTCTACCTCCATCAGGAGGTCGTTCCATGTATCTACCACCCTTTCCAAAAAGAAGTATACTTCCTTAGATTACTTTTGACTCTATCCCCCTTCAACTTCATCTTATGCCTTCTTGTTCCAGAGCTTCCTTTTAATTGAAAGAGACCTGCCTCCTGTGCATTTATGCTGCTGAGATATTTAAATGTCTTAATCATATCTCCTCTCTCTAGTTTTTCTTCCAAAGTACATATATTGAGGTCTATGAGCCTGTCTCTATATGCTTTACGATGATAACCATTAACTATTTTAGTAGCCACTTAGTAGCTCCTTCAACTTCTTTGAAGAGCAAGAGAGCCTGGATTGGATCTATACTTACCTGCTGATGTGAATCCTTGTCTCCTATCAACTTTTCCTGGACTGGCAAGTAAGACATGAACCTCAAGTACTGAAAGCCCTCTCCCCTTGCTGGACGATAACACTGCTATAGGCTGACACCTTCTGCAAAAAAGGGCAGGCCCCAAGGCAAGTTAAATCTGCCACATACCCTTTCCAATGGGCCATGCCCTTTGTTTGGGCTTTGGATAAGTGTGGAACAGTCTGGGGAGGTACCTTCTTAAGTAAAGAGTGATGGGTTTAGCACTGTCTGATATTGGTCATCTCTAGATATGGGCATTCTGGCTGCTATAATCCCATGAATAAATTTAAGAACAGGCCACTAACATTTAAGTATGTTCCATTGGTCCACTTATCTCATGGTAAATGGAAGGTCTTGGATGCTTCATTAGCACTGAAGTTTGTTAGTACAACAAGATCCCACTATTGAGGACACAATTGAGGCAGAGCTGGTGGTTGGGAGGCAGGGCTAGTGCTGGGCAGACTTATACGGTCTGTGCCGGGGCTGGTGGTTGGGCGGCAGGGATAGTGCTGGGCAGACTTATACGGTCTGTGCCAGAGCCGGTGGTGGGAGGCAGGGATAGTGCTGGGCAGACTTATATGGTCTGTGCCAGAGCTGGTGGTGGGAGGCGGGGTTGGTGGTTGGGAGGTAGGGATAGGGCTGGACAGACTTATATGGTCTGTGCCCTGAAGAGGACAGTACAAATAAAAAAGTAGCACATATGAATTTATCTTCTTGGGCAGACTGGATGGACCGTGCAGGTCTTTTTCTGCCGTCATCTACTATGTTACTACATTAATGATCATGATCTTGGTATTCTCTGTGTTACAGAGTCATAATTAACAGACACTGATACTGTGTTGTTAAATCAACTATGCAGATGTGAATATGTCATTTTGTACCAATCCTAAGTAAGAAGGAGGTGGCTGGTGATTTTAACTTTGGTTTTCTACAGATAGAGCTTGGAAATAAGGAGAGTTGTGATGTGATGTGATGTAGGGTTAATTAATAAATTTATATCTCTCTAATCTACACCTTCAACAAAAGAGTGTCATGATTTATTATCCTTACTAGATACCATTATGACTAATAATCTGGTTGTTTCTAGGTTAATTATAATACGTGAATTTAAATCTCCAAAACTCCCAATAAAGTGTGAGTTAAGATGCTGAATATTTTTTGATAACAATGTCAATTCAGAACTTAAGCATTTACAAACGCTACAGAATACCGCAGCACGATTACTCTGTACTGCCAGATGGCGGGATCGTGCCACCCCCCTCTCCTTCAAAAACTTCACTGGCTTCCTACTTGCTATAGGATTCAATTCAAAATCCTTACATTGGCATTTAAGGAGATACATTCTGGGTTACTAGAGTATTTGGCAGCCCTTGCCATTCCTTATGTTCCAGTATGCAACTTGCGATCTTTGAATAATTTTAGACTTGTTCTTCTCAATCCTCCTCAGGCTTATTGGGAAGTTATGTGGAAAAGTGCCTTTTATTTCATGGCCCCATTTTTATGTAAGTTTGCCCCTTGACATTAAATCCAAAAAATCTTTGAAGAAATTTAAAAGTATCTTAAAAACTCACTTGTGTTCCTATGCTTAATCCAGTAGGAGGGTAGCTTGGAGGCAGGACATTGCTTGGCAGTCGGGTACATTTTGTTGAGTATGTTCTTGATATGACTGTGATCTTTCCTATCAATCAATGGCATTCTTTTATTTTCATAAACATTCTGTACCATAGGATTTATACAAGTTGCAAGTGATCCAACACATGAGAAAACTAATGTGTTATATTTAATTTTTGTACCAGTTGGTTTAGATGGCAGAAAAGTAAAGTCCTCACTATCAATAGTTTCTATCCAATGATCTGATCACTACTTGCCTGGGGTAATTTTAGTTCCATAAGACCATACAGTGAGGAGGCAAGATGAAGTATGGCAATCCGTAAAGTTTAATAAAGAAGCATTTTTGAAACGTGTGCCCCACAGCTCCAAAATCCCCAAATGATAATATGGTAGATGACCTGATGGATGGTTGGAATAACACCATAGAGCAGATTGCGCATAAACCACTAGGAAGGACAGTAATGAAGCAGCAAAAATGCTCCAGTGTATAATTCAGAGATCAGAGAGAAAAGTATACTGCATAGGTTAGAGAGAAAATGGAGAAAGACAAAGGATAATACAGTACAGTCAGAGTACCAACAGCAGTTAAGGAAATAGCAAAAATGCTGGTTGAGTGTAGAAAGAGTATGTATATTTAAGAGAATCCAGTCTTTCTTGAATCACCTATGAAAAATGTTTGACACAGTGAAAACCCTGTTTAGCATTAGAACTACCAATACTTTTCTCTACCTAGAATAACCAACAGGTCATTTTGACCCTAATTGAAATGTGCTCATTATGTAAAAATAGGAGATGTAACTTCCAATTACGGAACAGAATTATAAGCAAATATTGCATTTTAAAATTTAAAAAAATCAATGTTTATTCATTGTAACTCATTGATAATTCATTTTTAAAATAATTATGGAAATTGGGAAAAATAAATTATGAATAATTGAACAAATGCAAGTAAAACTCAATGCTGTTTCTAAAAAAAAGAGTCATTTCTATAAATATCAGTTATTCTGGAATGTATGCCACACAGACACAATGCTTCTCAAGTTTTCAGGTACACTTTCCACACGTGGGTCTCTTGCAGGCTTCACAAATGTTTGTGATTTTATTTCCATTGCACATTACAATCTGGCACTTGCATCATTTACAGCCGCCCCTAGGCTTTTCTTGTCAACAAGTGCCTCTGGCCTTGGCTTTCTTGAGATGCGATACTGTTGAAGCTCCAGGGATTACTGAAGGATAAACTTATGTTGACTTATCTTTAAGTTGGTACAATTATTGCACAACTCTGTTGCATTGATTGAAGCCAGATCAAGGATGTTGTGGAAAACCTGGAGTAGCCATTTGCAACTTCCCTGTTTTGTGGAATACTTTCAAGCCATTTGATCCAAAGTGTCAACCTCCAATTTTGTCTTGTTGTAAGAGGCTACTGTCTCAGGTATCTTCTTTATGTCTGTTCCAATGTGGACATCTGGATGGAGAGTGCTCAACAGCAGAACATTATTGTTTACCTTTCCTTGGTAAACAGTGAGAATGCAATCTCTATGCATTATCCCATGGTGTCACAGAGATTCACTTGGAAGGTTTTTGCCAATGGTGGAACCTCTCGTCAAGACTGATTCACTGTTCCCACAATGCTTGTACATTTGGGGGTCAATATTCAAAGTGATTTATGTTATGTTACATCGTATCTTGTACTCCGCCACTACCTACTTAGTTCAGGGCAGATCACAACTATAGAGAGACCAGACCAAAATGTCTGTGATTTACATAACAAGTAGTTTAATCAGCTCCTGGCTGGTTAAATCGCTTGTTTGGGGATAACCAGTCATTTTCTGTGGCACGTAACCAATTAGTGCTGTGGAAAATGTCTGGTTAGCGCCAAACTCAAAACCAGCTATTTTGGAGGTACTCTGGGGGTAAAGCATAGGCGCCCAGTATAAGAGGCTTGGGGACACTAAGCCTCCCCAGCCTAACCACAGCCCCCCACCCCGCGAGCGGCAGACTTCCCCATCTGCCCTCAGCTGCCATTTCCTGCCTACGTTCCAGTCCGATCCCCCGCTCCCCCCGTCGTCAATTATCTCAAGTCTGCCTGCCCCTCAGCTGCCCTCGTCCCCTTCCTGCCCTCACCCTACCTTAAAATATTGTAATTTTTCTCGAGCGGGCGGCGCCGGCATTGCAAGGAGCAGCAGGCTCCCCAGCCTTCCATCGCATGGCTCCGCCCTCTGCTGATGTATTTCCTGTTTCCGCGAGGGCAGAACCATGCAAGGGAAGGCTGGAGCCTGCTGCTCCTTGCTGTCCGTCCCAGTCTCAGTCTCCTTCAAAGTTGTCAGTACCCCTCCTGTACCTGCTGTTGTTCTCTTTCGCGCGGTGACGCACCTGCCCACAGAGGACTCAAGGGCTCTCCCGCTCCAGGCACTAGAGGCTCCAGCGACTGAAACAGCACACAGCAGGCGCTTTGTGTCACGTGACCGCAGCCAGAGTCCGAGCGCAGGAAACTTGATTATCCTCCAGCATGAGGGTCATTGACTTTCAGGCTGCCATACAAAGGACCACCTATCTTGTTTGGTACGTTTGTTTCTCTATCAATGTAATGCTTGTTTGTAAAGTTTATATGATACTTTGTAAATTAATGCTCGAACTGTACAGAATGTATATAATGATGTTTGGTTAAGTGCATAAGAATATAAGATGCGCCATTTGGATCAGAATATAGGTCTTTCAAGCGCAGCTTCCTGCACTAGAAAGCAGCTTGCAGATCCAAGAGACCAAATTTATTCCTTATAGTCAGGGCCGGTCTTAGCAAGTGCGGGGCCCTATGCAGACCAATTTGGTGGGGCCCCATCCTAGCCCCGCCCCACTGTAGCCCCGACCCCACCCTAGCTCCGCCCCATTGATACGATTATTCCATTTTTAGAGCATTTTATAATGAAATTTCAAATAACGACAAATGAAGCTAAACTTGTACAAAAAAACTGATTGAAATAATAAGCACAATGCTATCATGAAACCTCCCCTCCCCAGAAATTATTCAGTTCAAGTCCACTACAATTAGTAGTTCCAATTCTCATAACAAAGGAGAATAAAGGAAAAATATTAAGAAAAGATTCAGTACTTTCAAATTCCCCTATTACTCTGTAACCCATATATGCAATAAAATAAAATGAAATGAAAAGATATACAATAAATTAAGTGATGTGTAAAATATAATGTACAATATAAAAACATATAGACCACCAAGGTATTAAAATTGTTTTAAAATATATACCACAACTCTCTGACTCAAGAAGACTCCGACTCTGTCTGTCATCCATAATTGTCTGACAACACACAGAAAAAAAATAAGTAAAAATAAAATAGACACAATTAATACCTTATACACCAATATACCAACCATACGGAAAATGCAGACCGTCAACAATATGAAGCTAGCAAGGGATCATAATACCACAATTCTCATGTAGAGCCACAAATCACCCTTTTAGAGGTAGTGTGTCATGATTTAGGCTCTACACCCTTTCTGATGTTTGGTGCCAACTTAGTAAGGCCAACACACTATCTCTCCACTGCAAAACACTGTACACAAACTTGTGCAAAAACACACTCATAACCTTAACAAACCATAAACAGCACTAATTCCAAGGACAGGACGAGCTACAACCTTATGTGTGGCGTGGAAAGGCAACTGTAATTACACCGGGCTCTAAAACACCAGTGCACAACCTAGTGAAAAAAAAAACAAACAAAAAGGGCTGCAAACTATATGCTAGCAGAATACTGTACCTTCCTTGATCACACCTGAAAAACACATGAAGGCAAAATACTGAACTGGAAAGTTACCTCAAGAAGTCAGACTCAGCATGCAGCAATACTACAAAAATTGAAACTTACTTGAAAAATATCACAGATGCACATTTCCAAAAACTATTCAAATTACAGCCCACCAGATAGAACAAATGTGGGGACTAAACTTCCATCCAATATCCTATTAGTGTCCCAAACATATATATTCACTGCAGGGTTTACAAATTTTTATAGTCATCCACGATTTACTCCAAATTATTTTCGGGGTTCATCAGATCTAACTGCCTCTCACATCCATCGGAACAGTTATGTTCTTTGCGTCACAAGCGCAATGGTGTGGTGCAAATCCTCATTGAATCCCCTTCTTATCATTCATATCACACTGTTTAATTTCCAAGTCGTATAATTTATGTAATCCAGCAAAACTGTTTTTAATAATAAAATATGCCCAACATATCTCAGTGCATAAAATTATCTTTAAATGACGGCAGCTTGTAAACGCTAGGGAACCCCCACCATTTCCAAAAACTGACATATTCCAATTAATAAATCCTGAATAAAATAGTTTTTTTCTACCTTTGTTGTCTGGTAACTTCGTTTTTCTGATCATGCTGGCTCGGTATCTGATTGTGCTGCTATCTGTCCTCTTAACTCAGTTTCCAGGGCTTCCTTTCCATTTATTTCTTTACTTTCCGCCTTTCTTCTTCATTTCTTGCCCTACATCCGTAAGTAAAAGCTGGGTCCTCTGCAGACTTGACTGTCCAGTGGATCCAGCTTCTGCCTATTTTCTATATCCATGTGCACTTTTTCTCCTCTCTTCCTTTTCCCTCACCTCATCGCCTTCCTCACTCTTCCCTCGCCTCCATCTATGTCCAGCATTTCTTCTCTCTCCTCCATGCACCCATGTCCAGCAACCCTCCTATCCCCCCTGCCATCCATCTATGTCCAGCAACCCCCCGTCCCCTCTGCCATCCACCTATGTCCAGAAACCCCCCTCCCCTGCCATCCACCCATGTCCAGCGACCCTCCTGTCCTCCCTGCCCGCCCCTGCCATCCACCTATGTCCAGAAATCCCCCTCCCCTGCCCTCCACCCATGTCCAGGGACCCTGCTGTCCCCCCTGCCATCCATCTATGTAAAGCAACCCCCTCGTCCCCTCTGCCATCCACCTATGTCCAGAAACCCCCCTCCCCTGCCATCCACCCATGTCCAGCGACCCTCCTGTCCCCCCTGCCCTCCCCTGCCAACTGCCATCCACCTATGTCCAAACCCCCCTCCCCTGCCATCCACCCATGTCCAGTGACCCTCCTGTCCTCCCTGCCCGCCCCTGCCATCCACCTATGTCCAGAAACCCCCCTCCCCTCCATGCACCCATGTCCAGCGACCCTCCTGTCCCCCCTGCCATCCACATATGTCCAGAAACCCCCCTCCCCTGCCATCCACCCATGTCCAGCGACCCTCCTGTCCCCCCTGCCCTCCCCTGCCAACTGCTATCCACCTATGTCCAAACCCCCCCTCCCCGGCCATCCACCCATGTCCAGTGACCCTCCTGTCCTCCCTGCCCGCCCCTGCCATCCACCTATGTCCAAAAACCCCCCTCCCCTCCATCCAACCATGTCCAGTGACCCTCCTGTCTCCCCTGCCATCCACCTATGTCCAGAAACCCCCCTCCCCTGCCATCCACCCATGTCCAGCGACCCTCCTGTCCCCCCTGCCAACTGCCATCCACCTATGTCCAACCCCCCCTCCCCTGCCATCTACCCATGTCCAGTAACCCCCCACCGTCCCCCATGCCCTCCACCCTTGTCCAGCACGAGACTCGTTTCCCTGCTCCCCCTCCAGGCACCTGAGCCCCCCTCCCGTCCGAGCCCCCCCCCCCCTCCCCGCCAAATGACCTTCTTCTGCCACCCGACCCGGCCGGCACCTCACCTGACCCAACATTTAAAAAAAAATCTTCAAGCGGCGATGCCTGCGTCTGACTAGAAGAAGAAAAACTGCTTCGCGGTTTTTCCATTGGCCGGCCTTCCCTCATGTCCCACCCTTGCGGAAGTTACATCAGAGGGCGGGACATGAGGGAAGGCCGGCCAATGGACGAACCGCAAAGCGGTTTTTCTTCTTCTAGTCAGACGCAGGCATCGCCGCTTGAAGATTTTTTTTAAAATGTTGGGTCAGGTGAGGTGCCGGCCGGGTCGGGTGGCAGAAGAGGGTCGTTTGGCGGGTCGGGGAGGGGGGGCTCGGACGGGAGGGGGGGCTCAGGTGCCTGGAGGGAGGGGAAGCAGGGGAACGTGGAGAGTCCTGTCGTTTGACATGGGTGGAGGGCGGGCGAGCAGCGGCAGTCCGGCGGTGAGGCAGAGCTGAGGCGCGCCGCGCGGGGCCCCCTTAGGCGTGGGGCCCCCTTAGGCGCGGGGCCCTATGCGGCCGCCTCGGTCGCCTCTGCCTAAGACCGGCCCTGCTTATAGTTCTCTCCCAAGAATAACTGGTGGTTGTTTCCAAATCTCTATGACTAATTATTGTTCGGGCCTTTTTCTCCAAGAGCTTGTCACAATCTCTTTCAAACCCAGTTATGATAATAAATAAAAATAAAACAAAGCACAGAAATGAAAATAAGATGATACCTTTTATATTGGACTAATTTAATTCATTTTTATTAGCTTTTGAAGTTAAGTAGTAGTAGTAGTAGTAGCAATACCCTTAATGCTAACTGGTGCTGGTGCCGCCCGCTCGAGAAAAATTACAATATTTTAGGGCGAGGGCAGGAAGGGAACGAGGGCTAGCCTATCGGGCAGCTGAGGGGCGGGCAGACTTGAGATGATTGACGACGAGGGGAGCGGGGGATCAGGCTGGAAGAAGGCAGGAAATGGCTGGCAGAAGGTTGACATGGGCTGCTGGATGGAGGGGAGGGGAGAGGAGGGTTGCTGGACATGGGTGGATGGAGGGGAGGGGAGAGGAGGGTTGCTGGACATGGATGGAGGGGAGGGAAGAGTGAGGAAGGAGATGAGGGAAAAGGAAGAGAGAAAAATTCCACATGGAGGAAGAAAATAGGCAGAAGCTGGATCCACTAGACAATCAAGTCTGTGGAGGACCCAGCTTTTACTTACGGATGTAGGGCAAGAAATGAAGAAGAAAGGCAGAAAGTAAAGAAATAAATGGAAAGGAAGCCCTGGAAACAGAGTTAAGAGGACAGATAGCAGAATCGGATACTGGGCCAGCATGATCAGAAAAACAAAGTCACCAGACAACAAAGGTAGAAAAGATCATTTTATTGTCATTATAGTGTTTGGTTTATGTTCACTTTGAGAATTAGGTGCTCAAAATTAAAAGTTTATATTTATTTACTTATTTATGGCATTTTATCCCACATTAAACATGAATTAGGGTGTTTTGTGGCTGTACACGTATCATGATATTATGATCCCTTGTTTCATATTGTTGACAGTCTGCATTTTCCGTATGGGTGGTATATTGGTGTATTAGGTTCTGCCCAGTGTAATATTTATGGTACAGTAAGGTTCTGAGTGTGTTTTTGCACAAAGTTGTGCATAGTGTTTTGCAGTTGAGCGATTGTTTTTAGTATATGCTTTGAGCAACCACTTTATTCTTTGACATATGATACATATCTAATATCAAAATTTAATAAAAGGTATTAATTGTGACTTCTTTTTATTTATTTTTTCTGTGTGTTATCAGACAATTATGGATTTAAGCTCCGCCCCCAACCCCACCCCCTTTAGCCTCCCCAAACAGTTGGGCCACCGACCGCCTATGGGGTAAAGTCAACGCTTGGCTGGTTAAGTGCTCATATTCAGCACTTAACTGGCCAAGGTCACTGCATAAATAGGACTGCATATAAGTCAGTTCTATCTTTATGCAGTTCCCCATAGTCAGTTAAGTGCTGAATATTGCACTTAACTGGCTATGCTTTAGCTGGCTCAGAAATTCAGTGATGAAGCCCGGACTTAGCCTGGCATTGAATTTCCAGGCTGAATATTAACCCCTTGGTCTTCTATTTCTCAGCTATTTTCACTGAAGAAAAAAATTATCTGTAGTAACATTTCTTCCCTTGTTTAAGAAAGGTTTGTAACAGCTTGAGGGGCCCTTTAACTAAGCTGCTTAAGCGTCTATCCGCACCCAAAGTGTGCCAAACTGGAGTTAACACCTGGCTACCGCGTCGCTCTTGCAATAATTTCAATTTTGGCGCACTTCCAAAAAATAATTTTTATTTTTGGACACGCGCCAAGTGGCATTTGATACACATAGGTCATTACCGCCCGATTACCATGTGAGACTTTACCGCTAGGTCAATGGCTGGTGGTAAGGTTGCCGACCCAAAATGGATGCATGCCAATTTAGATTTTCTCACACATCCATTTTCAGCAAAAATTTTAAAAACAGCCTTTTTTACAGGCGCGCTGAAAAATGGATCGGTGCACACTCAAAACTCACGCCTATACTACCACAAACCATTTTTCAGCACACCTTAGTAAAAGGACCCCGGAGGATGGTATGTTCTGGTCAGCAGGGAAGCAGTTCAAAAGGTACTTTATTTCAGAATCTGCTGCGAGTCAGAATTTGATTCCAAATTGATCAGGTTTGCTGCCATGTACTGGAATACTGGACACCTGGATTTAGAAGGGAAAAGCTGCTCATTGACCATTATATCTTCTTCTGGTAGGCTTTTAGCAAATAATGCAACTCTCAGTGAAACCATTCCAAATTTATAAGGAACAATCCACTAGATCAAAGGAACCTATTCACAGTAGTGAAGAATCTTAGTAGTGTGAATGATATAATTTCTCCTTAGAGCAATCTATGCCAGAGTGCTTGTATAGTTCAAATATTCTGGTGCTTTTGAAAGCAGCAGAAATTGATGATATTCCAGCAGATAGGCTATGGAAAGATTTTCCACTAATTTCCCCTTCTGTAGTTCAATCGTTAATTTATAAGTTTTCATGTTCATACTGTATTTTAGATTCTTCTCTTATGTATCTTATAACTCTAGCTCCTCCTGAGTTCATAATGTGGTTGACAACTTGGCTGAAAGAAGTCCTATTACATGGTATATTCTCTAAAATATTAGGAAATATTGGCGCTCATTTTTGATACAGATAGATGTCTCAAAAAGCTGAAAAGGACAGCCATCTGCCTAAATGTCCAAATAGCAATTCTGCAACACCTAAACAGGGAATGTCCAAGTGAGCTAGGCAGTTGGGGGGAAGAGGGGGTGGTGGTTGGGAGGTGAGGATAGGGGAGGGCAGACTTATACGGTCTGTACCAGAGCCGGTGATGGGAGGCGGGACTGGTGGTTGGGAGGCGGGAAATACTGCAGGGCAGACTTATATGGTCTGTGCCCTGAAAAGGACAGGTACAAATTCAAGGTAAGGTATACACATATGAGTTTGTCTTGGGCAGACTGGATGGACCATGCAGGTCTTTTTCTGCCGTCATCTACTATGTTACTATGTTACATCCCAAGTTGAATGTTGCCTAAATGGGCATTCTGGGGGTATGTTGAGTGCGGTGCTACACTCTGGACATCCTAATGTGATAACAGATAGTGGGGCAATGTTCCATGGCTGGAACTGAAGATGCCCATCCCTAGACTACTGCAGTGGGATTTATGCGGGCTGCAAAGCCTCACTATTGAAAAAGTTCCAGACCGTCCAGAACACTGCTGCGAGACTGATTTGGGGTAAACAACGATTCGCACATGCACAGCCTCTGCGCTACCACCTTCATTGGCTACCTGTACAGGAACGTATCTCTTTTAAAATCTGTGCTTTAACCCACAAAATTATCTATGGACTTGTCCCGGACTATATGCTCAACTTGATTGATCTTCCACTAAGAAATTCTGTGCCTGCTGCACAGTCCTATCTTCAACTGCACTTCCCCAACTGCAAGGGCGTCAAATATAAGATGATTTTTTCCTCTTCTTTCCGCTACTGTTGCCCAAAATTGTGGAACGCTTTGCCGAAGCACCTCAAAATGCAAATGGACCACACCCTCTTCAAGAAAATGCTGAAAACATACCTCTTTGTTAAAACATACTCTCCTAGTTACGCTGCTGTCTAATATTCCCCAATGCATTCCCCCTCTTGCCTAGTTTCCCGCTGTTAGTTATTGCTCCCCTTGTATATCCTTTGTTCACTTTATCTGCATCTTCACAATTTGTAATTTCTTTGCTAAATTCTTCTGTAAGCCACATTGTGCCTGCATGTGTGGGAAAATGTGGGATACAAATGAACTATAAATAAATAGACTGGATATAAAAGCGAATAAATCAAGCTGCAACCTGTCTTTTGTGACCCATCTTTGCTGTTACTGAGTTGGACAGTGGAGAGGTGGAGTTTGGTGCTGTGTTAAGGAGAGAGGAGAGGTGAATTGTGGTTTGTTTGCTGTCTCTGTGCCCTAGTGTGAAATGTTTGTACCTTACATTTCCTGTCCTGCCTGTCCTGTTTGAGCGTCCCTGAACTTGTTGCCTACACCTACCTGCCCCTAGCCATACACATCCCTTGATGTCTGTCATGCTCCCATACCCTTTGGGTAACCTTTGGGTAACCTTTCCCCACCAATCACTCACTGTCCCCAACCCAGCAGATCTACCATTGTAGCTCCTGACCTGCTTGTAATGTGTTCTTCATTGTCTCTCTATCCAGTGTCTCTATGTTTGTGCAGTCCCTGTTTGTCAGTGTACTGTGTGATGGTGCTGAGTGAGTGAGTGTTGTGTGCCTGTGCTGGGTCTGTGTCTCACTAAGTGGTGTTTAGTCCTGCAGTAGGTGATGGTGTACACAGTGGTGTCAATGAGTTGCACCTGTGGTGGTGGGACAGCTGCACAAGAAGCATGAATGTGCTGAATACTTATGTAATATATGCATTGCTGGATGTGGCTGAGAGTCGGGGGGAGGGGGAAGCGGAGGGCTAGGAGGAAGTACCCCTATCAATGAATATTCAGGCCAAGGATCTAGCTCATGGATCTTAGTAATCTGGAGTGCATTAACAGCTTCCATTTTGATAGGGTTGCCATAGGGTACCTTGGTCAGTAATTAGAATTCCATCTTCAAGCGAGGACATGTAGAAGCAATCCTGTGCCAGTCCACCTCAAGATCACAGCCTCCCTTGCCTTTCTTGCTATCAGAACATTTCAGTCTGTGTTGACCCAGCCTGCTTTCTCATACCGTCTATCCCAGTTCCTATATGCCTTCTTTACCCACTGCTTTGAATACATAGCCCTGCTGAGTACAGTTTGGTAGATGCAAGACACCATGACCCAATTCAATAACGGACTGCTTCCCCTCAGTCACAGGGATGATAGACTGCACCCATATGGCCCTCAGACCCCCAAGAGCAAAAGAGGCCACCTAGAGAAACAGGAAATCATTTCACTCAATGAACATGCAGTTTGTGTGTAATGCACAGAGGGAGACAGTAGATGTCTGTACACGTTATCCGGGGTCCTGCCATAACCTCTACATTCTATGCCTGCCAGGAATCTACCAGCAGTTTGACAGAGGAGAAATCACTGGCAGCTGACTCCTCGGTAAGCAGGACTATGATTCCCTCCCTTCTGCCAGCTCCCCACACCCCTCCAAACACGGTCTGTGTCAGGCATTGCTGGTCAATTAAAATGGAGACGTCCGTTACGCAAGACTACCCATATCACTCCCACATCACGGCTATGAAACACCCCCTCTGGAAACGTTTAGTTCTGGACATACTGGTGTTTTGAGACAGTTTTTTTCCTTTTGTTTCATTATACACTTTGTACGTTTTTCTCTGAGAAAATCGTATATGTGCCTTTTGTATCATATTTTGGGCATTTTTCTCTTTCGAAAATGAGCCCCAAAGTGACCTAAATAATAATGAGATACAAAACATGAAAATATATGCAATGTACCTCATTATTGTGCAAACTGAACAGCATAGCTTCCATTTAACCTCACAAGATACATTATTCATGGAAAGATAACACTAGCTTTGAGGTGGTGTTCTGTCCTCTCCAGAAGCATTGAGTTGCTAATTCATGGCCCGAAGTTCCATAGGAGCCTCTTAAATGAGTCACTACAAAGAAGTAAAATTAATAAACTCACCCCAAACCCAGAACCCCATAGTATCCAAACTCAACATTCTCATCTCCTGACATCCCATATAGTCCAAGCTCCTACCTCCTAACCCCTCAGCATCTACCAGGGTTTCCCTTGGTGCCTTATGGCTTTGGTAGGAGAGATCCCCCAGTCGTATCTACCCCTGACAGCTGTCATCTTCAAAATGGCACAAGTCGACATCTAGCAATAGTCTTGCCATACTACCATTAAGGGTCAGCCTACCAATTCATAATTTTAGTATTTGATATCTATATGATACCAAACACAAGATATTAATCATAAATATTTTGTTATCAAAAATAATTAAAATTCTGAAATGTTTGCAAAAATAAAATCATCAAAATACAAATTCATTCTTAAAATGATACTCATAAAATCATACCTCCACAGACTTTTCCATCCATGTCTTCGCATTGTCGATCATCACATTCACAGATTTTACCATGAACTCTTTCATCACCTGGAGGAAAACATGTGCACTGGCCACATTCACATTTACCTGAAATGTAAATCAGTTGAATGTGAAAGCCTATTCAGAAGATAGAGATTAATAAATAATATTCTAATCAAGATTATCAAATATAATAATCTAAATTATAGTCACAGCACAACAAAGAGTAATGAAAGGAAGCATTTACCAGTTTAGATAAAACACGCATTTCTGAAAAGGTGCAGAAAAACATCCATTTGCCTTTGTTACGTTTCTTAATAATTAATTAATTAATTAAGGCTTGTAAGCCTTATACCTGTGCTTAGAAAAGTAATGCAGACACTACTGAAGGAAAAAAGTGATCCTTCTGTAATTCCTAAGTAATGCCACACTGGGAAAAGACCAAGGGTCCATCAAGCCCAGCATCCTGTCCACGACAGTGGCCAATCCAGTCCAAGGGCACCTGGCAAGCTTCCCAAATGTACAAACATTCTATACATGTTATTCCTGGAATTGTGGATTTTTCCCAAGTCCATTTAGTAGTGGTTTATGGACTTGTCCTTTAGGAAACCGTCTAACCCCTTTTTAAACTCTGCTAAGCTAACCGCCTTCACCACATTCTCGGGGAACAAATTCCAGAGTTTAATTATGCGTTGGGTGAAGAAAACTTTTCTCCGATTTGTTGCAAGATCCAAAAGCAGCATAGTTTTACCGAAGGTAGATCATGCCAAACTAGTCTGATTGACTATTGAATTCCTCAGTTGTACATCTATATGAACCCATCTGCCCACTGTATCAGCCTGAAAGCTGAGTGGATGAGCTGAGCAGGATGGCCACCCCTTCCTTTTTCACCAGTGCTGCAGAAGAGTAACACTGCTTTATCCATCCCCCTTTAAGTTTGGCTGACTCTGCCATGTTTGAGTCTCTTGCAACAAATATATGTCTGTTTTCTGTTTCTTCAGGAAACATTACAGGTGGTGAAGCCCTCATTTTTTCAATTGTGTTTACTTTCTAGATTGAGACTAAAGTTATTTGTGAGTGACTTTAGAACTGTACTACAGAGTATGGTGTTGTCAAGGCTTGATTACTGCAATGCTTTATATTTTGGAATTGTTAATTCTAGAGTACATGCAGTAGTCTAGAACGCAGCGGCCAGGATGATATCAGGAGCTTCAAGATTTAATCCCACCTCAGATCTATGGGCTCACTTTGAAAATTGAATCCGGAAATCTTAAAGGCTCTAGGGGGGGGGGGGGGGCGGAGGTTTCAGTTTGGGGGATGGGATATTTAGTAGTTATGGTTGTACAATTGTTATGATTCTATTGGGCTCATTTTCAAAACAGAAGGGCGCCCATCTTTCGACACAAATCAGGACTTTTGGTGGGCTCAGCACACAAGGTAAGGGAGCTATGCACCTGGGAGCTTTTTCTGAAGTCCACTGCAGTGCCCCCTAGGGTGCCCGGTTGGTGTCCTGGCATGTCAGGGGGACCAGTGCACTACGAATGCTGGCTCCTCCCACGGCCAAAGGGCTTAAAAGTTTTCAAATCTGTATATCACTATCAAACTCTCAGCAAATAATACATACAAGAACTAATATGGTCTACTCCCCCCCACCCCCAACAACCCTCCCTCACATCCACTCCCAACTCACTGGCAGACAAGTTTGGAAAAAAGACACAAGGGACAATGTCAAACTCTAGGAATTGTTCATAGCCCATTCAAGATTCAGGGCATCTTTCACCAAGATTTTAATTACAAAGTATCAGCATATGATGATGATATTCTATGGTATCTTACTGATCTCAAACACAGTTCCCCAACTGTTGAAACTTAGAGAGACATTTGCAGGCTTATTTTCGAAAGAGAAGGGCGCCCATCTTTCGACACAAATTGGGAGATGGGCATCCTTCTCCCAGGGTCGCCCAAATCGGCATAATCGAAAGCTGATTTTGGGCATCCTCAACTGCTTTCCGTCACAGGGATGACCAAAGTTCACGGAGGCGTGTCGGAAGTATAACAAAGGCAGCACTGGGGTGTGCCTAACACATGGGCATCCTCGACCGATAATGGAAAAAAGAAGGGCATCCCTGACGAGAACTTGGGCGACTTTACTTGGTCCATTTTTTGTTACGACCAAGCCTCAAAAAGGTGCCTGAACTGGCCAGATGACCACCAGAGGGAATTGGGGATGACCTCCCCTTACTCCCCCAGTGGTCACCAACCCCCTCCCACCCTAAAAAAATGTTTTAAACATTTTTTGCCAGCCTCAAATGTCATACCCAGCTCCATGACAGCAATATGCAGGTCCCTGGAGCAGTTTTAGTGGGTGCAGTGCACTTCAGGCAGGCGGACCCAGGCCCATACCCCCCTACCTGTTACACTTGTGGTGGTAAATGTGAGCCCTTCAAAACCCACCAGAAACCCACTGTACCCACAACTAGGTGCCCCCCCTTCACCCCTTAGGGCTATGGTAGTGGTGTACAGTTGTGGGGAGTGGGTTTTGGGGGGGGGGGGGTTGGGGGGCTCAGCACACAAGGTAAGGGAGCTATGCACCTGGGAGCAATTTCTGAAGTCCACTGCAGTGCCCCCTAGGGTGCCCGGGTGGTGTCCTGGCATGTGAGGGGGACCAGTGCACTGTGAATGCTGGCTCCTCCCATGACCAAATGGCTTGCATTTGGTCATTTCTGAGATGGGCATCCTCGGTTTCCATTATCGTCGAAAATCGGGGACGACCATCTCTAAGGATGACCATCTCTAAAGTCGACCTAAATTTCGCAATTTGGGCGTCCCCGACCGTATTATCGAAACGAAAGATGGACGCCCATCTTGTTTCAATAATACAGGTTTTCCCGCTCCTTCGCCGAACGTCCTGCGAGGACGTCCTCAGGAAAACTTGGGCACCCCTTTTGAATATGCCCCTCTTGGTGACTTCTCTCTATATAAAATAAATTGGTCCAAGTCTGAGATTCTACCCCTGAATGTTCATTGTACAAAAATTCTTATGGATCAGTACTCCTTTAAACAGAAACCTAATGGTCTTATGTATCTGGAAATACTGCTTCTACAGGATATATACAGTCCATGATTATGACTAATGAAAATTGGGTCTTAACACTTATTAAGGAAATGTGTGAGAGGTGCTCCACACTATACCTGTCCTGGTGATACAGAGTAGAAGTAGTCAAAATGATGGTGGCTCCTGTTATAATGTATAACTTAGGAAGACTCCCCATCTTGTTTGCCTCTGGATTTTATAAAAAGATGGAGAGAATACTTACTCATTTCATTTGGAAGAGGAAGGCCCCCCAAATAGCATTGGCAAAATTGAAATTACTAAAAGATATGGGTGGAGTAAATGTTCCTCAATTTCTCAACTATCACCATGCTTATGTAATGAGAAAGGGAATGACTTGGCTAATGCCAGATCTTCAGACTTTGTTGCGAAGTGGTTGCATCTAGAATGAGATATGGTGCAGCCTTTGAAGTTACAGTTTCTGGTAGGCAGCTGTCTCCCTGTGAGACTTGGAGACAATCTTGTGCTCCAGTCCACCTTGTGGGTACTGAAGCATGTTGATGATAAACTTCTGGTTCCAACCAGAAACTCTCTGTGCTGGCCACTGTGGAACAACCCTTGTTTTGCAATGGATGGTGTTACTGCATTCTGGGCTGACTGGGGCATGCAGAGATTTAAAAAAATTTGATGACATTGTGCAAGCTAGAAAACTGATAACGTTTGTGGAATTACAGAGAATGTTTGTTCTACCATTCTCACAATGTTTTAAATGGCTACTACTGCACCTTGCAATTAACTACTGGAATGCACAGTTCACAGACTTGCTAGATCAATGAAGCCTGCCCATATTATGTTCCCTTCTGGCTCAACAAGGACATGAAGCTTTGAGATGGTACAAAACTTTGGGACTCTTGCAAGAGGGAAAGTCCCTGGAAAGTCTACTTGCTATCTTGTGCAGGAAAATTAATATGGAGATATTGCTATCTCTCTGGCAATGTTTTTGAAGTCAACGTATGCGGTCTATGGCCTCAGTGGCCATTTGACAATCTTATTGCATATAGAGTATTGTGGGCACCAGTAAAGCTATGTAATTAGACAACTCGGTATCCAACAGATATTGGAACTGTGCACTGGACAATGGAACTCTAGATCATCTACTGTATCACCGTCCTCTAGTGCACATCTTCTAAAATCAAGTCTGGGGTAAAATCCAAGAGGTATTAGGCCTTCAGATTCCATTACCACATGTAGGAATTTTGTTTGGTTGCCCTAGACATATGGGAACTCTAACAGAGACACAAGAACACTTGTTGGCAATCATGTCAGGGATAGGCTTTCAAATGATTTTGTGAGCATGGAAGCAGGGTACAAAGTTGAAGCGAATATGGCTGAGAGGGCTGGGAGAACTTAGTTGTAATTTAGACAAAGGCATACCGACTATGGTTATGCATTTAATCTATCAGCGACTTTTGATTTGGTACAGCATGTGCAAAACGCAGCTGCCAAGCTTACCTTAGGAGGTAGACAGGCTGATCATGCTACACCTTTTTTGATTAAATTCCACTGGCTGCTAATTCAAGGTAGAATTCATTTTGTTGTTATTATTTGTTTTTCAAATTTTACATGGGTTAGCTCCTGATTATCTTCCTAATGAGGTTACACTCTATTCCACTACTAGGACCCTACGTTCTACTTAAGAGATAAAACTGAAGGTCCCATCTATGTCTACTTGTCAAAAGATGATAATAAGGAATAGAATGATAATATCACCTATTATACTACATTTAGAAAGGTTTGAAAATGTTTTTGTTTACTCAATATTTGTAGGACAGTATCAGGCTGCAGCATTGTAAGCATATTAAACCTGTCCTGGAGGTCTTGCACTAACTTTCTGTTGTGCAGCATATGAAGTTTAAAGTTTGTATGTAAACTTTCAAAGCTCTATGCAAATGCACTCCTCAATACTTAAAGGCCTCGTTTGCTTCCCTTGTTTTCCCTGTACTTTGTCTGCATTCCTCTTTCACCAGCCTCCATGTACTATCCTCTTTGCTGCCCCTCAGTTTGGAAACCTGTGCCTGAACACTTACAGTGGAATACAACCTGCTGTATTTATGCCATCAGGCCTTTGGTTAGTTATTTACTAGGGATGTGTAGTCTATAAAATATTTCATTTCAAACCATTTCCTGTGCCCTTTACAGAACCTGTTTTGTTGGGGTCTTTTTTTTCCATTTTTTTTCATTACTGAAGCAATATCATTGGTAGTATGTCCTCTTTTAAAAGGAGGTGTAATTTTCACATGCACATACTATCAGGAAATTTCAGGTTTTCTTCTGCTGTTTTGGGCAAAGGCAACGTGAAATGACATTTTCCATATCATTTCAAATCTGTTGTAGATAGATGCGGATTTGTTGCTGCATTGAATGGTTTGGTCAGCCTATCCTATTGGGGTTCAGCAAAGAGATCCAGCTCTGTTATGTCGCACCAGTTTCTGGTTTTCCCTGTTCCTGTCCCTCCATTATCTTTTATGTGAATGAACTCTAAAATTGATTCTTTCCTGTCACACATTGTGGTTCCTTTCCTGCAATTATGTTTTAGAATGTAAACCGCCAAGCTCAGCTAGTCAGATTAGTATGGTATAGTAAAATCCTGAATATATACATAAATTTTGCAGGTTATAAATGCTAATAAATAAATGCCTGCCTGCCTGCCTGTCTGTCTGCAAAGAAATCACAAGTTACTATGATGTGACCTGTTCTCAATGTCCTCCTGTGCTCTCATCCTAATTAATCCCAAGGATAAGCAGTGGCTTTAACCTAGTCTACCTTAATAAAGGTTTATGGACTTTCCTCCAGGAATGTGTGCACATTACATAAACTGCTTATCATGGACTCAAGGGAAGTGAGCCCTTGGCCCGTAGCTGGAACCGATTACAGAAGGTGAGTCACTTGTGCTAGCTAGGCACAGCGCTAGGCAAGGCCTGGCAGAAGACAAGGCAAGAGAGACTTGAACTGGAAACAAGGAAGGCGGGACTTGAACTGGAGACAAGGCAGGCAGGACTTGGCAAGACAAGGCATACGAGGCTAGGCAGGACATGGAAGACAAAGCTAGAACTGAATCCAGACAGGGTATAGCCAGGCAAGCAGGGCTAGAACTGGACCCAGACAACACAAGGCGAACAAGGCAAGACCTGGATTCAGAACTAGGCAAATAAGACAAGAACTAGAGACAAGGCAGGGCTAAGACTAAGACAAGGCAAGGCTGGAATTTGAAGACAAGGCTAGACAAGGCAAGGCTGGAATTTGAAGACAAGGCTGGACTGGAACTTTCTACTACTACTACTACTTATTGAAGACAAGACAAGGCTGGAACTTGGAAACACGGCACGCAAGGCAGGAGCTTGAAGACAAGGCAAAGCAGAAACCTGAAGGCACAGGCAAGGCATAGCTGGAGGACCTGTGCCTTCCTTAAATGCGCCCAGGCCAGTGACATCATTCTCGGCACGCCCCCAGGGAGTCCTGCCACATGCCCTATAAAGTATGGGCTGCGGCGCGCACTTGCACCCTAGGAGGTCAGCGCGCAGCTGCTGGAAGGAGGCAGGACACTGTCCCATGGAGCATCACAGAGTGGTGAGTGCATCAGGGGTCAGGGCAGAAGTCATGGCAGGGCTGTGACACTGTTTTTACCACTTGCTCTGGCAAAGAGTTTCAGAGCTTAACTATATAGTGAGTGAAGAAATATTTTCTCCTATTTGTTTTAAATGTGCCACTATGTAACTTCATGGAGCGTCTCCTAGTCTTTGTACTTTTTGAAAGAGTAAACAATTGAGTCATGATTACCCATTTCATTCCACTCAGGATTTTATAGGCCTCAATCACATCTCTCCTCAGCCATCTCTTCTCCAAGCTGAAGAGCCATAACCTCATTAGCCTTTCCTCATATGAGAGTCCTTCTAGCCTCTTAATCAGTTTGGTCACCCTTCTCTATAGTTTCAAGTCTCAAGTTTATTTCATGTTCTCCAAAAGCAGTGCCATCATGATGGTTTACAAAACAATATTAATACTAGTATACAAAATAACATATGACAAGATATACAAATGTTCATAATAAAGATAGAGATAAAGTAAGTCTTTCAGCTGCTGGGTCAAGCCACCACACCATGTACCTTTTCTAGTTCCACAATATCTTTTTTCAGGTGTGGCAACCAAAATTGCACACAATACACAAGGTGCAGATTCATCATAGAACAATGGAGAGGCACTTTCATATTCTTTTCTTTGAATTACTCTCTATTCATTTCCTAATAATTCCTAACATGCTGTTTGCTAGTTTTTGGCCACCACCGCACACAGAGCAGAAGATTTTAAGCTTTTGCCTACAATAGCACCTAAATCTTTTTTCTTGATGCTCACTCCTAATCAGTGCATTTGTTCTAGTGAAAAAGGTGTCGGTATTCAAATACCAGGTCACCCTTCAGGGGTGGGGTGATCACTGAGGGATCCACCTCACAATAGCCAGGTCCCCTGCAACCAGCCACAGAATCTATGACAAGGCAGAATTGGTGTGTAGAGCCTGAGCTCTTTCATTAAAACTTGGGGATCATGGGTCAATTTTAGCAGCCAATGGAAAAAGTGCTGGTACTCAATACCCCTAAGTACCCCCTCAAAAAAAAAGCCCTGCTCCTAAGTAGAACCTAGCATCATGTAACCATAATTTGGGTAATTCTTCCCAATGTGTATCACTTTGCAGTTATTCATATTAAATTTCATCTGCCATTTGGATGCTCAGTCTTCCATCCTTCCAAGGTGCTCCTGCTAGGGTTCACTTTAGGAGTCAGCACTGAAGACAAAAACCTACATGTCATTGTAGACAGTACACTGAAAACTTCTCCCAGTGGGTGGTGGCGGCCAAAAAAGAAAACAGGATGCAAGCATTATTATGAGAGGGATGCAAAATAAGACCAAAATATTATAATGCCTTGTATCACTCCATGATGCAACCTCACCTTGGGTATTGTGTTCAGTTTTAGTCACCGTATCTCAAAAAAGATATAGTGGAATTAGAAAAGGTTCAAAGAAGAGCGACCAAAATGATAAAGGGGATGGAAGTGCTCCCGTATGAGGAAAGGCTAAAAAGAATAAGTCTCTTCAGCTTGGAAAATAGATGGCTAAGGGGGGATATGTTTCAGGTCTACAAAATCCTGAGTGGTGTGGAGTGGGTAGAGGTGAGCGTTTTTTCACTTATTAAATGTACAAAGACCAGGGGACACTCAATGAAATTGCATGGAAATACTTTTCAAACAAATGTGAGAAAATATTTTTTCACTCAAGGAACAGTTGAGCTCTGGAACTCATTGCTAGAGCATGTGGTAACGGCAGTTAGTGTATCTGGGTTTAAAAAGGTCTGTATAAGTTCGGGGAAGAAAGGTCCATGGTCTGTTGTTGAGATGGACATGGGGCAGGCCACTGCTTGCCCTGGGATTGATAGCATGGAGTGGTACTGCTGGTTGGGTTTCTGCCGGGTGCTTGTGGTTTGGGTTGGCCACTACTAGATGCAGGATACTGGGCTGGATGGACCATTGGTCTGGCCTAGTATGGCTATTCTTATGAGGTGTGGAAAGCATATATACGCACTGTTTGGCAATGGGTCAAGGTGCAGGGGGGGGGATGAAAGCACCAAAATATGATAGATACCAGGGCCCTCCATCCATCTAGCTGAGTTCCCCCCCCCCCCCCACCTGCCCACTAACAGCTACTCCCTGTTGAATTTTTCAGTCATGCCCCTGATAACCAGCCTTTTAGCATATCTTCTGGTGTGCTTTCTCACCCCCCACCCCCACCTATCTGTAAACCTTGCCTGCACATGGGAGTGGTATCACTGAGACCTTCTACACTATCCCCACTTGTGGAAGAGAGGGTGAAACACAACAAACAGCACAGCTTTCTAGGCCCAAATGTACCTGACTCCTCAGGCTGTGCTGAGGTGTCCTGGCTCTCAACCCATGGATCCCCTTTTGGGGGAAAAGGGTATGCACCGTCCACTCCAGAAGGGTGAGGTTGATGGTGTCTTGCCCTGGGAGGTTGGCGCCAGCCTTGCACCTGACCTCCTGCTTGAGCTGGCGTCATTTCCACTTGCAGTCTTCCACATTGTGGTTGCAGTGGTATACTGTATTGATTTGGTCTCTCACAGCCTCCCACTATCTCCCCTATGTTGTGGCTGCCAGCCTCTGGCCCTTAGAAGCAAATAGATTAAAGTACCTATTGACTGTCTCCTTCACCAAAAGTTCAATTTCACAGTGAAATTTCCCTTGCAGCTTGGTGCCTGCTTGGGTGCCATGATTAAAATGACACAAAGAGATGAACGTTTAAATACACCCCAGAAACATTTTGGGTGGGGCCACCTAGACGTTTGGGAGATGGACATTTTTTTTTCCAATTATGACCCACACAGGAAAAAATCTTAGGTAAATTGTTAGTAAATTAGACGTATGAATTTGATTATAATCCACATGTGTAAATGATTCGGGGATGTAGCTGCTATTTATAATCTCCTTTTGTAATCTCCACCTTCCTACAAAGGTACCAAGGTGGGAGTTAGCTTTTCATCTATTTAGTGTTTTCCAAACCTGACTCTCTTGCTCTCCATTCTGTTCCCCCCAGCATCACCCAGCTGTACCTAGGAAGCTGGAGCCAGATAAACTCTGCTTTTACCTTAGTCTGCAGGTAAGCACAGACACCTCATCCCACCCTTACCCATCTCCTGATGTATAACTCTTTTGGGAATTTCCTCCTTCCTATAATGGTTCCAAGGTGGGAGGTGACTCTTTATTTGCTCTGAGCTTTCCATACCTAGCTCCTTTGCTCTTCGTTCTCTCCCCCCAGGATCAGCCAGCTGCACTTAGGAAGCCTGGAGCCAGATGAACTCCGCTTTTGCCATAGTCTGCAGGTAAGCACATACCTCTTATCCAACCCTTCCCCTTCTGCTAGGAAGCAGACCTGAGACATGCGCTGCCCTATGTATCTGCTAACCAAGGACTCCTTGCTTTTTGCAGGACAGGGTAGAGCACAAGGTAGGAACACAAGGAACAGCAATGGACTGTGATACTGTTATAGAGCGGACTGTGATACTGATACTGTTTTCAGCCTATATACAAATGTCTTGTTTTCAGACTGACATGATATAGGGATATGTGCAGTTATGAATGTATTGGAGACAACCAGTTGTGGCCTCCTGCAGCAGGGGGGGGAAGGGGAGAGGCCCTGTGCACCATGTTCTCCACTGGACTCAGGGTCAAGGGGTCTCCATCTGGTGGCTTTTCCTCAGCTTTACATCTCACATCTATCTTCAGCTGCTTCAGGGGGTCTCCTTCTGATGTCTTTTCTCCAGATTTGCACCTCACATGTCTCCTCAGTTGCCTCCATCTCTATTTGTGTGGTGAACCCCATTTACCTTTCCCCGTGTGCTCATCCATTTCCAGGGATCAGGGGAGACCACTGTATGTATTGATTGTCATTTCCAGAACAGTGAACTCACTCCTACAATCCTCCATAGTCGTGCAAATTTTAACCTCTCCAGTCCTGCACCCCATATTCAGTAGAGACAGAAGTGGGGCCCCTCACCCTTTACAAGCCCATCAGCATTTTCCAGGGTGGGGTGGGGAATCATCCAGTTATAGTTCTTGCTCTTCATCCCCTGCAGGCGGCTCCAACCTTGACCCTACTATTCCCCTGGCATGTGGCCTGCTGATCCCAGATTGAGGCTAGTTCCTCCTATGGGCAAATTCCCCTGCACTGTAGTACCTGACTGGTTGCAATTGTGATAAAATAAGCATGTGTCTAACAGTTCCTTTGCCTCCTCACTCATGTATATATATCTCCCAAAGTTGTATATGGTTGATTTATTTTTCTTCCTCATCATAGTATGCCATTGCAATAAATATGTCGATGTGTACATATGAAGCAGTGTTTGCTTGTCTTTCCAAGCCTTCAACCATGTTGCCTGCAGGTAAGGAAGCATGCGGAACAGAGAGTAAACTATAGTTTAGGCACTGCCTATGCATATCTGCTGGTAGCTACAAGGCAGGTTGCTAGTGTGAGACAACATACCTCTACTTTGAGCGCTCTATGCCGTGTGTCAAAAGGGTGTGGCACTGCAGGCTCATGGGGGTTTCTGGGGGTGGTCTTTTGATACAAGCTGTCAAGAATAGATAGGGAAAAGCTTCGAGTAGGTTAATTGTGTCCCACATCAGTACATGTGGTCTCTACCTGGGCACAGCAGGGCACTGATATACCTAAGATCTTTGGCATGGGACACCTGTAATGTGACCCAGGTTCCAGCCTCCAGCATGGAGCTGGACTTGATCAGTATAAGTATTTGCCAATGCTTCTGTCATGGAACATGCAGCCCCATCAACCCCAGCTTCCACTCAAAACATATCTAAAGTGGCAGCATTTGTATTGTAGAAAGGCCAGAGAGCTAACCTTAAGGGGTCAGATGATTACAGAGTTTAATGTTGAGGCAGGTGGCCATCAGGGGCGGACTGACCATTTGGGCAACTGGGCAATGCCCGAGGGTCCAGAGGCTCTAGGGAGCTCAGAAGCTCTGCCCGGATGCCCGCCATTCTCCCCAATCCCACACACTACCCTCCTGCCGCAGCCACCATTGCTGCTGCTGCTGTTACAAAGTTTAGAGAGGGGTTTAGAGAGCACCAACCCGCTCAAGTTAAGTGCTACATAAACTTTTTTGATTATATTTTTTGTTATAGAGTGATTAATTAATACAAAAATAAGTGAATAGTGAAGGTCGGTGGAGGTTGTGTCAATGATTAGACCACACACACGGGTAATACACCCAGTCATTGGGTGAAGAAAAACCATTTTGTCCGTGCGACATATATGAGACTACTCCACTATAGACACTGAAAAAAAGCAAGTAATAAACATACTTGCATTCATGTGTGTTTAAATATTTTGCTGTTACAAAGTGGCAGCAAAAACAGAAATAAAGCTCGTGGAGCCACACTGTTCCTCCTGTTCGCGGCTGCCGGTCCCACCTTCCTCTAACAATTTCCTGTTCCGGGGCAGAGCTGGGCAGCTGCGAGCAGGAAGGGAATGGTGCAGCCCTGCAATCTTTTTTTTCTATTTTTGCCGCCACTGCTGAAACAGCAGCAGGGCAGCAGCAGTGGTGGCCGCGGCAGGGGGGTATTGGGTGGGAGTGGGTGCCAGTGGTAGTGGGAGTATCCGGTGGGGGGGGGGGGGAGGGTTTGGGTGGGAGTGGGGCTGAAAAAAAAGACTGCAACACTGGATGGAGGGGGGAGGGTATGATTGTAAGTGAGGGTAGCTCCTGAAAAGCTTTCTACACGGCAAGTGGGGTATTACTGGATAAGTCATATATTCTCAGGTGGATAACAACATCAGTGTTTAACTCCTTAGTTTCTTCTCTGATTATAGAGGTTATTTGATCGGAACTCCTGGTAGCTGAGGAGCCTGGAAGGCATTTCACTTTGTATGGTCCCTTGAACTGTGTTTCAAAGTTAATGCCTCTGACAATAGAATCCCCTAGTAGCAACAGTTTCCTGGTAAGAGTTTCAACATTAGTGCTTTGGGGGTGTCTTTTCTCTTTGGGCACCTTCATATCTTTTTGTTCCACCTTCATTGCTTTTTGTTCCACCTTCATTGCTTTTTCTTCCGCCTCAGTTCTATTTTCATGGACATCACAGTGCTGTAATGGAGCAAAGGAATTCTGTAGGGGCAACACTTGTGAGGGCAGATGCTTCTGTGCCACAATGTAGTCTGCCTGATCCTACCGTGAACCACCTATTCTTAGGTGGTTTTAACCTTTGAGGCAGTGGTGAGAAGTTGGTATGATTCTGTGCAGTCCTAGAAACTGCTTTAAGTGCATCCAATTCCTGCTTTACTTTATTTAGCTCCTGTTTTAAACTAGCAAGCTGAAGACAGATAGGACAAGCCGTAAGTCTCCAGATTGGCCTTGAAACTAAAGCACCACAATTACTACAGAGAATAAAAGTCATCCTGACTGGTTGAAATGGGTATGAACATGTGTACTATGATGGGGTTAACAGTCTGCAAGATTCCTGAGTATGACTGAGGAGTAAAGTTAATGAGTTTTGGCTTGTCTATATATGACTGGAAAACCCTGGGGTGGGTGGGATTATAAGTCCCAGTGAGTTAGCCAAGTGCTGTATCAAAAAAAGTTCTCTAGGTATGAGCAGAACTGGTACCGTCTGATCAAAGAATTTTCAGTTGATTTAACTCTCAAATTCCACTAGAATATAACTTTCATATAGTAAATAAATCTAAATATTCCCAATAATTATAGCAGAATAAAATAATCAGAAATCACTTAGCAGTATTTTGGTTCAGGTCCAGCACATGGAATGCTACAAACAAAGTGGTCTGTGTCTCCCTATTGAGAGCCCAACGCACCTCCTGCTGTGCAGTGATTACCTCACAGTGAGTCAGCCAAGTGCTGTATAAAAAAAAAGTTCTCTAGGTATGAGCAGAACTGATACAGTCTGATCAAAGAATTTTCAGTTGATTTAACTATCAAATTCCACTAGAATATAACTTTCCTTTAGTAAATAAATCTAAATATTCCCAATAATTATAACAGTTTCATCAATGTAAAATGCAAATGTATAACCAGTTGGGAGACTAAGTTTTTGTTCTTGCCTAGGACTGGCAGAATCTTTCCACAAAGTTAGATTGCTACAGGACCAGAAGCAGTTAGAAAAGCCTATCCTCTATCTGAGCTAGGCAGGAAAGGAAAGAGGGTATTTTTTGGGGGGGGGGGGAGTGGGGACAGGGTTAGAAGACAGAGAAGTGCACCACAATTTAGATTCACAGGACAAATTAATTAAGCAATTAAATTCAAGAGTATAGATATATCAGGTAGCTAAGCCTATAGCCAAAAAGTTGAGAAATTAGAATAAAATAATCAGAAATCACTTAGCAGTGTTTTGGTTCATGTCCACTTTCCTCCTCCCACGCAGACTCTGATGAGGATAAGAATCCCACTTGTTCTGGAACTTGTTTACTCAATGCTAATCCTCGATGGTGCATATGTTTTTCCACATTTAAACTCTTAAACATGTCTCAAATTCTTTAAAATCTTCTCTTTCAAACACTTCTTCGCATACAAATTCTGCTTCTTTTTTGCCCTATTTCCCCTTAACTACCCATACCCTGATCCGCAGAAATCATATCCAAATACTGACCCCATCTCAAAAGTCTAGTCTGTTTTCCTTCCTTCATTCACTTCCACGTTATCACCAACTTTATCACTAAGAGGCACTTCCATATCCCCAGCATCAGCTCACAGTCCACATCATCTCTCAGATCACTAATTAAGCCATTATTCTCAGCATTCAGTCATGAAAGCTCAGGCCTTTCTTCAATATAGTGGAGCCAAACCTTTCCTTTCCCCTCCCATGAAAAGCATATGAAGAAAACAGTTGGTTAAATTCAACATTTTCCATCCAGCTATCCAGTTTCCTTGTCACTCTCTTACCACAAGCTCTATCTTTCTGGTTTACTGGTCCCTTCTTTGATTGCCATTTTTTATGTGTCATACTAATCTCCACTCATAAACGTTTGACTAAAAACAAAACAAAACAAAAAAACCAAGCCCAGAATCTCCCACATTAAATCTTTACTATCAACCCCTGACATTGAAGACCCTTAAAATCTCCACCCATCCCTTAACTGCCCCACCACTCAAGCTTGCTAAACACAATAAGCCTCCACGATAAGGCATTAAATGCATTAAACAGAAAATAGCCCTTGAAAAACAATTAGCACTAGGACACGGGGGCCAATAGACACTGCTCATAGAACTAAAAAGCAAGCTGCTGCCAAGGTAACATAAATATTTATTTATAGTCTGAAGCACAGCCACCCTGCTCCTGGTCACCGCAGTCTTGCCTACCTACCTCAGCAACAGCAGTGCCTGCACCTCAAACACTCAATGACAGCCAGACCCGGGATACAACCCTGGAAACTAGCAGTGAAAAAAAAATTACTGTAAACTAAACAGAGGCAGACAAGGGATTCAGACAGCATAACCTAACTTAGGCTTCTCTGCCACATGATGTAAACTCACTGCTGCCACCCTAAACTAAAATAAAGCTACTGTCCTTATTCCCTTTCTCAATCGCCCAACCTCTTATTCATTCTAGATTCCATACTATTGCTAATAGGCTCAGCCAAGTTATGAGCCCTTTTCCTAAATCTTGGGTGCAGGTCTAATTTTATTTCTAATCTGTACCTTGCATTAGTATATTTTATTTATTTGGATTTTGCTCACACCTTTTTCAGTAGTAGCTCAAGGTGAGTTACATTCAGGTACGCCATGTATTTCCCTGTTCCTGGAGGGCTCACATTCTAATTTTGCTAAATCCTATGAATATAATTAAAAAAAAAAAAGCCTTCAAAAGGACCCAACAAAATTAGGTTGTTTTCATTCAGTATCCAATATCCCTTTCCAAGACAAATTAATCTAACAAGTAGCAGCAGAGCAAGCTGGTAGGTTCATCAATGAAGTTAATTATTTCGATCACAGTCTGGCTTTTGACCAGGCTACAACACAGAAACAGTGCTCACATCGCTCACTAATGATTTATTGTGAACCTCTAACAAAGCTTTGCCTGTTTTCTAATATTACTGGATTTAATCTCAGCATTCAACACCATAGATCATGCTATCGTATTGGAAGGCCTTACAACCCTTGGGGGTAATGATATGACATTTTCTTCAAGCATCTTTATAGAAAAGAGTGAAGAAAGTAGCAAGGAGGAATTTTTCTCCTAACCACTGCGGAGCACTCCAGGGCTCTCTACTGCCTTATTGTTTCTGATTATGATTGATGCTGGTTAGTAACAGGGCTTAGCCTGAGACTTTGACCACGCAAATTTATATATCTATTTCGTTGTTTTAGTTGATGTATGTTATGAATTTATAATGTGTAATATCTGAAATGTATAATATCTGCATGCTTAATAATTCATATATGCATGATTGATTCACTGTATATAAAATTACTTCCATGTCTTTTTTTTTGTGCTTAAATCCTGTTTTATGTGTGCAAAAAGACACTAATGTAATTACTCCGTGGGATTACACATGTACAATATTTAACCATCTCTCTGACCTCA
Source organism: Microcaecilia unicolor (assembly GCF_901765095.1). NCBI lineage: Eukaryota > Metazoa > Chordata > Amphibia > Gymnophiona > Siphonopidae > Microcaecilia > Microcaecilia unicolor. The sequence goes on from NC_044034.1 coordinate 235,065,058, forward strand.
TGTGCACCTTTTTTAAAATTAGTCACCTTACTTTCTAACTCCTCTTACTCTCTTACCTATCTCTATGTTCTAGTAGCAGTATAGAAATGATAAGTAGTAGTAGTACCTATCTCTATGTTAACCATCTAACTGACCTTTCTTTAAATTAGTCGCCTTATTCTCTAACTCGTCTTACCTATCTACATGTTAACCATGTAACTGACCTCATGTGCAACTTTCTTTAAATTAGTCACCTTATTTTCTAACTCCTCTTACTCTCTTACTATCTATGGGGCCCTTTTACTAAGCCGCGTAAATGTCTACGCACGCCCAACATGCACCAAAATGGAGTTACTGCACGGCTACTGCGTGGACCTTGCTGTAATTTCATTTTTGGTGCACGTCCGCTACACGTGCCCAAAAAATATTTTTTTATTTTTCTGGCGCACGTCAGCTACCTGTGCCAAGTGGCATTTGGCACGTGTAGGTCATTACCACCCAGTTACCGCATGGTGAGACTTTACCACTAGGTCAATAGCTGGCGGTAAGGACTCAGACACAAATGTACGCACAGCAATTTTGATTTTGCCGCACATCCATTTTCGGCAAAAATATTAAAAAAGGGCCTTTTTTACAGGCGCACAGAAAAATGGATTGGCACGTGCCCAAAACCCGCACCTACACTACCGCAAGCCATTTTTCATTGCACCTTAGTAAAAGGACCCCTTTATGTTCCATCTTTGCTTATACCCTACACTGTCAATTAAAATATTCTATAACATATTGTGTTGACATTGTAAGTAGTGTACTATGCCATAGTTTGTATTATTTGAATATTTTTACTGCTGTAATTGTCTATTGCTCATGTTTTATTTATTCTTACTGTACACCGCCTAGAGTGAATTCCTTCAAAAAGGCAGTAAATAAATCCTAATAAATAAATACAAGTTCACTGGGTGACAAATAGGTGTGCATTTACACATGACCCACATGTATATATGTAATGAATACCTTACTCTTTTGAGACAATAAGAATATCAAGAAAAAGAATTTCATGGTTAAATAGTCTCAATCAACAACTAAAATCCTCCATGCACCATGATAACAATGAAATTCCTTTTCTTGATATTCTTATAAAGAAAAACACATACAACTTCTCTACCACAATATACAGAAAACCCACCGATAAGAATCATTTTTTGCATTTCCAAAGCTTTCACAATAGAAGTTCGAAACAGAATCTACCATACTCTCAATTTCTTAGAAGACTCTGCATTGATTATACTGAGTTCGAAAATCAAGCAAAACCTATGGCAACAAGGTTTCTAAACAGAGGCTATCCGAAGGAGAGTGTTAGAAAAGGACTCAACAGGGCTAGAATGGCAAATAGAGATGAGCTTTTAGAAGGAAATTTAAAATGTAAGAATCCAGATATAGTGTGTAGTCTTAGATTCTCAAACCTTTCATCGGATATACAAAAAATATTGAGAAAACATTGGCACATTTTGGAAAATCACGACTGCTTTAAAGACAAAACAGCTCACACCAGAAACAAAAATATCAAGGAAATCAACGCGCCTTCGGCATTACCACCACCACCTCTTCAACTTCCAACTGGACATAAACTCTGTGGGTCTTTCTCAGTCTGTGCATCATCTATGTCTATCACTATCTTTACACATCCACACACTATTGAGCTTATTTTCGAAAGAGATCGCAATAGAAATGTTTAATAGTAGTAGTAGTAATAGTAGATGGCCGGCGATCTCCTGATCCCGGCCAAATCGGTATAATCAAAAGCCGATTTTAGCCGGCCCTGACTGCTTTTCGTCATGGAGCCGGCCAACCTTCAAGGGAGGGTAAAGAAGGCGGGACGGGGGCGGGGTGGGACAGGGTGGGGTTACGAGATAGCCAGCATTACCCCATAATGGAAAAAAGATGGCCGGCTCAGACGAGCATTTCGCCGGCTGCACTTGGTCCATTTATTTTTAGGTCCAAGTCACAAAAAAGTGCCCTAATTGACCAGATGACCACCGGAGGGAAATGGGGATGACCTCCCCTTACTCCCCCAGTGGTCACTAACCCCCTCCCACCCAAAAAAATTTTAAAAAAAGTTTATTGCCAGCCTTTATGCCAGCCTGAAATGTCATACCCAGCTCCCTGACAGCAGTATGCAGGTCCCTGGAGCAGTATTTAGTGGGTGCAGTGCACTTCAGGCAGGTGGACCCAGGCCCATCCCCCCCTACCTGTTCCATTTGTGGTGGTTAATGTTGAGCCCTCGAAAACCCCCCAAAACCCACTGTACCCACATGTAGGTGCCCCCTTCACCCCTTAGGGCTATGGTAATGGTGTAGAGTTGTGGGGAGTGGGGAGTGGGGTTTGGTGGGGATTTGGGGGGCTCAGTACCCAAGGTAAGGGAGCTATGCACCTGGGAGCTATTTTTTTAAATTCTAGAAGTGCCCCCTAGGGTGCCTGGTTGGTGTCCTGTCATGTGAGGGGGGCCAGTGCACTACAAATGCTGGCTCCTCCCACAGCCAAATGCCTTGCATTTCGCTGGGTATGAGATGGTCGGGCCCAGTTTCCATTATGGCTGAAAAACGAAGCCGGCCATCTCCTCTAAACCCGGCAATCGATTTAGCCGGCCCCAACCGTATTTCGAAAATACGGTTGGCTCCGCCCCCTTGTGGAGCCGGCCCCGAAGATGGCCGGCCATCTATTTGGCCAGCGCCGTTCGATTATGCCCCTCCACGAGATCTTACCTATTAAAACACTCTTCAAATTGCAACTCGGAAGGTGTGGTATATTTAATCATATGCCTTTGTCAGTTAATTTATGTAGGCAAAACCATTCGCAAAATAAAAACCAGAATGATTGAGCACAGGAGCAGCATTAGACGAAAGGATGTCTTGGCTCCCCTAGTCAAACATTGTATGGAACAGTCACATAACTTTGGAGATCTACGATTCTGCGCATTTAAAGTTTTTTCAAAACATTGGAGAGGTGGGAACCTAGACCTAATTTTACTACAACATGAACAAAGAACTATTTTTGAACTCAATACTATTCATCCGGCAGGACTTAATGCAGAATTAAAATTTGACTGTTTTTTCTTTAAAAAAATTTTAAGATCATATGTTATAATTCTCATTAAGGAGTATTCATTTATATTATTAATTAAATTTGGATTAGCATTGATATATTTTAAAAAATGTATTATTATTATTTTATATTTTTTTATTTCCCATTTTTTAAATATATATTTTTTTTACTAGGGAGCACTTTCTTAAATATAATATGTGTCATTTAAAATTATTGACGAAACTAATAGTTTTTAAAGTAAAATTGGAATTCACTGTTTTTTGTTTAAATCTTGTCAATACATACACTGCAGTTTTCCAATAATGAGTATCTATTAACATTTTATTTTTATTATTTTTATTTTCAGCTTTTATCAGGGAGAAATGTCTTAATCTTAATATCTGTGTTGTTTAAAATTACTGACCAAACAAATATTGTTGAAATAAAAATGGAATTTATTGTTTTCTTACTTTTGTCTAATACACATGTTGTTCTTATGTATTCTTACACGATTTTCAATCATGGAGCACTTATCATTATACTTTTCCAACTGATAGGACCCATGCAAAAAGAACACGAGTTCATCAGATTCATATACAAGAACAAACATCCAAATAAACCTATAATGTATACACTTTAATATTATACTGTGTGCACTGATTAGGCGAACAAAGTATCACATTAGCCGATCACGCTGCGTTCATATGTCATCAACAGGGTTGCCAGATGGGCGGTTTTCCCGCCCAATTGGGCGGTTTTCCGCAACCCGCCGCGGGAAATTTTTGCCCGCGGCGGGTTGCAGTTTTTTGGGCTGCTTTTTGGGCTTCGGGGCGGTTTTTTAGGCGGCTTTTTCGGCCGCGGGGGGCGGGGTTAGTGACGTGTTTGGGCGGGGTTAGTGACGTTTTGGGCGGGGTTAGTGACGTGGGAGGTGGGGCCGATGACGTGGGAGGCGGGGCCGATGACGGGGGAGGCGGGGCCGGTGATGGCGGGGGCGGGGTTGATGATGGCGGGGGCGGGGTGATGACGCGGGGGTGGGGGGGTCAGGGGCCGGGTCTGAGTTTGGGCGGGTTTTGGGCGGGTTTTATGCCAGATTGGGTGGGAAAAAAATTTTCCACCTGGCAACACTGGTCATCAAGTCGGTACGTCTGTCTGAACGTCACTTCCATTTTTATTTTTGGCACCTTTTTTTGTTACAAATGTTCAGCAACAGGCTTCCTCGCCGATTTTTACTATTTGTTTTTGCAAAAGACAAGGCCAATACAGGAGTTTATTTCCCGCATCGCGGCTTTTTTTTCCGACAGGAATGCTTGGTTTCCTAGATCTTCAGAGGCAACCACGAGACATATTAATATCAGAAACATTACTATAAGATTAAACTCATTTTTTTATATACCTGATACCTTTGCTTCACAAGTTAAATGAAGACAGAATATCTTTACAATATGCTTGTAAACATCACTGCTATAGTACTGAAGTCAAAATGGCAATTGCACACTGTAGGTTTGTAAAAATTCTAAGAAGATAAGAGTAGCTTATGCTGTCTTCTATACAAAGGATCGATTACTCACTAAATGCAGTTTTGTCAAATAAAGAACTACTCTTTAGATTATGAGTCCAAATATAACACAGTAATCATGCATGGTGCAATTATTAGTATTCACGATATTGCTAAAATTCTTTTCATGTATTAAAAACTTTTTAACTTCATTTTTATTTTACATTTTTTGAGTTCCGCTCCGCTTTTTCTTCATAGGCATTGGATACATATACATTTTACATACTCCACAATCAAAACCCTGGTAAGAACCTCAGTCATATCTCTTTACAGATTATTCACATACTTTTTATTTGTTTATTTATTTGTTTCTCTATGAGAGACTTCCTTCATGAGACTTAATGAAATACTATTTGATAAATGAAATATATATATATATATATATAAATATATATATATATACATATATATATATATATATATATATATATATATATATAATTACAATCATATCTTATTGACCAGCCTTTATCAGTAATTATTTTGAATATATGGTTCTACACACAGTTCCATTAAATCTAGAAATGGATAAGATTATATATAAAATCTGTCATTAAGAATTGCTGCTTTATAAGACTATATGGATACATCAAATAGTTATTCCATTATAGCTTTATGAATGTATTTGTTTTTCAACAATTTGTGTTGCGCATAACAACAATTCTTTATTTAGATTGAAAATATGACACATATACATACTTGAAAACTATATCTGTATGTAACCTAAGTTCTATTGAGTGATCTGGATACATTTAAAATACTTTTATTGTTGTTTTTATACTTGTTTATCTTTTATACAATATATATGATATACATGTTTTTATTCTCCATGTAGATTTTATCATTTTGAATGTATTTTGGTTATATGGATTTTTATATACAAGTGTCCCTTTAATTAATAATTGTAAAGATGAAGCTACAACGATACATTTGTATATATATAATTCATAGTGATGCTTTCTTATTATAATTTCTACCACACTATAGATTTTATACATGTTTTTCACTAATATTATATTGTTTCATCAAATTTTCAATTGTTTAATCATTTATTACGGTGATTTATATGTTTTTATATGTTTTTGTTGTTAGACCCCTGAGGCAGACATTGTTTAACGCCGAAACACGGCCCGTGTCGGGTCATTTGTCAATAAAATACTCCTGTTGTCTCAGTCTTGAAGGCCCAGTGTTGCTTTTTTTGGTTTGTGTATTTTCTATGTATACTGTATACCCTCTCTGTTTGGTTTCCAATAAAAAAGATATCATCATATTTTCTTTTCTATGTTTTGTTTTATTTCTTAAAAATAAGATAAAATTCAGCACCATTTTGGAAATCTGTAGCAGCCCAATAAAGACGGGATCAGCAGTCATGCAGTAAGCTCTCTCTATATTTTTGGGGTACTGCGATTGTCAGGATATAGATGATTTTTTTCTATCCAGTACAACATTGTGATTATTTTACATTTATTTTGTAGACTGTACTAGCGGGAGCTTAACTATCTGTAAGAGCTTGCTCCTGATGAAAGTAACAGAGTGAAATGAACAGCTCCATTAGGCCTTAAAAGATAAATTTCCGATGCTAATTTATCATTGCACCTGCATGAAATTTATAATTTGGTCAATGAGAAGATTCATAAAAGATTTATACACAAAACTGTTTTTCCACTTAGGGGATTTGAGAGGTTTTTTGGCTAATGATGGGCTTGATGTAAGACTTTGTCACCATTTATTAAGGGCCTTATAATCACTGAAGTCTTTTTCCTGCCTTTTAAACCTTTTTGTGGTTGGTAAAATTGCTTAGTAGACTTCCATCTACAATGTGCACATATCAATAAAAGCACCGATACCACCCATTTAGGGTATTTACAAATTCATAAGGGGGTGCATTTACAAATTCATAAGGGGGTGCATTTCCACCCCCTTAAAAATATATCTACATATCTACATACTGTGCCCCCACAGCCCAAAAACTACTCCCACATCTGCCATACCATTCCACAAACTGTCCCACCTCCAAAACTATCCCTTCAACTACCCCACCACCTTATAAACTGCTTTATCCCCCCAAAACTGCCTAAAATAACCCCCTACAATGTACACCATACCAAAAAAGCTACCCTACCTGCAACTGATGCAACACCTTACAAATTGCTCCAAACCCCTAAAATATCCCTCTGAAAATGCCCCCACCCCAAAGCTTGTCCCTTACAACTACTCTACATGGTCCAAACTATACCATCCCCTCTTAAACATACCATCACACATGTCCCAACCTCAGCTTGCTCCACTACAGACACAATACATGTCCATCACACATAGAACAGAGGGGATATCTATCTAAATCTATATCAATATCTGTCTTTATATATCTATACCTACCTATTTATTTATTTATTTATCTATCTATCTTATATATACAGTCACATTGAGCCTGCAAATAGGTGGGAAAATGTGGGATACAAATGCAACAAATAAATAAATCTATCTATATCTATAGCTGTCTATCTAACTATAGTCAACATTCTGTTCAGTTTTGGAGACCGTATCTCTAAAGATTTAAAAAGACTGGAAACGGTGCAAAGAAAAGCTACGAAAATGGTATGGGATTTGCGTTGCAAACCGTACGAGAGACTTGCCAACCTGAACATGTATACCTTGGAGGAAAGGAGAAATGGGTGACATGATACAGACGTTCAAATATTTGAACGGTATTAATCCGCATACGAACCTTTTCCGGAGACGGGAAGGTGGTAGAACTAGAGGACATGAATTGAGGTTGCAGGGGGGAAGACTCAGGAATAATGTCAGGAAGTATTTTTTCACGGAGAGGGTGGTGGATACGTGGAATGCCCTCCCACTGGAGGTGGTGGAGATGAAAACGGTAATGGAATTCAAACATGCGTGGGGTATACACAAAGGAATCCTGTTTAGAAGAAATGGATCTATGGAATCTTAGTGGACATTGGGTGGCGACATCAGTATTTGGAGAATAAAACCGGTGCAGGGCGGAGTTCTATGGTCTGTGCCCCGAGAAAGGCAGGGACAAATCAAACTCGGATATACATATAAAGTATTACATACCATGTAAAATGAGTTTATCTTGTTGTGCAGACTGGATGGACCGTTCAGGTCTTTATCTGCCATCATTTACTATGATACTATGTTTCAGCCAGCAGTAGTCAGCATTTTTTAAAACACAGAATGCCGTCGGTTAAATTGGTCTCATATTCAATGCCAAGCCGTGTCCTGGCCGCCAGACCTTATGCAGGTGGCTGGAACCTGAATAACTTTTTACATGGTCCCGCCCTTCTGATACCCTTTCCGATACCCCTTCCCAGAACATCCCCCCGATCTCCCTCTCACCCACTCAAAACAGTCCCCTACCTTCTGATCCCCCTGCTCCCATAAGGATCAAAACCTCCTCCCACCCCACCCCCTCTATGTGGTCCAGTGGGAGCACGAGCCAACCCCATTTGCTGTGGGCAGGGCCAGTCATTGCAAACTCTGCACATACTTTGTGTCCTCATTTTTAGAGGAGCCCATGTGTTCAGGACTCAGGAGGTTAGGATTGCCAACTGTTTGCCTTTTTTTTCAAAGTCTGCAGAATTTTATATTAATGCACAGAAGGTAGAAATGTTAGAAAAATGTCTAGACATATTACCTAAGTTTAAAACCTCTAAATTTAACCCCCTCTCCCCCTAACTTTGTGAGTGAGCCTGCCCTGCCTGACTAACTAGCAGCAGAGATTGCAGGTAGGATCCAGCCAATGGGCAAGAAGTGGGGTCATTTTTTTTCATATGCCACGTTTCATCCCATTCCATTAAATTTGGTGAGCTATTTTGCACCTAGACAGTCGAGCAGACAGGTAGACAAACATTCTAAACCTCTTTTGTATAATTATTTCCAACTTCCATTGGGATGGACAGAGTAAAACTCAAGCAATTCAATAACATTATTGATTTGAATGACTGAAAGAAGTATTTTCCTGTATAATACAATTCAGAAAAATGAAAAATGTATGCTTTTCATTGTAAATCACAGTCTTTTTCATTACCATCCTCAAATCTTGTGCAAAATAGAAACAGACATCCACAATGAACACAGGTAATTTGATGTCATAAACAATTGAAAGCTGCATGGTAAAGAAAAATACACTTAGCAATCTATGATTGCATTTGTTTTGAGTCATCTAGAGCTTAATGTGTTTGATTGCTTTATCATCCAGAGGACTGATTGTTTTCCCATTTTTACACAATCAGTCTTCTAATGAGTTTGAGCATTGAATTCCAAGAAGATATTTAATTTACAGATTAATTTACTGGAAAATGTCAAATGCTTTATAGAAGTTTAATCACCAAAATGTTAAACCTGATTCAGTTCTTGCTACAGGTTATTCATTAGGCTGTGAAATCATAGGTTGTACTTTTAGGTTAGGTAATACATTTTAGTTCTGGTCTTGGTTAAAATTATGAAATGTTTTACATATTGAAATGTGTTGTGTATGTAACCATAAAAGAGCACTGAGATCAAAAATTTTGTTTCCATGTAGACTCCTTAGTTCAGAACCAAGGTACTAGATAATGTCACAACATACTTAGCTCATCAATTATCTTTAACCTTACCTCATCATCTCCCAGAAATAAAAAAAAAAAAACATTTTTCATTTGTTGATTACTCTTTTTATTAACATCATTTAGAATAAAATATTGCATTACGTATGTTTTTATTGTAAGCCACCAAGAATTTTTAAAGATGTGCGGGTTAGTACATTTGTAAATATATAAATTATGCAAAACTAGATTGACAAAATATGAAAAGACCTATTTAATCCCATTTCTACATCCAGATCCAGATGTGCCCTTGGGCAGAACCAACTCCTGGTTGCCACACGAGAGACCCCCCCCCCCTTTCACGGTGGCATAATACAGGTTACGCAGTTGTGAGGCACCACTATAATAGTGCTGTCTAACGTAGGAAGGCATAATCTGGTCTGAATCTGCGCAGCATTAGAACTCAAGCAATGAAGGTTAAGTGATTTGCCCAAGGCCACAAGGAGCTGCAACAGGAACTGAATCTAAGACTTGTAGTTCCTAGCCAGCAGCTCTAACCATTAAGCTACATTTCTAAATACTGTCCTTTATTTTAGAAGCCCTATGCCCAATTTCCTCATGGAAATAACAGCATTTACCAATGGAAAATGCATCCACATGGAAAGCCTGATTTTAGAACATCTGCAATCTATACATTGTTTAGTATACAACTGTCTGGTTTTTCAGATCACTCAGCTTTTTATATATAACTTATTCCCTTATTTATGATCTAGTAGGGCAATTAGCTAGTTTGTGTCTTCTTGGTCTTCTCACAGACCATAGACAGGCTTGCTTAGCCATGGTAATGGGCCATAAACTTTAACAAGTGTCTGTTTGTTTGCTTCAAACAGGCTCTAAACATAACATAGGGACATTTTCAGTGAAGGACAAGTATGAGTGATAAGTATTCGAGGGAAGGAAGTTACAAAAGGCAAATGATGAATATTTGGGAAAAATACCAAAGCGTACGATTCAGAGACTGATAGCTTCCAAAGGAAAAACAGAGAGAGAGAGAGAGGGATTTTATTTTCCTTATACTGAAATTTGGTCTGATATAAATAAGAATTCAATTTTCTGTAATACTGGGATAAAAGAATTTTTATTGCAACCATTTATTTACTCTAATCAATTTTAGCATTATAATAAAAGAGAAAAACTGAACTCTAAAGTGTTTTTCCTTTGCCAGAAGGGCTTGCTTTCTTTCAGTCTCTTCTGTTCAGCTTCCCCCCCCCCCCCCCCCCTTTAGAGGCAATAAGGGAGTGCCCTATACAACATGGATGCACTAACCAAATCAATCTTCCCACATTTAGAAAAGAGGTATATTAAGGCATAGCATGTATATGATGTGCTATGCAAACCTGTACATGTAGAGGGCAGAAAATCTAAACACTGGCATCTGCACCTGCTATAAATCATGCACAAAAGCTGATCTCATTTGTCTGTTGGACCTGTTACTTGCACTGGTGGCTCCTGGAGGAGATCTGATAGCTATTTGAATGCCCAAGTGTCATCTGTGTCCATCAGTAGTATAGCCAGACTTGACATTTTGGATGGGTCCAGAATCAAGTTGAGTGGGTACTAAGCATCTCTCTCCTTGCCTCCTTCCCACCCTGCCCCACTTCTAGATCTGACATCTTTCTCTCTCCCTTTCCACTCCCCTCCCGTGAGTCTGGCATCTTCCTTTCCCATCCCCCCTGCAGGTCTGGCATCTCTCTCCACCACTCCCCCTCCTCCCACAGATTCAGCATTTCTCCCTCACCTTCCAAACTTACATGTCTTATGTGGCAGTGATAACGTTAGGTTGCCTCTGGCTAGCCTGGGTACCTTCCTTATGTTGTGCCCTATCCATGCAGCAACAGAAGGTTACATCAGAGGAGGCAGGTTGTGATAGAGAGAAGGCCCCAAGGATAGCCAGAGGCAGCCTGGCTTCATCTCTACCACAAAAGACATGTACGTGTGGAGGGGAGATGGTGGACCTGGGATGGGGGCAGGGAGAAGAAGAAGAAATACCTAAATAGACATCAAAAATATTTCTTCTGTAGCTCCCCCCCCCCCCCTTCAGACATTTCATATGAGCCGGAGACCAAAATGAATGGACCTGTGCTCATGTAGGTGTGTTGGCTACCTTTCAGTTCCCTGCTTTGTCTCTAGCCCTCTTCAGCACCTTTGCAGTTCCCTCATTCAAACTTCCTGCATGCACCCTCCCCCTGCCAGTCTTTCCGTGAACAGTGTGTGCCACCTTGCCATTGGGTCTGTCTGTGGCTGTCTCTGGTGAGCAAATAACTAGTGTTTCCTTGATTAACTGTATGTTTCACAGTGAGTATTTCTCAGTGTATCAGTGTGTGTTGCTGCCATTGTGCAGCACACCTGGATACTGATGGAGGGGCCACACAGGATGTTGGTGGTAGAACAAAGAAGTCAATATGACTGACTTCAATAGCTGAGTTTTCTAGGCCATGCTGCAGCAGGCATGCATGGAACAGAGAAGGGCCATGAGGAAGCAGCCTCATCAGAGAATATATAATGTAAGCCAAGGACACAGTTCTTAGATCTCATAGATCAGCAGTGCCTCAGGCTTATTTGATAAAGTTGCTATCCACCATCTCAGCAGCTTGACCCCTTCTTCTGCTCCACCACACAGCCCATGCTAGACCACCTAAAAGTTCCCATAGCCCTTGCTTTTCTTGCCATCGGCTGTTTTCAGTCTGTGCTGGCAGCCACTACAGGCCTCAGCCATTCTGCAACCTCACTCTACATCACAAAGTTTCTCAGGGCCTATAGAAATGATAAGTAATCATAGTAGTAAATGATAAGCAGTAACCCAAATCTCTAAATATATAGCTTTCCCACATACAATGCAGTTCAGACAGCAAAATATGAGGGTAGTGGATGCCTGGAATAGCCTCCCGGTGAAGGTGGTGGGGAAAAAAACAGTGACAGATTTCAACAGTAGTCAACAAAACAACAATAATAACAGACTAGATCATGGCAGATAACCTCGACCTGCTATTCATCAGTGAAACCTAGATCCATGATCATAAGGACCCCATAATCTTAGATTTATGCACCCCAACTCTGGAACGCCTTACCTCGATATATCCGAAAAACCAGCGAACACCTACCCTTCCGAAAGCTGCTGAAGACGTACCTATTCAAACAAGACTACCCAAACGACCCTACAAAGTTTCGTACCTAACCCACACCACAACCAATACCCATACTCCAATTCCTTTCCCCAAATCTCATACTATTGTCCACTCTTTTTAACTGTGTTATCTCCATGATACTTTGTACCATACTTCGTATTATCTCTATGATACTATGTACCATACTTTATATTATCTCTGTGATACTATGTACCATACTTTGTAAGCCGCACTAAACCTGCTATTGAGCGGGAAAGAGCAGGGTATAAATGCCACAAATAAATACATAAATAAAATCACTCACTGGACAAGAAAAGGCAAAAGAGGCGGAGGCATAGCACTAATCCATAGATCCCAATTCACCGTAACAACAACAGCCGAGTCCATAACACCCCAACTCAAAATTGCCTAAGTTAGACTCCACCATACAACCTTGCTTGACCACATAAATGTCGTCCTGTTTTATAGACCACCAGGTAACTGGCATGAATGCCAACCATACTTCATGGATTTCATATCAAATACCTGTGTTTCCAACTCTAACCTACTTATAATAGGGGACATTAACTTACACCTAGAAGACCCTAACTCAACCAATGCACGTGAACGCAATGATTTCCTCCAACTATGGGACCTCAACTGGCCAAATATGCAAGCAACCCATGTCAAAGGACACACACTCGATCTCATCACACACAAACTATCCTCAGACCTAAACATAATACTAATAGACACAAAAAGGACAGACACACCACAAATTAAACCTATCCCTTAAATGGCGAAAAAAAGGTTCATACCACAAACAAGAATGCACAACGTACACCACGAGAGGCCAAATTGACCCTGGAACATTCTGGCAACAGATCTACAAAAACGAATGGATAGCACAAATGGACTCAAAACACTATATCCTAGACTGGGACAATAGATGCAGAAGCATACTAGACAAAATAGCACCACTACAAACAAGAACCTCATGAAGACACAACTCAATACCATGGTTTAACGAAGAACTGAAAAAACTAAAAACACAAGTTAGGAGGCTCGAACGAGCATGGAACAAAATAAAAGATGAATACACACTTAACGCATGGAAACAAACGCAAAGAAAATACAAATATGCAATAAGATAAACCACAAGGTCATACAACAAAACCAAAATAGGGCCAGACTACAAAGACACGCATATACTCTTCCAACTCATGAACAAACTACTAGATACCACACCAGTTACCACAACCTACATAGACACCCCATCAGCAGACAACCTTGCTAAATACTTCAACAAAAAATTATAAAGCTTCGAAGCACGCTACCACTTAATATTACTGACCACAAAAAATTCATTGACTGTCTGGACCCAATCCACGATGAATACCCAGCAGACCGAATCTGGACTAACTTCGCTCCACTTACCGATGAAACCATTACCCAAGCGATCAAAAGGTTCGCCAAATCCCACTGCAAATTGGACACATGTCCCAACAACCTAATAAAATCCACCCCTCAATGCTTCATAGCAGACCTCACGTCATACCTAAACTACATGCTACAACATGGAACCTAAGGATAAAGGAAACATACTACTCACCCCAATACCTAAAGACTCAAAGAAAAAAGCAAACGACATAACCAATTACCGCCCGGTAGCATCCATTCCTCTGGTAGTTAAACTAATAGAAAGTATGGTAACCAAGCAGCTTACCGACTACTTAAACAATTTCTCAATACTACATGAATCGCAATCAGGATTTCGATCCAACCACAGCACCGAAACAGTACTAATCACTCTCCTAACCAAATTCAAACAAGCAATTGCAACTGGCAATAGTATACTTCTCCTACAATTCGACATGTTCAGCACATTCGACATGGTTAACCATAAAATACTACTAAACATCCTAGAATACTTCAGGATTGGTGGACACGTACTTAGTTGGATAAAGGGCTTCCTAACCGCAAGAACATACCAAGTAATATCAAATTCAAACACATCATCACCATGGAAACCAGAATGTGGAGTACCCCAAGGCTCACCGCTTTCACCGACCCTTTTCAACCTAATGATGACTCCTCTAGCCAAATCACTATTCAACTAAGGCCTTAATCCTTACATCTACGTGGACGTTGTCACGATCTATATCCCGTTCAAACATGATCTAACAGAAATTACAAATGAAGTCAAACACAGCCTCCAAATCATGAATTCATGGGCGGATGCATTTGAATTAAAACTCAACGCAGAAAAAACACTATCAGCCTTATTTTCAAAAGTGATGGGCGCCCATATTTCGACCCAAATCGGGAGATGGGCGCCTTTCTCCGGTGGGTGCCCAAATCAGTATAATCGAAAGCCGATTTTGGGCGCCTTCAACTGCAATCTGTCGCGGGAACTAACAAAGTTGACAGAGGCGTGTCGGAGGTGTGGTGAAGGTGGGACAGGGGCGTGTTTATCGGCCGAGCAGAGATGGGCGCCCTCGGCCGATAATGGAAAAAAGAAAACGTTTTTAGCGAGAAGTTGGGTCACTTTTTCTGGACCCTTTTTTCTCATGAACAAGCCCCCAAAAACTGCCCAGATGACCACCGGAGGGAATAGGGGATGACCTCCCCTGACTCCCCCAGTGGTCACTAACCCCCTCCCACCAAAAAAAAGAACTTTAAAAACTTTTTTTGCCAGCCTGTATGCCAGCCTCAAATGTCATACCCAGCTCCATCACAGCAGTATGCAGGTCCCTGGAGCAGTTGTTAGTGGGTACAGTGGACTTCACCCAGGTGGACCCAGGCCCATCCCCCCTACCTGTTACACTTGTGGTGGTAAATGGGAACCCTCTAACACCCCCCCCCCAAACCCACTGTACCCACATCTTGGTGCCCCCCTTCAGCCATAAGGGCTATGGTAATGGTGTAGATTTGTGGGCAGTGGGTTTTGGGGGGGGGGATTTGAGGGGCTCAGCACCCAAAGGAAGGGAGCTATGGGCTTGGGAGGTATTTTACTTTTTATTTTAAAATGTTACAAGTGCCCCCTAGGGTGCCCGGTTGGTGTCCTGGCATGTGAGGATGTCACGTCTGTGGCCGTGACCACCCTCATACTCACCCTGTTTCTGGGAGTCAGTGGCTGTGCTGGCTTCTGCTTGTCTCTGTGTCTGTCTCTGTCTTAGTTTCTCTCTGGCTCTGTGTGCTGATTGCCCTACTGAATCTCACCTGTGTGGGCTTTGCCTCTTCCAAGATGGCTGCCGCCTCTTCGTCTCTGCCAGTATCCAAGATGGCTCCCGCTGTTACTTTCTATGGGATGCCTGCTCTGAGTGTCAAGCCTCTGTTTGGTGGCAAGGTGATTGCTGCACCTGTGGCTCTGGTGTTGAGGGGCTTTATTAGTGACTTGGAAACTACAGTCCTGGCCTTTGCATTGCCATTTCCTCCGCAGTGCCTTAGGTCCCGAGGTTAGTGTGCTGTTAGCACCGTTTGCTTTCCTTGTCTTTTGCTCTGTGGGTTTTCTGCCCTTTTGTGTTTATTGTTCTGTGGGCTTCCAGCCCTTCTGTGTTATTTGCTCTGTGGGTCTCCTACCCTTCTGTGGGTTTTCAGCCCTTCTGTGTTTATCGCTTGTGGGTTTCCAGCCCTTCTGTGTTTATGGCTCTGTAGGGTTTCAGCCCTTCTGTGTTTATTGCTCTGTGGGTCTCCTACCCTTCTGTGGGTTTTCAGCCCTTCTGTGTTTATCGCTTGTAGGGTTTCAGCCCTTCTGTGTTTATTGCTCTATGGGTTTCCTACCCTTCTGTGTCTAGCTCTGCTAGTTCTCTGTGTTTGTTTCCTTTGTATGACTTGTTAGCTTGGGCACAGCTTTGTTGTTAGCTGGTGTATAGCTTTACTAAGTCTTCTGAGTTTGCTCTGTGTCTGTTTCCAGTGCATGACTTGTTAGCTTGGGCACAGCTTTGTTGTTAGCTGGTGTATAGCTTTACTAAGTCTCCTGAGTTTGCTCTGTGTATGTTTCCAGTGCATGACTTGTTAGCTTGGGCACAGCTTTGTTGTTAGCTGGTGTATAGCTTTTCTAAGTCTCCTGAGTTTGCTCTGTGTATGTTCCTGTGTATGACTGGTTGCCTGGGTATAGCGTTCCTATTAGCCTGGGTACAGTCTACTAGTCATTGTGTTGATTCCTGCTGACTGCCAGAACCCGGACAGTTCCTGCTTGTCTGCCTTGCCTTCACCTAGGTGCCAGGGGGCACTCCTGGATCTTCATTCCTGCTGTTCCTGTAAGTCCTACCGGCTGCCAGAACCTGAGGGCTCAACCCGAGGGGGAAGGCAGTCAAGTGTAGGTGAAGCCTAGGTCCAGGGTGTTCCAGTTCCGCTCCAGTGTCTTCCAGTCCAGCGGGTTTCACTCCTGTATGTTCCTGTCCAGTAGGGCCACTCCAGTGTGTCCAGTCCAGCGGGCCCCACTCCAGTGCGCACCTGTCCGGTGCGTTCCAGTTCCGAGTATTCCAGTGTAGAACTCCAGTCCGGAGTTCCGGTCCAGTCTTGTCTTATCTCTACCTTGTAGGTGATCTTGCCTGCCACTGCCGCTCCACGGTAGTGGTCCAAGGACTCACGAAACCAGTGCTCCCGGGGAAGAAGCCTGACAGTGTGCCAAGGTCCTCGTGCACGCGACAGAATGCAAAGGCCATGAGTCCGGCAAGATCAGCCGTCCAGGTTGGCTACCTGTCCACAGCTTCGTTCCCTGTGGACAATCCGGGTGCAGTTTCTGATTTTGACTCTGATCTTTATGTCAGCCCAGTTTCTTTTTTGGGTCCTTTTATGACGCTCCGGGAGTACCGAGATAAACTTTTGTCTGATCCAGCCCTGAAGGCTACTCCTGAAGCAGCAGCTGAAAGAAAGCGTCTCTGGTGGCGCCTGGTCCGCCATAGCCCAGTTTCTGACATGAATCCTGCTATCTCGCTCTGTGAGTACCGCCTCAGACTCCTGGAGGAGCCAGCTCTGCGGGATACTCCAGAAGCTGAGGCCGAAAGAAGACGCCGGGGAATTCCTCCGCTCTGGTCTCCTCAGCAGAGCAGCCTGCGGTACCATAGCGGGTTAGTTCCTATTCGGGATTCCAGTCCACCGGCGCTGAGTCCAGTCCGAGGAGAGTTTCAAGTGGAGCCTTCAATTCCGGTTCGAGTGAAGCCACCAGTTAAGCCTCTGAGTTCGTTCCGAGGGACGGTCCTGACCAGGTCTCTGAGGACGGGCCGAGTGAGGCGTCGGACCAAGCCCCTGACCCCAGTTCAAGTAGTGCGGCCGCTTAAGAGCCTGAGTCCAGTCCAGGGGATGCTTCATACTGAACCTCCAATTCAAGTCCAAGTAACGATGCCACTTAAGGCTCCGAGTCCAGTCCGAGGGAGGCTTTCGATGGAGCCTTGGATTCCTGTTCGAGTGGAGCTCCAGGTCGAGCCTCCAGTCCTCGTTCAACTGGCACGCCCTCTGAAACCTCTGAGTCCAGTCCGTGGGGTGCTTCTGACGGAGCCTCAGATTCCTATGCAAGTGGCGCTCCAGGTCGAGCCTCCAGTCCTAGTTCAAGTGGCACGCCCTTTGAAGTCTCCGAGTCCAGTCCGTGGGAAGCCTTCGATGGAGCCTCAGATTCCTGTGCAGGTGGCGCTTCGGGTCAAGTCTCCGGTTCTTGTTCAAGTGACCCGTCCAGTCAAGCCACTAAGTCCAGTTCGAGGGGGGCTTCTAACCAAGCCTCCGATGCCAGTCCACAGGGTGGTTCAGGTGGCACCTCCGCTTCCAGTCTGGAGGGTACCTCCAATCAAGCTCCGAAGGCCAGTTCGAGTGGCGCTTCCGCTCGAGCCTCCGATCCCTGTCCAAAGGGTGTGTTCTGTCAAGCCTCAGTTAAAGTCCAGTTCGCGGGGCGCTCCCAGCCAAGCTCCTGAGTCCAGTTTGAGGGACCCTGCCAGTCAAGCTTCTGATACCAGTCCGGGTCCCGGTCCCGGTTCAGCTCCTGTTCAGTCCGAAGCAATAGCTGAGAGAAGATGTGTTCAACGGCTTGGGGCCCGGAGAAACCCATTTTCTGCATTTCAGCCTGCTAGCATGCTCTGGGGATCCCAGGGCCGTCTCCTCTTGAACCCTGCTCGGCAGACGCTGCCTGAAGCTAATGTTAGAGAGACGTCCCAGTCCGGCCAGAGGGGGGCATCCAGCCTTGCAGCTGAATCTCTTCCAAGTTCCAGCCAAGATGCTGCACCTGCTCCGAGTTCCAGTTCCAGCCAAGATGCGGCACCTGCTCCAAGTTCCAGTCCCAGCCAAGATGCTGCACCTGCTCCGAGTTCCAGTTCCAGCCAAGATGCTGAGCCTGCTCCGAGTTCCAGTTCCAGCCACGATGCTGAGCCTGCTCCGAGTTCCAGTTCCAGCCACGATGCTGACCCTGCTCCGAGCTCCAGTTCCAGCCAAGATGCTGAGTCCGTTCCAAGTTCCACTTCCAGCCAAGATGCTGACCCTGCTCCGAGCTCCAGTTCCAGCCAAGATGCTGAGCCAGTTCCAAGTTCCAGTTCCGGCCAAGATGCTGACCCTGCTCCGAGCTCCAGTTCCAGCCAAGATGCTGAGTCCGTTCCTAGTTCCACTTCCAGCCAAGATGCTGAGCCTGCTCTGAGTTCCAGTTCCAGTCAAGCTTCTGACGCCCGCCTGGGTCCCAGTTCCGGTTTGCTTCTTGACTCTAGTCCGGGTCCCAGTCCCGGTTTGCTTCCTGAGTTCAGTCTGTGTTCCCTCAGAGAAGGGTCCCTTTTGAACATGGTTCCTCTTGATGCATCCAAGTTCCTGAGTTGGCCCAGCGGTGATTGGAAGGAGCCTCCTGTTGACAAGTTCCGCCCCTGTCTGCCAGTTTTGAACTTCTTTGTGACTTCCAGTCCAGTGATCCATGTCTGGGGGTTGAAACCGATCAGAAGGTTTCACCACAGTTACCCCTGGACACCTGACCTCCTCAGGGAGACCGAGAGGGGGGTCTTGAGGAGGGGGTACTGTCACGTCTGTGGCCGTGACCACCCTCATACTCACCCTGTTTCTGGGAGTCAGTGGCTGTGCTGGCTTCTGCTTGTCTCTGTGTCTGTCTCTGTCTTAGTTTCTCTCTGGCTCTGTGTGCTGATTGCCCTACTGAATCTCACCTGTGTGGGCTTTGCCTCTTCCAAGATGGCTGCCGCCTCTTCGTCTCTGCCAGTATCCAAGATGGCTCCCGCTGTTACTTTCTATGGGATGCCTGCTCTGAGTGTCAAGCCTCTGTTTGGTGGCAAGGTGATTGCTGCACCTGTGGCTCTGGTGTTGAGGGGCTTTATTAGTGACTTGGAAACTACAGTCCTGGCCTTTGCATTGCCATTTCCTCCGCAGTGCCTTAGGTCCCGAGGTTAGTGTGCTGTTAGCACCGTTTGCTTTCCTTGTCTTTTGCTCTGTGGGTTTTCTGCCCTTCTGTGTTTATTGTTCTGTGGGCTTCCAGCCCTTCTGTGTTATTTGCTCTGTGGGTCTCCTACCTTTCTGTGGGTTTTCAGCCCTTCTGTGTTTATCGCTTGTGGGTTTCCAGCCCTTCTGTGTTTATGGCTCTGTAGGGTTTCAGCCCTTCTGTGTTTATTGCTCTGTGGGTCTCCTACCCTTCTGTGGGTTTTCAGCCCTTCTGTGTTTATCGCTTGTAGGGTTTCAGCCCTTCTGTGTTTATTGCTCTATGGGTTTCCTACCCTTCTGTGTCTAGCTCTGCTAGTTCTCTGTGTTTGTTTCCTGTGTATGACTTGTTAGCTTGGGCACAGCTTTGTTGTTAGCTGGTGTATAGCTTTACTAAGTCTTCTGAGTTTGCTCTGTGTCTGTTTCCAGTGCATGACTTGTTAGCTTGGGCACAGCTTTGTTGTTAGCTGGTGTATAGCTTTACTAAGTCTCCTGAGTTTGCTCTGTGTATGTTTCCAGTGCATGACTTGTTAGCTTGGGCACAGCTTTGTTGTTAGCTGGTGTATAGCTTTTCTAAGTCTCCTGAGTTTGCTCTGTGTATGTTCCTGTGTATGACTGGTTGCCTGGGTATAGCGTTCCTATTAGCCTGGGTACAGTCTACTAGTCATTGTGTTGATTCCTGCTGACTGCCAGAACCCGGACAGTTCCTGCTTGTCTGCCTTGCCTTCACCTAGGTGCCAGGGGGCACTCCTGGATCTTCATTCCTGCTGTTCCTGTAAGTCCTACCGGCTGCCAGAACCTGAGGGCTCAACCCGAGGGGGAAGGCAGTCAAGTGTAGGTGAAGCCTAGGTCCAGGGTGTTCCAGTTCCGCTCCAGTGTCTTCCAGTCCAGCGGGTTTCACTCCTGTATGTTCCTGTCCAGTAGGGCCACTCCAGTGTGTCCAGTCCAGCGGGCCCCACTCCAGTGCGCACCTTTCCGGTGCGTTCCAGTTCCGAGTATTCCAGTGTAGAACTCCAGTCCGGAGTTCCGGTCCAGTCTTGTCTTATCTCTACCTTGTAGGTGATCTTGCCTGCCACTGCCGTTCCACGGTAGTGGTCCAAGGACTCACGAAACCAGTGCTCCCGGGGAAGAAGCCTGACAGTGTGCCAAGGTCCTCGTGCACGTGACAGAGGAGGAGCAGTGCACTATGAATCCTGGCCCCTCCCACGACCCAATGCCTTGGATTTGTTCATTTTTGAGCTGGGCACCTTTGGTTTCCATTATCGCTGAAAAACGAAACCGCCCAGCTCAAATCCGATGCATTTACCCGGCACAAACCGTATGATCGAAAAAAAGATGGACGCCCATTTTTTTTTTCGAAAATACGGTCTATCCCGCCCCTTAATGTAACCGTTCTCGGACATAGACGCCCATGGAGATGGCCGTTCGCATTCGATTATGCCCCTCCACATCTCATCCTCTCATCACAATATAACACGTATAAACCCACCACTATAAACACCCCAGACTACACCCTTCCTGTCTCAGATAGCCCGAAAATTCTTGGAGTCACAATCGACCGAAATCTCACACTAGAAAGCCATATGAAAAATACTACAAAGAAAATGTTCCATTCAATGTGGAAACTCAAAAGAGTAAAACCTTTCTTCCCAAGGGAAATATTCCGAAGCCTGGTACAATCAATGGTACTAAGCCACCTAGATTATTGCAATGCAATCTATGCCGGATGCAAAGAACAAATCATCAAGAAACTGCAAACTGCTCAAAACACAGTGGCCAGACTCATATTTGGAAAAAGGAAATATGAAAGTGCCAACCCCCTAAGGGAAAAACTACACTGGCTTCCACTTAAAGAAAGTATTGCGTTCAAAATTTGCACCTTGGTTCATAAAATTATTCACAGCGAGGCCCTGGCCTACATATCGGATCTCATAGACCTACCAACCAGGAACACAAAAAGATCAGCACGCACATTCTTGAATCTCCACTACCCCAGCTGCAAAGGACTAAAATATAAATCAACATATGCATCCAGCTCCTCATAAATAAGCACCAAAATATGGAATACACTACCAAACACAATAAAAACAATCCAAGACCTAACAAACTTCCGAAAATCACTAAAAACCAACCTGTACAAAAAGGCATACCACAATGACCCTACCTAAATACCAGACAACGAAACTACACCAGAACTGGACTAAACCGAACTCTCTACATTTGACTGCGTCACTTACTCTGACACCAAGGAACTTTAACGCAATTCCACTTTATTTCTCATTCCGGAATTGAACTCTTTATACTTGAATGCTTATTCTACTCTGTCACTTATGAACTCTAAAGCAATATCACGTTGTATTTCTCATCCCGGAAATGGTGATCGCCACTATGGCATAAAGTAAGCAACATTGAGCCTGCAAATAGGTGGAAAAATGTGGGATACAAATGCAACAAATAAAATAAATAAATAAATAAAAATGTGTGGGATAAATACACAGGTACCTAAATGGCAAACGGATGAATCAAAACAAAACTTAAATTACCTCATGGCTATTGATGTGTTATGATAGGCAGGTGTGGTGCTTAGATGGCTACTGCAAAATTTGGGAAGTAAAGCCAATTCTGGGAAGACTTCTGTGGTCTGTGTCCTGAAAATGACACAGATAAGTCAGGATGAGCTGCAGTGGGCTTTGACGGTAACTCCAGTAGTTAGGAAGTAAGGCCGGTGCAGGGAAGACTTCTATGGTCTGTTCCAAAAATTGCATGCTATGAGTCTACACTGCAGAGACCTTCCTCCTATTGTCTTTTGTCCTTCATCTGAGTAATAGCAACATCAGTCTCTCCACTATCAAGCCCATTGTGAAATACAAAACCCGAAAACATCCTAACTGAAAACACATGTAGCAAACCAACCATACAACAGTAGCACTAATTAATGGAAACAGAAACTTAGGAACATATAAAATGATTGCAGATAAAGGCCATATGGCCCACCCGGTCTGCCCATCCATTATCATCCACTATCTCTTCTTTCCCCTAAGAGATTCCACATGCCTGTCCCATGCTTTCTTGAATTCAGATGCAGTCCTTTCTCTACCACCTCCACTGGAAGGTCAATCCATGCATCTACCACCCTTTCCATAAAGAAGTATTTCCTTAAATTACTTTTGAATCTATCTCCCTTGAACTTCGTCTTGTGCTCTCTTGTTCCAGAGCTTCCTTTCAGATGAAAGAGACCTGCCTCCTGTTCATTTATGCTATGGAGATATTTAAATGTCTCAATCATACCTTCTCTCTCTCTCGTCTTTCTTCCAAGGTATGCATATTGAGGTCTAATCTAATCTAATACAATGCTTGTATTCCTTAGGTACCTTGTAAATTCAGCACAGATTATATAAAAAAGAGACCAGGTATACATGGGACAATACAGATGTAGCCTCATCATATTATGCAATAAAATAAAAATTTACAAATTAACATCATTCGAAAAAAGCCCTAAATTATAAATATCTTTCATCAACCTATGACAAATATCTTTCAAATAACCAGGTTTTCAAAAATTTCCGAAATAAAAGATAACTGTTAAGATATCAAAATACATAGGTAGATCTTTTCACATTTTTGTACCACAAAAAGAAAGGAAAACTGGTAAACTTTTTAAAAAATCTAACTCTTTTAAATGACAGAAAATGTAGAGTCAAAAAAAATCTCTCATCCTTGAAATACTGTTATAGGTTGGAAAGATTATCAATGAAAGCATATATTAAGGAGCCAAACTAAGTAAAATCTTAAAAACTGTAACACAAACTTTAAAATAAATCCTAGCTTGAACAGGTAGACAATGATCTTTGATCAATAAACGGAATTACTCTGTAAATCAGACTAACTGCTGTGTTCTGCAATATTTGAAGCTTCTTAAAGAGTACACTTGAACACACAGCATAAAATAAATGACAAGCAATCAATTTAAACTGGTCTTTTTCAAAGCAATGCCTAATCCTTCTTAATTGCCGTAAATAGAGAAAAACTTTATCTATGAGCAAAGTAACTTGTTTTTCAAACGATATATTGCTTTCAAGAACACCTCCCCATATTTTTAGATCTGTTTCTAGAGGGAAACAAGATCCAGTAATTGCCAAAGTCTGGTCGTACTTTCTGCCCTGACCTCCTGATACTTACCACTCTGCTCCAGACCTCTGTGGAAAAGTGTTCTATTCCACTCATCAGCTGAACGCTGGTTCCCTACGGCACATGCAGTGTTTTTTGTGGCTTGTAGCAAGAAGCCTTGCAGGCATGCCCAGAGTGACATTGTGGGCCTGGGAATATTTAAGAGAAGACATGGCCCTCTTCCTGTGCCTTTGCAACAAGGTCTCCAGCTTTCTTTGTGTGTGTTCCAGACAAGTTCTGCTTTGTCTCCAGGTTCCAGCCCTGCCTTGCTTCCAAGTTCATACCAAACTCCAGTCCTGCCTTATCTCTGAGTTCCTGCCAAGTTCCAGTCCTGCCTTGTCTCTGAGTTTCTGCCAAGAATCCAGTTCTGCCTTGTCTTTGAGTTCCTGCCAAGCTCCAGTCCTGCCTTGTCGCCGAGATCCTACCAAGTTCCAGTTCTGCCTTGTCTCCAAGTTCCTGTCTTGCCTTGTCTCTAGTCCTAGCTTTGTCTCTCTTGTTCCTTGTCCCAGTCCTTGTTCTGCCTATCTTGTCCAGCCGTGTCTTGTCTGTTTCTAGCTCCTGCCTTGTCCCTTGCCTTGTCTGGATCCAATTCTAGCCTTGTTTGCCTTGTCCTGTCTAGTCTTGTCTGCCTTGTCCAGTCCAAGTCCTGCCTGCCTTGTTTTTTGCCAAGTCTTGCTTAGTACTTTGCTTAGTGCTGAGCCTAGCCCAAGTGACTCGCCTGCCATGGCTGGTTCGTGGCTACAGCCCAAGGGCTCACAGTCCCCTGAGTTCATGACTACACCTCTATACCTCAGTTCCCTGCTGATTTCTCATCAGTCTCAACAAAGCTTGTGCTCCTCTTATACCAACTAATTGGTTGTTCCTTCACTTAGGAAATTAATTTTTGCCTCCTCTCGTAATTCTGATTTTAGTTGTGTGCTCTCACTGTCTGGAGCATGCTTCCACCTGATATTTTCAGTGAATCTTCAGTATCAAAATTCAAAGCTCTTTTGAAAACTTAGATATTTGGACAGGCTTTTGCTGATATTAACCCTTGAGAGCCTTTTTCCTTCCTTCCCTCCTGTGCCCAACTACTTTTTTGTAATTTGGTTAAATATTGTTGTCCTACTATGTATTGCTTCCCCTTTTGGATCTCTTTGTTGAATTTGAACTTATTGTGTATATTTGTTTTTCTGTTTAATGTTTCTGTATACCTTCCTACTGTTTACTGCCATGACGTGTTTTTTGAATGGCAGCATACCAAATCTGTGCAAATAAAAATAAATAATATCACTAATATTAGTATCCCAATCAGAAATAAGCATATGTTATTAGACAGAGAAGTTGGAAAAGAATTGGAGATTCAGTCTGGCAGTAGTGGAGGACTACAAGAACAGCAGTAGCCAAAACTAGCGCAATGGTAAAATTAGGTTCTTACCTTGGTAATTTTCTTTCCTTTAGTCATAGCAGATAAAGCCATTACGTATGGGTTGTGTCCATCAACCAGCAGAGGGAGATAGAGAGCACTCAACTTTTCACAGTGCCTCATGGCCAGCCAGCTCCACTGCCTCTTCAGTATTTGAAGCTTCCAAAGCAGTATGGCAAACCGCAATGGGAATAACATGAACTTTCCTCACAGCGAACGATGGCCCCTTAACAAGGACATGAACTCAAAAGGAGGGGATACGCGCAACTTCCTGGAGGGAATAAACTCGTCCTCAAAAACATAAACTGGAGGGAATGGACTCATCCTCCTATAAGTGAACATGAATCCTGAAGACTGTTTTCCAACTTGTGCTCCAGCCCAAAAGGAAGAAATTGCTCTGGTAGAATGCGCCTTAAAGGCTACAGGCGGAGACCGGACGGCAAGCAGATAAGCTGAAAAGATAGTTTCTTTGAGCCAGCGGGCAATAGTGGCTTTAGACACTGGTGACCCTCTGCGAGGACCTGATAGCAAAACAAACAGATGATCATAGATCCTGAAAGAGATAGTAACTCGCAGATACTGCAGCAGAGTCCTGCGCACATCCAACAGGTGCAACTGCCCAAAAGATTCTGGAAACTCCTCCTTATCAAAGGAGGGCAAGAAAATAGTCTGGTTTAGGTGAAACGCTGAAACCACCTTAGGTATGAAGGAAGGCACGGTCCAAACCGTGACCACGGACTCTTGAGAATTGCAGAAATGGGTCTCTACAGGACAGCGCCTGGAGCTCTGACACCCGTCTCGCCGAAGTAATGGCCACAAGAAAAACGGCCTTTAGTGTCAAATCTTTCTCCGATGCTCGCCAAAGCGGCTCAAAAGGAGAAGCCTGCAGGGCCTTCAAAACTAGCCCCAGGTTCCAAGCTGGACAGGGTGCTCGCACGGAAGGCCGGAGCCGGAGCACCCCACTAAGAAACCGTGCCACATCTGGATGAGCAGCTAAAGACACGCCTTCAACCTTACCACGAAGGGAGGCCAGCGCTGCCACTTGCACCCGCAGGGAATTATAGGCCAAGCCTATTTGTACACCATCCTGCAAAAAGTCCAGAATCGGCGAGACAGGAGCCCGCATGGGTGTGATTGCTTTTGAAGCACACCAAGACTCAAACTGGCGCCAAATCCTGGCATAAGCCACGGAAGTGGAACACTTGCGGGCCTGCAGGAGAGTGGAAATAACATTATTGGAATAGCCTTTGTCCCTCAATTGCGCCCTCTCAATCGCCATGTCATAAGACCAAAGCGGCAGGCGTCCTCCATGGCTCCAGGGCCCTGTGACAACAGGTTCGGTACCAGAGGTAAAGGAAGGGGAGCCTCCACTAGCATCTGTCGGAGGTCCGCATACCAAGGCCTCCTGGGCCAATCCGGGGCGATGAGGACCAGTTCTCCTGGGTGCAGCCGAGGATCTCTCTGTCTGCTGAAGAAGCACGGAACTTTGGCATTTGAACTTGTCGCCATAAGATCCATCACGGGCTTGCCCCATTTGGCACATATCTGCAGGAATACTTCGTCTGCTAGTTCCCATTCTGCTGGATCGATCTGATGCCTGCTTAGATAATCGGCTTGCACGTTGCTCTGACCTGCAATGTGAGTTGCCGACAGAAAATGAAGATGCAGCTCGGCCCATTGGCAAATCTGTTCGGCCTGCGCGGCCAGTGCTCTGCACTGAGTGCCGCCTTGTCGATTTATGTAGGCCACTGCTGTCATGTTGTCCGACATCACTCTGACAGCCAATCCTTCCAGGGTCACTTGAAAGACCAGAAGTGCCTGAAACACCACTTTCAACTCCAGGCGGTTGATGGACCACTCCGACTCCTCGGGTGTCCATAGACCCTGGGCATGCTTCCCCTTGCAATGTATGCCCTAGCCCTTCAGGCTGGCATCTGTCACTACTAGACACCAATCGGGGAGCACCAGCGGCATTCCTCGCCGCAGCATGCTGTCTGAGAGCCACCACTCCATGCTGAGTCGGGCCACAGGGAGCCAAGAAAGTCTGCATTGATAATCCTGAGAAACTGGAGACCATCTTTGAAATAGGGAATACTGTAGAGGTCTCAGGTGCACTCTCGCCCAGGGCACCACTTCCAATGTGGCTGTCATCAATTCTAGCAGCTGGACAATGTCCCAAGCTCGTGGGCAGGGCATCCTCAGGAGCAGACAGACCTGATTCTGAAGCTTGCACCGCCTTAGCTCGGGTAGGTATACATAGCCCGAGTCTGTGTTGAACCTGGCCCCCAAATATTCTAGAGATTGCGAGTGGGTCAGGTGACTTTTGGCCATATTGACGACCCAGCCTAGAGATTGAAGTACTGAGACCACTCTGGCTGTAGCTTGATAGCTCTCTGTTACAGAGTCTGCTCTGATGAGCCAGTCGTCTAGGTACGGGTGAACCCTGATACCTTCTCACCTGAGCAAAGCAGCTACTACCACCATTACCTTCGAAAAGGTTCGGGGAGCTGTGGCGAGGCCAAAAGGCAAGGCCCGGAACTGGAAATGTTTTCCCAACACCACAAACCTCAGAAACTTCTGGTGCGGGGTCCAAATTGGTATGTGCAAGTAAGCTTCTTTCAGGTCTAGAGACGTGAGAAACTCTCCTAGCTGTACCGCAGCAATGACGGAGCGCAGGGTTTCCATGTGGAAATGCCGCACTCTCAGGGACTTGTTTAATTCTTTTAAGTCCAGAATAGGGCGAAAAGACCCACCTTTTCGCGGCACCACAAAGTAGATGGAGTATCAGCCGTAGCCGTGTTCGGCAGGAGGTACCAGAGACACGGCCCCTAACTGAATCAGACCTTGCAAAGTCTCCTCTACCGCCGCCCATTTGGCGGCAGAACCGCATCGGGACTCCACAAACACGTCTCTTACTGGGGCGTTGAATTCTATTCTGTAGCCATCTCTGATCAGGTCCAGAACCCACTGATCTGAGGAAATATTGGCCCACTCCTCAGCAAAGAGGGAAAGACGTCCTCCAATGACAGGAAGTGAGGAGGGGGCCGGTGCACCATCATTGAGAGGGTCGCCCCTGAACTCCAGGCCTAGAGCCGGTGGCTGCGGAACGCTTGTCCAAGCGAAAGGAGTTCCTCTGCTGAAAAATGGGCACGAGAAGTGAACCCAGCAGAACGCCCCGGGCGGTACCTTCTAGCTTCACTGAAGCGAGGTCCATAAGAGGAGTGGACCGCCTGGCCCTTGGAGGAAGGCCTCGGCCTATCTTTGGGCAAGGGCTGGGGTTTAGGATCTCCCAGGCCTTTAACAATTTTTTTTCCAACTCCTCACCAAATAGGAGAAGGCCTTGAAAGGGCAACTTCACCAATCTTTGCTTAGAGGCCATGTCCGCTGCCCAATGTCGTAGCCAAATAAGACGGCGAGCCGCCACTGCTACTGCCATGTGTTTAGCCGAAGCTCTGACAATATCATAAGGGGCATCAGCCAAAAAGGACAAGGCCGACTCCAGCCGCGGAGCCACATCTGAGAAGGGCTCCGCTCCATCTCTGGGCTGTTCCACTGCCTGTTGCAACCATGCCAGGCAGGCTCTAGCAGCATAACAACTGCATGCAGACGCCCGAACAGTAAGACCTGCAATTTCAAAGGACCGTTTAAGTGCTGCTTTCAGCCTACGGTCTTGTATATCCTTCAGGGCAACTCCTCCTTCCACAGGGAGGGTAGTTCTCTTTGTCACCGCAGTGACTAGGGCATCTACTTTAGGCATTACAAAGCAAGCCAAATGCTCCTCACGCAGAGGGTATAATTGCCCCATAGCCCTGGAAACTTTCAAAGGTCCCTGTAACACCTCGGGGTCAGCCCACTGAGCGGAAATAAGTTCTTGGATGGAATCATGCAAAGGAAAGGCTCGAGCAGGCTTTTTGGTACTAGCCATCCTAGGATTCACAGAGGAGGCCGTGCCACTGTCAGGCTCTTTAATAGAAAGGACCTGTAGGACATCTGAAATAAGCGCTGGCAGCTCATCACGGTGGAAAATCCTCACCGTGGAGGGATCATCCAGATCCTGTGGTAATTCTGCACCTGACTCTGGCTC
This sequence comes from Microcaecilia unicolor, assembly GCF_901765095.1. Taxonomy (NCBI): domain Eukaryota; kingdom Metazoa; phylum Chordata; class Amphibia; order Gymnophiona; family Siphonopidae; genus Microcaecilia; species Microcaecilia unicolor. The sequence continues at coordinate 235,094,435 of NC_044034.1, forward strand.
CTCAGACCACGAAGGCCTGCCAGAACTCTCCGAATCCTCACAGCCCGACCACAGGGGGGGGGGGGGGGGGGGAAGGAGGTGCACCACAATCTGAAGGAGAATTAGCCCTTCTACGCTTTTCTTTAAACCAATTATCAGGGAAAATAGCCTCAGCGGGCAGTCCCAGGCCAGAATCCACCGGGGGGGGGGGGGGGGCAAATAGAAGGGGCCTCAGATGACCCTTGTGGGAGATCTCTTTTCAGCATGTATGCTTTATGCAATAATAACACAGAATCAGGGGAGAAAAACTCGCCCTGGGCACCCAGATCCCGTCCGGGGCTAGCCGCTCCCTGAATAGCCTCAATGCAAGGTCCCCCCCCCCCCCGGGCTCAGGGCTCTCCGTCTCTACGGAGGTCGCGCCATGCGGTGAATTCAAAATGGCGTCCGCTGCCAGCTCTGAGCGGGAAGAATCATCGCTCGCCATGCTCGGGCCGGCTCTTACACCTGTACAGCATGATTTACAGAGCCCCACTGCTGATTTGCGCTTGCCACACCGGGAACAGCGCTTTACATTCTCTGCAGCCATCGCCGAAAACAGCGGGAAAATTCAAAATGGCGGTTTCGCGCCAAAAACGCCCCGATTGCGGGCCCACCCCGGAGGAGTTAGAAAACACTCTTACATCACCGGACCGAGTATCACAGTTCCGGTCCCCTAGAAGAATCAAAGGAAAACCTCTGTTCCATTTTTTTTTTAACGCTGTGAGGAAAGCAGAGGTAATAAGAACTCCGGAGGCTCAGATGAGTGGGAAAGGCAGGGAAAGGCGAACCAATGTGCCTGCATCCACTGAGTGGGAAAGGACAGGGAAAAGCAAGCTAATATGTCCACATCCACGGGGACATGGGTAAGGCAGGGAAAGGGCTAACCTATGTGCCTTCAAAGTGAAGCTTCTATAGCCTCTAACACCCCGGCTAACAACTGGCAAGCCAGGAGCCACCCCCAGGCAGATTTTTGATGGAGCTCGAAGAAGCTGCAGCCACCCTGCTTGGGGGGATAGAGAATACTGAAGAGGCAGTGGAGCTGGCTGGCCATGAGGCACTGTGAAAAGTTGAGTGCTCTCTATCTCCCCCTGCTGGTTGATGGACACAACCCATACGTAATGGCTTCATCTGCTTGATGACAAGGAAGCTCTCTTTTCTTAGATACCCAGTCAGTGTTAAAGAAAATCTTTGAATCAGATGATGATGGTATCCATGAATTATAGAAAATTCTGGTGATATCTCATCTGTAATTGCTGAGGAGATTAATAGTAGCCCGGTGGAGACTCTTACTACTGCAGATGTGAATGGTAGCCATAGTATTGCTCATGCTATTACTACTACACCAGTATCTTGAGACACACTAAGCAACCGTGCCCTGTATTATTGAAGGATTTCATAGGAGTGGCCAAGTATATAGCGATAAGGGGTTCAAAGAAAGTATATGTTTGGAGGCACTTTAATGCCCTGGAAGATCATGTTACAGAATGCTGTGTGCTGAACGCCAATTCTGTAACACCATCTGTACACCAAGATTCCATGAGAGAATAGTAGCCTCAGGGGCCCTTTTACAAAGCGGTGGTAAGCCCAATGTGAGCTTACCGCTCACTAAAAGGGAAGTACCGCCAGGCTACAGCAGCAGCCCGGCAGTAGTTCCCACCCCCAACATGTACCATTTCCAGTGCTAAATCTTTGGCAAAGACTGATAGAAAGGGGCTACCCTAAAGGGACGGTACACACAGCCTACCAAAGAGCTAAATTTAATAAACGTGGATATTTACTGTCACCGAGGTAGAAAGACAACGATGGAGAGGAAACCATGATGACATGTATTTTGCAATATTCTAATTTAGCCCCACGTCTATCAAGAATATTGAGGAACAATTGGCATATAATACAAACCCTACCAGGATTTCAAGAGATGAGATTGAGAATGGCTTACAGCAGAGGGAGGAACTTGAAAGAGATTTTATCTCCGGCAGCACTTAGAGAACCAACATCAGACGATGCCCAGACAGAAGGGCACAAAAGCTGTGGAAATTGTGGGATGTGCGCTATTATGCTACACACCAACAAGTTTAAAGACCCACAATCAGGCAGAGAATACATTTTAAATCACACTACCACATGTCTGTCAGACTGGGTGGTATATGGAGTGGTCTGTCCATGTAATAAGACTTCGATCCACACTACCACTCAATACCACTGATCACGAAAAATTTATGAATTGCCTGGACCCTACTCCCGGTGAACACCCAGCAGACCAAACTTGGAATGACTTCGATTTGATAACCGAAGAAACCATCACTCAAGCACTCAACAAATTCTCCAAAACCCACTCCAAACTGGATGTTTGCCCCAGCAACCTAATAAGGTTAGCCCCCAAATGCTTCATAACAGACCTTACATCACCTTTGAATTACATGCTACAACACGGATTTTTCCCCAAGGACATAGGAAATATTTTACTTACACCTATACCCAAAGACTTAAAGAAAAAATTAAATGACACAACCAACTATCAACCAGTTGCATCCATCCCCCTGACAGTAAAACTAATGGAAAGTATGGTAACCAAACAACTCACCAACTACCTAAACAAATTCACAATACTACATGAATCGCAGTCAGGATTTCGATCCAACCATAGTACTGAAATAGTGCTAACCACTCTCATAACCAAATTTAAACACCTAATTGCAACTGGAAACAATGTGCTACTCCTATAATTTGATATGTCCAGCGCGTTTGACATGGTCAGCCACCAAATACTCCTGAACATCCTAGACTACTTCGGGATTGGAGGAAACGTACTAGGATTGTTTAAAAGTTTCTTAACAGCAAGATCTTATGAAGTGATCTCAAATTCAAAAACATCAACACCATGGAAACTTGAATGTGGTGTACCACAAGGATCACCGCTCTCACCAACCCTATTCAACTTAATGATGACACCTTTAGCCAAATCACTGTCCAACCAAGGTCTTAACCCGTACATCTATGCCGACGATGTTACGATATACATCCCGTTCAAACAAGACATAACCAAAATCACAAATGAAATCACACATAGCCTCCAAATAATGAACTCATGGGCGGACGCATTCCAACTAAAGCTAAATGCAGAAAAAACACAGTGTCTCATCTTGTCCTCACAATACAACACAAACAAACCCAATACCATAAACATCCCAGACTACACTCTCCCGGTCTCAGACAGCTTGAAAATTCTGGGAGTCACTATTGACCGAAATCTCACACTCGAAGACCATGCGAAAAACACAGCAAAGAAAATGTTCTACTCAATGTGGAAACTTAAAAGAATCAAACCTTTCTTCCCTAGGGAAGTATTCCACAGCCTAGTACAATCAATGGTGCTAAGTCATCTAGACTACTGCAATGCCATTTATGCTGGATGCAAAGAACAAATCATCAAGAAGATGCAAACCGCTCAAAACACAGCAGCCAGACTCATATTTGGGAAAACGAAATATGAAAGCGCCAAACCCCTAAGAGAAAAACTACACTGGCTCCCACTAAAAGAACGAATTGCGTTCAAAGTCTGCACCCTGGTTCACAAAATCATCTACGGAGAAGCCCCGATCTACATGTTAGACCTTATAGACCTGCCTATTAGGAATGCAAAAAGATCATCACGCACATTCCTCAATCTCCACTACCCTACCTGTAAAGGGATAAAATACAAATCCATATATGCGACCAACTTCTCATACATCTGCACGCAGCTATGGAACGCATTACCAAAGGCCATAAAAACAACGCAAGACCTAACCATCTTCCGAAGACTACTGAAAACAGATCTTTTCAAGAAGGCCTACCATAAACATCCATCTTAAATACTAAATATTAACATTATACATGATCTATACAAATCCGAACTTTTATCACATGACTGCTTAACCTCTTTGCTATTAATGATCAAGCACTACCACTTTAAACCTTACGTTGAATAGGACTTCTCTACAATCGATGACCTAATGTCTGTCACAATCTAATTTATTATTCAGGAACCTTCTTGCACTACTATAACGTATTCTTTACCATGTATGTATTCACATGGCATATATATATATATATATAGAGAGAGAGAGAGAGCACGATTGGTTCCATATACACTATGTTCCATATATGTTACCACGTATGTATGCTCCTTAATGCAATACCATTTGTAATTCTGTTACCCGGAAATGGCATCCGCCAGTACAGCAAATGTAAGCCACATTGAGTCTGCAAATAGGTGGGAAAATGTGGGATACAAATGCTACAAATAAAATAAAAATAAATAAATAAATGAGATCTACATTGGACAAACATCGAGAAAATTAGTTACTAGGCTGACTGAACATAAAAGCAACATTCATACACATAAGACAACAGCACCTCTAGCAACACACTGCATCGAATTCAACCACGCATTCACTTCTCTAAGATGTGTTGTGTTACAGCAACTTAAATGGAGGATTCAAGGAGGGGACAGGAAACTTACATTACTACAACAAGAACAACGGTGGATTTATCGTATGAGATCATTACATCCAGGGGGCCTCAACTCGAGGATTGAATGGAACCAATTTTTCTAAAGAAAAACTACGGAGACTACCCCTTTAAAAGTAGGGGCATGATTGGTTAGCGTCTGACGTCAGGAGATATAAGATCAGCGCCATATTGTAGTCGCTGCAGGCTAGAAGTCCCAGCACGTAATGTGAGGAGAAGAACATTATTGAGAAGGGGATCGCTATAACACTACTATATGGTAACATTTATACTGTTCTCTGCAGATATCGATTACAAGATACCAAGGTACTCTGAAGCAGGAGTCAAAACTCGGCCGGAGTCGGGCCGTGGAGGATAAATATATCGATTGAACAGCTGCAAGATAAGTGATTCCTGCACATTTACTATTTGGAGTGTTAGGTATCATGTTATTAAAGCTTGGGAGGTTTTTTCAGCCTGTGATGATTAGATAGAACTCCCTTAAGTTTGGATTCAAACAAAGGAGTACCTGTCCATATTTGAGGCTTATTCCTCCCATATATATACCACAGTAGTAGTACGGTTAGAGTATATGTATGCAGATTTGATGGTATACTACTTGCAATGTCAATACAATACTTAACATTATAATTGGTAGTGAAGGGTAAAGCAAAGTTATAACATATAGATGGGTAAGAAAGTAGGAAGAGTTAGAAAGTAAGGTGACTGATCTGAAGAAAGTTGCACATGAGGTCAGAGAGATGGTTAAATATTATCTCAGCTAGGGTAGGAGTGGATAAACATGTCCTGCTGCAGTATGTGCAGCCTGAGTCAATCTTTGTGTGTGTGTGTGAGTGAGACTAACAAGTTAGTTACTTCTTCCATTAAAGGCCTGTTTGAAGAGCCAAGCTTTCACCTGCTTCCTGAAGTAGAGATAGTCTTGTGTTAAGTGGAGCCTTTCGTGCAATGCATTCCAGAGTGTGGGAGCTACTCCAGAGAAGGCTCGCTTATGGATATCACATCGTGTAATGTCTTTTGGAGAGGGTGTGGTTAGTGAAAGTCCTTGGAAGGACCTTAGTGTCCTTGGCGGTGTGTGGAGGATCATCCTATTCTTCAGATACTCAGGGCTATTTCCTTTCAGGGCCTTGAAGATCAGACATAGAGTTTTAAATTTAGCCCTGTATTGTACTAGTAGCCAATTAAGTTTTTGCAAAAATGGTGTGATGTAGTAACGTCACTTGCAACCTTCTATGAGTCTTGCTCCTGCATTCTGAATCAACTGGAGCTGGTGCAGGCCCTTTGTAGTCAGACCATTGTATAGTGCATTGCAGTAATCCAGTCTTGATGTTACCATGGCATGCACAACTGGGATAGGATTTACCTTCTCGATGTAAGGAGAGAGGCAGTATAGCTGTCACAAATAGTAGAAGCACCTCTTGAAGGATGCTTGGATTTGGGGATTCAGAGTAAGTATTGAATCTAACTGTATTCCAAGGTACCTGACTTGTGATTTGAGGGGGAGTTCATACTTCCCAAAAGGGATTTTGATGTCAGGTATGTATCCACTTGTGTTAGGGACCCAGAGAAGCTCGGGTTCAGGCAAAGTTTGCCCCTTACACTCATTTATTTATTTATTGGGACTTATTAACCACCTTTATGAGCAGATTCACTTACGCGACTCATGCACGTAAATTATAGAATAGCACTTTAGCACTTATGTACATGTGTATTATACGTGCGCAAGTGCTAGTATTCTATAACATACGTGCACAAATGGGGCTAGATTCTACATATGGCACCTGAGAATTCCACGCAAAAAAATACGCCTAGGCATATTCTCTAAAGCACACCTATATTTTATAGAATAGTTAAATTTCCAAGCAGTATATAGATTACACCATGTGCCTCTCCACATGATCAAATTTATTCACAGCTATTTCCACATCTATATATATAAAAGGCACCACTGAAGCCTCCAGCTGGAAGTGTGAAGCGCCAGAGATATCCGGTTTCCCCATGAGTGAAGGAAAACAGCACAGCACGAAATCCCACGAAACAATGAAGGACTCAGAGGGGGGGAGGGGAGAGAGATGCCTTCACTCTCTCTGTAACAAAAACACAGAACAGCAGGAAACAACACTGAAGGACTGGACTCGGAGGGGGGAGGGAGAAAGGGCAGAGGGCAGGGACACACACACTCCCACATGCACACTCTGAAGAAAACCTTGCTAGCCCCCGTTTCATTTGCTTCAGAAACGGGGTTTTTTTTTACTAGTATTTGCATAAATCCCAATGCCTAAATTAGTTCCAGAATGAGTGTATTCTATAACAAAGCACGTAGATTTTAGAAATGTCCATGCCTCCTTTTCAACTATGCGACTTAGAATTTAAGAGCACCATGTTTATTTATTTATTTATTTGTAACATTTATATCTCACATTATCCCAAAACGTTTGAGTTCAATGTGGCTTACATTAAACAGTATTGGATACATAACAAAGAATAATGCGTAAGAAAGTAATTTGTTGAGAGGATCCAATTTTACAATACAGTATCATAAACATACTGGATAGCTATGGATGTTTAACATTTAGAAAATCTATCATGAATGAGAAAATGTACATGAAGCAAAGAGAAAGTTAATGGTAAATAGAGTAATAACCAATTCAGGTAATAATTAGTTGTTTGAGATATGGTTGTTCTTTGTGAGGGTTTGATTGAATAGAAATGATTTGAGGATTATGCTGAATTTAGCATAATTTTTGGTGGTAAGGAGTTCCACCATTTGGTTCCCAGGTAAGTGAAGTCTGCAGAGTGGACAGTTTTGTAGATCACTTTTTTGCAATTTGGGAGGTGTTGTCTGAGATAGTTTCTTGCCTCATATTTAGTGTCACAGAATATACTTAGCAAGTTGTGTGTGTAAATCTTAATTAATGCCAATTAGTGCTGATAATTGCTTGTTAACATCCAATTGACAGTGCTGATTAGCTAGTTAACCAATTAAGTTACTTGCACTGTTATAGAATATGCTTCAATTTCCGCATGGAAATTAAGGCGCGATATATAGAATCCTAGGGAGGACACCTATCTTTAGGCATTTTGTTATAGAATTAGGGGGTACATAATTTACATAAAATTGACTAAATGTAAATTGATGTGGGGAGCTGGGAGTGGAGCTTGGGTCCCCCCACCAAACAAAAAGGCATTCTGCTGCCCTTGGGGAGGGGAGAGAATAGCAAAGGTGCTGAGGGAGGGGAGAGGAGATGCTGGATGGGTGGGGGGCATAAAAAACCCTTGCACTGACCCTGTTCGTCTGCATGTTTTTTCCTACTTTGTGTTCTATTTTTTCAGTGGAAGGGGTAATTGGTGTCCAAGGGCATGATTCATTTATTTATAGTGCTGTATTTAAATAGGTAGAGTTGTTGCAATTTGAGTCCTGCAAGTTAGGGGTAATTGGTGTCTGAGGGCATGATTCATCTTAAATTTTGTCAGAACTATTTAACAACTCTAATGTGAAAAGCCCTGCTGCATGGGTGTCTTTGGCCTAGTATCCTTTGATTCTCTGACTCCTAATGTGCACAGTCAGATGCTCTTGTCATAGGCATGTTTTGATATATTTAACAAATTTCCAATTCACCAATGCAAATCATACTTGTCTTTGGTGGAGCTGCACTGCACAATGCTGCTTTATCAGTGTCTGAGTTTAGCAAGGAGTCCTGAATCCTACATCCATGGCTAACCTGGCATGTACCAAGGCCTTCATCAACCTACTTTACAAAAGATTATACTGTTGGGTAAGCCTTTTCCCAGCCTTATCATTGCTATTGGCCCCATCCTTGGAGAGGTCTGCTTGTGGTCCAAGGCAGAAGTCACTATTCTGGTATGAGCACGTTCTCTGACTGTACTTAGAAATGGCTGCTTAAGCTTAGAGGAACAAAATAGAATTCTGCAAAGAAAACCAAAAAGCAAGGAAAGTTAGCATGGCTACTTGCAGGTTTTGGCCTTCATAAGAGAGAGGCAGCATGGGTACTTGTGCAATACTTACTTGCAAACAATGACTCAATACTTCTGCAAACCTATCTCCCACTCACTATATTCTCCTGGATAGATCATCAGAGAGATCTGAGTAAATGTTGTCAGGGACCCAATACCAGATGGCAATATTTTGGATGATGTAGCAGGAAAGAACTTTCTCTGCCATTTGTGTAGGTTGATATGATTTGTCCAAAAACTTGAAGCAAGTTTATAATGTTTCCAACATGTGCTCAGTGAGAGATCAAGTGAATGTATTGGGGACAATTCTATAATAGGCACCCATTCTCTAAAGGGAAGTAGGCACTTAAATTCTGGAAATACACAGGTTGTACGTAGAAGAAGCAAAATGCCCCATATGACAACAACTAATTGGAATGGAAAGTGAGGCAAAAAAACAAATGAAAGTCAATCCAGAAAGTCAGTAGATCTTTAATTCAGAATTCATCAAACAAAGTACGTGGCAAGAAAACAGACTCATCAAGCCCGTGTTTTGGCTAATATATGCTTGCGTCAGGAGTCATACAATTCTATAAAAACATATATACAATTCATTAGGAGATGCATTAACATCAACAATGCATACTAAAATAAATTAACATTGGGTGAATCGCTTCATAAAGGAGGTTAATAAATCCCAATAAATAAACACATAAATAACTAATCATGAATTAGGAAAACAATATGAAGTAACATAAAAAAGTTCAATACATAAATAAACTTGAATTGGATTTATTAATTTGATATACCGCTCAATACTAATGTGTATGAGTGGTTTACAAACAAAAATATGCATTATAAATCAATATATCCTACAAAGATTTAACACTGAAAAATTGAAAATACACAATTATGAAAATCAACTAAAATGTTGCTGAAATAAAAGAGTCTTCAAAACTTTATGAAAGTTATAATATAAAGAATGGTCAGAAAAAACAATGCAACCATGAGTTCCATAAATCTAGTCTACTGCAAAAAAAAAAAGCCCGCTGTTGAGTTGAAGTTAGTTTAACAATGCCCAAACCAGGTAATTTGAGCAACCCTTTTTGAGAGGACCTTAGCTCACATGACGGAAAGTACCTGACTGATTTCTTAAATAAGTACTCAGGACTGTTCAAATTCAATGTTTAAAAACAAGACACAACATCTTGAATTCTATCCGTTTTTCAACAGGAAATCAGTGTAGTTCATAGAATATTGGTGAAATATGATCTGATTTTTTAGCCCCTGATAGCAATCTTGCAGCATTATTTTGTACCAATTGTAAATGTTTTAAACTGACTTTAATCAAACCAATTAATAATGAATTATAGTAGTCTAGCCTACTAGTAATGAATGCATGAACCAATTTTGTCAAATTTCTTTAGTAAGCATTTTCAATTGTTTTAACATACAGTAGGTAGATGGTGATAGCATGATTTAACTACATGACAAGTCACTAACACAGCGAACACCCAGAATAACTATAGTTGGGGAGAGTGACAAAGGGCGGTCATTAATCTCAGGAAGAACTCTTAAATCATTGTGTCTATATGAAAGCCACATTGTGGAACACTTTTCAACATTTAGAATGAGTTCTTTTGAGCTCAACCAGCCTGCTAGAACCCTAAACATACTATTGAAAGTAGAAATAGTTTCCTCTTGATTGTCTCTCATAAAAATAATTAATTGAATGTAATCTGCAAAAAAAGCTCACTTGCCAGTTATCCAATAATCTGGCAAAGGGTGCTAAATACAGATTAGAGAGAACCAGAGACATGAGTGAGACTTGAGGGACAGCTGTTTGGGAAATCTTTTTTGATGAAAGCTCGGAATTCTAGCAGACTGAGGGGGTTGTTTACTAAAGCTTAGCTCGAGTTATCTGCAGCAGGGCCCATAAGAATAAAATGGGCCCTGCTGCAGATAACTCAAGCTAAGTTTTAGTAAACAACCCCCTGAGTGAGCTTGAACTATACGTTTTAGTAAACAACCCCCTGAGTGAGCTTGAACTATAAAATATGAATCAAACCACTAAAACACAGTAGAGTCAATACCGATATCTCTTAAGCTTTGCAGTAATTTGGAATGAGAGATTGTATCAAAGGCTGTAGAAAGATCTAATTGTAAATAAAGGCCATCAAACTCTTGATCTGTTTTGAGTAAAATGTAATCAACTATCTCTACTAACAAGGACTCTGTACTGTGATCACACCAATATCCTGACTGTTGTGGACATAAGATTTTGTTAATATCCACGTGGAGGGGCATAATCGAACGCGAACGCCTATCTCCATGGGCGTCTATGTCCGAAGACGGGTACGTGAAGAGGCGGGACAGACCGTATTTTCGAAAAAATAGACGTTTTTCAGCTGGGCATTTGTTTTTTTTAACGATAATGGAAACTAAAAACGCCCAGCTCAAAAACGTCCTAATCCGAGCCATTTGGTTGTGGGAGGGGCCACGATTCGTAGTACACTCACCCCCTGACATGCCAGGACATCAACTGGGCACCCTAGAGGTCAGTGCGGTGGACTTCAGACAACGCTCCCACATGCATAGCTCCCTTACCATGGGTGCTGAGCACCCAACCCCCCTCCCCCAAAACCCACTACCCACAAATGTACAACACTACCATAGCTCTTAGGGGTGAAGGGGTCACCTACATGTGGGTACAGTGGGTTTTGGAGGGCTCCCATTTACCAGCACAAGTGTTACAGGTAGGGGGGGATGGACCTGGGTCCACCTGGCTGAAGTGCACTGCGGTACCCACTAAAAGTGCTCCAGGGACCTGCATACACGCAGGCCTCTAGGACTTGCTGCTGCTATATAACATTGGCACACCAGTTGACACCTGAAGACTAATCTCTCCGAAAATGTCCTTTATTGGAATAAGCACGCTTACTCACAGTTAACTGCAGGTCAGAGGTTGTGACCCACTGGCAACGAGTCTCGCTGGTACTGAGATTAGCAGTAGGTCAGAGCTGGCAGAATGCTGTACAATGCCCTCTTTCAGCCACATTCAAGGTAAGAACTAAGTTCTCTAACGTGGCTAACACGTGAAAGGGATCTAAACTGGCTTACAAAAATGGCCACTACCTCATGGACTACCGGAAACAAAGCAGGGCACACTCTGACCCAGCAGAGGGAAAAGCACCATGGGAGTAGAGCCTACCAACTACCAACATCGTGAGCATGTGGCACAAGCTAGTGGAATCACGGAGCCCAATACCCTACACCCACCACAACGCATTGCTGATGTGACTCTGCAGTGCCCTTAACAGAAAAGGTGTCACACTCACCCGAGAGCCACATCAGAACCAGGGAAAAGCTGTCAGAGGATAGAACACATTCTGCGGTCATGGAGGTGGGTACGGCATTTGAGGCTGGCATACAGGCTGGAAAAAAGTTTGTAAAGTGGGGTTTTTTTGGTGGGAGGGGGTTAGTGACCACTGGGGGAGTCTGGGGAGGTCATCCCCGATTCCCTCCAGTGGTCATCTGGTCAGTTGGGGCACTTTTTTGGGACTTGTTCGTAAAAAAAAAAGGGTCCAAAAAAAGTGACCCAAAATTGCGGTAAAAACGCCTTTTTTTTTCCAATTATCAGCTAAAGATGCCCACCTCTCCTCGGCCGATAACCACGCCCCAGTTCCGCCTTCACCACGCCTCTGACACGCCCCCGTCAACTTTACCCGTTTCTGCGACGGATTGCAGTTGGAAACGCCCAAAATCGGCTTTTGATTATACCAATTTGGGCGCCCACGGGAGAAAGACGCCCATCTCCCAATTTGGGTCGCAATATAGGCGTTTTTCTCTTTCGATTATAAGCAGGATAATCAGTTAATTGGAATAAGACAACTTTTTTCTAGCGTGTTAGCCAGTAATGACAAATTTGAAATAGGCCAAAATCCTGAGTAACCATCCTTGGCACTCTTCCCTTTCTTCAGAATTGTTATTTATTATAGCTTCTTTTAAACAACTTGGAATATCACCACTGTCCAGTGAAAGATTCATTAAGTGGGCCTTTTACAAAGGAGCAGTAGTATTTTTAGCACATGCTAAACACACTAGAGATGCCCATATATTCCTATATACCGAGTCTCCATCACATACAATTGAATGTGGCTGAAAAGCTAAGTATTACTTTGGAATTTAAAGATAAAAATGAAGAAATTGGGACAATTGATATAAGTAAATGTTATATTGAAAAAAATAAACAAACATTTAAAAATTGGGATCTATGAGGATTGCGATACCGCCTCTTTCAAAATGCTTGGCTCATAAAATCTTTTTTTTTTAATTTTATTTTATTGAATTTTATAATACATTTAGTCATATAACTTAAATGTCGGAAAAAAGGAAATAAAAAATAACATAATATTGCAAATCATGAAATAATCCAAGATACATTTAGACCACAATATACCAGGCAAGAAACAAGGAAAAAGAAAAAAGAAAATACAACAATAGTCTAAAGAGCGGTATCATGCAAATACCCGCAGCCGAATATCAGCGTGTCAAACCTATTGAACATTCAAGGTTGAATTTCTCTACTTTCTCTAGAATCAATAAAGACCTTCATTTTGTGGGGATCAAGAAACATATATATTACAGAGTCAATAGATATAATGCAACGACATGGAAATTTTAAAACAAATAGAGCACCTAAAGCGGTAACTCTAGGTCTCAATCTCATAAATTCTCGTCTCCGCAATTGAGTTTCTTTATTTAAATCTGGATATATACGAACTTGTTCTCCAAGAAATTTCTCATTTAAATGTTTGAAATATAGTTTGAAAATATTGTTTCTATCAAGTTCTATCGCAAATGATATCAAAAGGGTTGTCCTCTCCGTCACAGTGTCCAGTGAATTCTCCAAAAGAGCTGTTAAATTTTCAAGGTGATTTTGGGCAGCCAGGGGGTCCGGTTTCTTAATCCCAGTTAAGTAATAGGCCTTATTGATAGGTGGAAAAGCCTCTGCTGGAATTTTAAGTATTTCCTGAAAATATCTACGCAGCATATCTATAGGTGAAGTCAAAGGGGCTTTAGGAAAATTTATAAGCCGTAAGTTATTTTTTCTCCCCTGGTTATCCAAGTATTCTATTTTTCTCTTCAATATATCTCTATCTTTAGAAACCTCTCCTGAGAACGACTGCAGAACAGAGATTTCAGCCTTTAAATTGTTAACTTGATTATCTTGAACTTGAATTTTCTCCAATAAGTTCTGCTGAGATTGTTTTAAATCGGAAATTTCTTTAGTAAAGGAATTAGTTACCTTCATTAGTAGAGAATTCATTCCCTGAAGCACGTCCCATAGGGAGTCCAAAGTGACAACAGCCGGTTTTCTCAACTCCGAACCTTGAATAGTAGCTGTTCCCGCAAGCGTGGGGGTCGAGGTGGTATAATCCCTCCAACTTTCCGTTGTTCCTTCTGCCGGGACAAATATCGCCGAGGTACCTCCTGGGGACGCTTGGTTATTCTCCTCTCCGGGAGTCGAACGAGGCGTTCCTGCCTCGGAGAAAAAGCTACTTCCGGGTCGCGGAGGTGCTGTGTTTTCGAGCGGGCTCAACGAGACCGCTCCTTCGCTGTGACCCAGAGAAACATCCGCGGGTCGATCCGAGGTGGGTAGTTGCATGGTTTGTGGGAGAATACCGACTTGCTCCAGGGTTAGCTGCCGGGGAGCGGGAGTAGTTCCAGGTACCGAGGAGGACGTTCCCCTGGGCTTCCCCTTCCTCTTTCCCATAGCCTGGGATAGGAATAACTCGCCAGAGGGTTTCCCTGTGAAGTCGGAGCTCTCTCTCACGCTTCCGCTCTAATCCGCCATCTTGCCTGTGTGAGCCTTGGCTCATAAAATCTTTAGCCATTGTAGAGGTCGGTACACTAATCTGATGATCCTATAAAAGCTCCTCAGAGTGTTTAGAGATAATGAAGATATAATTGAGGTGAAGTTGAGTATATTGTAAGTGATTGATTATGTACTCCCTTCACATCTTAAGTCTGGATATATGCCTATATATTACTGTGATAGCATATATTCCTATAAGCATCTCTAGCGTTTAGCTCGCACTAAAAATGCTACTGCGCTTTTGTAAAAGACCCCCTAAATGAGTTAGAAATGGAGCAATAGTATCCTTGCAAAGAATCCAACAACATAAAAAGACTTTAAAGAAACAACTATAAAATATATTCTTGGGAAAGAGGGAAATGACTAAACCTGTAAAAACCATTTAAAAATTGCATGGGAACATATATAAAATTTCTCATGAAAATGACTATTTCCTCAGTTATTCAGTCTCTAAGTACTATGGGCATTTCTATGCGCAATAAGCGGGGTTTTTTTTTCACTTACATGTATACATATTGTTTCTATCCTTTGTTGTTTTCTTTTGGTCATACAGCATATTTCAGTGTATGTATCCCTTTTTTCCCATTCATTTTCACTTGTGCATATCGGAGTCAAGTTACATTTTACACATTTGTGTTTTATAGTGGAGGAGTGGCCTAGTGGTTAGGGTGGTGGACTTTGGTCCTGAGGAACTGAGTTTAATTCCCACTTCAGGCACAGGCAGCTCCTTGTGACTCTGGGCAAGTCACTTAACCCTCCATTGCCCCATGTAAGCCGCATTGAGCCTGCCATGAGTGGGAAAGCGTGGGGTACAAATGTAACAAAATAATTCCTTATCACTTCCGTGCACAAAGGCCCTTGCCCTTTTTCACTGTAGGTAGTTGCTCATTTTTATTCACAGTAGTCATCCATGTGTACACTTTTCCTCCCCCTTTTTTCCCCTTTGTATGTGTATATATATATATATATATATATACAGTGGGGGAAATAAGTATTTGATCCCTTGCTGATTTTGTAAGTTTGCCCACTGACAAAGACATGAGCAGCCCATAATTGAAGGGTAGGTTATTGGTAACAGTGAGAGATAGCACATCACAAATTAAATCCGGAAAATCACATTGTGGAAAGTATATGAATTTATTTGCATTCTGCAGAGGGAAATAAGTATTTGATCCCCCACCAACCAGTAAGAGATCTGGCCCCTACAGACCAGGTAGATGCTCCAAATCAACTCGTTACCTGCATGACAGACAGCTGTCGGCAATGGTCACCTGTATGAAAGACACCTGTCCACAGACTCAGTGAATCAGTCAGACTCTAACCTCTACAAAATGGCCAAGAGCAAGGAGCTGTCTAAGGATGTCAGGGACAAGATCATACACCTGCACAAGGCTGGAATGGGCTACAAAACCATCAGTAAGACGCTGGGCGAGAAGGAGACAACTGTTGGTGCCATAGTAAGAAAATGGAAGAAGTACAAAATGACTGTCAATCGACAAAGATCTGGGGCTCCACGCAAAATCTCACCTCGTGGGGTATCCTTGATCATGAGGAAGGTTAGAAATCAGCCTACAACTACAAGGGGGGAACTTGTCAATGATCTCAAGGCAGCTGGGACCACTGTCACCACGAAAACCATTGGTAACACATTACGACATAACGGATTGCAATCCTGCAGTGCCCGCAAGGTCCCCCTGCTCCGGAAGGCACATGTGACGGCCCGTCTGAAGTTTGCCAGTGAACACCTGGATGATGCCGAGAGTGATTGGGAGAAGGCGCTGTGGTCAGATGAGACAAAAATTGAGCTCTTTGGCATGAACTCAACTCGCCGTGTTTGGAGGAAGAGAAATGCTGCCTATGACCCAAAGAACACCGTCCCCACTGTCAAGCATGGAGGTGGAAATGTTATGTTTTGGGGGTGTTTCTCTGCTAAGGGCACAGAACTACTTCACCGCATCAATGGGAGAATGGATGGGGCCATGTACCGTACAATTCTGAGTGACAACCTCCTTCCCTCCGCCAGGGCCTTAAAAATGGGTTGTGGCTGGGTCTTCCAGCACGACAATGACCCAAAACATACAGCCAAGGCAACAAAGGAGTGGCTCAGGAAGAAGCACATTAGGGTCATGGAGTGGCCTAGCCAGTCACCAGACCTTAATCCCATTGAAAACTTATGGAGGGAGCTGAAGCTGCGAGTTGCCAAGCGACAGCCCAGAACTCTTAATGATTTAGAGATGATCTGCAAAGAGGAGTGGACCAAAATTCCTCCTGACATGTGTGCAAACCTCATCATCAACTACAGAAGACGTCTGACCGCTGTGCTTGCCAACAAGGGTTTTGCCACCAAGTATTAGGTCTTGTTTGCCAGAGGGATCAAATACTTATTTCCCTCTGCAGAATGCAAATAAATTCATATACTTTCCACAATGTGATTTTCCGGATTTAATTTGTGATGTGCTATCTCTCACTGTTACCAATAACCTACCCTTCAATTATGGGCTGCTCATGTCTTTGTCAGTGGGCAAACTTACAAAATCAGCAAGGGATCAAATACTTATTTCCCCCACTGTATATATATATATATATATATATATATATATATATATATATATTGCAATAATTCTCTGAAACTCAAAGAATGTTTGTTCTGCTCCATATTACCTTCAAGCGGCTTTTTCATAATACAAGCACTTTTACTTCACAGGTTCAATATAGGCATTTTTGCACTTTTATGGTTAGACATTTGCCAGTGTTCTAAGAATGCTTGTTTTATTCCGCAGCACTTCCACATGGCTTTTTTTTTTTTTTACAATTAATGTACTTTATTCACCACTACTTCCTACTTGCAGGTTTGATATAGGTCACCTATGCCCTTTTTTTTGTCATTCTCAACAAACCAGAAACTGAGCATTTTGGCAGGCTTATTTTTCCTTTTAAAAGGTCTCAAGCAACTGCCAAACAGCTTCCTTGCATCTACGCATTTCCAAGTTCTCAGGGCCACGCTGATCTCTGCTTGTTTTCAATATCCCTCACCCTTTATTTTATGATTTTTCTCAGTCATTATTTTAATCGCATATACTTTTATAGCTGCCTAGTTGTCTCAGTGCTACATATTAATCATGCCGATGGAACCTTTTCTACTGTAAGTTTATGGTTAGGGTTGGCCACTTTTTACAATTACTAATTTTTTTCCCATGTGAATTCATTATGCTTCACATTTGGCTCTCCATATTATGTCCTAAAAGGTTCTGGTGAAGGTTGGATCATGCTTCATTTCCCATACTCTTTTCCCCTTCCTTCCTCCTTACCTATCTCCTTTTTTTGATCCCCATCCCCACCCCCAACATGTTTCCTCTTTGTTTTTCTTCTTCTTTTCATTTTTTCTTTTGTTTTGTCTTCCTCACTCTCCTTCCCCATAGTTCTCCCCTTCCCTTTTCCTTCCTTTTCCCTAGCCCTCCCCTTTTTTCTCTCCTCTTTCCTCCCCTCCCTTCCCCTCTTTATCTTCTCTCCCTTACCTTACCCCCTCCTCTTTT
The DNA here is from genome assembly GCF_901765095.1 of Microcaecilia unicolor. NCBI lineage: Eukaryota > Metazoa > Chordata > Amphibia > Gymnophiona > Siphonopidae > Microcaecilia > Microcaecilia unicolor. The sequence goes on from NC_044034.1 coordinate 235,112,327, forward strand.
TCTCTCTCCCCATCCCTTTTCCCTCTCCTCTTCCCTCCTTTTTTCCCTATCCCCCTCCCTTATTTTGGTGTTTTCTTAGCCTTTTCTTGTCTTGGTTTTTAGTATTTAGTACCTCTATAGTTTTGATCTCCTATGGGCAATCCAAGTATGATTTCTGCAATATGGGGTATGTTTTTGTGTTTGTCTCCTTTTTTTCTCCGTCTTCTTCTAGTTGGATGTTTTTCCTGTATGCAACAGCCTAGGATGGCTGTTCATGATTATTCATCATTTTACCCTGCTGGTGTCACTTTTTAAGTATGTTTCTTTCATAAGTATTTTTATCCACATTTGCAGATATGCCTACCTTTGACAGAACACATACACTTTTTTCATTATAAATTTTACATATGTTCACATGCAATTTTTAAATGGTTTTTAAATGTTTAATCATCCCCCCTTCCTCCAAGAATATATTTTATAGTTGTTTTCTTAAGGTCTTTTTGAACTTATTTGCTTATGTCTATACTGAAGCATTTTATGTTAGCTTTTATTAAGTTTTCCTAATTCATGATTAGTTATTTATGTATTGATGCATTTTATGTACATTTATTTTTGTATGCATTGTTGATGTTAATACATCTCCTAATGAATTGTATGTATGTTTTTATAGAAGTTGTAACCAGGTACCTCTAAGTGCAGCCAAGGATAGAACAATCTCCTCTAGCCACAGGCTCCCGGTACAGTCAAGAAATAAATGTCCACCAGCAACTTCAATCTTAAGGACTGTATTCCATGCAGGTTTCTAGTAGACCTGATACACAGTTCCAACAGCAGCATTCACCTTCAATCTTAAGCCCATATAAGCCACCTGAAAGTGTGTGGCAAATAGTCCCCTTTAAGCAGTAGGCTATCAGCACATATCAGGATTCAATACAGGCTCACAGTCAGCTCCAGTCTGGGCTCTTTATCCAGTGCACAATAAACAGTAGTTCAATTCCAAACAGAAGCAGTTCTTTCAGTTCATCATCACAGTTCAGTCACAAAGCAGCAGTTTTTACCTTCTACTCTACCTTCAGGAGAAATCAATACTTTAGGTACTCCTCATACCCAAGGGATTTCACCCTGCATCAGCTTCACTGGGAAATTCAATACTTTAGGGACCTCCCTTACCCAATGATTTTACTTTTGGGACTTCCTCACACCCAAAGGATTTCAGCCTGCTTCAGTACTTTAGGGACCTCTCTTAACCAAGGGTTTTCAGCCTGCAACTGCTTCTCTCCTCTGGGACTCCTTCCCACCTGCCTAATCAATCCCTGGCTTCTGCTCTCACAACCAATCATTCTACTTCCATTAGCTTCCCCCACACCCATACCAGCTGAGTTGAGCATTAGACTAATGATGAGCTCCTGCACACAGGGTTTCCTATCTCTCTTTCCCCCTAGTGGCAGCCAATTTATACGTCCTGCATGTCTTCCATGTCTTCCCCTATTGCAGCTAGGAGTCCAGTCCGGGTTCCTCATCTCACCCCCTGGCTCCTTGCCTGCAATGCCTTCTGGGACTTGTATTTCAGACTGAAACTGCCTTAACCCAACTATCCTGGATGTGACTTTATCACAAAGTGTATGACTCCTGACACAGGCATATGTTCACTGAAACATGGCCATGTTGAGCCTCTTTTTGTGCCATGGACTTTCTTTGATGAATTGTGAATCAAAGATATACTGACATTCTGGATTGACATTTATTTAGCCTCACTTTCCAATCCCACTGGAAATACACAGGTAACATAATGTTCTATAAGTTATTTGCAAAAGTGTGAGTCCTACCCACACTCCTCCCAGACTCTGTGTGTAAGGCCGTCTGTCCAATATGCATGCATTTACAGAATAGCATTTTGGCAGAATTTTGGTATTTTACACATGTATGTGCACTCACACACACATATATGCCATTATTCTAAACATTTACACATATAATCAGCATCTAAATGTTAACGCCCACTTTATGGAATTATTCCCTTTTGGGAAATTCCATAACTGGGCACCTCCCAATGTTACATGGTGAAAGCCTATTCTAAAACAGAATTTTGATGCCCAGATTCTGTTATAGAATACTAGCATAACCTGGCATCAGCATGCCTAGTGTAATTGGATGTGCCTAACTGTGGCAAGGACACATGTTACCTAAAGCATGCTATATAGTAATGCATGTAACTGGGAGGCATACCTGTGTTCTACCCATGTTATGCCCACAAATATGCCCCCCTCTTGCATTTACACCCTATGCCAGTTATATGCACCCTTGCAGAATAGGCCTTAAGGTGCATCTGTACATACATGCTAATTTTTTATGCACTTACAGGTATGTGTGCACAGGGGTGCGCACCCTTGAATAACTTGTTATATCATTACCCTTTTTGTGTCCATTTATACTTCCTTTTGGCATGCATCTTAGGATAAGCTGTAGGAATGAGAAGATAACACGAGCAGCCAGTGGCACAAACTCCACCATTGCATCCCTATAATGCAGAGAGGCCCATAGAAGAAAAAGGGCCCAGGGAACAAGGGTGGATCCCTCTAGCTTTGGTGGACCTTTCCGATAATTTGGTACAGGAATCTTAATTTGAATTTCTTCCATTGCCAGCAGCCATATTCTCTGTCACCTGTACATAATAGAGGGTGAGAACTGAAGTAGTAGGGGTTGAGGTGGGTGAGCAGTAGACAGCAGATTTTCAGGATAGGTTCATTTAGTTTTGGTTTTAACCTTGTGTCTGCTGTTCTTATTGCTTTCACTAAGAAAAGCCAGGCAACAAATACCCACAGGCAGCAGTTTAAAAGCAGGACTGGCACTGCATGTCTTTAAATTCTGGAGGCAAATATTAACAGTAGCAGGGTATTTGTACTAAATCAGAATGGAGCATGAATGTGAAGGTGTAGCTGGCAGAATAGCCTATTTTTTTAATGTAGAGCAGTATTTTAGAAAGAACATGCAAATTAGAATTGAGATGTCCAGATCAGGATATGAAGTTCCACTGATATTTTAGAACAGGATCTGCTGAAGTAAAGTCTGGTCTAAAATACATTGGGGAATAGTCATTTATGTGCCAGTCACATGTGACATCAACATCCATTTTAGAACCATAAATATCTAAAGTATCAATGAAGTGTAGCAAACATAAACAAATATGTGCCGGCACATACACATGTATGTAATATATATACTGGAATATACAAGTCTATGTTGGAATATTAGAAATATGCATGTGTATTTTTGCTGAAATTGTTACAGAGCCCAGTATTCCTTTCCTAATCCCTCCAGAGGACCAATGCTCAACATGAGCACCTTTCTGAAAGCTAGACATCCTGAGTAACAAGTGTAAAACCCAATGTTGATCATTTTGGACATAGATGCACATTCCTCTTCTGAAATAGGGAATACACCTGAGATTAGAACACACCCCACCTTCAAATCAGAATTAAAACCTTTTTTATTTTGATACTTTCTCTTTTTGATTAAATCGATTTACCAGATGTGCTCACTTGGCTTGGGCTCCCTCCTTCTGCCCTCCTGAAAGTGGAGCATCAGCCACCTGTAGTCTGCTTTTATAGAACGTACTTTCTCTATTTGTAATCTCTCTATTCTCTAAATGTCATTTCCTATCAACATTAGTAGTTCTCTTCATTTTTCTTAAAATTATATTGTTACTGTGAACCGTTCAGATAGTTCACTTTGGGGCGGTATATCTATACTAAATAAAACTTGAAACTTAAATAAGTATCAAATCAAGTCCCAAGTAGAGCAGCCTCACCAAACTGGATAAAATGGTTTGTCATTCCTAAAATCAAGATCCAGCAAGCAATATGTCGGAGAGACTCCCTGTCAGCATTCTTGTTTCATATAGAATTAATTCTTTGAGAGCTCTGCTTAACTTTTTGGGCTAAAGATTTAGCCTTAACCCTAAAAGTAGTAATAATCCAAAGGTAACATCATACTTAGAAGATAATTCTATAACAGGACACCGAATAAAGGTCCTAGTTATGATGCCTATTTCAAGCCTACTTTTCATTATGGAATATTAGCACAAGTGACCAAAACACATAATTTCCATCTATGGGATAAGTGATTATACATGGAAATGCCAATTTTGGACATCTCTGCTTTTGAGTGCCAGTAATTATAGCAATTATTTTAGAATCATTTGGAGGGGCATTTTCGAACGGGGATGACCATCTCTAAGGGTGCCCAACTCTAAGGATGGTGTCGTAAAGGGGCGGGGCAACGCGTATTATTGAAACAAGATGGAAGTCCATCTTTCGTTTCGATAATACAGTCAGGGACACCCAAATCCTGACATTTAGGTCGACCTTAGAGTTTTCGGCGATAATGGAAACCAAAGATGTCTATCTTAAAAACGTCCAAATCCAAGCCCTTTGGTCGTAGGAGGAGCCAGCATTTGTAGTGCACTGGTCTCCCTCACATGACAGGACACCAACCGGGCACCCTAGGGGGCACTGCAGTGGACTTCACAAACTGCTCCGAGGTGCATAGCTCCCTTACCTTGGGTGCTGAGCCCCCCAACCCCCCCCCCCCCAGGTCCGCCTGCCTGAAGTACACTGCACCCACTACAACTGCTCCAGGGACCTGTATACTGCTGCGATGGACCTGAGTATGGCTTATGAGGCTGGCATAGAGGCTGGCAAAAAAGTATTTTTAAACTTGTTTTTTTATGGTGGGAGGAGGTTAGTGACCACTGGGGGAGTAAGAGGAGGTCATCCCTGATTCCCTCCGGTGGCCATCTGGTCAGTTTGGGCACCCTTTCGAGGCTTGGTTGTGAAAAAAATGGACCAAGTAAAGTCGGCCAAGTGCTCGTCAGGGATGCCCTTCTTTTTTCTATTATCGGCTGAGGACAACCATCTCCTAATCACGCCCCAGTCCCGCCTTCGCTACCCTGCCGATATGCCCCCGTGAACTTTGGTCGTCCCCACGACGGAAAACAGTCGAGGGTGTCAAAAAAGGGCTTTCGATTATGCAGATTTGAACGACCTTGCAAGAAGGACGCCCATCTCCCAATTTGTGTCGAAAGATGGGTGTCCTTCTCTTTTGAAAATAAGCCTGAAAGCCAACATGGATTTAGTGAAGGGAAATCTTGCCTCACCAATCTACTACATTTGTTTGAAGGGGTGAACAAACATGTGGATAAAGGTGAGCCGGTTGATATTGTGTATCTGGATTTTCAGAAGGCGTTTGACAAAGTACCTCATGAAAGACTCCAGATGAAATTGGAGAGTCATGGGAAAGGAGGTAGTGTTCTATTGTGGATTAAAAACTGGTTAAAAGATAGAAAACAGAAAGTAGGGATAAATGGTCAGTATTCTCAATGGAGAAGGGTAGTTAGTGGGGTTCCCCAGGGCTCTGTGCTGGGACCGCTGCTTTTTAACATATTTATAAATGACCTAGAGATGGGAGTATCTAGTGAGGTAATTAAATTTGTGATGACACAAAGTTATTCAAAGTCGTTAAATCACGGGAGAATTGTGAAAAATTACAAGAGGACCTTACGAGACTGGGAGACTGGGCGGCTAAATGGCAGATGACGTTTAATGTGAGCAAGTGCAACCCGAATTATAGCTACGTCATGCAAGGTTCCATGTTAGGAGTCACAGACCAAGAAAAGGATCTAGGTGTCGTTGTTGATGATACATTGAAACCTTCTGCTCAGTGTGCTGCTGCAGCTAAGAAAGCAAATAGAATGTTAGGTATTATTAGGAAAGGAATGGAAAACAAAAATGAGGATGTTATAATGCATTTGTATCGCTCCATAGTGCGACCGCACCTCGAATATTGTGTTCAATTCTGGTTGCCACAGCTCAAAAAAGATATAGTGGAATTAGAAAAGGTACAGAGAAGGGCGACGAAAACGATAAAGGGGATGGGACGACTTCCCTATGAGGAAAGGCTAAAGTGGCTGGGGCTCTTCAGCTTGGAGAAAAGGCGACTGAGAGGAGATATGATAGAGGTCTATAAAATAATGAATGGAGTTGAACGGGTAGATGTGAAGCGTCTGTTTACGCTTTCCAAAAATACTAGGACTAGGAGGCATGCGATGAAGCTACAATGTAGTAAATTTAAAACGAATCGGAGAAATATTTCTTCACTCAACGTGTAATTACTCTGGAATTCGTTGCCAGAGAATGTGGTAAAGGCAGTTAGCTTAGCGGAGTTTTAAAAAGGTTTGGATGGCTTCCTAAAGGAGAAGTCCATAAACGATTATTAAATGGGGAAAATCCACTATTTCTAGGATAAGCAGTATAGAATGTTTTGTACTTTTTGGGGGATCTTGCCAGGTATTTGTGACCTGGATTGGCCATTGTTGAAAACAGGATGGCAATACTTATGTACTTATGTAGATGGCCAGCAGGACTTGGAAAGTGGGACGAGAGCAGGACTCAGATGACGAAGACAGACAATAATCAGCAGAGGTCAGGTACAGGCACAGAGTCAGGGCAGGCCGCAATTCAGCAAAATCAGGTCCAGGCACAGAGTCAGGGCAAGCAGCAATCCAGCAAAGGTCAGGTTTAAGCACAGACTCAAAACCAGGTAAAACAGGAATAATCATAGCAAGAATGCACCAGATACCAGGAAGAAGTAGTTGAGGAAATGAGAGGAGGGAAACTCCTAATTTTAAAGTGAAGGCATCTGACGTCAGAGTAGGCGCACCCAAAGTGTAGACGCGTCCAACGTGTAGGCACGTCAAACCGGAACTAAAGAGAGAAGTGTATGCTAGCCTCTGTCTCCACGTCTGAAGTTCCAGGTACGTGACACATATCCCCAGGTCAGTAGTGGCATTTATATGTGCATATTGCATACATATATAAATATTGATTTCACAAAGCTGCTATTTACACATGGAGATTCATAGTACAAAGAGATTTTGAAGGTGTGGCCTGGATGTTGCTTTGGTGGTACTAAAATCTCCAAGTGTATTAAATTCATAACGTTGAGGTGTCTCATGGAACCTAATCCTATTCAGACATTGGCCAGAGTTTTCCAGTGCTGCATCAGGGATTTTCTTGGACCTAGGGAGTAATTCTCACAAGGCTACTTTAAATTAGGTGCCTGAGATGATGGGTGATAAGAGGGAGATTCTATATATGGCACCTAAAAAATCCAGGCAGAAAACTTTGCCGACTAAGCGTATTCTTTAAGCGGCACCTAGATTCAGGTGTGGTATATAGAATATGCTTAGTTAATATTACAGCACCTAAAACTATGCGCCTCCATTTGCACCAACGAAAATGTAGCTTAAATCCAGGCATGTAGTTTTATGTGCACTGGGCCATATTCTATAAATATGCGTGTAATTCTTAGAACGTCCATAACACGCCCCTTTTTGCCTGCATGCATTAAAATTTAGATGCTGTTCACTATAGAATAGGCTTAGCGAGTTGTGTATGTAAATTCTAATTATTGCCAATTAGTGCTCATTATTGCTTGTTATGTGCTGTTAACAATGCTGATTGACTTGTTAAGCCAATTAACTTATGTGCGCTGCTACAGAGTATGCTTGGATTTTGGTACGGATCTCTAAGCACGCTATATAGAATCCAGGGGTAAGTGCCAGTTCTATATGAGAAGTTAGTCCACAGTTACGCAACTAACTTTATGTGCGAGCACCTAGGCCAGCGCAATGACTGGTGTAAATGCTCGTGCCTAATTGTAGGCAGTTAGACTAACTGTTAGTATTCTATAACCTGTGCATGTAAGTGCTAGGCATGCCCCTGACCCAACCATGCCCCTCCCAGGTCCATACAGGCTTGCAGTTGCGCACTACGGATTTTGCGCACTCAATTTTAAGAATCCCTCCTAACAGCAGTTATGCATGTAACTGCTAATTAGTGCCAATTAGCACCTTTTAACAATTATAGCCAATTATTGGTGTTAATACCAATTAGCTAATTATTGTATACAATTACACATGTAACTGACAGTATTCTATAACTTGCGTGCACAACTTTGTGTACTTAAGTGTAAAATTGCATGCGCAAGTTTATAGAATTAGGAGGTTAACTAAAATTATTCCCATGTATTACTTTAGAAAAATGGCTTAAAAAATCACCCTGTCTACTTTTAAAGCTCTATTACACTCTCAAACAGCAAAATAATATATTCTATAAGCTGTTACACCACCATCAGCAAACAAGATACTTTTTCCAAGTCAAACCCAAATTTTTACTCACTGCACATCTTCTCATTAAGGGGCCCTTTTACAAAGGTGCGTAAGGGCCTACATGCGTCCAGTGTGTGTGCGAAATCAGCATTACCTCCTGGGTACTGCGTGCCCTGGGTGGTAATTCTGAATTTGTCATGTGCCAAAAACACATGGTAGAAAATATTTTCTATTTTCTACCACGTGGCACTTTCCCGGCAGTAAACGGCAGTGGGCATGCACTGCATACCTACCACCTGGGTAGCAAGCGAGACCTTACCGCTAAGTCAGTAGGTAGCGGTAAGGTCTCAGGCCAAAAATGGACATGCGCTGGTTTTTATTTTGCCACACATCCATTTTCCGGTCCCTTAAAAAGAGGGCCCTTTATCCAGGACATGGTAAAAACTGGCCCGGCGTGCACCCAAAACATGCGCTTGCACTGTCGAGGGTCACCTTTTGCTGCGGCATAGTAAAAGGGCCCCTTACTGATGCTTTTCAGCAGGCACCTTCAAGATTAGGGGCCCTGTTTACTAAGCCGTGCTGCAGGAGCTCTATCGTTTTTAGCGTGCGCTAAAAATTAGCACGTGCTAATGCTAGAGACACCCATAGGAATATATGGGTGTCTCTAGAGTTAATGCACACTAAATTTTAGCGTGCGCTAAAAACGCTAGAGTGCCTTAGTAAACAGGGCCCTAAGTTTATTCAGTCTTTGCCTTTTATCTGTTTTTCCAATAGATCCTCAAGACAAAACAAATAAACATTTGTTGATTCACACTTGAACTGGTTATTTCAAAGCCTTTCTCAGTTTTGCTAATTTTCTATCACACCCTCTCACTCTAAAAATATTTGCACTTAACAGTCTTTCAGACAAAGCAATGGCACTTAACTGCTAGAAATCAATGGAATAGTTCTGTCATACCCCTATAATTACCTGTTAAGACTGAATCAAGATATTGTTGTTTCACACTCCATCAGGGATGAAATTATAAGTCACACACAGGATAGTCACTTTGAGGCAGATGCAGCAACCAAACGTAAAAAAATCTAAATCGTTAAAGTCCCTAACGATTTTAAAATAACGAAAAATGCACCAAAAAAAAAAGTCACACATGCTGAGATCGGTATTGAAACGTACAATGTACCAAAGAATCACAATACACATCGTTAATCAGCCCCCAAATCATGCGCAGAGCAGCCAAGCGTTATGTTAGCTGCTCTGCGCATGCCACAAACAGTCAAAACACAGTCAAATCACAAGCACATGGCTCCCAAATCAAAATAAAAATAAAAAAAAAGGGTCGGGAGGGGGCAAGGGCGCTCATCAGGAGCGTCCTGTACGGACGGCCTTGCCCCCCCCCCGCGCTCGCCACTTTCCGCCGCTCCCCCCACCCCGAAAAAGCAAAATGCTAGCTGCCCCGGTCCCCCTCCCTTCCTCACTACTCTGTCACCTCAGCTCCGCCTCCCGACATCCTCCGTCCTGTGCCCCGCCCCCTTTTGGGGTCGTCGCCGCCATTCCCCTCTTCCATCGGGCCCCCCTCCCTCTTACCGGGCCCATGCAGCGCCTCTCTCCTCTGTCCGAAGGCGCTGCACGGGCAAGAAGAAAGCTGATGGCTGCCTTCGCCCAGCTTCGATGGCGCGTCTTTCTCCTGCTGGGCCCGCCCCTGTCTGACGTCAGTAACCTTCGGACAGAGGAGAGAGGCGCTGCACGGGCCCGGTAAGAGGGAGGGGGGCCCGATGGAAGAGGGGAATGGCGGCGACGACCCCAAAAGGGGGCGGGGCACAGGACGGAGGATGTCGGGAGGCGGAGCTGAGGTGACAGAGTAGTGAGGAAGGGAGGGAGGCAGGGGCTGCTCGAATTTTGCTTTTTCGGGGTGGGGGGAGCGGCGGAAAGTGGCGAGCGCGGGGGGGGGCAAGGCCGTCCGTACAGGACGCTCCTGATGAGCGCCCTTGCCCCCTCCCGATCCTTTTTTTATTTTTATTTATTTTTGTTTTTCTGACATCCTTTGGACCAATCACAGCACTTTTAGCTCTGCTAATGCGCTGGGATTGGCTCAAAGTTTGTTTATTTTTTCTCTTAATGATTTTTCCTGCCACAGAGCTGACCTAACGAGTGGTCCAGACCTCTCGTTAGTTTTCCTGCCTTTTTCCTGCGTAAAGGCAATCGGAAAAGGTTAGTGCATGTCGTTTCAATGGGGTTTTCACACTAATTGCTCATCTCCATTCCGTTTTCGTTAGCTGCTGGCTTCCTCGGTAAAAGCCCTTTGATGCATGCAACGGATCAAATTTTCCTCGTTGGAGAGTCATTAAAGGCTCATTTAGCTTTAGTGCATCTGCCTCTTTGAGAGAGTGAGGTCTGCAATATGGAGGCCAGGGATCAGTTTTGACAGAAAAGCACTTTGAATGCTTCAGGTTTTGTAAGATCACTAAAGTGGTGCAAAAGAGAGAACTGCAAATGACAACCATACTTCTTGACAGACCATAGCAAGGTAAAAACAGATTTCTGTGAATAAGTGAAACCAAAGATCATGTAATTATAGATTATTTTTTAATGTTCTATGAGATTCTATACATGACTAAAATCATAAATCAGCAAGCAGGAAGAAAAATTAAGGCCTTTTTTTTATTTTGGCATTTTGGAATTATTCATGACTGATCATGGGCATCGCTTTATTAGACTTAGATCCTTACCACTAATGGTGGCATTGCACAAGATCAACTGATATCATTTTTAACCTATTGCCAGAGAAGGTAGGAACATCTGGGGACTGTTAATTTCCTTAGTCCATAGATACCAGGGACATAACTGGTGGTGGTTGAGGGAATGGGAAGATGCCTTTGGGAGGAGTAGAGGACTTGACTCAGAGGGTAGGGATGCCTTTTGGGGGTAAGGGGTGAGGAAACTTTGGGGGGGGGGGGTGGAGAGTTGGAGGGCTTGACTGGGATCCTGGGTGGGAAGGTCTTCCAGTGGGGAACAGGATTTTGACTAGGGTAGGGAAGTCCACATGGCATTAACAAGCATGAAGTCCTTTAAGAATTCTCCCAGGTAGATGAAAAACACAGCTTGCAATGCATATTGTATTTTGATGATGAGTTAATCTGATTAAATGCATCAGTGGCAAACATTTTATCCCTTCTGTACCTTAGCTGGGGCCCACATAAGACAGTTATGCGCAGGGGTGTGCTGGTAAATTGTTAACAGGGGGCTCTCTCTCGCCAGCAAAGTAAAAGAGAATTCAGGAGGGGCCCAAGCCCACATTTTGGAATCCATTTGTTAAAGTAGCCATGAAGAACCGGCTCCCAAAATTCTTAAAAACTTAACAAACGGCTCTCGAGAGCCTGTGAGAGCCTGCTCCAGCACACCACTGGTTATGCGGGCCTCGGCTGAATATTGGCTGGGCCACGCAATACTATTAAAAGGCTCTATAGAGCCTAGAAGCCCCTTCTTGGCCCCAGCAAAAGCCCTCTTCTTCTTCCCCCCTGTGCCATGCAGAAAGAACCAACCTTCTCTCTCCCGCCCAAGAATAGCCCATTGACCCCTCAACCCCCCCCCCCCCCGGGTCTGGATGAGCCCCTGAAGCATATCTCTTTATCCCTAGTGGTCCAGCAGGGTAGATGGGAGTGAGGCCCACTCACTTCTGCTCTTTGCAGGTCCTTGAAGAAAATGGCTGCTGTGACATCTTGCAACAGCTTGCAGAACATACGTACACACCCCTCATTCTCCCTTTCATCCTCTAATACTTTGTCTCATTCTTTTCACCTCTCATCTACCTACCAGCTTTTCCTATCTCTCTCTCATCCACTCTGCAGGACTCCCATTGCCCCCTCTGTCTCTTTGCTTCCCCAGTTTCCTATTTCCCTTCTTTTACTTGCTCCCTAGACCATTTTCATCCTCTGTACTCACCTTCACTGCTGTCATCTACTTTCAAGTTTATTAAGTTTTTACTATACTGCCCGGTCAGTGGCAGACAGCCAGGGCCCTTGGCAGAGAAAAGAATTTCTAAAGTAAATTTTTTTTTTTTGGGGGGGGGGGTGACAGAAGGGGAGTGCCGGACCCAGGGACGGAAAGGAGAGAGATCTCGGACATGTGGGGAGGAGATACTGAGCCCCCCAACTGCAGTGGGTCCTCAGGCACTGCCCGGTTGCCTGAATGGTCAGTCTGCCCCTGGACAGAGTTCATTATTGTGACTGTCACTGTTTCACGCTTTCTGGTGGTATGTGTGACATAGTTGATTGCTCTCTCCTGGGCAGCAATCTCTTTTCCTCCGTGCCTCCCAACATTCCTGCCAGAAAACTTGTGGTGCAGAGTGCACACTTTTTCCATCTGGTCATATACATGTACCACTTTGCATTATTGAGGCCATATTCATGGACATTTATCATTTCTATAAGTGTGAAGTAAAACTAAAATAAGCTTGATCTAAGACAGTGTCCTTGTAATGACCATCAAAACGGCAAACCTAGCATCCTGTCATGCATGAATGCTTTTCTGGCTAGAAACTAGTTTAAAAGAAACATGATTTGCTGATATATTAATTTCAAATTCATGTTCCTCTGCTGCTGGACACATCTATCAGTAGTAGCAGCAGCAGCAGCAATGTCAGTTAATTGGTCCTCTTTCAATGGTTAATCCAGAAAGGTAGTATATGCATATTTAAAAATAAAAAAAGTGACAAGTTAATATCACAGACAGCTTTTGCTGATCTTGACCTCTAATCCCACAAGACACTGTGAGCCAATATTCAGCCCGTATAAGTGCCGCAAACAGTGCTGACCCCAGATATTCAGTGCCAGGCCGTTTCCGACAACCAGCATTGAATTTCTGGGTTTATTTTGACTGCTACAAAGTTAACCAGCTATGCTGATATGCAGCGCTAACCAGTTAATTAGTGGCCAAAGATAGGCCTGCTCTTTAAGCAGCCTATTTTGACTGCTCAACATAGCCAGTATGGCTCTGAATATTCACACCTATGTCATGTAATATATGGTTAGGCTATAGCAATGAAATAAACCATGGTTCCGTTTTAGCTTTTACCTGTGGCTATAGTATCTGCTCTTGCCTTGGCAACAGAGGAAGGTTTGATAGATTTCTTCGCTCCTGGTTTTGTAAATAATTATTGCATGAAGTTTTCATGTGTTTGAGAACTTAGTGCTTAGAGCGAGATATGTGACTGCAGGATGGATGACTGTATTCAAGCTAAGTACCCTATTTTTTGAAGCTTAGCGCTGAGTTGAGCATGTAATGTGTCTGCAGAATAGACAACTATAGTACCTTGAAGCTTGGAGCTGAGGATATGTTTGGGAACACTGTTGAATGTTTTTGCATTTTTTGAATATAGAAGGATATAAGAAGGTTTTTTAGCCGATGAGGAACAGATCATATTGATCATAGTACAGGTTATTTGATCGACCGCAGCTCTCTGGACCCGTTGGTCAGGGGCTCCATGAGGTTTTTTTGTTCTAGCAATCATAACATGCTTTGGTTTCACATACACTTGCTTGCTGTTATTGTGGGTCATTTGTATTGTTTGTATTTAAAATGTTTTTTTACTTCATTGACTCCACGTCCACCTTGCCTGTTTTGTAGAGGTCTGTAAATAATTATTGTGTGCAGTTTTCATGTGTTTGAGAACTGAATTCAGTGTTCTATGCTACAGCAAAGAAAAGGGCCATGATTCAATTTTTGTTTTTATGCCTTGGCCATAATATAATTTGCAATGTGCATTAATTTTGGCTTTATAATTTTTGTCAGCAAACAAATCAAATCATGACTGACAATACCTTAAGGTCTACAAGCAATAACATACAATGCTTATATTTTAACACAGTGATGCACCTTTTGAAATGCAAATTGAAACTCAGTTTCAAATACCATTTCATAAAGTATAGCATTCATTCTACATTGGTTGTTATATCCACGACTTGTGCAAACAGAACTCTTATTCCAAACAACGTATGTACATACATACTTCCTAAACAAAGGAGGGCTTACAGTACCGGTTTCCTTTCTACCCTATTTATCTATATTGTTATACGGGTTTAGTAAGGTACATAAGCACTTTTACACCTATCTTTATAAGCTATTACACAGACTTTTTCATTATACATATATGTCTTTATCTATGGTATTTATACCCCCTCCCCGTTTACAAAGCCGCGCTAGTGGCTGCTGTGCGGCATTGCTGACACAGCCCAGTGAATGGGCTTTGTCAGCAGTACCGCAACCACCAGCCACTAGCATGGCTTTTGTAAACAGGGGCCTTAGTTTTTCCTAAAATAAAAGTTTATATTTCTTGTGTTAAATTAGGTCACACATATATGTAGTTAGCATTAAGTAGTAGAAAGGTTAATTTACTTATATCACATTTGAGTGTTTTCATATCATAATGTGTATGCCTGTTGGTATTTGCTTCAACATTTATACCCATACTTACATAATTTCACACTGATTATGTATTTCATATATCATGTTATATGTCAAGTGATACACACCTCTTAAGTTTAGGCTTGGCTGGTATATTATTGTTATCTGATAAGGTTTTCTCCATTGTTAAGGTTTTACTTATAGTACATTTATCTATATGTTGTAATGTAGACCAAGAGGGGCATAATCGAAAGGGACGTCCAAGTTTTGATGAGGACGTTCTCACAAAACGCCTTGATGGAGGGGCAGGGAAACCCATATTATCGAAACAAGATAGACATCCATCTTTCATTTTGATAATACGGTTGGGGACGTCCAAATCTTGAAATTTTGGTTGTCCTTAGAGATGGTCATCCCTAGACTTGGTCGTTTCTGATTTTTGGCAATAATGGAAACCAAGGACACCCATCTCAGAAACGATCAAATGCAAGCCCTTTGGTCATGGGAGGAGCCAGCATTTCTAGTGCACTGGTCCCCCTGACATGCCAGGACACCAACCGGGCACCCTAGGGGACACTGCAGTGGACTTCAGAAATTGCTCTCAGGTACATAGCTCCCTTACCTTGTATGCTGAGCCCCCCAAACCCCCCCTAAAACCCACTACCCACAATTGTACACCACTACCATAGACCTTACAGGTGAAGGGGGGCACCTAGATGGGTTTGTGGTGGGTTTTGGAGGGCTCGTTGTTTCCTCCACAAACGTAACAGGTAGGGGGGTATGGGCCTGGGTCCGCCTGCCTGAAGTGCACACTCACTAAAACTGCTCCAGGGACCTGCATACTGCTGTGATGGACCTGAGTATGACATCTGAGGCTGGCACAAAATATTTTTAAAGATATTTTTTGAAGGTGGGAGGGTATTAGTGACCACTGTGGGAGTAACGGGAGGTGATCCCCAATTCCCTCTGGTGATCCATCTGGTCATTTCAGGCACCTTTTTGTGCCTTGGTCTTGAAAAAAACACGACCAGGTAAAGTCATCCAAGTGCTCATCGCGGACATCCTTTTTTTTCCCATTATGGGTCGAGGACGTCCTAGTGTTAGGCACGCCCAAGTCCCGCCTTCGCTATGCCTCCAATACGCCCCCTTGAACTTTGGCCATCCCTGCAACAGAAAACAGCTGGGGACATCCAAAATCGGCTTTCGATTATACCGATTTGGACGACCCTGTGAGAAGGACGCCCATCTTCCGATTTGTGTCGAAAGATGGGCGTTCTTCTCTTTCAAAAATTAGCCCGCAAGTATCATTATATTGTGTGTCACTTTTATTTTGTTTGCATTGTCATGATTCATATTAGGTTAAGTTACTATGTTGAATAATGTTCACTGTTATTCTAGTGCAAATAGGCCTCTGTAGGTTGTTTTCCATGAATAGTTTTTTCCTACACTTATATAGTATTGATAGTAGCCTTGCTTGTAAAACTTATACTATTTATGTTGTATTGAACTTTTATTGATTTATGCTGAACATTATCTGTTGCCTGTGCTTATTGCAATTTAATTCAAGCAATATACCTTTTCTTTATGAACTATGAACTACATGCATCATCAGAGAAACATGGAGGGGCATAATCGAAAGGGATGCCTAAGTTTTGCAAAACGCAAAACGTCCTTGCAAAACGTCCTGATGGAGGGGCGGGGAAGCCCATATTATCGAAACAAGGAAGATCAGACATGGTTTAAAGTTACTGGTCATGCATGCTTTGAGACAGCTTCCAGCAGTTAAACTCTGGCCATAGTCAGTGTGATTGACCAACCACACACACCTTTTTGCTCACCCGCACTTTAAAGTTTATGCTAAGTAGTTCTTTTACTTCTTTTTTGGATCCATTAATTGTCAGTTCTGTGATGTTTAGCAATTTTGAACCAAAGAATTAAGGGTTTTTTATGCCAACAAAGAGAAGTAACCCATATATTTTCCTCAACCTTTGTTTTTGAAAACATTGATTTTGGTTAGAGGTTGGGTTGGGTTCAGAGGCTTTTTCCCTTTTTCTTATCAAGGTTCTATTGCACTTCACAGGATTATAGTTCTGTTAAAGTACTTTGCTACCTATACTAGAGAGATTATTTTGTTCAGTAGTATCAGGACTCTCTATTCCTTGTTGTGGATTAACATATATGGTCTCAGACATACATGGCATAATCAAGCATTAACAACCTGATTACCAATATGCAAACTCAGACATTTCATCTATAAAGCCTCTAGAAAAATGCGAAGATATCAAGTCTAACAGAAGCATATCACTTGTCTACTGTATTTGGAAATTGCAGATAAGATCACGATGTTCGAGGGCAATCAAGCTGTTATCAGCATTGATGTCAATGCCAGCAGGCTGTTATCAGAATTGACATCAATGCAGGACTCTTGGAGTCACTGTGGCTGGTCAACATGTACTTGTTTATGTTACTCCAAGGACAGAAGTACTTCAGCAGTACAGATAAGCTTCTGATTTCTCTATAAAGAGGGAGCTCTTATCAGAGATAGGGGCTGCTGTGCCAACACTGGAAAGAGTATTTTGCTGTTGGAAAGAGTATTTTGCTTTTATAGTTCGACATGTCTAGTGCCTTTGATATGGTGAACCATAACATCTTACTGCGGCTCATTGATTACTTTGGAGCCAGTGGAAATGTATTAGCCTGGTTGAGAGGCTTTCTAACCTCAAGAACTTACCTAGTTAACTCCAGCTCTAGCTTATCACCTCTTTGGAAAGCAGATTGTGGTGTGCTGCAGGGTTCCTCACTTTCGCCAACTCTCTTCAACATAATGTTGATTCCTTTGGCCACGGCCCTTTCCAAACTTGGGATCAACCCGTTTATTTATGCAGATGACATCACTATCTTTATCCCTTTTAAACAAGACCTAAATGAAATTACCAATGAAATACGACTAGGATTACACACAATGCTTGACTGGGCCAACTGATTTAAATTCAAACTCAATACTGAGAAAACTCATTGTCTAATTCTCTCCTCTCCCTATAACAAATTCACGCCCCCAACATTAATCACTCCTGAGCTTGTCTTGCCAATCTTGGAGTCCCTAAAAATATTAGGTGTCATTGTTGATAGAACCTTAACCCTGGAGCAGCAAGCGAACTCTACAACCAAGCAAATGCTCTTCTCTCTTTGGAAGCTCAAGCGTATATAACCTTATTTCCCTAGAGAAGTATTCTGCAGCTTAGTTCAATCACTAGTTATAAGCCGCCTTGATTACTGCAATGGAATCTATGGGGGATGCACAGACATGCTCCTAAAAAACTACAAACTGCCCAGAATACAGCGGCTAGGCTCATCTTTGGTAAAACGAGATTCGATAGTTCAAGACCACTGTGTGAGAAGCTGCACTGGCTTCCTGTGAAGGACTGAATCACTTTTAAAATGTGCACTCTGGTGCACAAAATCATCTACGGTGAAGCCCCTGCTTATATGAACACCCTAATTAACTTGCCACCTAAGGAACTCTCACAAATCAGCTCATTCGTACCTAAACCTCCATTACCCAGTTTTTTGTGGCCTCAAGTATAAGACCACCTATTCATCCTCCTTCTCCTATCTCAGTACTCAATTGTGGAATGGGCTGCCTCAATTGGTCAAACTTACTCCTGATCACCCGACCTTCAAGAAGCACCTCAAGACCTTCCTTTTTGGTAGAGCATAAGCTTCAAACCCGCCTGGTATCTCTTCCTTCTGAATTCCAACTGTCGTAGCGACACATTGTTCACCACTGCTCTTTCCTCTTTTCCCTCCTTAGCTATTTCCCTTTCTCTCTTATGATATAGATTGTTTGTTTGCTGAATTGTTGTATGTTTTTATAGACTGTTGTACGCCACATTGAGCCTGCCCATGGGTAGGAATATTGTGGGATATAAATGCTATAAATAAATGAATAAAACATCTTCCTTGAGGAGTAGCCCTGTGTTGGACCAGATGACATCTGAAAGACACGCTGATATCTGAAGGACTGCATCAGGTTGTGTGTGCTTTGTGGGTTAAACTAACTCTTTACATGTCAGAGTCTAGCTAGGGATTTATGTGCATTTATTCTAAATTATTTCTGTAATGGGATTGTTTTTGTCTTTATTACTGTCTTTCTTATATTATTTGCTGATATTGTAAATAAATTATATCCTATTGTTATCATATTTTGGTGTGGAGTTAGTACCTTCTATTATTTTGGCACAGTGGGCTTAGATCTAAGAATAAGGGGAATACATTTGCACCTGGCACCAGACTTACTAATGTTAGTCTTTTCTGTGACCCATTTCTTTCAGAATTTTAAGCGTCAGGTATCCCAATAACACCCCAAATAGGAGTGTATCTGTATATGCCCACATGACCTTTGCTCAGGCTCTTCTGGTGTGAGCGGAGTATACCCTTTCCTGAGGAGACCCTCTGCCACTTTGGGGCAGGTTGTACTGTGTTGGGCAATTCTGCTGTTGGTGGCTCTGCTTCTCACCATCCAAGGGAATGTAAGCTATGAATAGCCATCTCTCTTGTAGTTAATTTATTAGCTTTCCCATTGCATGAAAAATGGAAGCCAAAGGGGAAAGACCAGCAGCAGAGAACATTTTCCGCTTCAAACCTCTCTGTAATAACTCTGAAATCTCGACTCCTCTGTAGGGTGATTGGTGAAGTATCTGGAGGGCTATCTTGTATATCTCCCAAACTAGCTTGTCCTGTTTGCACGCTGCTGCAAAGATCAATTCTTATACTAAGTAATGATGAATACATACAGTATATATGGTGTAATTCCATGATCTGGTATAAGTATGGCAAGGGTAGCAAAGAATACATTAAATAATACTGTGGCCAACGTTGAGCCTTGAGGTACCTCACATGAAAGATCTATCAATTATAGAGACCTGAAATACATGTTGAAATTAAATAAATGTAAACCATTTAATATCTGTATTTTGAATAGGAGACAAAAGTACAGAATGGTCCATTAAGTCAAATACTGAGCTAAGATCAAGTTGAACAAGAAGCACATCTTTCCTGGCATCAAAGTGACGTAAATATCATTCAGCATTGCAATGAATGCTACCTCTGTACTATGCCCAATGCAAAATCCCAACTGTTTAGGGTAAAACACATTAATGATAGTTTAGAATGTGGATAGCTGTTAAAATACTACTTTCTCTGTGAGAAAGACGATTATTTGTTATCACGATCCCAGGCTTTGATCAAACAAGCACGAACTCTGGAACAACATCAGCCCTTGGCCTACTGTCGTCGAGCAGCAGCAGGAGGCAAACCCCCCCAAGCAGGACTGGATAGGATTCAGGATGCACTTGGCTGGAATCAAATGCTGGCACAGACTTGGCTTGGCTGGACTGGAACCAAATGCTAGAACGGACTTGGCTTGGCTGGAACCAAATGCAGGAACGGACTTGGCTTGGCTGGAAGCGGATGCAGGATACTCAAGCAGGATTCAGGATTTTCAAACAAGCTTGACAGAAACAGGTTATTATGTTTCTGCTATGTTTTTGCTAAGCAGGCTGAGGAGAGGCTAGTACCCACTCTGCTAGGGCTAGGGAGGGGCTAGGGATCTCTCTGCTAGAGTAGCTGGGTGGCACTTGCTTGCTATTGGTCAGCTGGGTGGTAGATGAAGTCTGCAGTTACTGACATCAGTAGCCAGGAGCTATTTTTACCTGCAGTTTCAGGTAAGCGCTGCTTTAGCGTTTAGGACTTTTCTGCTCTAGCTCCTTATCTATCTTTTTCCCTGAGAGCTTGCTCTGGGTGCGGGAGGGATCTGTTCCTTCCCTCTTTGTGTTCTTAGTGCTGGCTTGTCAGCATTTATTCTGTGTTCCGTTGTATGTGTTTGTCTCAGCGTGGGGTTAATTGGCTTTCCCCTGCAGGTGGGCTGCTCTCTGGTTGAGTTTAGTGTGTGTCTTCTGTGATGTGTTAGCTTGTTCGTTTTAGTTAATTTGTTTGTTTTAGTTCTGTTTGATGTGGTTTCTCCTCTTGTTCTGGGTTAGTGTGCTGTGTTACCCCTCGGTCTCTGTGTCTACTGTGTGTGGGTTATCTGTGCTTAGAGTCTGTGTTCTGGCTAGTGCTCCGGTTGCTCAGGACTCTTTTTCCGGCAGGGCTGGGTTCTGCCTGGTCTGCCTTACCTGTCAGTCTGGTACAGCTTTGCCTGGTACTACTGCTGCTTCTGCTTACCCTAAGGCCTGCCGGCCGCCTGAACCCAGGGGCTCAACTCCTGGGGGACAGTGGCTAAGTGCAGGTGAAGACTGGCGAAGCTGTTCCAGTATCTGTGTCCCTGCATCAACCGATTAGTACCTGTGGTGACCAGCCGGTTCCTGTGGCTCCGTTTTCGGTAGCTGGGTGCTGCCTAGCCTGTTGGTGTAGGCCGATCGTGTCCTGAAGTTCCCTACCCTTTGAGGGTTTCTGCAGCTCTTCTCAGGAGCCTGGAGTACTGGGTGAGTACCCTGTGGTCTGTTAATTGTATTAGTTGTGGTTCGGTCCACCCCAGGCCTTCCCTGGATTCCCTTCCTGTTTTCGGCCTGGGCTCGGTGGCTCATGATCAAGAAACTAGTGACAGTTGTGACACAGGTTTCAGGATACTGAAGCAGGATTCAGGATTTTCAAACATGCTTGGCAGAAACAGGATTCAGGATACTCAAGCAGGATTCAGGATTTTCAAACAAGCTTGGCAGAAACAGGTTTCAGGATACTCAAACAAGCTTGGCAGGAACAGAAGCTAAAAGCAAAATAGGGCAGAGACAAGCAGGAAGGGGACTGGAGCTGAAGACAAACAGGGCAGACACAAGCAGGATACAAAGCTGACCCACACAGACAAACAACAGAACTAAGGCTGAAGCTAAGGTAGAGAGGACTAGAAAAAGCAACAAGGATGGCAGGGCACAACGCTGACCCACACAAACAACAGAACTATGGCTGAAGCTAAGATAGAGGGGACTAGAACAAGCAAGGCAGACTTGGCAGGACACAACGCTGACCCACACAGAAAAACAACAGAACTATGGCTGAAGGCTGAACCTAGCACACAAACAGACCAAAGAGAACAGAAGCAGAAGTGCACACAGACACCCTAAACAAGGAAACAAGACAGAAGTGCCCACAAGCACACAGGCTAAGAACAAAGCAACAAGAAATCAAGGCAGAAGTGCCCACATGCACACAGACTAGAACAAGGCAGAAGTGCTTCACTGCACACGGACTAACCTGGAGACCTTTGGCATTGCAAAGGCCCTGAATGAAAGTGCACCACTTCCTTATAAAGTCCCTCACTAATGATGTCACAACTACAGGACAGAGGCAGGAAATACATAACACCAAATAGAGGCTTGAAACACACAGGAAGTGGAAATCACTACAGGACAGAGGCAGGGAATACACTGAACAACAAAGTGAGGCTTGGAACACACAGGAAGTGGGAAAGAACAGACAAGGAGCCAGCTCAGAAGCTGACCATCTGGAAACAAGGTAAGTCAAAGAGGGGTCACAGCCACAATCGTAACATTTATAGGATGGAAGTTTCCTGCAGAACAGTTATCCAAGCTTGACTTCTCAAGTCAGGGTCTAATGACTGAATGTTTCCCCTGTGTTGATATGATCCAACAGAATACCTGAGAGAGCAGACCAACATGTCTTTTAGGGATCCTAATGGTTGAATGGAACCAATCAAATTATGAAGACCAGAACAGGTCAATGACGAGAAGCTGGCAAACATGCTCCCTTTAAGACATAATGTTTGTGACTGCAAAGCATCATGCTGGTGGGGGGGGGGGGAGTGGGAGTGGAGAGAAGAGATATGTAGGACGATAGTCAGAGTGATTTAAGCAGGCTAGAGAGGCTCTGACCCATTTAAATCATCTGTACCCTTGTAACTGCCAATATTCAGCGGCTCTAAACAGGGCAGTGCCGCTAAATATCACCTTTGACCGGCCCCAAAAAAGTGGGTCGGTCAGGGGTGGGCCAGGGGGCATGTTGGGGAAGAGCCAGGGCTTATGTTGGTGCCAGTGATATTCAGCTGACACCTGTCCTAAATTCACCTACTTAAGCTTATGCGGGACCCAGCTAATTAGATTTAATTGAAACTTATGCCTAAAATTTATGCACGGCTCAGAAAAGGGGGCACAGAAATGGGAGGGTCATTGGCATTTCACAGCGGATCAAGAGTGTGGCTTTGAGTTGTGCATGTAATTATAGAATATGGGGTCTCCGTGAGGAAATTTAGACAAGGGCATTTGCACCACATTTTCATTAGTGCAAATGGAGGTGCCTAAATTTACACACAATCTCTAAGCTCAAGCTTATTCTATAAAGTGCACCAAACTTTAGGCACAGCTTATAGAATACCGCTTAAGTGTGTGTTGTGTGGGGGGGGGGGGTCAGCGCTGATTTTTTGGCGTGATTTATAGAATTCAATTATTCTCAGAACATGAGAAAACTTGCTGATTCAATATTTAATATAGTGGATAGATAAAAGCTGGTGGGCAACCTATCTAGTCATTGCAAAGGGCTGTGGCTATGGCAAGCATGGGCAATTCCACTGATTTCCAGATGCCTGTGCCCATGTGTCTGTCAGTTACATCTTTCGGAACTGCCTGCAGATATACACTACATGTAAGTACAGTGGCACCTGTTTGTGATGTTTCTTAATGGTTCAGTTTTGCATTCCTGTACTGATGGTACTGTATCAAGTGCTCTGTTTTGTTCTACTTGTTAATAAAAAAGATTTAAATAAATAAATAAATCAGGCTAGATGAAGCTATAAATCTCTCATGAGTCATCACCTCTATTGAGAACCTACTGCAGCCTGCAGTAATGCTCTTTCATTCATTTGTAAAACAAAACTACTAAGCAAAGCATCAAAGCACAAATACTAAATTGGATGGACAGCTTACTGAACATATGACCTTTACTTGACTGCTGCTCACTGTGGACAGAGTTGATGAAAGAAACTCATATGCATGAAGTGATATTTAAGGACAAAAGCAAGAGTTCAAAATGTCCTTAACCATTTCACAGAACATTTTAGTGGACTGAACTCATTAGAACTTCATTTACTATCAGACACATTTACCCTTCTGTTTTCATCTGACAGCGGAAACCAGTTTTCATATTTTGATAAAATAGGATGAAAAAATAGAATGAAATCAGTTTGCTTCCAGATGGATTTTTTTTTCTGATTTGTATTTATATTGTGCTGAAAGCACACCTGAGACCGCATGCTTAAGAAAATGTAATAAACAGCCTGTTCTATAAATACATGTTTTTCAACAAAGCTTTGGAAAAGACAATAAACTTCATGAAGCAAATAAGTCACTGGGCAATTAGGAGCTGTCACTGGGGGGGGGGGAAAGACCGGTTGAGTGAACATACTGCAGCAGGTGCCAGGAAGAGCTAAAAAAAAATTGTATTCCTTTCTTGTTTGTTTTATTTAAGAAGAGCAGATGGAAATCATTATACTTTTAGTGCAGACAACTGTCAGTCTTCTGTGAGCTACGAAATGTCACCAGTTTACAATAATGTATAAAAAGGTTAATTCAGAAATGCAGTCATAATCAAGAAATAATTAAACAAAACTAAAGGGCCTTATTACTAAAGAGGCTTAGCAGTTGTGTGACTTAGGGGGAAGCTGCTTTGGGGCTTAAGTTATGTTATTTATCCCTTAATAAGACTTAAAGGTCCCTAATGCAGCTTGACATGTCTTACCATGGTGCTATTTATCCAAAACATGCAAAGGAACATAAAGCAGCTCATTATTATGTACACTACAAATTGCACTATGGCCATAAATTTATGATAGAATAATCTCAGCCAAAAGCTGGGGTTATTTTACCATACTGGAAGCATCGGGCCTCAAAGCAGTGGCTCAATGCTTCCAGGCCTGACCTTAAAGGGGCTGCTTGCAAACTCTCCCCTCCAATCAAGCCCCCTGCCCCTGGATAAAGATCCCTCAATCAAACCCCCTGCTCCCTGAATGAAAATCCCTCATCTCTATGGCCCCATTAAGGTAAGACCCAGGTGTAGCAGCCCGTGGTTTTGAGGCCTGAAGTTTCCAGGCACATAGAATAGAATAGAATAGAATACAATAAAAATTTATATTCCGCTATCTACCCACAAAGGATCAATGCAAAATGTGGATTACAATGTAAGTAAAAACTAGGCCATCACTAGGAAAAGTACAACAATCATACAAATATATTAGAAACCTGAACCATACCATATCAAAAAACTAGATCAAATATCTAGAAAACAAATTAGCTTTCAACAATTTATGAAATCTAAAATAAGAGGACATCATTCTTAACTCCAAAGGAAGAGAATTCCAGCATTGTACTGCTACTACTACTACTACTACTATTTAGCATTTCTATAGCGCTACAAGGCATACGCAGCGCTGCACAAACATAGAAGAAAGACAGTCCCTGCTCAAAGAGCTTACAATCTAATAGACAAAAAATAAATAAAATAAGCAAATCAAATTAATTAATGTGAACGGGAAGGAAGAGAGGAGGGTAGGTGGAGGCGAGTGGTTACAAGTGGTTACGAGTCAAAAGCAATGTTAAAGAGGTGGGCTTTCAGTCTAGATTTAAAGGTGGCCAAGGATGGGGCAAGACGAAGGGGCTCAGGAAGTTTATTCCAGGCGTAGGGTGCAGCGAGACAGAAGGCGCGAAGTCTGGAGTTGGCAGTAGTGGAGAAGGGAACAGATAAGAAGGATTTATCCATGGAGCGGAGTGCACGGGAAGGGGTGTAGGGAAGGACAAGTGTGGAGAGATACTGGGGAGCAGCAGAGTGAATACTGAACAATATACAAGCTGGAACTGTGATGAGATTTATCTCTCATATTTTTTATAGACGGAAATTGTAATAAACAGCAATCCTTCGATCTTAATGAATGAACTGGTGTTCCTAATGTGCATAGTTCAACTAAATAATCTGGAATACAGCCATAAAACAGTTTGTGGATAAAGAAACAAAGCTTAAATTTGCATCGTGCCTCAATAGGAAGCCAATACAAAGATTGAAAGAGAGGAGTGAGCTAACTTGCAAGCATAATTATTCTTTCACCATGAAATTCAGCTACCTGTGATACTGAGATACCTTTGGTTGCTGACTTCCGTAGTATATCAAGGTGTGGTAAAACCACACGTTTTGCTGTACCTTGATAACTTCCCCCCTTAGAGCATGGTGACAGTGCATAGCCACTGTAATTTAATCCCATACTGCTAATTAGTATGCTCTAATTCACGCAGTAACTGCGTATAATTGTAAAGGATAGGAAATGGGCAGGTTTGGGTGGGGAGGGGGCATGGGCTGTCAGCAGTTAGCTCATAGTAACATTCCAAGCACTGTCACCAATTGGATATATTTATTTCCACACTTTCATTAATCACGCTTCACAGAAGAGACTGAAGCATGTTTCAATAAAACAAAATGATAACAGATACAACATTACAAATCTCCTCCAATAAAACACGACCCCACTCTACCACCATCCTGCTCTCAAACTACCCTTCAAAATACCTACTCCTACCCTTAAAAAGTCACTCTCCACTCCACATTTTAAAAAAGCCGTGCCTTTACCTTTTTCCTTAATGTCAAGTAGTTCCTTTCCAGCTGTAACTCAAAGGATATAGAATTCCACAAGCAAGACTCATATGCAGCAAAGGCTTTTTGCAGAAAACAATTTCACATCATGCAGAACCCAAAACAGCTCCCCTTGTGAAGTACATAAGCATCTAACGGATACATATAGCCTCAGTACGTCTTATAAATACAACAGATTATTTAAATACAAGGCCTTGAAGATTGGTCAAAATATCCTGAATTGGATAGAGAATCAGGGGAGCCCCTCCAAAACTGGAGTTCCATGATCCCTTAAGCTCCTGCTAGTCAACACCTGGCTGCTGTATTGGACTAACTGCAAACTTTATATTTGGTACTGGGGAAGACCACAATATACCCCATTACACTAGTCTAACTGATTGGTTATAAATGTACAAATCAGAGTAGCCAAATCCTCCTGATCCAAAAGACCACATACCCATGGAAGCAGCCTTAAGCTTGTGAAAAATGCTCTCATCACAGAAGGTATTTGATCATGATTAGATCTATATCTAACCTGAGTCCTAGGTATCTCACCACCCCTATATTCTGTAACTCTGGATTCAGTTTCAGCTGAGACTGTTCAAACCAGCTGAACAAAACACACCGAAGCAGCTATCCAAAACAGGAAGAGTACTGTACTGTAATGTGCACTTACCACACATTAAGGGGTCCTGCAGTAGTGTAGACATAGGTTTTTGGGTGCGCGCAGAATCATTTTTCAGCACACCTATAAAAAATGCCTTTTTAAAATTTTTGCCAAAAATGGCTGTGTGGCAAAATGAAAATTGCCGCACATCCATTTTGGGTCTGAGACCTTACTGCCAGCCATTGACCTAGCAGTAAAGTCTCATGCGGTAGCTGGGCGGTAATGACCTACGCATGCCAAATCCCACTTGGCGCGCGTCCGATACATGAGGCTGAAAATAAAAATAATTTCCAGATGCATGTATTGGACGCACGCCAAAACTGAAATTACCGCAAGAGCCACACGGTAGCTAGGCGGTAACTCCATTTTTGTGCACGTTGGGCGCACATAGACTCTTATGCGGCTTAGTAAAAGGGCCCCTAAAGCTCTTGTCTGTGTGATAACTATATGGGAAGATGCTAAGCTCTCTCTCAACAGTTATCACACAGCAATTGCAGCTACTGGATGTTAATTTTTGCACCTAAAGTGTGGTACATGAAAAACTTACCACAGTTTAGTAAAAGGTCCCCTAAAAAAACTTTACTTACCTCTTCCTGAGCATGGCATGTTGGAGTTTCCCTGACATTTCTTTTTACTTTCTTCAAGGGACAATGGACAGGATACTGGGTGTTCACATTTCCTTCCAGTCCATCCTCTTTTACAATCACACCTTCCGCAGTTACATTGTCCGTGGCCTTTAGAGAGCAAACAGTTAAAAGCCACTTGGTGTTATTGTGTTATAATTTAAGTAACAAAGATAAAATTGGTTATATAGTTTCAAATCAGCAGCAAATTTTTAATGTTTTAGTTAATTGTCTAAGTAAGTAAATACTATATTCAAGCTGTCTAAATCAATACTTGGGATGATGACTTATGATTAAATATTGAGACTGATGTACAAGGTTTTTAAACCTTTTATTTGTTAGAAGTAAAGCAGTCATTGAATAAAAAAAGACAACAAATCATCCTGACTGGATACATTCTTGTTGACAAAACGTCCAAAGTTGGATTTAAACGTCATATCGAAAGTGCCCCTCCATGGGTTCACAAATCCAAGATGATGATGTCTATAGCATCATTTCCTGTTTTACACTACTCTCCACCATCTTGGATTAGTGACATCCAAGAAGTGATGTCTATCACCAGACACCACCCCCTACAGCCTCAGAGGAGCATGTGCAGATGGGTTTCTTTTATTTTCACATCCCTTAAAGTGTGTATGGGTTGATTTTTTTTTTTGTTACTATGGTTGACTAAGAGTAAATGACTCAGTCTCCCATTTGAGAACTTCATGACTCATTCTCTCTGAGGAACTAAACGGTATTGCAGCCTTCAGACTGAGGGGAAAATAAACTGTGTTTTGTACAACTCTAAAAATTAAGCAAGACTCTCAACGTGTGACAGGTTTTAAAAGGCTTTTTTTGTTTTACAGATGCTGAAACATCCTCAGGGTAAGCCATAAGCTCAGGAAAAAAAGCAGAGCTGTGTGACTGAAGTTGAAGTGGTTCCCCTCTCCTCCCCTTCTTCTTTTCATAAGGGAAAGAGCAGGCAGGGCCCTCCTGTAAATCCCTCAATTGTTCATTCATTACAGCTGTAAGATAAAGAAAGCCTAGCTCCAGTGGCGTAGCCAAGGGTGGGCCTGGGTGGGCTCAGGCCCACCCAGCAGTGACGTAGCCACAGGTGGGCCTGGGTGGGCCGGGGCCCACCCACTTAGAGCTCAGGCCCATCCAACAGTAGCACATGCTAATGAAAATGCTGCTCTCCACAATACTGGCACCTTCGCATGCTCAGTTTTCAGTGCATGCCTGCTGGAGTCTACCAAGGTGGAGACTGGAGAGAAGCATTTTCCCATCAGCTATGTTTTTGGTGTGGGGGTGGGGGAGAGAACATTTGGTGCCCACCCACTTCTTGCCTAGGCCCACCCAAAATCTGCTGTCTGGCTACGCCCCTGCCACCCAGTAACAGCATACTTATGATGTGGCTGGCAGGGATCGCCAAGCCCCACCAGCCGAAAACTCCTAACAACTGTCCCTCCTGCATACCTTGTAAATAGCAGCACTTCATCTGCAGTGAGCAGTGACTGATACATACTGCTTGCACTAGTGGCGTAGCCAGACTGCTGATTTTGGGTGGGCCTGAACCCAAAGTGGGTGGGCACAAAATTTTCTCTCTACCCCCCCTCCCCCAGCAAAATTTAGTCACGCTAATCAGATGCATTTGTCACACAGGGTAAAGTGCTGCTTTTCAGTGCATCAGATTTCAGAAAATTTATTTAATAGCCTAACACCCTTTTCAATGAGCTTTCAGAGGCCAAAACCTCCTGCCTCAGGTCAGTATAATGCTGTTACGGTATCCTCGCCTGACCTAAGGAAGGAAGTATTGGTCTCTGAAACTTCATTAACACAGGTACCATATTACTTTATCCTAAATTAAAAATAAAATTATTTTCTTTACCTTTCTTGTATGGCCATTTACTTTTTCTCATTGTGTCGCTCCCAGTCTCTAGATTCTGCTTTCCTTCGTTTTCGCTTAACTCTTCTGCCACGGTTTCCTGGCCATTTCTCATTTTTCTCTCCTTTTTCTTTGCTTTCTTCAATATTTTTCTGCCTCTCTCTCTCTGTCCTGATTTAATTCATTCTTACTATCCATTCTTTAATTTCCTTCATCTACTTATGGCTTTTCATCTTTTTCTCACCCTTATTCTCCAGTCTTTCACTACTCTCCTTTTCCATCCAGCAGCTCTCTTCTTTCTCTCCCCATCCTTCCAGTCTCCCCTCTCTCTCCCCATCCTTCCAGTAGTCTCCCCTCTTTCTTTCTGCATCCTTCCGTCCAGTGTCACCTCTTTCTCCCTACCCTTCCATCCAGCGACTTCCCTCCTTCTCTCCCCATCCTTCCATCCATCTATCCTCTCTCCTGATCCTTCCATCTAATGTCTCTCTCCCTCTTTCTAACCAGTGTCTCTGTATCACTCTACCCTTTTCTGTTCAGTGTCCCTTCTCTCTCCACATCCTTCCAGTCTCTCACCTTTCTCTCTGCATCCTTCCAGTCTCTCCCCTTTCCCTCCCCATCCTTCCATCCAGAGTCCCTCTCCCCATCCATCTGTTTTCCCTCTTTCTCTCCCCATCCTTCCATCTGTTTTCTATCTTTTCTCCCCATCCTTCCATGTTTTCCCTCTTTCTCCCCATCCTTCCATGTTTTCCCTCATTCTCTGCCATCCTTCCATCTGTTTTCCCTCTTTTCTCCCCATCCTTCCATGTTTTCCCTCTTTCTCCCCATCCTTCCATGTTTTCCCTCTTTCTCCCCATCCTTCCATGTTTTCCCTCATTCTCTGCCATCCTTCCATCTGTTTTCCCTCTTTTCTCCCCATCCTTCCATGTTTTCCCTCTTTCTCCCCATCCTTCCATGTTTTCCCTCTTTCTCTGCCATCCTTCCATCTGTTTTCCCTCTTTCTCCCCATCCTTCCAACTGTTTTCCCTCTTTTTCTCCCCATCCTTCCATGTTTTCCCTCTTTTCTTCGACAAGGCCCGCCCTGCATGCCAGTGCCAGCTCCCGTTGCCGGCCACTGCTGCTTTTCCTGTTGAGCAGCAGGGCCGGCGCTACAAAAAGAAGAAGCGCTAATGGCGCTAAGGACGAGAAATGTTTTAAAAAAAAAAAAAGCGCGGCACCGGCAGGCACTGTCTCAGCAGCCTTGAGGCATTGGCTGCTGAGGCATTGGCTGCTGGCTCGCAGGCTCTTCCCGCAGACGGGAGGAGCCTGCGAGCCAGCAGCCAATGCCTCAGCAGCCAATGCCTCAAGGCTGCCGAGACAGTGCCTGCCGGTGCCGTTCTTTTTTTTTTTTTTAAACATTTCTCGTCCTTAGCGCCGTTAGCGCTTCTTCTTTTTGTAACGCCGGCCCTGCTGCTCAACAGGAAAAGCAGCAGTGGCCGGCAATGGGTGCTGGGGCTGGGGCTGGCGCTGGGCGGGCCTGGGCTGAAATTGGGTGGGCCTGGGCCCAGCCAGGCCTGGGCCCAGCCAGGCCCACCCGTAGCTACGCCCCTGGCTTGCACTGACCCCACAGCCTTTCCTCTGATGTATTCCCGCCTTTGCGGAAACAGGAAGTTGCATCAGAGGGAAGGTTGTGGGGCTAACATGAGCAGCATGTATTAATTGCTGCTCGCTGACAGTGAAATTCTGCTATTTAAAAGGTATGTGTGTTTGGTGGGGGGGGGGGATATTTGAGAGACCATATAGCATGCAGACAAGAGAGCGAGAGATCAAATCACTTGTGGGACAAGGCGGACTTCTTCTGCCCACCAATCTTGGGCCCAGGCCCACCTAAAATTGGGTGTCTGGCTATGCCCCTGCCTAGCTCCATGGATTTTCCCCCTCCCCTCCCCTCTCTCAGCTGAAACCTTCATTTGTTGGTTTGGGCACCTTACAGGAACAAGGTCTTTTTGGAGAGAGTTATTTGAAATATGGTAAGACATGCCAAGATATAAGACATATCTTGGCATGTCTTACCTTCCTCATTTCTGACAAAACATACAATGCTCCTTTTGGGGGGGGGGGGTTACACATTCTCCATAGTTTTTATTTTTATGCAAATTAACCCATTAGTGCCCAATGTTCCCATCAATTTGTTCCCATATGGCTTATTTTGGGAACATTGGGCACTAAAGGGTTAAACAAATTATTCCACAGGTGAAACATACACTCGACAAGAAACATCATGATCTATTGGTAACAGTATTAATTTAAGCCAAAATAAAATAACTTATCAAGAAAAATCAACATTATATAGAACCTTCTGAAAAGTCTACAATTAAGGGGGGATGGAGGTTTAACAAGACAAAAAAAACAACTAAATACTTAAGCAACTGAACATGCAGCAGTTTGGTTAAAGACCTCCTATTTCATTAAAGCAGAGTAAAGCAAAGGCTTACATAGTGGGAATCCTTGTTGAAATGGTTTATTGGCCTAACACTCTTGTTATTAAGAGAAAGTGTCAATTGAGAACGTTCAAAAATTATATACATAACATTTTCAAACCAGATAACAAATCTACATGGAAACAGCAGCAAGAAATAAGCCCCTAAAAGTAAAACCTGAGAACAAAGCAACAAGAATTGTATATGCCGTTTCTGGGTGGCCTCGACCACATCTGGGAAGACCCATACTTGGCAGTCCAAGAACTTTTTCTATCTATACTTATTATAGAGCTTCAAAATTCTGTCTTGGATAGATTCTGATTCAAACATTGGCATCACTGTTGCAGTGGACATAGCAGTCTTATCAGCAAGTTATCCAGAGAGATTTAAACTATCTTCAGATGTCAGACCCATTCATTACCTACTCCTGTCTTTGGTGGCATAGAGGGGCATAATCGAACGTCGCCGGCGATCTATTTTGGAGGCGGTGCAACAGCTGGCCGGAACCGTATTTTCGAAAAAGAAGACCGGACACCTTTTTTTTTCGATAATACAGTTTAGCCCAGCCAAATGTCAGAGTTTGCCGGGGTTGAGATCGCCGGTTTTGTTTTCAGCGATAATGGAAAAACCTGCCGGCCATTTCAAACCCGGCGAAATGCAAGGCATTTGGTCTTGGGAGGAGCCAGCATTTGTAGTGTACTGGCCCCCCAGGACACCAACTGGGCACCCTAGGGATCAGTGCGGTGGACTTCAGAAAAAGCTCCCACATGCATAGCTCCCTTACTTTGGGTGCTGAGCCCCCAACCCCCTCCCCAACCCACTACCCACAAATGTACAGCACTACCGTAGCTCTTAGGGGTGAAGGGGGAAACTACATGTGGGTACAGTGGGTTTTTGAGGGCTCCCATTTACCAGCACAAGTGTTACAGGTGGGGGGGGGGGGTGGGCTTGGGTCTGCCTGCCTTAAGTGCACTGCGGTACCCACTAAAAGTGCTCCTGGGACCTGCATACACGCAGGCCTCTAGGACTTGTTGCTGCTGTATAACCTTGGCACACCAGTTCTCTTTGAAAAAATCCTTTATTGGAATAAGCACATTTACTCACAGTTAACTGCAGATCAGAGGTTGTGCCCCACTAGCAAAGAGTGTCCCTGGTACTGAGATTAGCAGTAGGTCAGAGCTGGCAGATTGGTGTACAATGCCCTCTTTCAATAACATTCAAGGTAATAACTAAGTTCTCTAACGTGGGTAACACATGAAAGGGATCTAAAACTGGCTTAAAAAATGGCCATTACCTCATGGACTCCCGGAAACAAAACTGGACACACTCTGACCCAGTTAGCAGGGGGAAAAGCACCATGGGAGTAGAGCCCACTACCCTACACCCACCACAATGCATTGCTGATGTGACTCTGCAGTGCACCTAACAGAAAAGGTGTCACACTCACCCCAGAGCCACATCGCAACCAGGGAAAGGCTGTCGGAGGATACAACACATTCTGCTGTCATGGAGGTGGGTACGGCATTTGAGGCTGGCATACAGGCTGGAAAAAAGGTTTTTAGTTTTATTGTTTTAGTGTGGGAGGGGGTTGGTGACCACTGGAGGAGTACGGGGAGGTCATCCCTGATTCCTTCCGGTGGTCATCTGGTCAGTGCTGTGAAAATAAAGTAAACCCGGCGAAATACTCATGAACGCCGCTTTTTTTTCCATTATCGGCAAAAGCTGGCCATCTGGTAGCCACGCCCATGCCTGCCCATGTCCCGCCTTCGCTCCGCCACCGACACGCCCCCTTGAACTTTCGCCAGCGAGGTGACGGGAAGTGGTGATGCTGTCAAAAAAGGTGCTTTCGATTATACCGATTTCGCCGCTTTTGAGAGATTGCCGGCCATCTCCCGATTTATGTCGGGAAATGGCTGGCAATCACTTTCGAAAATAAGCCTGATAGACATATAAAACATTTTAATCATCTTCAGCAGACATTCAGCTGAAACATTACAAATTTCCAGAAAATACTGTTGAAACAAAGTCTGAGAGGATATACAAACTTTCCTAAAAAAAGTTGTTAAACCATAGATTTTTATTTTTTGATAACTTTTCCAAGGCTTCAAGTTTTCTTTGTTACTAAATTGTCTTTTATCACAGCTGCATCAAAAGTTTCACTTTTCTGCATGTTCAATTCTATAAAGTCAAGTCTCTTGCTCAGATCCACCACATTCAAAATTTGCTTTGACAAGTTTGCAGAAAGTTTATTGACCTTGTCTATCCCCAGAACTGAACTTTTCAGTTAATATTTTGCCCAAATTATGAATCGCTAGCCATAGCAATTCCAATGTCACTACTTGGGGCTTCTCAAGAGATTGTTTGAGAACCTTGTTCAGCTCCCAGTTGGTCTTTGGAAAAAAAGAATTGGCAGAACTCACTTTTTCAGGCTCATGCTGTCTCTTCACTGTGGCCATCAAGAAAAGACTCTGACACTGCCACCCCCAGAAATCGGATCCCAACTGTGAGCCATTCTTCATTTTGTGATCACTTCCCAGGCAGGGCCTCTGCTCAGGTACTCTGCAGTTTGAGTGAAAGAGATGTTTCAAGTGCCAGAGGGGAAGCCACCTCTCCTTTCTCAGCCTATCCCCAAGCAGCACATTCTTTGAAGCTGTGTTAAAGGCTTGAGGGTGGTGAATAAAATAATCAATTGGGCTGGTCATCAAAGAGTTCTGGGACTTGCCTGTTGATAGATTAGAAACCCTTTTTCTCTCCTTCCCCATCATGGGCTGGGAAGACAAATGCAGGTAAATAGCACCACAGCGCACACTACTCTTGCTATTGCTGTCATTTTGCTCCACTCCTCTCTACACAGTATTTTCAGAAACAATTTAACACTGGTATTGAAACACCACACAGTACAAAATAAAGCTTAGAAAGAGGCCTGTTCAGAAATGTGTTTCTTCCACTTTGTGCCATATGGCCACCAACCTTTTCTACAGAGGTTCACTACAAAATACTTTTGATTCTTAAGCCTGCATTACATTTCAAAATTTTAACATTATTGCAGCATAAAATTTGGATTTGCTTATTAACATTCCAATACGCTCACAGCTATGTCAGATCATTCACTTTTTTCTATATGTACTTATTCACGCTATGTCAGCTTGTTACTCCAATGGAGGTGCCTTTTTTATCTTTACACATAATTCGTGCCACTATTTCCATCGCACTTTCTTTCATGTTCATCTGTTTTTTTTACTCTTCAAATAACAGCACTCCAAATGATTATATTACACCATTGCCGTCTTTTTAACTTTACTCAGTTTCACATGCATATTCCTTTTACAATGGGAGAACTGATACAGTTCTTAGTATATTCCATCACATTTTACCTATGCAGGTTGTTTTTAACTCATTATGTTGATTATGCAAACAAACATCGGGTGTAATATAACCTACTCAAGGTCCAATGCATAGATTTAAGAACATGGTGATAACATAAAGACATAATTCTTAACTGCATGTAATAATATGGCTACAAGTCATCTAATTTCTTATATGGATTTTATTACACACACCATATGGAGAATTGAGGCTTTATTAGTCATACATATCAAGGTAAATCATTCAATATCTATAAAGTATATTCTCATTTTAAGAGCCCTTTTGTTCTATATGTTTTTATGATTCTGTGAAGTTGATTAATTTGAACCATTATGGAATGTGTGTTGTGGATACTTTTACTATATATATATATATATATATATATATATATATATGTTTTTCTTATCATTACTTATTTATTATATTATGCTGTGCACTTATGTTTTTATGTTGTAGAACCCTAAGAAAGGCCTTTTAGCCTAAAACGGCCCCTGTTGGGTCTTTTTCTTGGGTCAGTTTACCACTGGCAAATAAACGATTGGACGCTCTTACTCTGTTGTTTGCCTTGGTCATTTGGTACATTCCCACTTCCACCCATGCTGTCGCTTCTTGACTCTCCATGTGGAAGGTGTTTGGACCCCATCTGTTTTTTCATTGAAAGCATTCAAACATGAAATTGCTGATCTGCTGCTAGTGATCTGTAACCTGTTATTAAAATTGTCTGTAGTACCTAAAGGCTGGAGGGTGGCCAATGTGATGCCAAGTTTTTAAAAGGGTTCTGGGGTGATCCGGGAAATTACAGACCGGTAAGCCAGACTTCACTGCCAGACACAATAGAGGAAACAATTATAAAGAATAAAATTACAGAACACATAGACAAACATGGTTTAATGGGACAGAGTCAGCATGGATTCAGCCAATGGAGGTGTTGTCTCACCAATTTGCTTAATTTCTTTGATAAAGGTAAACCAGCTGATGCAATGTATCTAGATTTTCAGAAAGATTTTGACAAAGTACCTCATGAGAGACTCCAGAGAAAATCAAGGAGTCATGGGATAGGAGACAATTGTCCTTCTGTGGATTAATAATTGGTTATTGGACAGAAAACAGAGGGTAGAGTTAAATGGCTATTTTTCTCAATGAAGAAGGGTGAATAGTGGTGTGCCGCAGGGATCAGTACTGGGACCGGTGCTATTTAATATATTTATAAATGATCTGGAAATGGGAATGACGAGTGAGGTGAATAAATTTGCAGATGACACAAAACTATTCAAAGCTGTGAAAGCACATGCAGATTGTGAAAAATTGTAGGAAGACCATAGGAAACTAGAAGGCTGGGCATCCAAATGGCAGATGAAATTTAATGTAGACAACTGCAAAGTGATGCACATTGGAAATAATAATCTGAATCATAGTTATCTGTTGCTAGGGTCCACTTTAGGAGTCAGCACTCAAGAAAAGGACTTAGGTGTCATTGTAGACAAGAAATTGAAATCTTCTGCCCAATGTGCAGCGGCGGCCAAAAAAGCAAACAAGATGCCAGGAAGAATTAGGAGAGGGATGCAAAATAAGATCAAGAATATTATAATGCCTCTGTATCACTCCAAGGTGTGACCTCACCTTGAGTATTGTGTTCAATTCTGGTCGCTGTATTTCAAAAAAAGATATAGCAGGATTAGAAAAGGTTCAAAGAAGAATGCCCAAATGATAGAGGGAGTGGAACTGCTCCCATATGAGGAAAGGCTAAACAGGTTAGGGCTCTTCATCTTGGAAAAGAGACATCTGAGGGGGGATATGATTGAGGTCTACAAAATCCTGAGTGGTGTGGAGTGGGTGGAGGTGAATCGATTTTTCACTATTCAAAAAGTAAAAATACCAGGGGACACTCAATTAAATTGCATGGAAATACTTTTAAAAGAAATAGGAGGAATTCACTCAAATAATAGTTAAACTCTGGTACTCATTGCCGGATGATGTGGTAATAGCAGTTAGCATATCTGGGTTTAAAAAAGGTTTGGAGAAGCTCCTGGAGGAAAAGTCCATAGTTTGTTTGTTTTTTTTGAAAATGTCTTTATTTGTTGGTTTAATATACTGCTATATGAGACATAGTTTGTTATTGATATGGACATGTGGGGTGCCACTGCTTGCCCTGGGATTGGTAGCATGGAATGGTGCTACTAATTGGGTTTCTGCCAGGTGCTTATGACCTGGATTGGCCACTGCTGGAAGCAGGATGCTGGGCTAGACGGACCATTGGCATGACCCAGTATGGCTGTTCTAAAGTTCTTATGTCAATTGGTTGTTCTAAGGGTCATTTAGGGAAGTTAAAGGCTCTCAAAACCAATGCTCTTAGTCTATTTTCCATTATCTCCAATTTTCCACTTTCTGCTCTACTGCTTCTGCTTTATATTCCACCAAAGTTTTTTTTCCTGAGACTGTAAACCAACAAAAGTTCCCAAGCATATTTTTTCCCAAACAGAAACAGAAGCATCCAAAGACACTAATATAGTCACACCGATACCAACATTATATGAGTAGGCTTCACTACTGTGGGGTGCCTAATTACCTTAGCAAGTTCTTGAACCGCTGATGAAATTTCAGCAGGGCTTACTCCCACGGAAAGTGCTACAATGTTCCGACTTCCTGCAGTAACAAAATCTATCTCCTAGGGGACCAATCCTCTCTGCACAGATTCCAGATCTGTCCGCTGCAGTCCAGTTGTTACAATCACAGAGGTAGTACTGCTAGCCTCCTCTTCTTGCTGGCAGGAAGTATTCCCCTCAGTAGAGCTTTCCACCACAGGCATTGCATACAAATTCTCTGATTCAAGCTGGGGCATTATACCCCTTTTTTTTCTGGGGCAGTGTAACTTCCAGCTCAAGACTTGGGAGGATCCCCTCCACTCCAAAACCAGTGAGTGCTATCCCGGAAGCATTTGTGGCAACAGATAACTGCACAACAATAGTCTGTCAAGGAGTACTTATGGGGGCAGAACCCCTCTGGCTTTCCCTTTCCTGTTTCGAAATTGCACACTTGTAAAAGTTAAGAAAAGATTAGCTTGTAAAAGAAAATATCAACACCAAAGCATAGCACGACATGGAGCATTCACAAAAACTTCTATTCAAGAGTCTGAAAATTCAATGTTTTTTTTAAATTCAAGTTTATTAATAGTTTGATATACCATCCTAAGGTAAGACCTTCAAGGCAGTTTACAAATTGGTATAGTTATAATCAAATAGAGAAAAAAACAAGTAAGAAGAAAGAAGGGGACAGAGGAGATAGGGGAGGAACTCCATTAATTAAAAGAAAAGAGGATATAGTGAAGGAGGGAAGAAAAAGTCACGTGCTGTCTAAACGGGGTCATCAGTCCATATTGGCCAGGGAATCATAGTAGTAACCTGAAGGGTTATCGGTGCAGCTAAAGGCATCCCTAAAGAGAAAGGTTTTGAGTTCTGTATGAAATTCAGCATGGTTAGGCATGGAACACAGGAGGAAAAGCAGAGATTTCCAAAGTGTAGGGGCAATTATAATGAAATATTTGGAGTGATGGAGTAGAGAGCTGTGGTAGCCATGTTAGTCCACTCTTAAGGTTATCAGTAGAAATCAAACAAAATAAAACATGGAAAAGAAAATAAGATGATACCTTTTTTATTGGACATAACTTAATACATTTCTTGATTAGCTTTCGAAGGTTGCCCTTCTTTGTCAGATCTGAAATAAGCAAATGATGGAGTCAAAGCGCTGTTGATGTAATGAAGGGACATGCAACAGGTTGGAGGACGAGGAGCGTAAGGATCTAGAAGGTGTGTAGGAGATCAGATATCAAGCAAGATATAATGATGTATTAGAATGGATAGTTTTGTGGGTGAGGACAAGTAGCTTGTATGTAATACAGTCAGGCTTATTTTCGAAAGAGAAGGGCGCCCATCTTTCAACACAAATCGGGAGATGGGCGTTCTTCTGCCAGGGTTGCCCAAATTGGCATAATCGAAAGCCAATTTTGGGTGTCCTCAACTGCTTTCCATCGCAGAGACAACTAAAGTTCACGGGGGCGTGTCAGAAGCGTAGCGAAGGCGGGACTGGGGCATGCCTAACACATGGGCGTCCTTGACTGATAATGGAAAAAAGAAGGGCGTCCTTGACGAGCTTTTGGCCAATTTTACTTGGTCCATTTTTTCTTATGACTAAGCCTCAAATAGTGCCCAAACTGACCAGATGACCACCGGAGGAAATCGGGGATGACTTCCCCTTACTCCTCCGGTGGTCACCAACCCCTCCCACCCTAAAAAAAAGCCTCTATGCCAGCCTCAAATATCATACCCAGCTCCATGACAGCAGTATGCAGGTCCCAGGAGCAGTTTTAGGGGCCATACCCCCTACCTGTTACACTTGTGGTGGTAAATGTGAGCCTTCCAAAACCCACTACAAATCCACTGTACCCACATGTAGGTGCCCCCCTTCACCCCTTAGGGCTATGATAGTGGTGTACAGTTGTGGGGAGTGGGTTTGGGGGGGGGTTGGGGGGCTCAGCACTCAAGGTAAGGGAGCTATGCACCTGGGAGCTTTTTCTGAAGTCTACTGCAGTGCCCCCTAGGGTGCCTGGTTGGTGTCTTGGCATGTGAGGGGGACCAGTGTACTACGAATGCTGGCTCCTCCCACGACCAAATGGCTTGGATTTGGTCATTTCTGAGATGGGCGTCCTCGGTTTCCATTATCGCCGAAAATTAGGGACGACCATCTCTAAGGTCGACCTAAATGTTGAGATTTGGGTGTCCCCAACCATATTATCGAAACGAAAGATGGAGACCCATCTTGTTTCGATAATACAGGTTTCCCCGCCCCTTTGCGGGGATGTCCTGCGAGGACATCCTCAGGAAAACTTGGGTGCCCCATTCGATTATGCCCCTCCTCATGTAACAGGTACCAATGCTCATCTATAAGAAGTGGTGTAACATGGTCATATATTTTGGAATTTGTCAGAGGTCTTGCAGCCAAATGCTGCTGAAAAATGTAAGAATGCAAACTGTTACAGTGTTTCAATCCACTCAAAACATCATCAAAAGGAGGTACCAGCAATAACTCAGTCCTAAAAACTGCTCTAAATCCAAGGTATAAGTCTAATACAGTTAGAGCTCTTACGTAAATAGTATATTATGCCTGGAAAAGAAAAAATACTAAAAGTAAAAGGCCCATCATGAAGCAGGTTCCCCAGGGGTGTTTTACTCTCAACATTCTCTGTGATTGCCTCTACACTCATCGCCAGTGAGACCCTGAAACTGCCACTGATGACATACTCACTGTTCCTCACATACTCCATACTGCTTCAACTGCCCCCAGACCAGTATCCCCAAAGCATTTTTTTAGGTCCATCTCTGAGTGGCCACTACAGCTCCTACTCACCACTGTGAATGTGAATCCAATGGGGTAGAGCCATCTATATCGCAATTGTTTTTGCTACAAGATCTCAGTAAACATATAGTAAGTACTCTCTTCAGCACTTCAATCTCCACTTTAGTACTCTCCGATGTGACATGATCCCCCCCTCCCCTTTGCACCCTGCAGCTCTTAGCACTTGCTATGCTATGCTACACAGTTCTATTCCACAATACAAATAAACAGTTCAATGCAGATTACAATAACAAAG
Source organism: Microcaecilia unicolor (assembly GCF_901765095.1). Lineage (NCBI taxonomy): Eukaryota > Metazoa > Chordata > Amphibia > Gymnophiona > Siphonopidae > Microcaecilia > Microcaecilia unicolor. The sequence goes on from NC_044034.1 coordinate 235,153,118, forward strand.
TAATTGAATAAATATTCCGGGAATTTACAAAAAATACAAAAGTTACAGAAAATCAGTGCGTTTTTTTCTAGCAAAAAAAGGTGCCGGTACTCAACTTCTAGATTACCCTTCAGGGATGGCCACAAATGGTCAGGCCCCCTGCAACCAGTCACAGAAACTATGACAAGGCAGAACTGGTGTGCAGAGCCTGAGCTCCTTCATTAAAACCTGGGGTCCATGGGTCAATTTTAGCAGACAATGGAAAAAGTGCTGGTACTGAGTACCCCCAAGTACCCCCTCAAAAAAAGCCCAGCAGAAAATACAATTATTATAATATTATAATTATATTATGAAAGGTTTTTGATGAAACAGTAAGTTTTAATTTCCTTTCAAAAAAATGAAATAATTCAATGAAACACAAATCTGTATTGGTAATGAGTTCCACACTGACACTATCTGATAATGTATCGAAGACTCAAACACTCGCTGTTGTTTAACTTGCTTCACTGAAGGAGAACTGAGAAGCATTTGATTGCGAGTTCTGCTATTAACTTATTTGAAAGAAATATTACCCCAATCAGTCAAGTATACTAGGGCGTTTCTATATATGATTTTATAGGCTAGAGTACGAAGTTTAAACTGTACTCTAGCCTGTATAGGCAACCAATGAAGTTTTTCAACAACAGATATGCTGAACAAAAGCATGTAGTCAAAAATATTAGCCTAGCTGCTCTATTTTGAACAAGTTAAGATGTTTTAACAAAATTAATGAACAGCCAATATAAACAACACTTGCTCTTTATCAGCATATTGGTGAAAGCAGACTTTAATGTCCTGAGGGATTTTCCTGTCTCTGGGCCCAGTTATCAGATGCACTCAATCTACTAGGTCTCCAGAATGTTTATAACTCTCCCTGTCCTGAAGAACCTCTTTAAATATTTGTGAGGGGTTGCCACATATCAGCGCGTCTCCACTACTGTCTCTGGTATACTATGCAGCTGCACATTACATTGCTGTGCTCAATTTTCCAAGTCCTCCAATTTTAGCATTATATCTGCATAATTTTTCTCAACTTGTGTGGAGTGGAGGGGTGGCCTAGGTTGCAGACCTGGGGAACTAGGTTCAATCCCCACTGCTGCCTGATGATCAGCAGTGAGTTGAGATCCTAGGGAACCAGGTCCAGTTCCCTGTGCAGCTCCACCTAACCCCGGGCAAGTCACTTAGAGGCTCATTTTCAAAGCACTTAGCCTCCCAAAGTTCCATAGAAACCTATGGAACTTAGCCTCCCAAACTGCTTTGAAAATATGCCTCTTAGCCCTCCATTGCCTCAGGTACATTATATAACTTAGACTGTGAGCCCATTAGGGACAGTGCAATGTACCTATAATAGAAATTGTAAACCATATAGTTGCCTCATGATTTATATTTGGATATTATGTATTTATTTATTTATTGCATTTGTATCCCACATTTTTCCACCTCTTTGCAGGCTCAATGTGGCTTACAATACATCATGAATACTGGAAATATATTAGCACATAGACATTTAGTGTTACATAAGGATCTTAGGCAACATGCTAATGATAGAACATGATAATAGTACAAAGCAGATATTATAAGACAGTGTTGAATATATGTGGATGAGTTGTGTATGTTCACATTGGTTGATCTTTGTGGTATGCCTTGTTAAAGAGATGGGTCTTCAGCAGTTTGCGGAAGTCCGTTAGTTCGTAAATCATTTTTAAGTTGCGCGGCAATGCGTTCCATAACTGTGTGCTCAAGTAGGTAAAGTTTGACATGTGCATTAGTTTGTATTTTAGACCTTTGCAGCTAGGGAAGTGCAGATTAAGGAATGTGCAGGATGATCCCTTGGCATTCCTGGGTGGTAAGTCTATCAGGTCTGACATGTAGGCTGGTGCATCTCCGTGAATGATTTTGTGGACTAGGGAGCATATTTTGAACGTGATGCGTTCTTTAAGTGGGAGCCAGTGTAGTTTTTCTCGTAAGGGTTTAGCGCTTTCATATTTCGTTTTACCGAATATGAGTCTAGCTGCAGTGTTCTGGGCTGTCTGAAGTTTCTTGATGATTTGCTCTTTACAGCCGGCGTAGAGTGCGTTGCAGTAGTCTAAATGACTGAGCACCATAAATTGTACCAGGTTACGGAAAACATTCCTTGGGAAGAAAGGTCTTACTCTTTTTAATTTCCACATTGAGTGGAACATCTTCTTGGTTGTGTTTTTCGCGTGGTTCTCGAGTGTTAGGTGTCGATCAATGGTAACTCCAAGAATTTTTAGGGTGTCCGAAATTGGAAGGTTCAGATTTGGTGTGTTGATGGCGGTGAATTTGTTCTTGCTATGTTGAGAGGTGAGTATTAGGCATTGGGTTTTTTCTGCATTAAGTTTCAGCCAAAATGCATCCGCCCATGAATTCATGATCTGGAGACTTTGGTTGATGTCATTGGAAATTTCCTTTAGATCTTGTTTAAATGGGATGTAGATCATTACATCGTCTGCGTATATGTATGGGTTGAGGTTTTGGTTTGATAATAGTTTGGCTAAGGGTATCATCATTAAGTTGAATAGAGTCGGCGAGAGGGGGGATCCCTGTGGAACTCCGCATTCAGGTATCCATGTGGCTGAAGTAATCGAGTTAGATGTCACTTGGTATGATCGTGTGGTTAGGAATCCCTTGAACCAATTGAGGACGTTACCTTCAATTCCGAAGTACTCAAGGATATGTAGTAGTATTCCATGATCAACCATGTTGAAAGTGCTTGACATGTCAAATTGTAGAAGTAGTATGTTCTTTCCGGTTGCAATCATTTGTTTGAATTTGGTCATGAGAGTAACTAGTACTTTTTCAGTACTGTGGTTAGACCGAAATCCTGGCTGGGGAGTCGTGGAGTATTGAGAATTTATTTAGATAGTTTGTGATTTGTTTGGTCACTAACCCTTCCATTAGTTTGGTTATTAAGGGAATGGATGCTACTGGCCTGTAATTAATTAGTTCGCTGGCACTTTTCTTTGCGTCTTTGGGTATGGGGGTGAGTAGAATGTTTCCTTTTTCCTTCGGGAAGAGTCCATTTTGTAGCATATAATTTAAGTGTTTCGTAATGTCTGGTATAAATTGTTGAGAAGCAGATGTAATAAGATTGTTTGGACATATGTCTAGTTTACAATGAGATTTGGCAAATCTTTTAAGCGTTTGGGAGATTATATCCTCTGATACTTTCTCGAAGTTGGTCCAGGTTCTGTCTGCTGGGTATATGCCAGGGTCTGGGTCTAGACAGTCAAGGAGTTCAGCATAGTTGATGGTGCTGATAGGTATCTTAAGTCGCAGTTGCACAATTTTCTCGTTGAAGTATCTTGCAAGATCGTCTGTTCCTGGTGCGACTTTGCTGTTGGTTGTGACTTGTTCACCCATGATGTATATTCATTGGGTAAATCCTGGAAATCCAACTGGGTTGTGGACCTCAAGGACCAAGGTTGGAATCCCCTGATGCTGGTAAAGTCTCTTTATAAGTCACACTAGATTTCAGCACTGCATTGTCCTTTTAGTCTACAGTCTACTATTGTTGCACTTGAAAGAGCTTGTTGTTTGAGGTACGGTGCTCAAATGGTTTATTTATTTTTCTACAGGATTGCTAATGTGCAGCCCTTTGGAATTCTGGAGTACCCAAGATCCATCTTTTGGGCTGTGGAGTACTTCAGGATTCAGTCCTAGCACCAACATTATTTAACAACTTCCGAGTACCTTTGTCTATTTTCATCCAGAGCTATTGGGTGTGTTTGACTATACAGATGACTTTCAGCTGCTGTATTTTGCTCACCCTGCTGCTCTGGATCTCAGAAACTTCAATTCCTGTTTGGTTGTGGTTTGGGGTTGGTTGATAAATTTAGGATAAAATTGAATCCTTTAAAATCAGAGGCTTTATGGATAATGTATAAAGCGAAAGATCTCACCGTGTCCATGGAGCTTTAGGGGTATTCTATCCACTGTAAGAATCAATGTGCATTCTGAATGTAATGTTTGATACTACACTTATGTTTCAGGGTCATATATCCTCTTTGACTCAGACATATTTTTTAAATCTATGGTTGATTAAATCATTACATACTTTAATACAGGAGAACAATTTATGCTCACTGACACATATGCTTATTATTTCTCACCTTGATTATGGAAATGTGCTTTACATGGTTATTACAGCTTGTCCTTTTCTATTCTACAGTTACAGATCATTAACAATACTGCTATAAAGATTGCTTGTCATGCTCTTAGATTTCATCGCTTAACTCCATTTTCTTCTAAGACTTGGTTTAAAATCTTGACATTAGTCTTTAAAGTACTGTTGACTAAAAGGGTAGTTCTATAACTGGGTGCCTACATTTACTTGAACTTTACACACGTAAATGTACCTAGGTAACAAGGTGAGGGGAAGCTCACTCAATTGAATGTACAATCCTCAATACAACACGTAAATGTACAAATACTAGCACTTATGTGCTTAAGTGTACACTTACCCACAAAAGTGCCAGCAGAGCGCCTAAGCACTATTTTGTAATGGCATGCATAAGTAGCACATAAATGCAAGGGGGACTTACACATGGGCAGAGCATGGACAGGCAAGAGTCAGGGCACTCACTTAGGCACACAATTTACAGAATAAGTTACACACATCCCTATTTAGACAACTGCAGTTATGCCATGTCTATGGCTGGTGTAACTGCAGGCATGTAAATATAAGACACCCAGAAAGGGCTATGCTAGTATTCTATAATGGAATCTGGGTGCTCCAGATGCTGTAATAGAAAAGGCTCTTATTCTGTGGTATCAGCAGTGCTTTTTTTGTGCTGGTACACAACGGTACGGCGTACCGGCACCTTTTTCTCCTCCTGTCCTCCCCTCCCATTATTTCCAGCGATTCTCTGCCTCTCCCCTGCCCTCCCATCAACATGCAGCGATTTTCCGTCCCTCCCCTGCCCTCACCTCTCCCATATCCAGCGATTCTTCGTCCCCCAGCCGTCCTCCTTCACTCCCTGCCAGCCAGCGTCGGACTCAGAGGCGAACAGTGCAGGCAGCAATTGGCTGGCAGCATCGTAGCTTCCCTCTGCAAGTCCCGCCTATGCGTAAACAGGAAGTTGTAGGCGGGACTTGCAGAGGGAAGCTAAGACGCTGCCAGACAATCGCTGCCTGCACCGTTCGCCTCTGAGTCCGACGCTGGCTGGCAGGCAGTGAAAGAGGACGGCTGGGGGACGAAGAATCGCTGGATATGGGAGAGGTGAGGGCAGGGGAGAGACGGAGAATCACTGCACGTTGATGGGACGGCAGGGGAGAGGCGGAGAATCGCTGGAAATAATGGGAGGGAAGGGCAGGGGAGAGAGAATTGCTGGACATGGGATGGGATGGGAGGGAAGGGCAGGGGAGAGAGAATTGCTGGACATGGGATGGGAGGGAAGGGCAAGGGAGAGAGAATTGCTGGACATGGGGAGGGAAGGGCAGGGGAGAGAGAATTGCTGGACATGGGATGGGATGGGATGGGATGGGAGGGAAGGGCAGGGGAGAGAGAATTGCTGGTCATGGGATGGGAGGGAAGGGCAGGGGAGAGAGAATTGCTGGACATGGGATGGGATGGGAGGGAAGGGCAGGGGAGAGAGAATTGCTGGACATGGGATGGGAGGGAAGGGCAGGGAAGAGAGAATTGCTGGACATTGATGGGAGGGCAGGGATGAGATAATTGCTGGACATGGAGGGGAGAGAGGAGAATCGCTGGATGGGGAGGGGAGGACAGGGATGAGAGAATTGCTGGACATGGAGGGGAGGGCAGGGAAGAGAGAATTGCTGGACATGGAGGGGAGAGAGGAGAATCGCTGGACGGGGAGGGGAGGACAGGGAAGACAGAATTGCTGGACATGGAGGGGAGAGAGGAGAATCGCTGGACAGGGAGGGGAGGACAGGGAAGAGAGAAATGCTGGACAAGGATGAGAGGGGAGAGAGGAGAAATGCTAGAAATGGATGGAGATTAGAGCAGGAGATAGAGGAGAATTGCTGGACATGGACGGATGGAGGAGTTGGCTAGAAGAGAGGAGAAATGCTGACTTGTATGGAGGAGAGGGGAAAGAGAATTATTGCTTTATATGGATACAGAGGAGGGAAGAGAGATGAGAAATGCTGGACATGGATGGAGGGGAGGAGAGAGGAGAAGTGCTGGACATGAATGGAGGGGAGGAAAGAAAAAAGAAGATGCACATGGATGGAGATGAGGGAAAGGGAAGAGGAGAAAAACTGCACATGGATGGAGAAAATAGGCAAAAGCTGAATCCATGTTATACCTCCTCCAGTCAATTCCATGGAGGAGGACCCAGCTTTTACTTATGGATGCAGGGCAACAAAAGAAGAAGAAAGGAGGAAAGTAAAGAAATAAATGGAAAGGAAGCCCTGGAAACGGAGTTAAGAGAACATATAGAGAGCAGCAGAATCAGAGACTGGGACCAATATGGATAGAAAAACAAAGTCACCAGATAACAAAGGTAGAAAAAAAATCATTTTATTTTCATTTTAGTGTTTGGAATTTGTCTTATTTTGCACTGGGTATACTGGAGCTGTAACAGCTTACAGAAATTATTTATAATGAAAAAAAAATCACATTATTTTTTCTCCTATACTAGTATAATATTTTCAATGATGTCTGTTTATATGCACCATGGCTGGTATAAGAGGTGTGGCTAATGTGGGTGTGGCTATAATACGTGCGGTGCCATATGTGGTGACCCTGCCCACAATGAGTACCGGCACCTTTTTTTCTACAAAAAAAGCACTGGGTATCAGGATACCTAAATGGAGGCACCATTTAATAGAATTGTTCCCTAAGTGTTGTGTTTACTTGGCTGATCTTCTGATCACTTACATGCCTGTTTGCTTACTATTCTTCTCTAACAACCTGTTATTTGTTCCTTCCCCAGTCAGGAATCATCTGGAATTTTCCCATAAATCCACTTTCAGCTATCAAGGTCCTTTCTTATGGACTTCAATGCAGGGTGAATTAAGGAGAAACACTACTTATTTTGTGTTTTGGTAAAAATTAAAAAAATGTGATTATTCACCCAGGTATTTGGGAGTCATTAACAGTATTGGGTTAACTCTTTTGACTAGCATTTTCTTATATATTTTTCTGCCTCTGAACTCTCCTGGAATTTGTCACCTTGAAATCTTTTATCTTATTTTTCCTTGATGTTTGTTGGATGTTCAGGACCCTGTCTTTGAGGCTGAAGACTGGAAGCAGGATGTAGAAACTATTTTCTTAGATGCCAGTTCTAATAAAGAGATGGTTAAACCTTTTCTGCCTTCGGCAGGGAAGAAAATAGCTGTGCAATGTAAGACACATCCCACCTCCTTCCTCTGGAAGCAGAAAGGAGATAAACACCTTTTCTGAACACAAAGATGCAGAATTACCAGTCAGGAGGAAAAGATACCATTCCTGAGCAGTTTCAGAACAGCAATAGAGAAAAGGTAAAATGTGCCTTTTTCTGGCTACAAGGACAACATGGATAGCATTGAACTCAGAAGGTGCATCTTAATTTATCTTTTGAAGAATAGTCACATTGAGAAAACTAGAAATGGGCCTTCTCTGTTGCTGGACTCCGTGTATTGAACAACCTCAACCTCCCCCTTCCCCTCCCCCCCCCCCTCCCCCCCGATCCAACTAATATTAGATTCTTTAGCTTTCAAATAAAAAAACTACTGAAGAACTGCGGAAGAGGTGCTGTGAGAGAACTTCCAGAGTAGGACAGAACTTCACTGGTAAGTTATTTGCTGGGAAACTGTTTTTAAAATTGGGGAAAGGTAGACTTGGAATTAAATAAGTAATCTCAGTGTCTTTATTTTTAAACTACTCTGCTTATTTAGCAAAGGCAGTTTAAGGAATAGGTTTTTTGTTTGTTTGTTTAGCATTTAAAGTCTCTATTACAGTCTCATAGGCTAGCAGTTAAGGGACTATTCCATAGCATCAGTGTAAAGCAGAGCTGATAGTCACAGGAAACCTCAGTTTAGAGTTTTAACTTTGGTTTACAGCACAGCTTAGCCATTTAGAATAAAAGAAATACCTATCAGAAAGCAAGGTAGGGTTATATTCTATTTAAAACGATTTGCTAGAGAAAGTTACTTTTACAGATAATCTATCATAAAGAGTCTTCCTGTTAGGAAGTAAGAAACACTATGATATTGTTCAGCTATCTGTCAATCAAACCACAGTGACTGATTAAAGAGGAGAGTTCAAAAAGGGACCTGTTGATACACTGATTGCAGTATGAGTCATCAAAGCAGCATAGGCATATAAGTAAGCCAGACTATCAATGGTTCTTGTCCAGAAGAGGTGCTGTGAGAAGACTTCCAGAGCAGGACAGAACTTCACTGAGAACCTTTTACAAAGAGTCTTCCTGTTAGGAAGTAAGAAACCCATGATAGTGTTCAGTTATCTGTCAATCAAGCCACAGTGACTGATTAAATAGGAAAGTTGAAAATGGCTTTGTTGTCATACTGATTGCAGTGTGAGTCATCAAAGCAGCACAGACTGTAAGACTTTCGGTTGTTCTCTGTCCAGAAGAGATGATGTGAGAGGACTTCCAGAGCAGAACAGAGCCTCACTGGTAAGTTATGTGCTGGGAAATTGCTTTTAAACTAGAAGAAAGATGGAGTTAAATAGGTAATCTCAGTGTCTTTATTTTTGTTATTCTGCTTATTTAGCAAAGGCAGTTTAAGAAGTAGGGGTTTTTGTTTGTTTGTTTAAAGTCTCTCTTATAGTTTCATACACTAGCAGTTAAGGAGCTATTCTATTGTTTACTATAGCATCAGTGTAGAGCAGAGCTGATAGTCACAAGAAACCTCAATTTAGAGTTTAATTCCTTCCCACCCACCCAAGCTCCCATCTACCTATGGCCTGATCTCCGATTTATAGGGCTTTGAACCAATTAGGCTAGAAAGCTAATTAGACATCTCTATCAGCCAGTAATTAGCTCTTAGAAATAGATGTATAAAGGGGAATCTACAAATAACAATACAAATAATAAAAATAATTTTTAAAACCCTACATATTGGCATAGCCTAGAATATAACTAACAATTGTAGGAGACTTCAGCCTACACATTTCTACTCCATTAGCAATTTAATTAAGAAATTATCAATAATAAGATGCAGACAGCAGTACAGCAGCAAGATGGTGGCTATACAGTCTTTTGCACTGAGTATCACATGTTTGATTATCTCCAAGTTGGTGAGAAGTCATATGTGTATACTCAGTGCAAAGAGCTCCTTGCATACAGAGAATGGGTCCAATCCCTGGAGGCTAGAGTAGCAGACTTGCAGGAGCTGAGGCAGACAGAGAGATATATAGAGGTGGCCTACAGGGACATAGTAGAAGTCCCACTTCCAGTCCAGCAACCTCTGTACTGCCATGGAAGATAAAGGTCACCTGATGGGACAGCATCATCTTGGAGAGGCAGAAAGTGATCCTGTAGCCTTGGCCTGCACACCAGGGGATCTAATATCCTCTCACACCGAGGATGTGTCTTCAGGAGCTTCTGCCCAGGAAAGAAGGGTTAGAAGATTCAGTCATTAGGCATGTAGATAGCTGGGTGGCTGGTGGACGTAAGGATCGCTTGGTTACTAGCCTGCCTGGTGTGAAGGTGACAGACCTCATGCATCACCTAGATAAGATTTTAGACAGTGCTGGAGAGGAGCCAGCTGTCTTGGTACATGTGGGTACAATGAAATAGGAAAATGTGGGAGGGAAGTTCTGGAAGTCAAATTTAGGATCTTAGGTAGGAAATAATCCCTAAATATAATCCAGAACCTCCAGGGTAGTATTTTCAGAAATCGTTCTCAATTATGCAGGCTGACTTTTCATTATTAAACTCACAATTCTATCAATGGTTACAACTTAGCTCCATGCTGAAGAAAAGCAAATTGCAACTCACCAACATGCCCCATTCCCCAGAGCTTATTGATATTGCCAAACGCCTTCAGTCTACAAGACATGTTACATTGCATGTTTATACTTTCTTTTTAAGTAAATCTCCCATTACATGTCTGGGCTTGCGTAAGTGTTGGGAAGAGGATATTCAACAGTCTATTTCCGATAGAAGCTGGAAGCAGATATGGAACTCAATGTTTAAGTGTTCCCGGTCTGCTGCCATAACACAGTCCCTTTATTTTTTCTTGCACAGATCACTATGGACACCCCTCAGGTCGCATTCAATTAACCCTTCCATTTCCAGTTTATGTTGGTCTTGTCATGCTCAGCAGGGTACTATCAAACACCTTATTTTTGAATGTGTATGTATTAAGTCATTTTGGAATGACATATGGCTCACTTTAACAGATGTCTTTCATTTCACTGGTCCTATGTTGTACAAATATTTGTTGCTTCGAGATCAGTGTTTTCAGTCTATGTTAAGCCATACTGAATGTTTACTTGTTAATACTTTGCTCACTTTAGCTTTGAAGGTCGTCTTCCGTCACTGGAAGACTCTGATTCAAGCCACACACCAAGGCTGGTGGAATTTAGTATTTCAGACTTATAAGTATGAAACCTTTCTAGCTAAAAAGTCATGTCGGTATATCTCTTATAAGGAGAAGTGGTCTTTGTTATTGACTTACTTTAAAGATGCATGTTGAGAAGTCCTTCCCCCCCCCCCCCTTTTTTTTTTCTCTTTCTGTCTTTCCTCCTTCATCCCTTTTGAAATTGGTATGCTATTATAATGATTTGTATTGTATTATTCTGTTATTTATTCAATAAACATACTAAGACTAAACTAAAAAAAAAAGCCTCAAGTATTTGAGAAGAGGAGGTCAAAGAGGATCCTGTAGATGATTGAATAGTAGTTATACGTTGTATTGTTCTCTTGCCTTTAAGATAAGATGCTAGCAATTTACCAGCTTTATTAGCTTCTGTATAATATACAGCATTTTGCTTAAAAGTAATTACATTAGAGATGCTTGACAAAAGAGAGTTATATTGCATTTTAAGAGACCTGAGTTTCTGCAGAGTAGGTTTAGATGAGGATGTATATTAAGTTATTTCAAGTTAACGAATTTCCTTTTCAAGATTGCAAATGTTAGCGTTGTTAGTTTTATGAAGATGAGATGCATAACTAATTATTTTAACTTAGACAGGTTTTAAATGTTTCCCAAACTGTTATAAAAGAAGGTACAGAGTCTTTGTTATTGCCAACAATTCAGTAGACTTTTGAGAGATATGTTGCAGAAATTGTGCGTCTGATAGGAGTGGAATTAAGTCTCCAAGGAGAAGATTTAGTTTTATTAGGAGACCAGTTAAAGTCACATCATATTGCTGCATGGTCAGAGATTGATATTTCATGTATCTTTGCAGTGGACAGCATAGGAATCAGATCTTTGGTGCCCAAAAAATAATCTATTCTTGAATATGTATGATGAGGGGCAGAGAAGAAGGAATAGTCTCTAGATGTTGGATGAAGTAATCTCCATAAATCAGACCAACCATTAGATTGCATAAGACTGTTAAGCGTATTTCGGACTTTGGGTTTAGCAGGTCTGCAGTTTGAAGATCTATCCAGATAAGGATCTATTGAGAAATTGAAATCACCTCCAATTATAATATGATAAGTGAGAGCATTCAGACCAGATGTGTTAATTTTTATGAAAAAAGTTAGGATCATCAATGTTTGGAGAATAGACATTAATTAATATTATGGGATTATCCTCGAGGAAGCCTTCTAGTCGAGACCATCTGCCTTCATTATCATTGACATGAGAGATTAACTGGAAGGGCAGAGATTTTCTAATAAGAGTAATAACACCATTTTTGCAACCTTTTGCAGGGCTAACAAAGCATCGATCAAACCATTTACCCAAAAATTTAGAGCCTTCTTGTGCTTCCAGATGAGTTTCTTGTAGAAAACAAATATCCACATTTTTTTTCTCAGATACAATATAAGTTTCTTTCTTTTAATGGGATTGAAGATTCCCTTTATGTTAAGGGAGAGTATTCGTAGATTCATCACAGATATCTTTGAAATATGTGACCAACCATATCATGCCAAACCAAATAGCATATGCATGAGAAGGGAATTGGAGATAATTAGCAAGTTTAAAATCCTTAAAAAAGGAGAAAAAAGGTGACAAATATAATAAGATGAAAAATTTTGATAAGTAAAAACGCTTGAGAAAAAACACATTCCAAAAAGGAGAAGAAAGAAAGGAAACAAGATAATCCATTATGGGGCACATGAGTCCAGTATAGATACCAGGTGACAGTTAAGCCAGCACATCCAAGGACATGGATTACTGAGACCAAGTCAGCACGGCTTTAGTGTGGGGAAATCTTGCATGACCAATTTACTTCAATTCTTTGAAGGAGTAAACAAACATATGGACAAAGGGGAGCCAGTTGATATTGTGTATCTGGATTTTCAAAAGGCATTTGATAAGGCACCTCATGAAAGGCTAGAGAGGAAATTGGAGGGTCATGGGATAGGAGGGAATGTCCTATTGTGGATTAAAAACTGGTTGAAGGATAGGAAACAGAGAGTGGGGTTAAATGGGCAGTATTCACAATGGAGAAGGGTAGTTAGTGGGGTTCCTCTGGGGTCAGTGCTAGGACTGCTGCTTTTTAATATATTTATAAATGATTTAGAGATGGGAGTAACCAGCGAGGTAATTAAATTTGCTGAAGACACAAAGTTATTCAAAGTCGTTAACTCGCAACAGGATTGTGAAAAATTACAGAAGGACCTTACGAGACTGGAAGACTGGGCGGCTAAACGGCAGATGACATTTAATGTGAACAAGTGCAAAGTGATGCATGTGGGAAAAAAGAACCCGAATTATAGCTACGTCATGCAAGGTTCCACGTTAGGAGTTACGAACCAAGAAAGGGATCTCGGTGTCGTCGTCGATAATACACTGAAACCTTCTGCTCAGTGTGCTGCTTTAGCTAGGAAAGCGAATAGAATGTTGGGTATTATTAGGAAAGGTATGGAAAACAGGTGTGAGGATGTTATAATGCCGTTGTATCATTCCATGGTGCGACCGCACCTTGAGTATTGTGTTCAATTCTGGTCGCCACATCTCAAGAAAGATATAGTAAAACTGGAAAAGGTGCAGCGAAGGGCGACAAAAATGATAGCGGGGATGGGACGACTTCCCTATGAAGAAAGACTAAGGAGGCTAGGGCTTTTCAGCTTGGAGAAGAGACGGCTGAGAGGAGACATGACAGACGCTTCAAATCCACCTGTTCCACTCCACTCATGAGTGGAACAGGTGGATTTGAAGCGTCTGTTCATGCTTTCCAAATATACTAGGACTAGGGGGCATGTGATGAAACTACAGTGTAGTAAATTTAAAACAAATAGGAGAAACTTTTTCTTCACCCAACGCATAATTAAACTCTGGAATTCGTTGCCAGGGAATGTGGTGAAGGCAGTTGGCTTGGCAGAGTTTAAAAAGGGGTTGGACGGTTTCCTAAAGGACAAGTCCATAGACCGCTACTAAATGGACTTGGGAAAAATCCACAATTTCGGGAATAACATGTATAAAATATTTGTACGTTTGGGTAGCTTGCCAGGTGCCCTTGACCTGGATTGGCCGCTGTCAGGGACAGAATGCTGGGCTTGATGGACCTTTGGTCTTTTCCCAGTATGGCATTACTTATGTACTTATGTAGTGTTATGATAATAAAAGAATCGCATAGCAGCAATGCGAATTCTTCTTCTCAAAAGAAAAAATGTGAAAGAGAGAAAAATTGTAAACCTTTACAAATATATTCAACTTCAAAATATCAGTTTGCAGCAGAAGAGTCATTTTCAAGAAATCTTTGCAAGTCAGTGGGGTCATTATAATGCTTAGTATTTTGAAAAGTTACACACATGGTTGCAGGATATAGAAGACCACACTGAGCTCCTATGGCTTTCAGCTTGGGGCACATTGATAGAAATATTTTTCTCTTTTTAACAGTGGTTTTGTAGAAGTCCAGTACCAGAAGGAGTTTTGCCCCATCATAAAGCACAGGAGATTTAGATCGAATAATATTTAAAATGAAGATCAGTTGATCATGACATATAAATTTAACAATTATAGGGCGTGGGTAGTTTTTCCCTGGAATAGGCCACGACGCAATACGGTGAGCACGTTCTATATCAATAATGGAGTCAGTTGGAAGCGCAGCGATTTTTATGAAGAATGCCTTTAAAAATTGAATCATGCACTTACCCTCAGATTGTTCAGGAAGCTCCAGTATTTGAATATTGTTTCTTCTTATACGATTAGAGAGATCTTCTATTTCCCGCTGCAGGAGATCAATTTGTCAGGTTCTCAGGTTCAGAGCCCGCGGGGCCGGGCTCTGGAGCAAACGTGAGCCTATGGGCTGCTGACGAGGAGCGACAGCAGCAGGCAAAACCCACCAACCAATGGTGGGCAAGCACACCGGCACCGGCAGAACTGCAGGCACTGCCCAGCGAGCCGGAACACACAGACTGGAATCCCACGGACAGGAGAACACAGGACTGGAACACTGGACTGGAGCACACTGGACTGGTCCGTACAGCTTCACCTGCACTTAGCCACTGCCCCCCAAGGGTTGAGCCCCTGGGTTCGAGTGGCCGGCAGGACTTACCGGATACCGGATGACACAGGGACCAGGACTAAAACAAGCTGAAGCAGGAGTGCTCCAGGTACTCAACTAACTGAAGTGCTCCTAAATCTTAAACTGACAAACCTAAGCCCTATCCTACCAGGGGTGCTCCTAAGCCCTGCACAACAAAGGGACTTCCTAAGCCCTAAACTAACAGGAGCTCCTAAGCCCTGCTCAACAAAGGGACTTCCTAAGCCCTAAACTAACAGAGCAGGGAATTAAACACAAAGCTAACACAGGTGCTACAAGCACTGCTCTACAACTCTAAACTAACTAAGGTGCTCATATGCACCAAACAACCAGAAGTGCTCCTAGAACTAAAAGGGACACCGGGGAGCCACAAGGGAAAAACAAGGAAGAAAAAACACAAAAACTAGCAAAGGTGCTTCCTAAACACCAAGCTACAGCTGTGCCCCACAGCACTAAACTAACCAAGCACTAAACCTACAGAAGTGCTAGTAACAGAAACTAACAGGGGAGCAGGGGAGCCACAAGGAAACAAGCAGGGAAGCTAAACACGAATCAAAGTGCACACTGCACTAACACTAACCTGGACCTTTAGCAAAAGCAAGCAGGGAAACTAGACACAAAGTCAGAAGTACACACTGCACCGACCTACCTCAAGCAAACGTTGCAAAGGCCCTGAAGGAAAGAACACCACTTCCTTATCAAGGCCCTCCCAGATCATGTCACACTCCCTAGACCCAGGCATACAGCACACTGAAACCCAGAGAGGCCCAACCCACACCAATGCAGCACCGTGAAGCACTTGAAGCCAGTACACCCAAAGAGAGGTAGAGCTAACTCAGTCCACACACACAGCTGTAGTAAAGTGAAACAATTAGAATCATGCTGCTGGAAGCTGCCAGCATAGAGAGAGAGAGCTAGCTCAGAAAGGACAGACAAAAGAAACAGAAGCCAGCTAAGAAGCTAACCCCCAGGAAAAAGGTAAGTTTGAGAGGGGTTCTGACCACGATCATAACACAATTTTATTTAACTTACGATTCGTCTCCAGATGAAGTGCAACATGAGCTGCCATACAGTCTTCGAGGAATTCAATTCACGCATTAAACTGAGTAAGTTGAGTAGAAATTGTAACTAATTCTGACTTGATTTCAGAGGTAGTAGTGAGATTTTGCTGCATAAGGATATGTAGCACCTTAATATCATCAGCGAGAGACTCCGCTTTATCGTGTGGTAATGGCACCTGAAGGGCCTTCTCAGAAGTGGAGACATCAGATTTAATTCATTTGGAAGCTGGATGAAGAGGGTACGAGTCATCGTTCCTGTTAGTTTTTAATGCCATCATACTGAGGCATAAAAATCGCAAAGGTTATATCGAGAAAAAAAAGGAGACACAGGCTGCTATACATCGCTTAATAGCAAAGCTGGCGAGAGAGAAAGCCCTACGCGTCCATGCTGGATAAGGTCACGTGACGTCCCCATGTTGATTTATTTTTAATTATGTTTGAGATATATAAATTGTTTATGTTGATATACATTATATATTATACATAGATGTATATATGTACTTCCCATTTTACTGAGTACACCTGGATTCCTGATTACCCAATCATGAACATTTACACAGAAAGTGTTTGTGCCATTGGACCCTTAGAATGTCCTACAAAACCATTTTAACCTCTCTGCTTCACACAAATGTGGCTAACTGCTCACATGACTATGCCACAGCTAATGTGGATAATATTTTGAGTCAGTTAGAATAGACTAGACCCAACAGATTTGTAGGATTTGCCATCAGTGCAATCCTTCTTATAGTATTGGTTTCCCTGTTTGATTAGTCTGTGTTTATAGCGAAAGCTGTAGAATAGTATTCAAGAGTTACAAGTTGATATGAAAGATATTAGAGAGCAGATTCAGTCACAGAAAAGTCAATTAGCAGCCCTTGCACTTCCAGGAAACTAAAAAGAACAAAATTGATTTGCTTTTATTAAGAATGGAATATTGTACTTTAATAAACCTTTATGCGATGATCTATCCAGAAAACCAGATAACAGTGTCAGCAATTTGATACAAGAACAAATCCCAACCTATGTAGGTTTGTCAGAGGTCACTGAAGAAGCTTTTGCTAAGATTACCTGAAACTGCGTTGAGCTACTTCAGATTCAAATTGCTTTCCTCTCTAAAAAAAAAAAATGCCTTTCTGTTATAAATAGATATACAGAAAATGGAAACTGCTTTTGTTATGAATTTACCTTTCATACTATCTGACAATGTTTATGAATTGAAACAGTGATTAATGATGGCATCTGGTCCAATAACCCTTATACACATAACTGAGTATTTAGCCTACTAGCAGGACAATTTGCAGCAATATTTAGTACCCAAAAGAGAAATGTGTTGAAAAATTATAAGCCCTCATAAGTCCTCTTTAAAGGATAGCACAGAAGTATTTATTTATTTATTAGGATTTATTTACCACCTTTTTGAAAGAATTCACTCAAAGTGGTATACAGTAAGAATAAATCAAAATAGGCAACAGATAATTACAGCAGTAAAAATATTCAAATAACAATACAAAGTATGGCATAGTACACTACTTACGTCAACACAGTACATAACATTTTAATACATTTTAATTTTAATAGTATGTGAGAGGAGAATATGAAAGATAGGTAAAGATACCATGACTAAATATGATGAGCTCTCAAGAACCAAAGTTGCTGTTGTAAATAAATGATTGATTAGTCCGTACACCATTACATGACGTTACTGTTTCTATGAATAAGCATTACATCTCCAATAGAGTTCCCTTACTTGCTAATTCATCTAATTTTTTATTTATTTATTGAAACAACATTTTATATTTTATACAAATCCATGTCTAATTTTTGTGCCAAATGAATCCATTGTCCATGTCAGAAGAGTTTCCTGGCTCTTTCTGAGATTAAAATATTATACATGTTCCAGGGATACAAGATCAATTTTAAGCAAGCCCTGAGTCACTTACCTGAATATAATGCTTCTCATCCCATCAAAATGATTCCCACAATGAGGACATTTTGCACATTGGCCATGTCATGACATATCCTCCCTATTTTTCTCTCCTCTTTACACTGTAGTTCATCTTATCAGTGTACCATCTTCTAATAACTGATTCACCATAACATCAAGTGCTATTCAATAAGCAAATTTAGGTGCTTTACATCATTACAATATACCAAGTATTATGTTATACCACATTTAAATATTGAGTTACCACTTATCCCAAAACACCTTAAGTTATATGTACACCTAAGCCTCACGCAAGCCACACTCGGACCGCGCTGAGACAGATAAGCCCCAAGATGGCTGGAGTGCGCCAGCCTAAACAACGAATGCGAGGGCCAGACAACTAACCACCCACCAGCAGCAAGAGAGAAGACTATAGAGGCGGCGGCCCGTCAGAGCCCACAACGGCTCCATTGAAGCAGCGGACCATCGGTACACCGCACAAGTCCTCTGGGAAATGCATGGTTGGACTAACCAGGCAGGAGGATGCCAGAATTGGCCCGGTCAACCTTACCAGTGATGGAGGACAACTGCTGAGACAGCAGACCACCAAGAGGCCACATGACTCTGGTGAGGCACGCACTGTAGGCGAAAGTCCCCCAGACAGGTAGAACCATGACCCCCTGGACCATGCTGGTCAGCAGGAAAGCCACACGGCTCTGGAGGAACGCGCACTGCTGCTAGGGATCCACGGAGAGAGCAGAACGTGACCCCTTAGAGATGCACCAGCCAGCGGAGGAGTCGCATAACCCAGGAGGTACACGCACTGCTGGAAAGAGCTCCCCGAGAGAAAGCAGACTTCCGACACCTCAGAAGCACACCAACCGGCAAACAGCAGGACACTGCTCCCTGATGACTGCACAGCCAGAACTCCAGAGCTACTGACACCTCAGCACCAGAACTCGGGAGAAGAATAGGATCCACCACACCCTGTAGAAAGAAAAAGGTTGAGGGACAAGGAAGAAGTAAAAAAAAAAAAGGAAGAAAAGAGAAAGGAAGATAAAAACCTCCAATCCCCACAACAACACAAACTCCATAACAAAACCCCCAATCTACACAGACAAACAAAAATACATATTACAAGGACACTACTAAACATACTGTCTCTATGTCACGATTGTGACTGTTTTCCAGGTCTGTGCTCACCTCGTCCTCTGGTGGCCAGTACCAGTGACTGCTATAGACTATCTGTTGCTGTTTCCCAAGCCTGTGTCAGAAGTTGGTCCGGTCCGGATCTTCCAATCTGCCAGACTTGCCTTGTTTGTACCTAAGCAGCACCCGTACTTGTCTTGGGATTCCTGCAGCTGAGCCTCAGCAGGTGATGGTCTTTATTAAGCACCTGTGGGCCTTTGCATTGCCAAAGGTCTCTGGGTGAGTTGGTGTGCTCTGTTGCACTTCTGCCTAGTCTAGTTTCTTGTCTGTATTCCTTGTCTGGTTCTTGTTCAGTCTGTGTATGGTTAGCTTAAGCTTTATTGCTTCCCAGTCTTGTTTCTTGTCTGTTTGCCTTGTCTTGTTCCTGTTCAGTCTATGTGTAGTTTAGCTATTTAGCATATTGCTTGTATCTTTCCATGCTTTGAGTGTATGTTCATCTTTTATTTTTTTTCATGCTCGTTCAAGTTTTCTGGTTTGTGTTTTGAGTTTTTTTAGTTCATCATTGAACCATGGTATCGAGTTTTGTCTTCTTGATGTTCTTGTCTTTAAGGGTGCTATTTCATTTAGTACGCTTCTGCATCTATCCTCCCAGTGATTGAGATAATGTATGGAGTCCGTTCGTGTTGACCATTCGTTGTCGTATATCATTTGCCAGAATGCTTGTGGGTCTATTTGCCCTCTCGTAGTGTAGGTTTTATGTTCTGGTGTATGGTTTAATCCCTTTTTCCGCCAGTCTAGAGATAGGTTCATTTTGCAGTGGTCGGTCCACGGTGTTTCTAATCATTTGATATCGGTTATTAGTAGGTTAAGATCCGTGGACAGTTTGTATGATATGAGATCTAGAGTGTGTCCCTTGGTGTGGGTAGCTTGCATGAAAGGCCATTTTAGCTCCCAGGATTGTAGGAAGTTTATGCATTCACTTGCGTTGGTGGAGTTGGGGTCTTCTAGGTGGAGGTTTATGTCACCTATTATTAGTGTATTGGAGTTGTTTACACAAGTATTTGAGATGAAGTCCATGAAGATAGGCTGGCTTTCATTCCAGTTACCGGGCGGTCTGTAAAATAGGACACAGTTCAGGTGATCGATCAAGGATTTGTTATGAATTCTGAATGAAGCAATTTCTAGTTGGGGTCTTATGGATTCGGCAGTGATTTCGGTGGTGAATTGGGTTTGATAAATTAGTGCTAAGCCTCTACCTCTCTTTCCATTTGCAAGGTCACAATTCTTAACTATAGGTGGCAGTGGCGTATACTAGGGCTTCGATTCCTTCTTTCTGGGCCTGCTTATTATTATTATTATTTGTTACATTTGTATCCCCCATTTTCCCACCTTTTTGCAGGCTCAATGTGGCTTACATATCACCGTTAACAGTGTTAACCTCAGTCAGGCCCTGTCTTATATACTTCTTGGTTTAGGCTCCACCCCTCTTGGCATACTTCCTCCCAAGCAGGACCAGTGCTCTTAAGGTGGCTCAGGCTGTCTAAGGGACTGTTCTTAAGGGTGAGGGGCAGAGTTCTATAAACCCCCTCACATACCCTCCCCCTCAGCTCAACCATAACAAGTTGAGCACCTGTCATATCAGGGTCCACCTCCTGGGACAAAAAGTCTGCACTAGCATGCTCTAGGCCTACCCGATGTCTCATAGCATGTGCACTGGAATCTTTTATGTCGAGCCATCCATTGAAGGGTGGTCAGCTACCAACAGGAAGTAACACCCCAATAGATAATACTGGAAGGTTTCCAGGACTCACTTGACAACTAGAGTCTCCTTCTCAATTACTGCATAATATTTCTCTCTCAGGAACAGCTTCCAGCCAATGTATGCCACCAGGTGGTCTTCCCCATCTACTTTCTGGGCCAGAACAGCCCTGAGTTCAACTTTTGAGGTATCGGTCTGTACAATGAAGGGTAGTTTGAAGTCCGCCACCTGAAACTGAACATGTCCAAGACCGAGCTTATCGTCTTTCCACCAAAACCCACTTCTCCTCTTCCTCCACTCTCTATCTCAGTTGATGGCACCCTCATCCTCCCCGTTTCATCTGCCCACAACCTCGGAGTCATCTTCGACTCCTCCCTCTCCTTCTCTGCGCATATCCAGCAGATAGCCAAGACCTGTCGCGTCTTTCTCTTTAACATCAGCAAAATTTGCCCTTTCCTCTCTGAGCACACCATCCGTACTCTCGTCCACACTCTCATTACCTCTCGCCTTGACTACTGCAACCTACTCCTTACTGGCCTCCCACTTAGCCATCTATCCCCCCTTCAATCTGTTCAGAACTCTGCTGCACATCTTATATTCCACCTGAACCGATATACTCATATCACCCCTCTTCTCAGGTCTCTTCACTGGCTTCCGATCAGATACCGCATACAGTTCAAGCTTCTCCTTCTTACCTACAAATGCACTCAGTCTGCAGCCCCTCATTACCTCTCTACCCTCATTTCCCCTTACGTTCCCGCCCGTAACCTCCGCTCACAGGACAAATCCCTCCTCTCAGTACCCTTCTCCACCACCGCCAACTCCAGGCTCCGCTCATTCTGCTTCGCCTCACCCTATGCTTGGAATAAACTTCCTGAGCCCTTACGCCAAGCCCCCTCCCTACCCATCTTCAAATCTTTGCTCAAAGCCCACCTCTTCAATGTTGCTTTTGACACCTAACCTATATACCTTTCAGGAAATCTAGACTGCCCCTATTTGACTGACTGTACATTTGTCCTTTAGATTGTAAGCTCCTTTGAGCAGGGGCTGTCCTTCTATGTTAAATTGTACAGCGCTGCGTAACCCTAATAGCGCTTTAGAAATGTCAAGTAGTAGTAGTAGTAATGCTGGTTCTGAACATATATCTCTCTTCAGAGTTTGAAAAGCACCATCCAGCTCTTCTCTGGAGTTTTCCTCCTCAATAGACATGGTGGTTCTGCTTTCTCAGCAAACCCTGGAATAAACTGATGATAATAACCAATGAGCCCTCATACTTGCTTCATTGTCTGGGGTACTGGCACCTGGGTGATGACCTCTACCTTAGGGGTCTGGGGTCTCACCCGACTGAGTGCCCCAGATACTGGACTTCTTACCCACCCAAGAAGCATTTTTTGGGATTTGCTTTTAGCCCAGCAGTCTATAGACTATCCAGTGCTGCTTCAGCTTAGATGAGATGGGTCCTCCAATCCTTACTGTAGATGACAAATGTCATCTAAGTAAGCAGCTGCATAGTTTAAGTAAGTGATCCACAAAGTGCTGGAAGGTAGCTGGAGCTCCAAGAAGGCCAAACACTAGCACCATAAACTAGAACAAATGCTGGGGTGTTGAAAAGGCTGTCTTCTCCTTGGCAGCTGTGGTGAGAGGTACCTGCCAATGTCCCTTGGTCAGGTCCAAGGTTTAAATGAATTCAGCTCCTCCTACCCATTCAATGAGTTCATTCATCCTTGACATGGGGTAGGCTTCTAATTTAGAGACAGCATTCACCTTCTGAAAATCAATAAAAACGGAATTCTCCCATCCGGCTTTGGTACCAGCACAATGGGAGATGACCAATTACTGGTTGACTCTTCGATGACACACAGTTCTAGCATTATCTGGGAAAAAGTGAACAGACGCTTCACATCTACCCGTTCAACTCCACTCATTATTTTTTTGACCTCTATCATATCTCCCCTCAGCTGCCTTTTCTCCAAGCTGAAGAGCCCTAGCCGCTTTAGCCTTTCCTCATAGGGAAGTCGTCCTATCCCCTTTATCATTTTCGTCGCCCTTCTCTGCACCTTTTCTAATTCCATTATATCTTATTTGAGATGCGGCGACCAGAATTGAACAGGAATAGGCATGGAGTACAATATAGATATTAACACCACATTCCTGTCTGAAAGTCTCCTGGAATATTTATTTTAGACCAAAAGGAAAAGAACATACAGCAAAGTCTTCTGAGAGAGAAAACTCACACTTACCGGCACAGCAGAGAAAGAGTGTGAAAGCCTTGTGTCTGATAATTATTCTGATAGCAACTGTTTTTCAGAGGGTAGGACAAATAATTGCATATTAGACACCTCTGAAAATGTCTTTGTGAAATCTGAACCAGTTAGCTATGTACAGTGTGTGAAAAGGTGGTACTATAAATTGGACAAGTTTAATGGGGTAGTTTATTTAGACACATTTCATTTTATTAGTTTAGAGAGAATAAACTCTTTCAGGGAGGTGCAAGAAGCCATTCAACAAGGCTGGACAAGGTTAGCAGCAGAGTTTCACCTGGTTATTACATGCAGGAGCTTTTACATCCTTCACTTTTTCACAATTCCTTGGATTATGGAAGGTTTAAACCCAGCCTCTGGATGTCTATGATTTCTTAGACCAGGTTACTAAGAGGGGCATAACGCAGCACAACAAAAAAATATTTTTCGTGTGCTACTGGGCAAAATCCATTTGTCCTATACTAAATTCAGTGTGCGTATTCCAAATCCGAAGTCAGAATTGTTGTAACATGTCAGGAAATTTTGGCATGCATAAGTTTGCCCAAATGAAATAAGCACTTGGAAAGCATTGAATCATTTTTTACAGAACGAGTTTTACTCCAACAATTACCTGATCTACATCAAAGTTTTCGTAGTAAACAGTATATTAAAATATAATGGAATAACAAAATTTCAAAAAAATCTCGTATTCCAGTTTAAAAGTTTTACGTCAGCAAGGCCCAGTACTGTTAAAAGTGCTTCAGGCATCTACTTTTGCGTTTGTGACCGGTCATATTTTCCCATTGCAAAACCCAGCAGTAGTCAGCGGCCTTGATATCTGTTCTCCATTGTAGAAATGTCTTTATGGAACCTCTCTCCATGTTCGTCACTGACCGTATTATCGAAATGAAAGATGGATGCCCATCTTGTTTCGATAATATGGGTTCCCCCGCCCCTTTACGGGGCCATCCTGCGAGGATGCCCTCATAAAAACTTGGGCGCCCCATTCGATTATGCCCCTCTACGTCCACATAATAAGTACGCAAACATTTTATTATTTGCAAAGGGTGAATCCAATCCCTCACATAGGCATATTAGAAGCCTGAGTAACAAGTAAAAAAAAAAAAAGATCTTCTTTGCTTCCTATATGTGAGTATTATAATTAAGGCTGTACTGAATATTCATATTTTATTCAATCTGGCCCCAAATAGTGATCTGAATACATTATTTCTATTTGGCTGAATAATGATTTAAATTCGAATACGAATAATCCGGGTTCTACTGTGTTAAATCCTACTGAAATAAACACTTGATCTCTGATTTTACATTGCTTCTTTTACTATTTATGTTAAAGGCCAATGCTCATTATTTGTATTCGTATTTGGCTGAATAGTAAAATATGCTATTCGATACAGCTCTAATCATAACATTGGCATAAAATCTTACAAAACACCTGTGAAGGCACGGTTGGCCTTTTTTTTTTGCCTCAACTGTCAATTTAATAACCGAAGTCCTTCACAGTACCATTTACCTGTCCAACTAATTTGGCTTTGCTATAAAAAGGGTGAGAGGAAATTAAGATATTCTTTTGTATTATGATGTTTCTCCCATCTTCTTGTGTACTCTACTAGAAGCTTCCAATTCCCCGTACCCATTCAAGCAACCAAATAACAAGTCCTGTTTTTTATTTCCCACACACCAAAGGTAAATACAAAGTAAAATACAACATATGGTTAGCCAGTACCATTTTGGACTTTGGCACCAGTAAGGCAAGGAGGTGACTCCATCTTACTCCCATCAATAATGACCAACATTGGATTTGGTAGACCAGGAAGAAAAACCTAATGGTGAAAGTAGATCAAGGGGAGTCCTCCTTTGCTGCCAAAGTGAGTTGGGGGCTATGAAGCCCTCTATTTTGGTAAATCATGGTGGGAACACTGCTTTGTTTAAGCAAGGGGGGAAGTCCTGGTTCACACCAACTCACGTATTACTACCATCAGTAATACAAATACACGTGAAGGGTAATTCTATAACAGGGCACTCACATTTATGTGCCACATGTGTACGTGGCAGCAAAACACCTAAACCCTTTTCTGTAAGGATGTGCATAAATGGCATAGCGCGGAAATTTTAGGGGGGGCATTCACCTGGGTAAAGCATGAGAGGGGCATGAACAGGAGTGCCATTTACACACACAACATAGAGATTGCAATAAGTTAATGCCCACCCTTGCTGCATTTGGTGCCTCCAGTCTTCATGCACCTAAATATTAGGCATGCTGATACCAGGTTGCACTAGTATTCTATAATGGAATCTTGGCAGCCACATACTGTTATAGAACAGGCTGTGCAATATTGAAGCATTTAAATGGAAGTACCCACTTATAGAATTGCCCCCTGGTTAAACAAAAATCCTAATAAATAAATAAAATAGCTATACATATCATGCTATGTGATTCATATGAAAAACCTGAAGAACATGGCCCCAATATTTAAAAACAATCATACATCTGGCATTAACTGTTGAGAAAAAGGGGCATGTTCTGGATGCCTAACTCTATGTATAAACTACACATACAAGCACTGATATTCAGCTGCATTTATGTAGAGTACAGATATATTTGCCATACTGGGTCAGAACAAAGATCCATCGAGCTCAGTATCCTGTTTTCAACAGCACAAACTCAAATTATGAATACCATCATTTACAAGTTTATGTGACCACAAATGTATGGAAATGACTTTAAAATTAGCCCCGTAGTCCTGCTGAATATATGAATAATTTGAAATGTTCATGTTTCAAATTATTTCGAGGATATTTTGCTAAATAGTAACCTTGATATGTCTGTTTTTCAGTCTTTTAACATCGTATTAGTATGTAATGAATACAGTAATGCAATTAGCAAACAGGTGAAAAAGCACATTGCCGCTCCATTTTACCATGGGAAAATTACTGTAAGATTCACAAAACTGTATTATGTGAGCTCCACAGTTCAGTAAGTCACATGGTAATTTTCCTTCCATTTCCACCCATGAAAAAGGAGTATGGCAGCCTTCCGTTCCAGTACTGACATGTTTTAAGTCTTCCTGAAAGACCCCCATCTCCATCTGTAAAAGTGTATTATTGTGATAATGCAACGTATTAAATAGGCCCACAAGATAATACAGGTGGAGTTTTTTTTAGTGTTTTTTTAATGGAAAAAAATCAATTACCTGAACAGAATTCATCAGCAAATCTGTCATATACTGCCTTACAATTTCTTTCATCACATTCACATGTATTACCATGGATGTCTCCCCAGTCACCAGTTGGATCTATATCATGGCAGGTGCATTCCCCACACACACATGTTCCTGAGAAAGAAAAGGTGCAGAAAACAACAATGTATAGTATGTACTATCTTTTTCAGTGTGCAGCAAGTGTATCTGGACATAAACAATTTATAATTGTATAGTGATAGTATGACCATAATTGCATTTTCAAATGTCAACTCACTACACAATAAGAAGGCAAACTTGGAAATAGACAAATTAAATAACAGTAATAGCAATAATATGATACAGTGAAACAATACGTGCTTAATGTTTGGTCAAAACATATTTATGCTGTTTTTTCAGAGCAGTTTAAAAATAGGTCTAGTTACTTTGTACAATAAGTTGGCCTGGAAGATAAACATGCCAACTCTAAAAAAAAAATGTACTTTACAAACAAAATCGGTGTTCTCTGCGTTCTTTCAATCTACTATAATTTCATTTCCCATCCCCAGGACATTATGACACAGCTACATTTTTATTTTCCCCTCCGTTTTTTAATGTAAGGTGGAGGAAACACAAAACTCAGCTGGGACCCACATAAGATGCCCTCTGCTCCTTTGAATCCCCCCTCCCTCTCACTCTGCATGTAGATAAAAGCTGACTGAAGCCCCCACCCTCCGCTCATCCTCCACCCCTTAAGATTCCGAGCCTACCTTTAAATATCTGGTGATCAACTGGAGTCATTTGGGAAGGAATGATACCCACTTGCCTGTTGTGGCACCTAGTGTAAAATGGCTGCCGTGACCTCTAGTTAATACTGTGTGGCTTCCGCTAGAGGATGTGGCAGCCATTTTACACTAGCTGGCATAACAGACAGGAGGGAGAGGGACCACTAGGTATTTAAATGAAGGCCCGGGGAGGCTACAGAAATGGGGGTGAGAGGAGAGGTGCCTCGCTCAGTCCTTAGTTAGATGTGAGAGGGAGGGGGAATCGGGGTCAAGGGGAAGGAAGGGGGCAGCAGGAAAACTAATACTGCAACCTGGAAGCTAACTGGACACCACCCAATATTCAGACTGGCACCAGGTAGCTTTACAGCTAAAGTTAGGACAGTCTTGGTTAGTGGTCTCGGCTCTGACCAAGCCCCACCCATGGACCACCCCAGCACTGACTGGAATGGGGAAATGCAGGGGTAATCTGTGGTGATATTCAGCAGCACTGTCCAGTTAAGTGCTGCTGAATATCACCACTTAGGTAGTTGGCAGTGATTTAACCCCTTACACCTTATACCCTTTTCCCTCTTTCTTTCTCCCTTCCTTTCCCTTTTCCTCCTCCCCTACCCTTTTTTTCTTTTTTATTCCTAGAGTTCCTTTTTGACTCAATAGATATATACATGCTGCCCAGATTTATGACGTTTGTGATTTACAGTTATTGGGGATCCAGACGCAGGCATTATGCTGGAACATGTCTGGTGTCTTTCAGATGGTTTAACAGTCACTTTGGACTGTTAACAGGTTATTAATCTGTGATTAGCAGTGAGATTTGACTCTTGGCAACCCACTGAAATTGTTTGTTTTATGTGTTGTTTATTGACTTTTATTAAAGACATATATGAATTAATCTATTTATTATTTTTCACTATTGTTGACTGTCTGTTCTTATTAATTTTCCAGTACTTTGTGTGTTTTATATTATTTTACTTAGGGAAGGGTTCATATACTTTATCATATCTACAAATTTCTTTCAACTTCTTTGTACATCATTATTATTATTCCTGTTTGTTAATGAAGCATTATTGCTCCAATTTTGCACATTATCATCCAAATTCTATAATTGTCACTATAAATTGGACGCATACATTTGGGCACAATTCAGTTGAATGAGCCAATTAGCACCGATAATAGGGCCCTATCAATTATCGATGCTAATTGGCATTAATTAAAATTTATGCAGTCGTGTGAATCCAAAAAGGGGGCAGATCAGGGTGTTCTCACAATATATACACAGTGTTATACAATACAGGAGATCAGCACCTAATTTAGGTGGGGAGATTTACACCAGGGTTTCATTGATGTAAATAGTTGTGCCTACAAACAGTTGCGGTTCCTGGTGTTAACCACTATTCTATAAACAGTGCCTAACTTTGAGTGCCATTTATAGAATAGCGCTAAGTGCTATTTTTCTCAGCACTAATTTTTCAGTGCCATTTATTGAGTTTAGTCCTATACCTCATAACATAAGTTACTGTGCACCTAATTAAGTCAAGTGTCGAGTCTTTATATCTCAATAAACATCTTTATTATTATACCTCCTTTCAGTCTTTGGAATCCTTGGTCGTCCTCCCACTTTTTTCATTTCCTGGAGGCACCTGAGCCAGTCAGGTTTTCAGGATATCCACAATGAATATTCATGAGAGAGACTGAATGCAGTGAAGGCAGTGCATGCAAATCTCTCTCATGAATATTCATTGTGGATATCCTGAAAACCTGACTGGCTAGGGTGCCTCCAGGACCACTTTTGGGAACCACTGGACTAAGAGAAAAAGTTGGAAAAGAACTATGGTGTGGGGATAGAAAAGCACAGGCACAACCGTCAACTACTAGCCAGTAACACTGGTTTTAGGGGAGGGTGAGAAAGGTCAACATATAAGGTAGGGGGTAGATAAAGAAAAGGGAAGGCCAACAGAAAATGATGAAGGGATACAGTGGGTACCTGACTAATCACCGAAGGCCTGCCAAAACACCTGTCTTGATAGCTGTTTTAAACCTGGGAAAGGATATTTCAGCCTGAATATCAGTAGGGAGACTATTCCATAGAACTGGGGCAAGAAAATAGAAGGCACTCTTCCTAGTTTTGCCAACCGAGGACCAGGCAAAACTAAACAATGGTCATTGAGAGAGCGCAAAGCACGAGCCGGAGAATATGTAATATTGAGAGAAGCAAGATACGGTGGAAGCCCAATGCGAAAGGCCTTGAAAGCAAGCAGAAGAACTTTAAACTGAACCCGAGAAATTACTGGTAACCAGTAATGTTCCTTAAGAAGGGTACCAGGCTTCACCCAGCACCTCAGCTCTTCCAGTTGGGCATCTGAAGAAATGTCACTGCCCCTTAGTCCAACATAGATTTGTCATGATAAAATATCAATTGGCTTAGGATTGGATTACCCAGCACCAACACTGGTGACAATTTAAATAAATGGCAACCTTAACTGTGCGATAAGTAATGCTATAAATCAACGTTGGAAAGAGTGGGCTCCAATTACTGGGGAGAGCAGGAGGAGGGATTAAGACTGACTCGCTTCTATTATATCTATTCCTAGTACCTCCCAATCTTTCATGGATTCCCAGAGGCAGATGGCCAGTAAGCTGTGCCCACAAGCAGACTATTAAAAACATCAATATCTGCTATAAAATCCCACTCCTCTGTCACACAACCACATCCCCAGCTTCCCACTCCTTCCTTTCAGATCACCTGCTCTTTACCTATCCCAAGCCTAATTTGTGCATGGGAAAGGGTATTAATACCGGTACTGAGATACTGCCCAAACACCTTGTCATTAAATAGTTTGAGCTTCAGTATGCATCAAAGGTACAGCATATATTATGTGCAGGATGAAAAAAACTAAGCTGATAATATGTAGATGTGAAATGTAGGGATTTATTGTCATTAAAAACAGCAGGGAATTCACAACAGTGTTTATTGTTTTGTTTTGGAAAGTTTCACATTTGTTTCTGGGTTTGCACTAAATGATTTTAGTGTATGCTAAAGCTATTTAGTGCACACTAAAATGCAGAAACAAAAGAAAAAGAAAGCAAAGCCAAAATCTTTGCTGTGTACATCCCTTGTAAATGAAACAGAATTGTTCACACAGTCAATATTAAGAAAATTATCTACTTGGAACAATGCCTCTTTAGTTATTAGTTTATAATCTGAAATAAATAGTTTCTCACTTGTAACTTTCTCATGCAGATAGATAAAAACTCAACTGAAGTGTGTGCATTTTCTAAATTTTTCATGAGAAAACTATTACTGTTACATTATGAGTAAAACATTTATTTTGACATCCAACATGCATCTAAATGTTTTTGGAATAATTAAATGTCATGCTGAAGCAGGTTTTGTCAGTTAAAATGTGCTTAAGAGAGAACATACAAGATTTTGCACTTTTAACTGTGCAGTAATAGTTCTGGAAAGCAGCCACAAATTAATATGCCTTCTTTTAACTATTTATTCAGTTAACTCAAACTAGAGGGGTCTTTTACTAAGGTGTGCTAGCGTTTTTAGCTCATGCTAAAAATCAGCAGGCGCTAAATGCCAAGATGTCCATAGGAATATAATGGGCATCTCAATGTTTAGCGCCAGCTGATTTTTAGCACGAGCTAAAAACACTAGCACACCTTAGTAAAAGACCCCCTACATGGCTGATTAGTGTGGTACTTCATCTTCACACTGGGGTCCTTTTACTAAGGTGCACCAAAAAATGGCCTGCACTGTTGTAGGCGCATGTATTGGACGCACACAGGTCCATTTTTCAGCACGCCTGCAAAAAAAGGGTTTTTTGGGGGGCCAAAAATGGACATGTGGCAAAATAAAAATTGGCATGCGTCCATTTTGGTACTGAGACCTTACCGCCACCCACTGACTTAGCGGTAAGGTCTCAGAGAGGCATATTTTCAAAGCACTTAGCCTTCCAAAGTTCCATAGAAACCTATGGAACTTTGGAAGGCTAAGTGCTTTGAAAATATGCCTCATAGTCAACCGGGTGGTAATCGTCAGCGTGCGTACACTGCCGATGACCGTCTGGTTAACGCCACGCAGTAGAAAATAAAAAATATTTTCCACTGCGCATTATCGGATGTGCATAAAAAATAGAATTACCGCCTGGGGCACACAGTAGCCAGGCGGTAGTTCCAAACTGATGTGCATTGGTCATGCGTCAGCCCCTTAGTAAAAAGGCTCCACAATTTCATACCAGATTGACAAAATCAAATGAAGCATATATGCAAGCAAGATCAGTAGGAACAAGGGTAACCACCAATGTTGTGTTTAGGAAGGTCAGTAGGGACACACAATCACGGATCCCGTTCTCATCTAATACGAAAACATACAGATGTGCAGTAGTGTACATTAATAACACACCTCTATTGCTGCAGATTTTGCCATCTGGAGATGTGCATCTTCTCTTGCTTTCCCATGGGGTGATGTCACACTGGAATTCACATTTATCTCCATGCCAACCAGCCTCACAGTAACAGTTTCCACAGTAACACTTTCCATGGCCTGAGCCCAAAACAAATTTTATATAAAGAGAAAAAGACAAAACTCTATAAAAACAAATTCACATTCTAGCCAATTTGAATAGCTATAGTATAAAACGCGATTCCCCGGATTCTATATATGGTGCTTTGATTGTGTGTGTGAATTTGGGCACGCACCCAATTTGCGCATGCAACAATTGAAAACAAGCCAATTAGCACTGATAATTAGCATCCTAACAATCAATTCTTAGCATTAATTGGATTTAATTAGCAGTTGCGCATGTAAATATAGGTGCCATATCCACACCTAAATTTTACGCATAAGTCTGAAAAGGGGGCACAGAAATGGGAGGGTCATGGGAAGAATGGGGATGTTCCTTGAATTTACATACATAGTTATAGAATAAGGGGGATACAGTTGGTGTAAATGGCCACACCTAAAGTTAAGCGTGATTCCTGGACATAAACGCTATTCTATAAACCGTGCCTAACTTAAGCACGGTTTATAGAATAGTACTGAGTGTTTTTTGGGGGGGGGGGGAGCGGGGAGGGTTGGCACCGATTTTTTTGGCTCCATATATAGAATCTAGCCTGACATGAGAGCATCTTATTGTAGTTCTCTCCAGTAAGCTGATTTCTTAAAGGGTAAAGCCCACAATTAAATTATTTGTGCAAATATAAAGCCAGAACAAAAAATAGGAAACCATATAGCAAACATTTAGCATAGAAAGCAGTTTATAAATTGCATTTTACTGTAGCTTGACTAAAGTAGTGTAGTTGCTATATTAGTTCACTGAAATAATTAAAGGTAAGGGTCAATAAACAAGTGGTAGGTGATCCTTCATAATGAAATAACTTAATACATCTGACTAGCTATCTGGAGCTATGCTTCCTCCATTAGATCACTTCAAAATGAGTTCCTTCATAACTGGCATGATGAAAGGAGTACAGCTTTTGAAAAGTAGTCACAAGTGTATTTAGATTCAATAAAAATAAAGCATTTGTAGATCTGTCTGAAAATTGCCAGCCTCTCACATATGGGTAAAAGTAATGTGGAGATCAAAAGGGCACATATTTTTACCAATAGGAAAGTAGGCGAGTGGAGGATCTAGTCTGGGAAAAAAATCACATAGGGGTCCTTTTTCTAAGCTGCACTAAGCACTAACTTGTGCTTATTGGATCACAAAAGTGCTTACCACAGGGCATGCTCAGATGTCCCATGGTAATTTTTGTATGTGTGCATGCTTCTCACACAATAAAAAACAACTCTATTTTTTTAGCACTGGGGGTGGGTTGGGGAAGAGAGTAGGTGTGTTCTGCACTAATCAGCGCAGCTACATTGTCACAAGCTATCTGATAAGCACATGGTTTGCGAGTAATCCCTTACCGACTACAAAATACGAGCCCTATTTACTAAGCTGCGCTGTAGGCACGCAAACATTTCAGTGCACGCTACTGATACAGACACTCACTATGGGTGTCTCTATCGTTACCACGCACTAAAAGGTTTGCGCACCTACAGCACACTTTAGTAAACAGAGCCCTAAGTGTAGGAAAGTGCTCACACGCTAATGAGAAAATAAACATGTGGCCATTGATGCTGAAAATAGGAAAATTGGCCATTTTCCCATAAGGAAAATATGGCCTTAGCGTGTGCGGGAATGACATGCGAAAGGGTACACCAAGGCCACTTTTTACTGCAGCTTAGTAAAAGGGCCTCATTGTTTTGCACTTTCAAATCTGAAGACACTGTTTTTCAGGGAAAATTAACTGTAGAACAAGAAGGTGCACATCTGTACCCAAGCACTAACTGGGTGTGTGAATTAGTGAGTGCACATTCACATGTTCTTTTTTTCAAGAAGATAGCTATATGTACATTAACTTGGAGGTCCTTTTACCAAGCTGCAGTAAAAGTTGGCTTTAGCATGTAGCCAGAAAATGGCTGATTTTCAATTTGTTTCATTAATGGCCATGAACTAGTGTTGCCATTAGCACAGAGCCATTTAAAAATGATCATGGTATCAGTTACCGACACTTATTTTGTAAGTGGTAAGGGTTTCCACAGTACTCATGCACTAATCAGTATGGGCCCCTTTTACCAAGCTGCATACCGCAGCTGGTAAAAGGGAAGGTCTCGCTTTCTTGCAGGAAATGGCCGGGCGGCAAGTAAAGCAGTTGCCGCATGGCCATTTCAGGGGGGGAGCCCTTACTGTCACCCACTGAGGTGGGCTCCCAAGCTAACCTGGTGGTAACCAGGCAGCATGTGGCACTGCCCGATTACCGCCAGGTACAGTCCAGCGCTACAAAAATAAATACATTTTTGTAGCGTCGGAAATGATGGCACAGTAGGGGTGGGAAGCCTTGCCGGGCTGCTGTGGTAGCCTGGTGGTACTTCCATTATAGCGAGCGGTAACCCATGTTGGGCTTACCGCCGATTAGTAAAAGGAGCCCTTAGTGCGCAGCAATGTGGATGCGCTAACAGATTAGAACAGAAATGTTCATTCTCCACCCCTACTACTACTACTATTTATCATTTCTATAGAGCTACTAGACGTACGCAGCGCTGTACACTCAAACACGAAGAGAGAATACCTGCTCGACAGAGCTTACAATCTAATTAGGACAGACAAACAGGACAAACAAGAGATAAGGGAATATTAAAGTCATGATGATAAAATAAGGGTTCTGAACAAGTGAATAAGGGTTAGGAGTTAAAAGCAGCATCAAAAAGGAGGGCTTTTAGCTTAGATTTGAAGACGGCCAGAGATGGCGCTTGACATACTGGCTCAGGAAGTCTATTCCAGGCATATGGTGCAGCAAAATAAAAGAAACTGAGTCTGGAGTTAGTGGTGGAGGAGAAGGGTGCAGATAAGAGAGATTTACCCAGTGAACGGAGTTCCCGGGGAGGAATATAGGGAGAGATGAGAATGGAGAGGTACTGAGGAGCTGAAGAGTAAATGCACTTATAGGTCAATAAGAGGAGTTTGAACTGTATGCGGAAACGGATAGGAAGCCAGTGAAGTGACTTGAGGAGAGGGCTAATATGAGCATAATGACACTGGCGGAATATTAGTCGTGCAGCAGAATTTTGAACAGATTGAAGAGGAGAGAGATGGCCAAGTAGGAGACCCATGAGAAGCAGGCTGCAATAGTCCAAGCGAGAGGTGATAAGAGTGTGGATGAGAGTTCTGGTAGTGTGCTCAGAAAGGAAAGGGCAAATTTTGGTGATATTAAAGAGAAAGAAATGACAGGTTTTAGCAGTCTGCTGAATATGTGCAGAGAAGGAGAGGGAGGTGTCGAAGATGACCCCAAGGTTACGAGCTGATGAGACAGGAAGGATGAGTGTGTTATCCACAGAAATAGAGAATGGGGGAGGAGGAGAGGTTGGTTTAGGGGGAAAGATAAGAAACTCAGTCGTGGTCATGTTTAGTTTCAGATGGCGCTGAGACATCCAGGCATCAATGTCAGACAGGCAGGCTGATACACTGGCCTGGATTTCGGCTGAAATTTCTGGTGTAGAGAGGTAGATCTGGGAGTCATCTGCTTAAAGATGATACTGAAAACCATGGGATGAGATCAGAGTACCAAGGGAAGAAGTATAGATGGAGAAAAAAAGAGGTCCCAGGACAGATCCCTGAGGTACACCAACTGACAGTGGGATAGAAGTAGAGGAGGATCCACTAGAGTATACACTAAAGGTACGTTGGGAGAGATAGGAAGAAAAACAGGAAAGAACAGAGCCCTGAAATCCAAGTGAGGACAGTGTATCAAGGAGTAGGCTGTGATCAACAGTGTCAAAAGCAGCAGATAGATCGAGAAGGATGAGGATAGAATAGAGACCTTTGGATCTGGCCAGGAACAGATCATTGGAGACTTTAGCAAGTGCTGTTTCAGTTGAATGAAGGGGGCGAAAACCAGATTGAAGTGGATCAAGAATAGCGTGAGATGAAAGAAAGTCAAGGCAACGGTGGTGAACAGCTCGTTCAAGTATCTTGGATAGGAAAGGGAGGAAGGAGATGGGGCGATAGTTGGAAGGACAGGTAGGGTCCAATGAAGGTTTTTTAAGAAGTGATGTGACTACGGCATGTTTGAAGCCATCAGGAACATTCGCAGTGGAAAGTGAAAGATTGAGGATATGACAGATAAAAGGGATGACAGTAGGAGAGATAGTGTTAAGTAGATGGGTGAGAATAGGATCAGAGGAACAAGTAGTTAGTTTCGAGGACGAAAGAAGATGTGCAGTTTCCTCTTCAGTGATTTCAGAAACAGAAGAAAAGGAGGCAGGGGTTGGAGGGTTGAGAGAATGGATTGACATGTCCCTTCCAAGAAAAAAGTTTAAAATTATTTTAGCATGCAGGTAAGTGTGAGCCGGTTGACAACTTACCACAGGATGCCTGAGCGTGTCCTGTGGTAAGCACATGCTAACAATGCAGCTTAGTAAAAGGATCTCTTGATAAAGATAAAGACAGTTTGAGCAGTGATAGGGAAAAAAAGTAATTCTATAATGAAGAAAAGTTCAAAAATATTTGACAAAAGACTTACAGAACAAAAGATATTGTTCTTCTAAAGGTACACATCTTCAGCAACTGCAGACTATAAATCATTTAACAAATTTGTTGTCTGTAAAGGCTCTCCTATTGTCTGCAATCAGTCTAGCAATATAAAAACTAGCGTGAACAGATTACTGATGCTTCTCAGATTTCTGATTAAAAATCTGTTGCTGCATAGATATTCCACTTTTAAGTCTTGCAGTTTTGTTAGATTGTAGCTTTCCCTTGCACAATATTATATTTTTCTTGGTGACAAGTCTCAAAATGTCAGAAAACACTGTGGGTCCCTTTTACATAGGTGCAGGAGAGCTAACGCACGGGTAGTGTGCACCCAATCGGCACTACTACTGGGACAGCGCATGTGCTCGGTGCTAATTACGATTTTGGCATGCGCCAAATCCCGCATTAGAAAATAATTTTTATTTTCTACCATGGGGGCGTTCCCAGTAGTAACTGGCAGCACGCCCATGTTGGCGTGCGCTGCATGGTTACCATGTGGGTAGCGCATGAGCCCATACCGCTGGGTCAGTGGGTGGCTAAGGGCTCAGGCCATAAATAGGTGCGCGCTAGTTTTAAAATTAGCACAGGTCCATTTCCCGGCCCATTAAAAAATAGCCTTTTTCCCAGTCACAGTAAAAAATGGCCTAGCGCATGCCTAAAAGTGCCTATACTACCGCAGGCCACGTTTTACTGCAGCTTTGTAAAAGGACCCCTGTATTCCCTAACTATAGACACAGACTACTGAGAAATGTACTGCATGACGAAGCAATCATTTGTTCACTCTTGGTTAAATACCCTGTACTCGGAATGTTTTGCTTCTTTATTTCATTGGCTATGTTCAGATAAATAAATTTGCATAGGCTCTTCAGTGTATTTCACTAAAAAATGAATTCAATAAATAAGAGAGCACAAATTGTAGAATGCGGTATCTTCCCCATTAGTATTTTCAGGCAGAAATTCTTGACATAAAAAACAGTTTGAACACAATCAGGGAAGGCGGAAAGGCGAAAAGAATGTCAATAGATAGGGGAAAGTTCTAATTGGAGAAATGTGGTAGCCGTGTTAGTCCACTCTTAAGGTTATCAATAGAAATCAAACAAAATAAAACATGGAAAAGAAAATAAGATGATACCTTTTTTATTGGACATAACTTAATACATTTCTTGATTAAGTATTAAGTTATGTCCAATAAACTTAAACTTAATGTATTAAGTTATGTCCAATAAAAAAGGTATCATCTTATTTTCTTTTCCATGTTTTATTTTGTTTGATTTCTATTGATAACAATTGGAGAAATAAATTCTAATACTAGAAAGATTTTTTTTCTCCAGTTGATACACACCCCTCTGTGTAACTCCCTCACTACTATCCCTTTCATTCTCAGCAGCAGAAGTGCCCCTTCTCTTTCATCCACAACTCAAACGTTTCCCCTCTTTTGACCCCTTATCAATGCTGGTAATTATACATTGAAGAGCAGAGAGAGACTTGGCAGGGGTCAGTGCCAGCTGAGGAAATGAAAATCTTTAGTACATTTTTTAAAAGAAATTACTACTGCTACTACTACTTATCATTTTTATAGTGCTATTAGAAAAACACAACACTGTACACAAGCAAATAAGAGAGTATGTACTTGACAGAGCTTACAATCTATTCAAGACAGACAAACAAGGCATAGAAGAGATTAGGGAGTTTTATTTATTACTAGGAAAAAAGGCCCATTTCTGAAACCAATGAAATGATACACCTCGGAGTGTGTATGTTTGAGAGAGTGTGTGTGAAAGTGACTTTGTGTGAGAGAGAGAGAGAGTGAATGTGTGAGTGTGTGTGTGTGACAGAGAGAGAGAGTGAGACTGGGTGTAAGTGTGTCTGTGAGATAGAGAGTGTGTGTGTGAGAATGAGAGTGTGTGCCATGGGCCCCCCTCCCTCCCTCCCTTCCTCCCAGTTCCAGTGTCCCCCCTCCCTCCCTCTGAGTTCCAGGGTCGTCCTCCCCCTCCCTCCCTCCCTCCCTCTGAGTTCCAGGGTCATCCCCCCTCCCTCCCTCTGAGTTCCAGGGTTGTCCCTCCGAGTTCCAGGGTCGTCCCCCCCTCTGTCCCTCCGAGTTCCAGGGTCATCCTCCCTCCGAGTTCCAGGGTCGTCCCCTCCCTGCCTCCGAGATCCAGGGTCGTCCCCTCCCTCCGAGTTCCAGGGTTGTCTTCCCCCTCCCTCCCTCCCTCCGAGTTCCAGAGTCGTCTTCCCCTCCCTCCCTCCGAGTTCCAGGGTCATCCCCCTCCCTCCCTCTGAGTTCCAGGGTTGTCCCTCCGAGTTCCAGGGTCATCCTCCCTCCGAGTTCCAGGGTCGTCCCCTTCCTGCCTCCGAGATCCAGGGTCGTCCCCTCCCTCCCTCCGAGTTCCAGAGTCATCCTCCCCCTCCCTCCCTCCGAGCTCCAGGGTCGTCCTCCCCCCTCCCTCCGAGCTCCAGGGTCGTCCTCCCCCTCCCTCCCTCTCTCCGAGTTCCAGGGTCGTCATCCCCTCCCTCCCCCCGAGTTCCAGAGTCATCCCTTCGAGTTCCAGGGTTGTCCCTTCGAGTTCCAGGGTCGTCCCTTCCCTCCCTCCCTCCCTCCAAGTTCCAGGGTTGTCCCCTCCCTCCCTCCGAGTTCCAGGGGACCGAGTTTCAGGCTCCCCCCTCCCTCCCTCCCTCCGAGTTTCATGTTCCCCCTCTCTCTCTCCCTCCTTCTCTCCAAGTTTCAGGTTCCCCCCTCCCTCCCAGTTCCAGGATCCTCCCACCTCGGAACGTGACGTGACACGCATGAGGGTGTCATCGTCCCTCCCTTCCTCCCTCCCTCCCTTCCAGTTCCAGGCCCTCTACCTCCAAATTTTAAAAGTCATCTTCACTTACGAAGTCCGGTTTACGGTGGCCGACAGCAGCAGCGGTAAAAGGCGTGCAGGCTCGGCCCTTCTCTCTCTCAGCTCTGGTCCCGCCTTCATTTCCTGTTTCCGCAAGGGCCATAAACCCGTCTTCTGTGGAAATTAGTCGTGCCCGATAGCTCTCACTCTCCATCCACTACTCAACATTTACCCTCTTTTGCTGCCTTATCAACAACTCCATAACATTATTGCCATTCTCCAGAAAAATTAGTTGCTTTGGTGGCCCACAGTTAACACAGGTGAGCACCAGACATACAGGTCTGAGCAATACTAGCAGGGCTTGGCAGGCCCATATGATACCTCCCAACCCCACAAAACTCCACACTACCCTCCTTCTATCCCATCTCTTCTCTCAATCCCTCATGTACCCCAAACATCCACTTCTTTCTCCCCATTTCCTCACTCCCTCACCTTAGTCACTTCAGGCTTCTTGATCAGACCAAAAATACATTCCACAAAGTCCTTCCTTCTGTCTCCTGTTTTCTGTGAACCTTTGATTCTCTTTTGGCAACTGGCAGTGGCAGGTTCCATGCAAGAAGAAGAAACCTAAGCTGCAGTGAAGGCACCCATAAATTTGGTAGACTATGGACTCAGACAGGGCTCCGATGTAGAAGTGCTTCACAATCTACAGCTGCATCTTCTGTGCCTGCTTTAGGGGTCTTTTACTAAAGCTTAGCTTGAGTTATCTGCAGCAGGGCCCATAGGAATAAAATGGGTAAAAGGGGTGTTTAGAGAAGATAAGGTCATGGCATAAGAATGAAATAAATTTTATGCTTCATTTTTTTACTGAGGAGAGTATTGGGGAGATAACTATATAAAATATTCTTTGAGGCTGATGCTTCAGAGGATCTGAAGGAAAAGAAGTCATTGGGCCAGACCATTTTTGCAATGAAGACATTCATCTGAGGAGGGGAGTTGGCTCTACTCAAAGCTGATCACCTCTTAACAGCCCCAGGGAACATCTTTCAATAAGCTAGGGTTATGATTGACAAAGGCTTTAAAAGTGAACTCAAGGGTTGGGCTTGATGTAATTTGATTAATGATGCTAACTTCCCCAGGATCCTTGGAAAAGAGCAGTATAGAAATCCAAACTGAAATAGAAAAAGAAATCATTGTGAATGTGGAAGATATTTTAGAATAAATAGACAAACTAAAGAGTAAAAAATCACCAACTGTAGGTGGCATATATACTACAGTTCTAAAAGACTCAGAAATGAAATTGAAAACTTATTACTAGCAATCACTCATGTCTCATTCAAATCAGCTACATTAACAGGTCTAAAATGTGGCCAGTGCTAACATCCACTTATAAAAAGGGCTCCGGGGCTGATCCAGAAAATTACAGACGGATATGCCTGATGTCAGTGTTGGGAAAAATGGTAAAAGCTGTTATGAAGAGCAAAATTACTGACCATCTGGTTAGACATAAATTAATGTGGCAGGACAATCATGGATTAAGCAAGAAAAATCATGAAAACAAAATTACAACCACTAATTTCTCAGAGTGATTTTTGTAGGGTGCTCCAGAGCCTGGTTTTGACTTGTTTGGACTATTATAGTGTCTGTTATGTGTGACTGCCTACTGTGTGTACACAGGCATTGCAGGTGGTGAGGAATTCAGCTGTATGTTTGTTATATTGTCTGTCAAAGTATGATCATCTACCCTATTATCAGGAACTGAATTGGTTATCTATGCAAAATAGAATTAAATTTAAATTGCTGATGATGGTTCATTACGGGATGCATCATGATTCATCTCAGTATTTGTTAGATTGTCTTCATCTATATTGTCCAAAGTAGGTGCTTCAATCAGACAACACTTGTTTGTTAAAAATTCCGGATTTTCGACTGTTTCATCTAGAGGATATGTATCTTTTCTGTTGCAGGACTGACTGAGTGGAACAAATTGCCTACAACTCTCAGGACACAGAAGAACTCAGGATTGTTTAAGAGAGTGCTTAAGCAGCATTTATTGGGACAGGTTAAATAGTGCTTTATACAGCTGATGGACATAGTATGGCCATCAATTTATTTATGTTACTGAATTTGTATTGTATTTGTTGTGTTTTGTAATATTTTATCATGTGTGTTTGAGCTGTACACTGCTCTGGACAAGGGCAGTATATAAATGGTAATAAATGAAATGAAATGTGGAAAAAGATAAGCTTATGGCTATAATGTATAGCTGTTTAGACAATGTTTGACAGAGTCTCATATTAGCGATCAGACAGAAAATTAGAGTCATGGGAGAAGATGCAATACCCTACTGTGAGGGGACAGGGAGTTGCTGGATTATAAGGGGTAAGGGTGGAGTAAGGGGACAGGGAGTTGCTGGACCATAGGGGTAGAGGGGAAGGGAGAGGGCAGAAGGGACATGGAATTGCTAGACCATAGGGGTGGAAGGGAAGGGGGAGGAGGCAAGTAAATGCTGGATCAGTAGTGTATCTCACCTGCATTTGTCAAAATTAATTGATTTTAACAAATGACATGCCCACTTCCAGGTTTTCAGCCAATCAGAAGCTAGGACACGCCCAAGCCACATCCACTCCCCATCCCCTTGGGTGATATTTTCAGATATGACGTATTGACCCAGCCTAAGCCCTGCCCCTTTTGCATAGCTACACCTCTTATCTGTGGAATTTAGTTGCACATGCTGAAATGAACCTTTTTTTCTCACAGGAAAGTAAACAGACAGTTTTATTTTCTTTTTCTTATAATTTTTTTCTTTAACCATTTTAACCAAACTGTCCTACACATGTTCCCAAATATCGATGACCTTAAACCCTTTCTCTTTTAGGTAATCTGCCTTGCACTGTGTTTTGTAGTTGAGAAACCCGACGGTGGTGCTTGTCAAAGGGTTCTGTTTTTTAGAATCATAGCAGGTTGTACAGCCATGGTAAAAGCATCCATTAACTTCAAAGGCAATTCACTCGCCATTAATGATGGAATATCCATCGAGAAAGTAGCCACCCACCCACATTCCCCCTTTAGAGTGTACATGATTTGTATGTGTTCTTTGTCCTCGGTGTACATCAGTCAATGGATACTGGTGGTTGAATATCTTTTGGTCTGATAATGATAATCATTGACCGCAAGCAGAGCTATGGTTTTTTGTTTTAAACACATGAACCTGAACATGACCATATACATGGAAGTATGTGTGATGTATTGGAATGGGTCTATATAATTCTTTAGGGTTGTCACCCCAACCCCTGGTATTTCTTCTAAGTCTACCTCTGCAGCCCTCTCCGTCATTTTCATAATATCCTGAATGTACAGGATACATGCTTTTTGTAAAATATAAATATCCTGCTTACAATAGAAGGCTAGTTCTTTTTGGAAATCAAACGTCTTATGCTTGCTCTCACCATACAAGTGTGTGAAAGCCTCTTTCTCATCAGGCATCATGCTCTCAATGCCATAGTACTTTTCCTCTCACATTTCCCCCACATATAGTTTTGGTTTTCCATGCTGTTAAAAAAGTGAGGAAAGTACCCTTTGCTGCCTTCAAAGCCCATGGCTTGCGGAAGCTTGCTAATCTTGGCAGAAAATTTAGAGAGTCTATAAAGTGAATGCCCAGCGCGTCAACACCTCCAGTATCAACAAACAAATCAATGGACAATATTCTAGACTAAAATAAGCAAACCATCTGCAAATTATATTCAATCTCTTTAATTTTTACATCACAGAACCCTCTGGACTCCACAAAAAATGAAAGCTGCTGGTTTCCTTGACAACAATCAATGTTGGTCCTGCAAAACTAAAAAAGTTACCTTCATATACAGGCTTATTGAATGCAAAAGCACCTTCCAGTTTTGGAATAAAGCTAGGCAAATAATATCTGATATATTAAACTCTTCAGAAGATCTTTCTACCAGCAAAATTATATTTGGATCCTTAGCTTTCAAAAACCCTTTAGACATATATACTTCTAAATTATATGATACCTTAACTGTAATTGCTCTCCAAATGGAAAGATAACACTAAACTCAATTCCTACTTCTGGTGGCACTCAGTACTGCAAATCCACGTTTGAAACAACTCTTGCCATCAAATTTAAAACATCTCTACTAATTGACAAAGTATGGCTACCTATTAAAAATTAGTTGGCACAAGAAAGGATCCATACAGTTACATGATGTCTATGAACAAATATGAATACTATATTATACATTGGAGGTCATTTTCAAAAGAGAAAAACATCCAAAGAGTGGCATAAATCTGCATTTGGACATTTTTCTCACAAAAATGTCCAACTTGGCATTTTCAAAACCAATTTTTAGACATTTTTCCATGAAGTCCATCAGAAGTGTACTCAAATCACAAGGGGGCATGTTAAGGGTAGGATCTGGGCATTCCTAACACTTGGATGTTTTTCAGCCATAATGAAACAAAACAAAAGTGTCCAGGACTAACACTAAGACGTTTTGAGGTAGACCTGTTTTTATAATGAATAAGGCACAAAAGGGTGCCCTAAATGATCAGATGACCACTGGAGGGAGTCAGGGGTGACCCCCCCCCCAATACTCCCCAGGGGTCACTGACCCCCTCTCACCCCCCACAAATGTGAATACAAATATGATTTGGCATCCTCTATAACAGCCTCAGACGTTAAAGCAGTGCTGTAGCGAGGGCGGCTGACATCCGGGGCGAGTCGCCGCTGCGCACCCCCCCCCCCCCCCGAGCGCATTCTTACTAGCATAGGAAAGCGGGGAGCGGGCGGGAGGGCCGATCCGTTCCAACTGCACATCGCTGGGAGCTGCGTCGGCTCCGCTGGTTCCCTGCTCTCTCTGCCCTGGAACAGGAAGTAACCTGTTCTGGGACAGAGGGAGCAGGGAACCAGCGGAGCCGACATCCCCCCAGCGGCGTGCACCCGGGGCGGACCGCCCCCCCTTCCTACGCCACTGCGTTAGAGCCAGGTCTATTAGAGCATCATGCAGGTCCCTGGAGTAGTGTAGCGGTCAATGCACAATGGAGTGGGGGACTCTGTTCCCTGTCTCCCTCTACCTATCACATTTGTGGGGGAATCTGTGAGCCCTCCAAAACTCACCAGAACCCACTGTACCCATATATAAGTGCCCCCTTCACCTATAAGGGCTATTGTACTGGTGTACAGTTGTGGGTGGTGGGTTTTGGGGGGGCTCAGTAGACAAGGGAGCAAAGGTGAGATGTGTACCTGGGAGCATGTTTTTGAAGTCCACTGCAGTGCCCCCTAGGATGCCCCATTTATCTCCTTTGATGTCTGAGAGACCAGTCAACTAAAAATGCTGGCCCTCCTGTATCCCAATGGCTACGTTTTTCAGTTGGACTTTTTTTTTTGGGGGGGTGGGGGGGGGGGGGGAGGAGTGGACCAAAAAAATAAAATGTCTAAAGCACAAAATCTTGTTAGAAACAGTATTTTTGAAAACAAAAGATAGACATGTCAAAAATGCCCCTCATTATATTCTATTTTATGTAAATGCCACTTACTATTACATTAATATAACAATGTGTATAATAGTAACTTTCATGTGTTTTTATTATTATTTTCCCCCTCCTCTCCTCTATTTCTTTCTTTTCTATACCTTACTCCCTTTACTTTTAATTATATTCTATTCACTACTATTTTTACTACTGAGACTAATAACATTCATTGTCCTTATATTTGACAATATCTCAAACTAGCCACAGTTCACCTGTGGTGCCTGTCGTGCTGTATTTTAACTACTGTAGTTTGTTTTTAAGTGTTCCCTCTCTTTTATGTCTTCTTTTTAGCTCTTATCTATCACTATCCTATTGATAATGTTCCCTTTCTTTCTTTTTGTATTAGTCTATGCAACCGCTCTGTTCTGCCTGTCAGTTAGAGCGGTATAGCAAAATTTTTAATAAACTTTTAATAAACTTAATTCTAAACTATAATGGTTAGAGCAGGTTGCTGAAAA
This sequence comes from Microcaecilia unicolor, assembly GCF_901765095.1. Taxonomy (NCBI): domain Eukaryota; kingdom Metazoa; phylum Chordata; class Amphibia; order Gymnophiona; family Siphonopidae; genus Microcaecilia; species Microcaecilia unicolor. The sequence continues at coordinate 235,197,748 of NC_044034.1, forward strand.
CCAAAGAATAGAACTAAAGGACAATAGTTTAAATCTCATTGCAGCTCTCTGTAATTTTCTTTTCTATTTTATTTTTTTATGTTTAAACATTATTTTTTTATATTGTGAGCCCTCCAATGACAGAAAAATACCTACTGTAACTTCCCTTAATCTCTCCAGTGAAGAACTGCTCAATTGAAGCACCTTTCTGTAACCTGGATGTGCTAAGTACCAGGTCCAAATACAGACATCCATCTTTTTGGACATGGACATTTCTTCCCCTTCTGAAATCAGAGCTGGATGTCCATATTTTGGCCCCTCCCTATTGCTGCACAAAACACACCCCCTTACCATATGGATGTACTGCAATTTTAGATGTCAATACCCTAGCTTTTCAAAATTGGGATTTGGACATCCATGCAATATGGAAATCTAAATGCCCATTTTCAGAATTCCAAAACAGGAATAAAGTGTCCAAATTAATATAATCCATCTAGATATGAACATGTTAGGTGGATAAACACCCCTAGAGGTCAATATGTCAAAAAAGGCATTTCATCTTGCTCATTCTTTGGCACCCTGACCCATAGAAGTGTGTTGGATTGCACCAGTAGGGGTTAGGCACAACCATTTTGAAAGATGGTGGAACCAGAGACAGAAGCAATTGTGCATTGTTCCTGCCTTCAGAGCTGGATGGGGAGTCAGAAAGTCCAGCTGGTGTTAGGGCAGTGTCCAGTAAGGAAGCTGGGGAAGGGAAAAAATTGGGACCTGATGGGGTGGGGGAGATGTTGAGGGACAAGAAGAAATACTGGACATAGTAGGGGGAGGGGGAGAGAAGGAAAGTTGCTGGTCTGAGTGGGAGAAGGAAAAGAGATGCAGGACATGGTGGGGGAAAAGGGGATGGAGGAGAAATACTGGTACTTGGGGGGGGGAGAGAAAAAGAGGAAGAAATGTTGGACCTGATAGGTGGGGTGGAGAAAGAAAGATGTTGGACCTAGTAGGGAGGGAAGCGGAAGAGAAGGAGTGTGGGGGTTGGGAGGGGAGGGAAAGAGACCTCTAAAATTAGCCTAGGCAAGAGGCTATTTAAGAGTGCCATAGATTGGTATGGATAGATGTCATTATCACACACTGGCAGTGCTGTGGTCCCTCCGTGAGAAGATATTTGTAGATTTTATTTCAGCCTTCCCTACCTCCCCCCCCCCCCCCACACACAATGAGATTTTAAAATATTTAATTACAATAATCATGATCATTACACCACCAGTCCCTTTGCAAGGACAATCCTGGGAAAAGAATAACTAGATATCACGTTTAAATATTGAACTTACATAGATAGATCTCTGTTTACTTCACTAATTCTTCCCTTTCCTATTTGAAGAATTGTAGTTCTTTTTCTTTTCTGATTTTATTATGTAAATTTCCCCCACTTGAAAGGTGGCATAACAAATGCTTAAATAAACATAAACATCTCTCTCTCTCTCTCTCTCTCTCTTTGGGAGAGAGATCAGGGTGGGCAACCTTTATAAACAGAGGACCAAATGAATGTCAGTACTACTCCTAGGGAGCCGCAACATTATGAAATGTCATAATTGGAAAAGGACATAGATCAATAGCTCTTCTGTGATAAATAAAATATGTAAAGATTTAACTAAAAACTATGGAAACAAACTGCTACAGTGTCTATTCTGAAAATATTTGTGAAATACAGTATTTAAAACTGTAAAAACTCTGGTTAATGATGTTTTTTGTGCGTATTTCCCATGGTCTTGCGGGCCGCATAAAATTATGTTATGTATAGAACAGTTCCATAATCCCTAGCAACTCCACTTAATAAACAGACACACCTCCAGATTCTATGTTATGCTATGTTAGCAAGTACTTGTAACCCGCCAACTCTTCCACAGGGAATTCAAGGTGAGGTAACGCAAAGCAAAAACTGAACACACATCAGGATGTAACAAAAAACAAAAAAATATATAAACAAGTGAAAATTAAACCGTATGCTAAGTAACCACATTTAAGCAACGTTCAAGAAAATAAATGCGTCTTTAGAGCCTTCTGAAAGACAAAGACATTTTTCAAAGAATCGTAATGAGAAGGCTATTCCAAAGATAAACAGCTAGAAACCAAAAAGAACACAAAAAAGATTTAAAGCAAACAAATTTAACAGATGGGAAGGCTAATACTAAATAATTACATAATCGAGATGTAGAACTATTGTTTAGAATCTTTAATTCTTCTCAAAGATCTACAGGACAAATACCATACAAAGGCTTAAAAACTAAACAAATCACTTTAAATTAAATCCTCGCCTGAACTGGTAACCAGTGCAACCTAGTCAGCAGAGGAGAAGCCCTCTCATATCTAGACCTACAATTAATCAGTCTAGCTGCTCATCTAAAGTTTAGAGATATATTTTGCCACTACTCCTAAATATAAAGAATTACCATAATCTAACAATGCTAAAATTGATAAGTTGAACAATTACCCTAAAGTGATCATACATAAAATATGAACGTAGTAATGGAAGTTGCTTGCGTTTAAAGTACGCCTTGTGTACTAAATCTTTTATCTGAGGTTCTATAACTAGCGAGGATTCAAGAATCATACCCAAAACGCTGGACTCTTTGTCAACCCGTAAAGTTTGTTCATTATCTAGTACAATGGTTTGCAGAATACTAAAATGATCTGAACCAAACTATAAAATCTTTGTTTTGTCCTCATTCAATTTAAGTTGCATAGCTCTAGACCATGCTGCAACCTCTTTAATATAGATGTTTAACTCAGAAGACAAAGACCACAGGGACTAGAAGGAAAATATCATCAGCATAGGACCAAATTTGGGAACTCAAATTTGCACGTGATCCTGAGATCCAGGTGCAAATAAATTAGTTAACGAGCCATTAATAATCAATAATGGCTACTATCAGTTATTGATGTTAATTGGCACTATTTTGGATTTGCGTGCGGATCTCGTTGCACACAATTCTATAGCGATCCGCGCCCAAATCCTCTCAAGTGCAGCCCAAAAGGGGGCATAGCTAAAGAATTACAAGCAGTGTTATAGAATTTGGGGGGTGTGCATCCAAGTTGCATGCCAGGATTTACACCAGGTTTCAGCTAGCATAAATCCTCATGCCAAAAGCTGGGCACAAGAATCCCTGCTAGGTGCTATTCTATAAAGGGCATTCATCCCGGAGCAACCTTTATAGCACTGAGTGCTGATTTTTCTTGGAGTCTATTTTTCAGCGCCATTTACTGAATCCGGACCATAATGCAGTGCTAAAGACATAAAGGCTAAAAAAAAAACAACAACAACAAAAACAAAACATTTATTTCTAAATGCTCTAATTTTTTACCTGGAGAATGACATACCAGTCCTGAAAGAAACAATTAGAAGGTAAGTTCTATGTTCTCTTAGGGGTCCTTTCACCAAGCTGCGGTAAAAGAGGCCTTGTGCTAGTGACGGGGGCTGTTTTTGCTGCATGCTGAGGCTCTTTCTACCATAGCAGGTAAAAAGGCTGAAAAAGAAAATGGCCATTCGATAAGATTTCACATACTGCGTGGCCATGCGGGAGTGGGGGGAGCACTTACCACCGACCACCGGGTCAGCGCCTGCAAAAATATTTTTTGAATATTTCCACTAGCGCCGGAAATGCCGCATGCTGGGAGTGGAACTACCGCCAGCGCCCATGTTGGGTCGGTGGTAACTCCAGACTGGCACACGGTAAGCCCACAGTGGGCTTACCGCTGCTTTGTAAAAGGGACCCTTAGGCTTTTGTGGCTAAAGTCATAATCATTGTGGCTGTCCAGGTTGTGCCACATCCAGTTAAGTGAAACTGGCTTTCTTCAGAGTAAAGAAAGCTACAGAACATCAGTTTCATTTACCTGGATTCGGCACAACCCAGACGGCCGCAATGAACAATTGGAAGAGAATTTCTAAAAACTTTTTGACTGAAATAGAGTCAAGAATAGTATGCTTTAAAAAGAAATTCAATTTAGTCAAACTCAATATGGAATACACTAAAAAAGCTATTCTATGTGTTTATCTGGAAAAATTCTGAAATCTCTAAATATTATTTATTAAACTTACCTCCACAAATCTCCCCTGTCTCATCATCAACGCAGTCTCCATCATTACATTCACAAAATAGACCATACACTAGTCCATTTTCTTCTGAATTCTCACAGTTGCACCTCCCACAGATGCATGTACCTGTAAACATTAAAACAATAATGCATTTGTATCAAGCATATTAATAGTCTTTATGAATAAAACATATGAAGAATTTATGAGTGGAGGGTATGGTTAAATTCTTTACAGAATATCCGTGTTTGTTCTTTAGATTTATGGCATTAACTATGAAAATTGACATCTTCGGATCCTTACTAAGGGGCCATTTTACAAAGCTGCGGGAGAGCTAATGCGTGGGTAGCACGCACCAAATCAGCACTACCTCTGGGGTAGTATGTGTGCCCAGCAGTGATTCTCAGTTTGGCATGTACCAAATCCCGTGATAGAAAATATTTTTCTATTTTCTACCATTGGGCGCATTCCCAGCGGTAATCAGCAGCGTGGCCACGTTGGCGCACACTGCATGGTTACCGCACGGGTAGCACGTGAGCCCTTGCCGCAGGGTCAATGGCTGGTGGTAAGAGCTCAGGCCATAAATAGGCACGTGCTAGTTTTAATTTTTGGGCACGCCCATTTCCTGGCCCATTAAAAGATGGCCTCCTTCCCAGCCGTGGTAAAACGTGGCCCAGCACGCGCCAAAAAGACGCACCCACACTACCACAGGCCACCTTGTACCGCGGCTTTGTAAAAGGACCCCTTGGTAGTTCTAAATACTATGTAATACTGAAAGACCATTGAACTGAGTTATTAAGATCACTAATCATCATCATAACATGGTAAAGCAATCTGATTAAAAAGAACTGTGAGAAAGAATGGATTAATTTCTTATTACATCATGATTACAATAAGATTATTTCAGTATCCTGTATTTTATAGGCTTTATTAATGCAACATTTTTAACAGCAATTTTTATTGTCTTCACATATTTTTATAGAAGTCAAATAAAAATTTATATATACAATTTCCATGTGGTGAACATAACTTTAACTCATCTGGGATAATAATAATACAACAAGCATGAAAAGCAGGGCGCATGGAATTCCTTTCCATCCCTCTGCATAACAGAGTGAGAGAGAGAGAGAGAATCTTATGGCAGAACTTAAATGAAATACCGGGTCTGTGGAGTCAAATGAGAGGAAGCCCCATAGGAACTGTATGGGCTTCCTCTCATTTGTCACACCAAGAATCGATAGCGCGGCTTTGTAAAAGGGGCCCTCATTTTTTTGTTCTGGATCTAGAGTACCAGTACTTATATTTGGCAATATTTTAGATAAAATGATAAGTTTTTCTTTTAAAGTTGGAGTCAGAGTTGGTACATTTTTGCTGACTCAAAATTGCTTCAGACTCTAATTCTGACTCCACACCCTTATGAAATACACAAGTGAGTCACATCACAGATAGGTTTGTGGGAGCATTGGAAAAGGGGTGTCTATGGGGATAGTATGAGGAGCATGCCTCAAGGAATAATTTCTGATCCCTCTGTGTGGGTATATGTGTGTCTCTATTAATTATATATATATATATACACACACACACACACACACACACACACACACACATATATATATATATATATATATATATATATATATACAGTGGGGGAAATAAGTATTTGATCCCTTGCTGATTTTGTAAGTTTGCCCACTGACAAAGACATGAGCAGCCCATAATTGAAGGGTAGGTTATTGGTAACAGTGAGAGATAGCACATCACAAATTAAATCCGGAAAATCACATTGTGGAAAGTATATGAATTTATTTGCATTCTGCAGAGGGAAATAAGTATTTAATCCCTCTGGCAAACAAGACCTAATACTTGGTGGCAAAACCCTTGTTGGCAAGCACAGCGGTCAGACGTCTTCTGTAGTTGATGATGAGGTTTGCACACATGTCAGGAGGAATTTTGGTCCACTCCTCTTTGCAGATCATCTCTAAATCATTAAGAGTTCTGGGCTGTCGCTTGGCAACTCGCAGCTTCAGCTCTCTCCATAAGTTTTCAATGGGATTAAGGTCTTGTGACTGGCTAGGCCACTCCATGACCCTAATGTGCTTCTTCCTGAGCCACTCCTTTGTTGCCTTGGCTGTATGTTTTGGGTCATTGTCGTGCTGGAAGACCCAGCCACGACCCATTTTAAGGCCCTGGCGGAGGGAAGGAGGTTGTCACTCAGAATTGTACGGTACATGGCCCCATCCATTCTCCCATTGATGCGGTGAAGTAGTCCTGTGCCCTTAGCAGAGAAACACCCCCAAAACATAACATTTCCACCTCCATGCTTGACAGTGGGGACGGTGTTCTTTGGGTCATAGGCAGCATTTCTCTTCCTCCAAACACGGCGAGTTGAGTTCATGCCAAAGAGCTCAATTTTTGTCTCATCTGACCACAGCACCTTCTCCCAATCACTCTCGGCATCATCCAGGTGTTCACTGGCAAACTTCAGACGGGCCGTCACATGTGCCTTCCGGAGCAGGGGGACCTTGCGGGCACTGCAGGATTGCAATCCGTTATGTCGTAATGTGTTACCAATGGTTTTCGTGGTGACAGTGGTCCCAGCTGCCTTGAGATCATTGACAAGTTCCCCCCTTGTAGTTGTAGGCTGATTTCTAACCTTCCTCATGATCAAGGATACCCCACGAGGTGAGATTTTGCGTGGAGCCCCAGACCTTTGTCGATTGACAGTCATTTTGTACTTCTTCCATTTTCTTACTATGGCACCAACAGTTGTCTCCTTCTCGCCCAGCGTCTTACTGATGGTTTTGTAGCCCATTCCAGCCTTGTGCAGGTGTATGATCTTGTCCCTGACATCCTTAGACAGCTCCTTGCTCTTGGCCATTTTGTAGAGGTTAGAGTCTGACTGATTCACTGAGTCTGTGGACAGGTGTCTTTCATACAGGTGACCATTGCCGACAGCTGTCTGTCATGCAGGTAACGAGTTGATTTGGAGCATCTACCTGGTCTGTAGGGGCCAGATCTCTTACTGGTTGGTGGGGGATCAAATACTTATTTCCCTCTGCAGAATGCAAATAAATTCATATACTTTCCACAATGTGATTTTCCGGATTTAATTTGTGATGTGCTATCTCTCACTGTTACCAATAACCTACCCTTCAATTATGGGCTGCTCATGTCTTTGTCAGTGGGCAAACTTACAAAATCAGCAAGGGATCAAATACTTATTTCCCCCACTGTATATATATATATATATATATGTGTGTGTGTGTGTGTGTGTGTGTGTGTGTGTGTGTGCGTGCCTATCTCCTAACTGTGCCATATTTGATTGCATTTATGCATACCTTTGCATTTCAGTGTGTGTGTGTACAGTATGTGTGTACATCTTTGTACATGCGTGTACATCTCTATGTATGTAGATGTATGTGTTTCTGTGTTGTGCATGTGTGTGTGTGTAAGACCAGGAGACCAAAGAGGAGGGGGAGGCTGTTTGAAAAGAGCAATTCCCTAACTGCTATGGTTAAGGATATCAAAGTTCCTATGCTGTAGAAAATGGAATTACTTCTCCCATAGAAATGCATTTGACCATTTTTTGGTGTGCTGGGGGTGGGAGGAGGAATCTAATTTTTCTAGAACCCCTAATCTGATCTGGCCCATTTGACATGTATTTTAATTGTTTTTGACTCATAGAGGGGCATAATCGAACGGGGCACCCAAGTTTTCCTGGGGCCGTAAAGGGGCGGGGAAACCCGTATTATCGAAACAAGAAGGGTGGCCATCTTTTGTTTCGATAATACGGTCGGGGACACCCAAATCTCAACATTTAGGTTGACCTTAGAGATGGTCGTCCCCGGTTTTCGGCGATAATGGAAACCGAGGATATCCCTCTCAGAAACGACCAAATCCAAGGCATTTGGTCATGGGAGGAGCCAGCATTCGTAGTGCACTGGTCCCCCTGACATGTCAGAACACCAACTGGGCACCCTAGGGGGCACTGCAGTGGACTTCACAAATTGCTCCCAGGTGCATAGCTCCCTTACCTTGTGTGCTGAGCCCACCAGACCCCCCAAAAAACCCACTCCCCACAACTGTACACCACTACCATAACCCTAAGGGGTGAGGGGGGGGCACCTACATGTGGGTACAGTGGGTTTCTGGTGGGTTTTGAAGGGCTCACATTTACCACCACAAGTGTAACAGGTAGGGGGGATGGGCCTGGGTCCGCCTGCCTAAAATGCACTGCACCCACTAAAACTACTCCAGTGACCTGCATACTGCTGTCATGGAGCTGGGTATGACATTTGAGGCTGGCATAAAAACTTTTTAAAGTTTTTTTTAGTGTGGGAGTGGGTTGGCGACCACTGGGGGAGTAAGGGGAGGTCATCCACAATTCCCTCCGGTGGTCATCTGGTCAGTTCGGGCACCTTTTTGAGGCTTGGTCGCAAGAAAAAATGGACCACGTAAAGTCGCCCAAGTGCTCGTCAGGGACGCCCTTTTTTCCATTATCAGCCGAGGATGCCCATCTCTTAAGCACACCCCAGTCCTGCCTTCGCTACGCTGCCGACATGCCCCCGTGAACTTTGGTCATCCCCGCGACAGAAAGCAGTTGAGGATGCTCAAAATCAGCTTTCGATTATGCCAATTTGGGCAACCCTGAGAGAAGGATGCCCATCTCCCGATTTGTGTCGGAAGATGGGTGTCCTTCTCTTTCGAAAATAAGCCTGATGCTAAACTTGGTCCTATTCAATGTTTAGAAAGTCATTTTGTCCACAGACAGACATTCTCGATCCCTTATATATAATTTCTTTCCAACATTCATTAGTTCTCAAAGAATAAAAATGGTTATATTAGCACCTGAAATAAATTATAGTGTATACATTTCCAGTTATGCTCTAATTTTCTAAGTCTTTTTGGAGTGGAGTAATCAAATTATTATTGAAGTGGAGGAGTAGCAGGGAATGAACCAGGGAGCCCCAGGTTTAAATCCCTCTGACACTCCTTGTGACCTTAGGTAAGTCATGTGAACCACCTAGTGCTTCAGGTACAAACTTGAAATAAGCCCTCTAGGGTCATGGCAATACCTACTGTACCTAAATGTAACTCACCTTGAGCTACCAATAAAAAGGTATGAGCTAAGTCCAAGGGGCCATTTTACTAAGCTGCATAAGTGCCTACGCACGCCCATGTGCCAATTCTGAGTTACCGCCTGGCTACCGTGTGGCCCGGGCGGTAATTTCATTTTTGGCGCGCGGCACAACTGGGTGGTAAACGTCATTTGACATGCGTAGACCATTACCACCCGGTTAACGCGTGAGACCTTACCCCTAAGTCAATGGGTGGCAGTAAGGGCTCAGACCCAAAATGGAACATGTCAATTTTCATTTTGCTGCATGTTTTCGGTCAATATTTTAAAAAGGCATTTTTACAGGTGCGCTGAAAAATGGATCTGCGTGCATCCAAAACACGCACTTACACTACTCCAGGCCATTTTTCAGTGCACCTTAGTAAAAGGGCCCCTAAATTAATTATTCAGTTGCAGCAAATCCATATTTGAACATCAAACATACCTCGGCCGATATTCAGTGCTATTTAACCAGCCTGGAATGGCACCTAATCAGTTCAAGAGCACTTAGCCTGCTAAGCGCTAATATTCAATGCAAGATAGCCAGTTATATCTGATGAATATTAGCACTTAATGCATACCCCCTGTCTATAAAAGTCACCAAAAATTCAGTACGCAAATTTGGACACGTCCAATTTGCATGTGCAATTTAATTGAACAAGCCAATCAGTGCCAATAATTGGCTTAACAAGCAATTGCTGGCTCTAATTGAAATCAATTAACATGTGCATGTGTAAATTTAGGCGCATGATCCATGCCTTCATTTTACATGTGTCCAGTAAAAGGGTGCACAGAAATGGGAGGATCATGGGCATTTCAGAGCGGAGCATGGGTGTGGATTCCAGTTACGCATGCAATAGAATAAGGGGGTTTCGCATATACATTTAGGTGAGAGCATTTGAACCACATTTTCATTGGTGCAAACGGACATGCCTAAATGTATGCACAACCTCTGTGCTTAAAGCGCTATTCTATAAACTGTGCCTAAGTTTAGGTGTGGCTTATACACACACCTACAGACAATATATACCTCTGTGTCCCTATCCCTCCTCCCCACAGATACAGCTAGCCTGTCCCTCTATCTGCCCCCACCCACACCCTTGCACACATAGAGCTAGCATGCCCCTCAGAAACACGCTTGTCCCTTTATCTTTTCCTTCCCCAGTTAACAGGCAGTACTCCTTTTTCTCCATAAAACTTACTATACAAAGACAATTCTGATTCTAGTATAATCCCTAGAAAAAAAAATTACTCAGGGCCTAGAGCAAATCTACCATGCCTACACTAACTTCCAAAATAAGGATCCTATCTTCGAAAAGGCAGCGAGCTTAGTAGTGAGCCTTGGGGTCCCCTCCCAGATTTCTGCAATGGATCTCATCCATGTCTAATACCAGCTCTAGCAGTTGTATATTCCACGAACTGACATTTTCTAATTAATAAATAGAAAATAAATTAATTTTTCTACATTTTGTTGTCTGGTCATTTGATTTTTTTTTAATCATGTTGGTCCTAGTCTCTGGTTTCTACTTTCCTCTGCCTTTTTAATAACTCTCTTGTCAGGTTCTTCTGTCCATTTTACATTTCTTTCTTCTCCATATCCATCTTCCCTCTTTGTCTGTGCCCCTATCCCTATCCTCCCCCCATGTTCAGCTTCTCCCTTCTCTATGCCCCTATCTTCGCCTGTCAAATATCTCCCTTTTGTGTCTATATCACTTACCTGTTCCCCTATCCTCCAGTCCAACATCACCCATCTGTGTCCCTATCCCCCTCCCAGTGTCCAACATCGCCCCTCTCTCCTTATCCTTATGGTCCTCCCATGTCCAGCATTTCTCTTCTATTGTTGCTATTCACCCCACCCACCCCCTAAATGTCCAGCTTTGCTCCTTTGTGTCTCTACCCTTTCCTCATCCAGCACTGCCCTGTGCTACACTCTCATGCCCAGGATCTCCCTCCTGTGTTTCTATCCCTCCCCGTATCCAACTTCTCACCTCTCTCTCTGCCTTCCCTGAATAACATTGTCCGGTATGTTTATATGTTTATTGCACCTTTCTAAGTCAACAAGGTGGTGTACAAAATTAAAATTCAATTAGCTACATTGCATCCAATGGGAAAGAAAGGGCAGAGGACGGCAGAAGGAAAAGCCATTATCAGAGTACCTAATCACAAAGCCGGAAACTAAACTCCAAAAGTGAATCCAAAGAGATGGGTTTCCAGCCTCACTTTAAATTTAGCGAAGGAAAGCTCAGAATACAGGGCTGTCGGCAGAGCGCAGGGCCGGTCAAACCCGGTAAGCGGGGTAAGCACCGCAGGGGGGGCGCCTGCCTTCAAGGGTGCCGCTGCGGCACTGCACCGCCATACCGCGCCGCCCTTGGGGGTTTAAATCTTTTATTTACCTCCGTCCCAGCAGCCACGTCATTTCAAAGCTCTGTCCATCTCTAACCTTCCCTCCCTTCGTGAGTTCATTCCCGCAGAGTCCCGCCTTCTGACGTCATTTCCTCGAGGGTGGGACTCTACGAGAATGAACTCACGAAAGGAGGGAAGGCTAGAGATGGGCAGGGCTTTGAAATGACGCGGCCACTGGGACGGAGGTAAATTAAAAAAGACTTAAACCATGCAGGGTGGCAAGAAGAAAAAGGAGGATGTTGGGGAGAGAAGAGGGCGGGCAGGTGGCCATAAATGGGAGGGGGATGGGGCGAAGGAGAATCGCTGGACAGGGGCAGGGTGGGAGAAGAGAGAAAGGAGATGGGGGGGCGCCAACTGATAGTCTGCAGGGGGGGCACCAGAGACCCTAGGACTGGCCCTGGCAGAGAGTTCCAAAGGGCAGGGGTAAGGCAAAAGAAAGCATGTCATCATGTGAATCTTAAGCAGGATTGGGATTCAGGCGGAATGGATAAGCGATGATCTTAAGTTGAGTGCAGAGGTCTACGAGGAGTGTAAGGAGAAATCAAAGCTGCAAGATAGGGTGGTATTTGAGTACACAAAGCCTTGTGCACCAGTGTCAGAATCTTGTAATGGATACGGAAAGTGACAAGAAACCAATGATACTGGCGCAAGAACAAAGTAAAATGATCACACTGACTTCTGTGAGTAAGGAGACGGAAAGCACTGTTTTGAACCAATTGTAATCTCCTCAAGAATTGTACTTGAAGACCCAAATAAATCATATTACAATAATCAAACATAAATAAAATAAAGGAACAAAGGAGAATATGACAATCAGAGTTATCAAGCTAATAACAGAGGAAACGAATACAGTGAAGGGCAAAAAAGCATCTTTCCTACCCTTCCCACATGGTCCAGCATCTCTGTCTCTCTCCTCTTCACACTTCCACACCAAGTAACATCTTCCCTTCCCTTCCCTCCGTAGGTCCAATAACTTTCATCTTCTTTTCCCTCCATCCTCACTCCATGTAAAGGCATCTCTCTCTCTCTCTTTCTTGCCTCGAACTCCATCATATTTCCCTATCTCTATGCATTCAGCATCTCTCCCTCTCTCCATTTCCCACAGTCCAACAACTCTCTCTTACTCTCCCCAATACAGTCCAGTGATCCCCCCTCTCTCCTGGTCCCCCACCCATACTTTACCATCTCCCGCTCTCTCCATATCTCCCCATCCTCCAGCATTACTCTTGCCCTCCTCCTCTAGCACATGGCTCAAAAAGAGGGCGTGGCCATAGGAGGGGCATGGGCAGGTTCAGAATGTTCCTAAAATTTATGTGTGGGACCTGCACCTAATTTAATGTGCTGGGATTTACACCAGATTTTCATTGGCATAAATGGTTGTGCCTAAATGTCACGGTCACGGTGCTAAGTGCTATTCTATAAACCTAACTCTAAGCTGTATAGAATAACACTCTCTATATTATAGCGCTAAGCACTGTTTTTTGGCACCAATTTTTTAGGCACCGTTTATAGAATCTAGTCCACTGCTGCCAACATTCACTAGTATTCTATAACAGCAATTACACACATAAGTGAGGTTATAAATTAGGCTCACATCCAGAGTAAAGTGGGTGCCCAATTAGAGCATTGTCCCCTAAATTACAATATGCAAATATGATCACAGAAATATGATGACCCAAAGCATAAACAGGCCTTTTATGCATTAGATAGGAAAAATAGCACCCATTCTCATTCATATAACACAGACCAAAGAGAGGGCATAGGGACACGCATCGAACAAAGTATGAAGAAGCCTTGCTTTGGAACAGACCTTGAATTAAGTTCTACAAACACAGCAGTCATCTCACCTGCATTTCATAATTAAAACAGGGAATATGAAGATTTTCTGAGGCTCCATATGAGTTCCAAGAATAATCCCTGAGGCACCAGATGTATTAGTTCATCTCTCTTTGAAAAGCCTGATAGAAGAGTCACATTGTCATCTGCTTCCTGAAATGAAATTTGCTTTGGGTTGAGCATAGCTCTACTGAAAGAGTTTCAGAGGACAGGGGCTTTTGTCATAAAGGGTGGCAAATGAGTCTCAGATTGCTTGATTTCTTTCAGCCCCACAAAAACCTGAGAGCAAAACAGATTCCAAAACTAGGGATAACTCCCAAGTTAATGTGGTGGCAGAAAAGTTAAAAAACAAAATTTACCCATGTTATTTATAAAATAATTTTTGCTATTTTATATTAGAACTTTCCTACCACTACATCAGTTTGGGAGTTCACAAATTCTGATATTTTTCAGTGACAGTATAACTAAACAATTGCTCTTGTATAACTGTAGATGTCCCCTAAGTATTCAGGTCCATTTTCTCTTGGGATCCTGAACACTAATAGACTCATTGTGCACATATATCTTTAGAAGTGGGTAAATGATCTTGGCTTTATTGAGAATCTTACCGGATCCCTCTATGTCTAAAATAATTTAAAATTTCTATATCGACAGCTCTCTTTTGCATACTGAAATTAGGTTGTTAATGAGAGCTTATGTTACGCTACAGCAAATGGTGAAGTGGGATTCTAAGATTTCAGATTTATGCTGGAGGCAATGTATTCAAGTAGGGTCATTTATACATATGTGAGGGACTTGACCCTATATTCAACATTATTGGAAACAAGTCCTTGCAATTCTCTCATAGATTATTAATACACCTATAACTAATTCTGCATTAAGAACGCTCATGGGAGAAGATCCTGAGTGGAAACTACCACAGAAGTACAAAAGACTGATATCTGGCAGTGGTGTCGCGAAGGCAGCTGACACCCGGGGCGGGTCACCGCTGCGCACACACCCCCCCCAGGTGCAGCGCGGCGCACCCTCCCCCCTCCGGAGCGCAACCCCCCCCCCCCCCCCGAGAACATACCTGGAAGGCAGTGAGGGGCGGGCGGGAGAGCAAATCCGCCGAGTGCACGCCGCTGGGGGTGTCGGTGCCTCGCTGGTTCCCTGCTCTCTCAGAGAGCAAGGAACCAGTGAGGCACCGACACCCCCCAGCGGCTTGCACCCGGGGCGGACCACCCCACCGCCCCCCCTTCCTACGCCACTGATATCTGGTATGTTATTGGCAGCAAGAAGTGTAATAATAATAATTAGAAGAAGAAGAAGAAAATTTATTTGTAGCCCGCATTATCATAACATTTTAAGCAGAGAACAAATTTACATACTTAATAAAATAACATAGTACAAACATTACATCATAAAACATATCTTCAAAAATAAAAGAATCAGTGATGCCAACAAAGTAATTGTGAGATACCCGAAAAAGCTGAATCTTCTTTCTGTAACAGACTGGCTTCCTAAAGTATGGGGAGTTCTGTATATGGAGAAAATTACATATGAACTCCAAGATGGTAGGCATGTTTTGGGTGTACACAAGGCCCCTTTCTTCCACTATATGGGAAATTCTACATTTTAGTAAGACGAGTTAATTGTAGTATTTCTCTCCTAACAATTTTACACTTCTTATGTATTTATAATTTTGTGTAGAGGTAAGATGGAACCAAGAGGCCCTTACGGCCATTTTCTGGCAAGGACTCAACGACCGGATCAAAGATGAACTGGCCGGCCAGGAACTTCCGAATGCTTTGGATGCTCTGATCACCCTCTGCATCCGTATCGACATACGGTTTCAAGAAAGGTCACTGGAATGCTCTGCTCAGCGCTGCTCTCAGAGACCATCTCCCCAGACGCCGCACCTTTCTTCTCCCAAAGGTGCGGCAAGCTCTACTTCTAGAGTCCCTGAAGAGCCAATGGTTATTGGACTGCATCGCCTTTCTGAGAGAGGGATCACCGTCGGGACAATCAACTTTGCCTCTACTGGGGGCAGGCCATTCACTTCCTAAGACATTGTCCGAATAAACCAGGAAATGCCATGACCCAGAGTCACTGAAGGGGGTGGCCCTGGGTTATTTTTCACCATTTACGGATAATCTTGTCTCCGTCCCAATTTCCCTGCTCTGGAAGGAACTCGGTATTAACACTGTGGCTTTGATCGATTCAGAAGAAGGAAGAAATTTTATTGATGCCGGTCTCCTGAGCCAACTAGGACCTCCTTCAATTCTTTGCAAATCTACGCTACAGTGACCTCCATTCAAGGTTTAACTCCTCCCTACTCCATCACTCACATTGCCCAGCCCTTGCAGATGCAAGTTGGAATTTTGTATAGGGAGGAAATTCAATTTCTGGTGCTTCCCCGGGCCATTCATCCCGTTATTTTGGGCCTACCCTGGTTACGACTACACACACCAAGTATCAACCGGACTATGGGTGATATTGGCAGTTGGGGTTCTCAATGTTTCGCCACATGTCTCACGCCGGTGGTGCCTTCCCCGTGGACTATTGCGGCCTCCCAGGGGGTCTTGAGCCCGGGTGATGCTTCTCTCCCCAAGGAATATCGTGATTTCCAAGACGTCTTTAATGCGCAGGAGGTGGACTCACTTCCTCCTCATCGCCATTTTGACTGCCCCATTGAGCTACTCCCAGGCAAATTGCCCCCTCGGGGCCGGCTCTACACCCTTTCTCGGGAGGAATCTAATACCATGCAGGAATATATTCAAGAAAACCTCCGTGAGGGCTTCATCAGACCCTCTTCATCCCCGGCGGGGGCAGGGTTCTTTTCTGTTTCCATTAAGGATGGCTCATTGCGACCCTGCATTGACTACCGAGGTCTGAACGAAATAACCATTAAGAATTGGTATCCGCTTCCCCTCATTCTAGAACTTTTCGACCTTCTGCAAGGGGCATCTATTTTCACCAAGTTAGATCTCTGAAGGGCATGCAACCTAGTCCAAATTTGACATGGGATGAATGGAAGACTGCTTTTAATACCCATGAGGGACCTTTTGAGTATTTAGTTATGCCATTTGGCCTTTGCAAAGCACCTGCGGTCTTTCAGGAATTCATCAATTTTATTTTTCAAGATCTTCTATACTCCTCGGTCATAGTTTACTTGGATGACATCCTGGTTTTCTCTACTTCTGTTAAGGACCATGTCCATCATGTGTGTAAGGTCCTGCAGCGCCTCCGGAGCCACTGCCTATTCACCAAGCTGGAGAAGTGCTCTTTCATCAACGCTCTAGCCCGCTCTTGGGATATGTGGAGGGGCATAATTGAATGAAAACGTCTATCTCCATGGGCATTTATCTCCGAGAACGGGTCCGTGAAGGGGTGGAACGAACCGTATTTTCGAAAAAAAATAGACGTCCATGTTTTATTCGACAATTTGTGAGCTGGGCGTTTTTGTTTTTCAGCGATAATGGAAAATGAAAGCGCCCAGCTCAAAAACGAATAAATCCAAGGCATTTGTTCATGGGAGGGGCCAGGATTCGTAGTGCACTGGTCCCCCTCACATGCCAGGACATCAACCGGGCACCCTAGGGGGCACTTTTACAAAACCAAAAAAACAGGTAAAAGAGCTCCCAGGTGCATATTACCCTTCCCTTGTGTGTTGAGCCCCCCAAATCCCCCTCAAAACCCACTGCCCACAAGTCTACACCATTACTATAGCCCTAAGGGGTGAAGGGGGGCACCTACATGTGGGTACAGTGGGTTTGGGGGGGTTGGACGACTAAGTATTAAGCAGCACAATTGTAACAGGTAGGGGGGGATGGGCCTGGGTCCACCTGCCTGAAGTCCACTGCACCCCCTAACAACTGCTCCAGGGACCTGCATACTGCTGCCAGGGAGGTGGGTATGACATTTGAGGGTGAAAATAAAAAGTTGTGAAACATCATTTTTTGTGGTGGGAGGGGCTTAGTGACCACTGGGGGAGTCAGGGGAGGTCATCCCCGATTCCCTCGGGTGGTAATCTGGTCATTTAGGGCACTTTTTGGGGCCTTATTCGTGAAAAAACAGGGTCCAGGAAAAGTGCCCTAAATTCTAGCTACAAACGCATACTTTTTTGCCATTATCGGCGAAAGGCGCCCATCTCTCCTCGGCCGATAACCACGCCCCAGTTCCACCTTCGCCATGCCTCCGACACGCCCCCATCAACTTTGTACGCTTCCGCGATGGAGTGCAGTTGAAAACGTCCAAAATCGCCTTTCCATTATACCGATTTATTCGTTTTTGTGAGATAAACGTCTATCTCCCGATTTGGGTCGCAATATAGGCGTTTTTCTTTTTCAATTATAAGCTGGATCATCTCCTCGAATGGCCTCCAACTGGACCCCGCTAAACTCAGAGCCATCCGAGATTGGCCTGTGCCCCAGGGTCTATGGGCCTTGCAACATTTTTGGGCTTTGCTAACTACTACCGGCAGTTCATTCATCGATATTCCATCATCACTGCTCCTCTCACCACGCTGACCAGGAAGGGGGCAGATGTGAAGAACTGGACACTGGAAGCCCTAGATGCCTTCACCACCCTTAAACAAGCTTTTCTGTCTGCCACAGTAGTCTGAAGTCCTGATGTTAAAAGACCGTTCATTATGGAGGTTGATGCCTCTTCCCTCGGGGTAGGGGTTCTTCTTTCTCAAGCCTCAGAGTCTGGCAAATGTCACCCCTGTTTTTTCTGTTCTAAAAATGTTCTCCGGCCAAACAAAATTATACCGTCGGAGACCGGGAACTGTTGGCCCTTAAATTGGCTTTTCAAGAATGGCACTACCTCCTGGAAGGTGCTTTGCACCCTATCATGGTAATCACAGATCACAAGAATCTCCTATACCTTCAGGAAGCCAAAAGGTTGAACCCACGGCAGGCACGCTGGTCATTTTCTTTGCCCGTTTTAACTTCCGCCTGGTGTTTCGACCAGCCAAGAAAAATACGCAAGCTGATGCCCTATCCAGGGCCTTCAACCCTTCTGAAGAACCAGAAGAGTGTTACCCCATGCTCATTCCTGCCTGCATTGTCTCCACAACCTTGGTCTCGCCCAAATCTACGAGAACTTCCGTGCCACCTCAATCCAGGAAGAAAGTCCTCAATTAGGGACACTCCTCCACTTTTACGTGTCACCCTGGTTTCCATAAGACTTTTCATTTAATATCTCAGTATTATTGGTGAACTCGCATGGCTCAAGACATCTTACATTTTGTTTCTACTTGTCCCACATGCGTCCGGAACAAGTTCCCTCCTGGCAAGCCGTGGGGACTCCTGCAGCCTTTACCAGTTCCGCAACTCCCATGGCAGGAAATATCAATGGGTTTTGTTACTGAACTCCCTGAATCCCAAGGGCACACACTCATTTGGGTAGTGGTGGACTGATTTTCCCGGATGGCCCACTTTATCCCCATGAAGACCCTTCCTTCTGCTGCCACCCTTGCCACGACCTTTATCCAACACATTTTCCGCTTACATGGTCACCCTCTGCAGATCATTAGTGATTGGGGGCTCTCAATTCAAGGTTCTGGAGAGCGCTGTGCTCTCCCTTCAAGATTACCACTCACTTTTCATCTGCCTACCACCCATAGACCAATGGCCTCGTAGAACGGGTCAATCAAACTCTCAAGGCCTTCCTACAGATGTACACTAACAGTCGACAGGATGACTGGTCCACATTGCTCCCCTGGGCAGAATTCGCCTAAACCACAGTTTTCATACTGCCTCTCATACCTCGCCATTTTTTTACAGTGTATGGATGCCATCCTCATCAGCCACTTCCAATCCCTCTGACACAAGCCTCGCCTCTGCTCCACCGGACTCTCACTAATATTCAGGATATCTGGGCCAAGGTCCAGCAACATCTTCAGCGAGCCTCGGCTAAGTACAAGCTCTTCGCGGATCGAAAACACGAACTGCGCCAGTTTTTCAACCTGGACAGAAGGTCTGGCTCAGCACCAAATACTTGATGCTTCACCTACCCGCCTTCAAGTTTGCACCCCCGATTCATAGGGCCATTTCCAGTACAATCTCGGGTGGGGCGGTCACTTACCGTCTCCAGTTACCAGCTAACCTCAAGGTTCACAACGGCATCCATGTAGCCCTGCTTAAACCATTTTTAACTTCCAGATGGCACCCGGAACCCAAGAAGATCATCGTTCCTGATTCCGAGCCTGACCATGAATTTGAGATAGAGGAGATTCTAGACTCTAGGTAGTATGAGTAAAGCGACCCTGGCGGAAGACGAGACGGGCAGCAGAGTTTTGAACCGATTGGAGAGGGGAGAGGTGACTAAGTGGGAGGCCAGCAAGAAGCAGATTGCAGTAGTCTAAACGAGAGGTGACAAGGGTGTGGATGAGGGTTTTGGTAGAGTGCTCGGAAAGAAAGGGGCGGATTTTACGGATGTTGTAAAGAAAGAAACGACAGGTCTTGGCAATCTGCTGGATATGAACAGAGAAGGAGAGAGAAGAGTCAAAGATGACCCCAAGGTTTCGAGCTGAGGAGACAGGGAGAATGAGAGAGCCATCAACAGAAATAGAAAACGGGGGGAGTGGGGAGGTGGGTTTGGGGGGAAAAATGAGAAGCTCAGTTTTGGTCATGTTTAATTTCAGGTGGCGTTGAGACATCCAGACAGCAATGTCAGACAAGCATGCTGAAACTTTGGTTTGGATGCAAGGTGAGCTATCAGGGGTAGAAAGGTAGATTTGGGAGTCATCAGCATAGAGATGGTAGGCAAAGCCATGGGATGAGATTAACGAACCAAGGGAAGAAGTGTAGATAGAAAAGAGGAGGGGACCAAGAACAGAACCCTGAGGTACGCCGACAGGCAGAGGGATAGAAGTAGAAGAGGATCCACCAGAGTGAACACTGAAGGTGCGGAGGGAGAGGTAGGAAGAGAACCAGGAAAGGACAGAGCCCTGGAATCCAAGTGAGGACAGGGTATCGAGGAGTATGCTGTGATCGACAGTGTCAAAAGCAGCAGAAAGATCAAGAAGAATGAGGATGGAATAGAGACCTCTGGATTTAGCCAGTAATAGGTCATTGGAGACTTTAGTAAGCGCAGTTTCAGTTGAGTGGAGAGGGGGCGAAAACCAGATTGTAGTGGGTCAAGAATAGCATGTGAGGAGAGAAAATCAAGGCAACGGCGGTGAACAGCATGCTCAAGTAATTTGGAGAGAAAAGGGAGGAGGGAGATTGGTCGGTAATTAGAGGGACAAGTAGGGTCGAGTGAAGGCTTCTTAAGGAGAGGTGTGACCACAGCATGTTTAAAGGCAGCAGGGACAGTCGCAGTGGAAAGTGAGAGGTTGAGAATGTGACAGATAAAAGGAATAAGAGCAGGAGAGATGGCATTAAGAAGGTGGGTGGGAATGGGATCAGAGGAACAGGTGGTACATTTTGAGGAAGAAAGGAGAAGTGTAGTTTCCTCAATAGTAACTTCAGGAAAGGAGGAAAGGGAATTGCCCCAGGTACAAATAAGTACCTGTATATACTATGTAAACTGCTTTGATTGTAATTGCAAAACCACAGAAAGGCAGTATATCAAGCCCTATTTTCTCTTAAATTGCCCTAACACTGCGTTTCTAAAAATACCACTGGGATAGTTACATTGTTGCAGATTAGTTAGTAATGAGATGCAAATGCACGTTTTGCATCTCAATACTATTCAAATACCCTAACGTACGTGACTTGCAGTGATACATTGCAAGTCATATTAGAGCCCAAAAACCACAGTAAAATAATCCCAGCTTTTTCCCTGGGGGTCTTTTACCATCTGGGAGCTGAGGATCCCCCCAGAGTTCCAGCCCTCCTCACTCAAGCCCCCCCCCCCCGAGTTGAAGCCCCCACTCCCCTTCCCTACCTGAAAGGTCAGTGGTCCGGGATGAGGGTCCTCCGGGGTCCAGGATGGTGGTCCCTAGTAAAAATAATTATTCCTCATTGCTAAACAATTAATCAATACGGAAAAAAAATATAGAA
The DNA here is from genome assembly GCF_901765095.1 of Microcaecilia unicolor. Lineage (NCBI taxonomy): Eukaryota > Metazoa > Chordata > Amphibia > Gymnophiona > Siphonopidae > Microcaecilia > Microcaecilia unicolor. The sequence goes on from NC_044034.1 coordinate 235,219,163, forward strand.
AACCTCCTGCCTGTAGGACTGCCGGTCAAACAATTCTTCAATATTAACAAAGCTTCATCCTGAGGTATAAGTGTATAGAATGACATCCAGCATAACTAAAAAGGTGACATCCTTCTGGGGTCAAAAAAGAAGCCAATTTAATCATAAAATTAGTGGAATCTTTCAGACAGGAGAAGCCAAAAATTGAAAAGGTTTTAAAAGAGAACCCCGATTGGAGACGATTGGTCTCCCAGGTTTTACAAGGGTTTTATGTAGTTTAGGGAGCAAATAAATCACCAGAATTTTAGGATGTGCTGTATTCAAAAATTCAAATTCATGTTTGGTTAATACTCCTTCAAAAAATGATAAAGTTAAATCTTTAATCTGGGTTTGTAGCTCAGCTGTCGGGTCAGAAGACACAGAAAACTGTTTCAACATTTCCTCCTCACAGTCTTCACATTTTAACAGGATCACCACTTCTCCTTTATTGGCTCTCCAAATGATAAAGGGGTCTTTTTACTAAGGTGTTGTCAGGCTTTCAAGGCAGAAACTAGGTTTGTGAGCCCTTGGGCCACTGCTGTGGAGCAGCAGTGGCAGGCAAAACTACCCCACACCAGAGACAAGGCGGAACTCTGACTGAAACAGCTAGACTTCACCTGCACTTGATCGCCGTTCCTCAGGAGTTGAGCCCCTGGGTGTAGGCGGCCGGCAGGAATTACCGGACAGGGCAGGAACTGGATACCCACTAGGCTGAACAGGGACTGAGGGTCAGAGGGGAAAGGAATATACATGGGCAGCAAGGCAGGAAACTGGGCTAGGACTCACAGACAGACAATACTCCACAAGGCAGGAAAATGGACAAACTAAAGGACAGGAACTGAAAGCTGCCAAGCAGCCACTGAAACAGGGTACAAATACTGACAGACAAGAGGCAGGACTGAAAGCTGCAGAGCAGCCACTAAGCAAGAGACACAGACAACCAAGAACTAGACACAGAAATACAAACAAGAAACAAGACTAGGAAACAAGCAATAAACCTAAGCTAAACTACACACAGACTATCTAGAAACAGACAAGGAACTATACAAGAAACCAGACTAGGCAGAAGTGCAACAAAGCACCAACAAACCAGGGACCTTAGACGATGCAAAGGCAAGCATAGAAGTTTCCAGGTGATTAGTAAAGCCCATCAGCTGCTGAAGTTCAGCTGCAGGAATCACAAAGCAGCTACGGGTGCTGTTCAGGCACAAACAAGAGAAGCAAGTCTGGCAGCCCAGAAGATCCGGACCGGACTAGACTGAAGTCTGGAACGGGTTACAGTCCATAGCAGCCACCGGTTCCGGCCACCAGAGGGCGAATTGAGCACAGACAAGGAAACATTCACATACGTGACAGGTGCCCTGAAAAATGGCCTGTGCTGGTATAGACACATTTATTGGATGCACACAGGTCCATTTTTCAGCACACCTGCAAAAAAAGCCTTTTTATTTTTGGCCAAAAATGGACGTGTAGCAAAATAAAAATTGGCGTGCATCTATTTTGGGCCTCAGACCCTACTGCCACCCCATCAACTTAGCGGTATAAAGTCTCGCGTTTAAAAACATGAAATTACCACCTGGGCCATGCAGCAGCCAGGTGGTAGTTACAAATTGGTGCGTGTTGGGCACGCGTAGGCGCCTACACAGCTTAGTAAAAGGACCCCTAAGCTCTCAAAGAATATACTGCAGCACTTTCAGCTCAAGTACAGTTAAAGGACTGATATATTTTTTTTATCAGCAATACCTTCCACATCACACAGCACCAACTGTTTAAACACCTTTAAAGTTGAGCTTATAGGAATAGATGGTCACCTTTTTTGTGATGGTGGATGTTAAGTCACACATTTATACCTCAGGATGAAGCTTTGATAATATTCAAGAATTTTTTTGGACAGGCAGAGGTTTTATACATCTTTTCTTACTGATTTAATTGTCATAGCAATGAGGAATAATTATTTCTGTCATGAAGATAAGTTTTCCAAAAGCTTATAGGGGAAATAGAAATACTCCACACTAAATATTATCAAACCCAAAAAAAGGGAATATAACAACTGGGCAGCCAAGACCGAATAACACATATATTCCATCATTAATTATGTCATTTGTTCCACAAAAGGAAATGTTTTCATCTTTATTTTTATGTTTTTAATATTTATATACAGAATACAAAAGCTAGAACAGAGGCATCATAAAACTCTTGCACTGGCTATGAGATGGCACACAGCCATTCCAGATCTGCAGCACTTTTGCATTACTTAATCACCTGCCTTTGGCACTAACCCTAATTAATTTGTACATAAAAAGTTTATTTTTCTAAAAACAACTTCTACCAACAGCAACCCTAGTATTTAACGTAGAAAGTCACAGAGCTGTAAACAGTTGAATCTCTCGATGCCCACTGCTGCAAAAACCTGGCATTTCAGTTTCACAGAACCTACTTCTGGGGTAATTAAAGATTAGATTGCCGTATAAATCAAGCAGCCGCATCTCACTACTGGCATCCTTGCAAAGGCGCTACAGCTGATAGCCAGTTAAGTACTAAGGTCGCTGTTGGTAGAAGTTGTTTTTAAAAAAACAAAGTTTTCTTCTACAAAATAATTAGGGTTAGTGCCAGAGGCAGATGACTAAGTAATGCAAAAGTGCTGCAGATCTGGAATGAGTGTGCGTCGTAAGAGATCTCTTAGCTAGTGCCAGAGTTTTAGGATGCCTCTGTTCTAGCTTTAGTATTCAATAAATAAACATTAAAAACATTAAAATAAAAATTAAAAATGTCCTTTTGTGGTACAAGTGAAGTAATTAATGATGGAATATGTGTGTTATTCAGTCGAGGCTGCCCAGTTGTTATACTCCTTTTTTTTTTTTGATTTGATGAAGATAAATTTCAGGAGTAGTGATGGGGGCCACAATGGCCCCATCGATTGCCAATTTGTTTATGAGAGCTTTTGAATTAAAATGGATACTTGACCATCCTTTTAAAACCTTTCTGAAATTTGGGGTTTGGTTTATTGATGGCGTTTTTGTTCTGTGGACGGGAACATTGGATTCATTAAAAGAGTTTCTATCATGGTTGAACCAGCGTCATCTGAAGATAGAATTTACATTATCTTGCAATGTGACTAAGATCTCCTTTCTTGATGGAATGATTACTAAGACGTGGAGGGGCATAATCGAACGGAGCGCCCAAGTTTTCCTGAGGGCGTCCTCGCAGGACGTCCCCGCGAAAGGGCGGGGAAACCTGTATTATCGAAACAATCTTTTGTTTCGATAATATGGTCGGGGACGCCCAAATCTCAACATTTAGGTTGACCTTAGAGATGGTTGACATAAATGTTGAGATGGTCGACCTTAGAAATGGTCGTCCCCGGTTTTCAGCAATAATAGAAACCGAGGACGCCCATCTCAAAAACGACCAAATCCAACTCATTTGGTCGTGGGAGGAGCCAGCATTCATAGTGCACTGGTCCCCCTGACATGCCAGGACACTAACCGGGCACCCTAGGGGGCACTGCAGTGGACTAACTGATGCACTAACTGAACGGAAAAAGCCCTTCCCTTACCGATCCCTTAGCGATTTGGAAAGGAATGGGCATGCATAAACGAAATCGCATGTAAATGAGCTGCTCACTGTTAGATCATTTGCACATGATTTCCTTCCTAAGGAGGGGAAGCCAGTGCAGAGCAGCCAAGCATTATGCGTGGCTGCTCTGCGCATGCCAAAGATGGCTTCAGACAAGCTGCGTGTATAATAGCCATCTACAACCTTAAATAAATTGCCATCTACAACCTTAGAAAAATACAAGTCCAGGTGAAAACGTCCAAGTGCTCGTCAGTGACCTTTTTTTTTTTTTTTAGAGTATGGGTGAAGGACGTCCTTAGCTATGCCTCTGTCTCTGCAATGGCAGCTGAGGACGTCCAAAATGTGGGTGTTTCTGTGAGAAGGATGTCCATGCCTCTGACACCCCCTTTATTTATTTGGATTTTGGATCACAAGTAACAGCAGTGGTATTTGAACTGGCCACCTCTGGATTGCAAGACAAGTGCTTTAACCACTAGGCCACTTCTCCACTCCACTCCCTTGAAATTTGGCCGTCCCTGTGGGGGGGCAGTTCAGGACATCCAATATGTTTGATAGGACGTCCACGCCTTCGCTATGCCTCCACTGACACACACATGCCTCCCCTCCCAGGGACCTACATACTGCTGCGATGGACCTGAGTATAACATTTCAGGCTGGCAAAAGAAGTTTTTAAAGTTGTTTTTTTCAGGGTGGGAGGGAGTTAATCACCACTGGGGGGGGTCAGGGGAGGTCATCTGGTCAGTTCGCGCACCTTTTTGAGGCTTGGTCGTAAGTAAAAATGGACCAAGTAGTCGGCCAAGTGCTCGTCAGGGACGCCCTTCTTTTTTCCATTATCACTCGAGGACGCCCATCTGTAGGCACGCCCCAGTCCTGCCTTCGCTACACCTCTGACACGCACCCGGGAACTTTGGTCATCCCCATGATGGGAAGCAGTTGAGGACGCCCAAAATCGGCTTTTGATTAAGCCGATTTGGGCGACCGTGAGAGAAGGACGCCCATGTCCCGATTTGTGTCGAAAGATGGGCGCCATTCTCTTTCACTTCCTCAGTGTTCCATAAGGAGACTGACTGTAGCATGTTTTTGAGTTTTGCAAGTAATCATTCCCCTGCTTTAAAGAGGAGCCAGCATTTGTAGTGCACTGGTCCCCCTGACATGCCAGGACAGCAACCGGGCACCCTAGGGGGCACTTCTAAATTTTTTTTTTAATATACAAATACCTCCCAGGTGCATAGCTCCCTTACCTTTGGTGCTGAGCCCCCCAAATCCCCCCCAAAACTCACTCCCCACAACTCTACACCACTACCATAGTCCTTATGGGTGAAGGGGGGCACCTATATATTTTTTTATTTCTTAATTTTTGTTACATTTGTACCCCGCACTTTCCCACTCATGGCAGGCTCAATGCGGCTTACATATACAGGTACTTATTTGTACCTGGGGCAATGGAGGGTTAAGTGACTTGCCCAGAGTCACAAGGAGCTGCCTGTGCCTGAAGTGGGAATCAAACTCAGTTCTCCAGTTCCCCAGGACCAGAGTCCACCACCCTAACCACTAGGCCACTCTTCCACTCCATGTGGGTACAGTGGGTTTTAGGGGGGTTTGGAGGGCTCAACACCATCACAAGTGTAACAGGTAGGGGGGGATGGGCCTGGGACTGCCTGCCTGAAGTGCACTGCACCCATTAAAAACTGCTCCAGGGACTTGCATACTGCTGTCAGAGAGCTGGGTATTTATTTATTGCATTTGTATCCCACATTTTCCCACCTTTTTGCGGGCTCAGTGAGGCTGGCATACAGACTGGCAAAAAAGATTTTTATTTTTTTAGTGTGGGAGGGGGTTGGTGACCACTGGGGGAGTATGGGGAGGTCATTCCCCATTTCCTCCGGTGGTCATCTGGTGAGTTGGGGCACCTTTTTGAGGCTTGGTCATGAAAATAAAAGGACCAAGTAAACCCGGCGAAATACTGATGAACGCCGCTTTTTCTTCCATTATCCGCGAAAGCCGGCCATCTGGTAGCCACGCCCATGCCCGTCCATGTCCCGCCCTCACTACGCCACCGACACGCCCCCTTGAACTTTCACCGGCTAGGTGACGGGAAAGCGGCGATGCTGTCAAAAAAGCAGCTTTCGATTATACGGATTTCGTTGTTTTTGAGAGATCGCCAGCCATCTCCCGATTTATGTCGGAAGATGCCCAGCGATCACTTTCGAAAATAAGCCTGAAAGTGTCCCAAAAATGTGTTTATTGTTTTTCTAGGATCTGTATCCACCTCTGATTTCAATTGGCAAGTCTCCCTGTAGCTAGGATATACATAACATGGTACCCATACTGTCATCAGAGGTCCACTGGCATTGGCAGCTATCTAGTTCCTCAAAATAGGTTGGTCCATATGCATTAACGTATAAAATGATTGTGTCCCCTATATGGGCTTTGACATTAAATATCTGGGTACTAGGCAGCTCGCCTGAAATACCCAGATATTGTTGATATTGACAATACCTGGATAGAGACTCATTTAATTTAGGACAGCATTTTTGCTGTCTTAAGTTAACCAGATAATTATCTGGGTACCACCGCTGGAAATCACTCTGACTCTGCCCCATATTTATTCCACACAGGTTTACTAAATGTGCACATTTGCTGCATATTTAGTAAACCTATATAGAATAATAAGTCTAGAATTCCAATAGTTCCATACCAAAATCTCTGCTTAAAACAAAAAACCATAATATGCTTTCATGGAGACATAAAGGGGAAAGGAGATAAAGGGTTACAAGCCTGGCTGGGAGAACACATCCAGAATGTCAGTCAGATGTTGGACTGCTTCTCTCAGGTCCTTCATACCTTATGTCCTTGATCTCCTCAAACAGAGGAGACCCAGTCAAATATGGACCCATCATTGTTTTCATGAGGGCACATTTCTTCTCTCCCCCTTAAGAACACTGTAGCTTTCTCTCAGGTCCACATCTCTTGGATAAGCTCTAGCAAATGGTTCTTTAGAGAGTGAAAGGTCTGAGACAGAACCTGGACCACTGCTGCACCTGGGTCTTGATCTCATCTTTCCATACACTATCCATTGGGGGGAGGGGGTCACCCTATTTTCTCCTCTGCCACCTCTGTTTAGCCCTGCCCTGTGGCCTTTTCTCCTCCTATCCATCCTCATCCTCTACTATTGAGGCCCCCAGTCCAAAGGACCCCTCTTCCGAGGATAGGCTGCCTTTAGTCTTGGTGCTCTGCAGTTCCCCAGAGTCACTAGTTTCCTCCTCCTCCTCCTCCTCCTCCATGATGTCTATGGATGAGATATCACCCTTCAGAGAGAAGAGCATTTCAGTCTGTAGTTATTTCCTCTAGTCTCTTCTACTGGAGGATCCTTGTCATCTTCCTCCTCCCCATGCTCCACAGCATGTCTCTGCAGACCCTCCATTATTGTGGCATGGTGTCCTTGGGTGGAAGATGATGGCATTTATGATGGTGGAGCTGCATAAAGAGAACAGCATGAATGTTTCAGCCCTTTCACCTAACATAACATAACAGTGATATCTGTATACTGTTATAACTGTAAAGTTCTAAGCAGTTCACAATATCCACTAAGAAACCAGGACAATCTCCCAAGAATTACAACACTCAAATAATAAAAAGCAAATAACTAATATTAGACAAAACAAACTTCTTGAAAAGATAAGTTTTAAGATTCCTCCTAAATAAAACATAGGAGTCAGATTGAGTAAAACATAGTGAGAATTCTTGCCAAAATTTAGGGGCTTGATAAGCCAACAATGGTTCATGAATTTTCAATCTCCTACAACCTTTTTCTGAAGGATAGCTCAAAACAGAATTGTTTATGGTTCTTCGGGATCTAAGTGGAAATGTGAACTGAAAGTTATCCAACAAATAAGCTGGAAAGTTCCATCTAAAACCTTAAATAAAAGACAAGCAAACTCGAACAAAACCTAACCTAACATTGTAATAGAAAGTTCTAGTGCATTGTGAGGAACCATGCCTTGCTGTAGCCATGCAGCTCCAGTATGTTGGTTGCATATGTTCACTATGACAAAAGGGAAAGGGCACCAAGATTTCCATGGTCTGGTAAGGGAACACAGGTGAGAGGTGGGCTGACTCCCTCTGATAGGCAAGCAATGTTAGCAAACTGTGTGCATGTTTGCACAGATGGTGCATTGTAATGTCTGGAAGTATTTTTTCACGGAGAGGGTGGTGGATACGTAGAATGCCCTCCCACGGGAGGTGGTGGAGATGAAAACGGTAATGGAATTCAAACATGCGTGGGATAAACACAAAGAAATCCTGTTTAGAAGGAATGGATCTATGAAATCTTAGCGGACATTGGGTGGCGACGCCGGTATTTGGAGAATAAAACTGGTGCAGGGCGGACTTCTACGGTCTGTGCCCTGAGAAAGGCAGGGACAAATCAAACTCGGATATACATATAAAGAATTACATATCATGTAAAATGAGTTTATCTTGTTGGGCAGACTGCATGGACCATTCAGGTCTTTATCTGCCATCATTTACTATGTTACTATGTTAGTAGCTGAACAGTTACTATCTGAAGGACATACTATTGTTCCATATAGCCACCTGAACAATATGTAGTTGTAGGGTTGATGGAGATGGTTTTGAAACAGAATTATACATTTTCTGAAATCTGAGAGCTGCATCTGATACAGAGACTACTAAATGGCTATACTCACAAATAGCAACCTACATGGGGCATTAATAGCATTAGTACAACCTAGTGGTCATGTTATACATACATACATCATTATCATTATCATCATCATCATTTATATCATCTAGTGAACTGAGACCATACAAAAAAAATTCAAGATGGCTGCATAGGTGGAAGCTCCTGAAGTGAGCTCCCTTCAACCCAGGCCACATTTGAATAACCCACAAGGAATCCAATGGGTGACAGGACCAGACTGGACCAGGAGACACCCAGCTAATATTTCAGTGGAGTGGAGGTAGCCCGAGCCTCATCTGCCACGAGAGACCACATGGTTGCTGATGCACATAGCTGACGGCGGATGCATCACCTCACTGCTACCACCAAGACACCAACGCAGACCGTGACCCTCAGACACGTGATCACTGGCTCTGTGAGCCACCAGAGCTGATGGATCCACCTCACCAGAGCCGAAATTGCGTGGTGAAGAGATAAGACAAACCTTTGAAAATCCTGGGAGAGGAGGTGACCAGCCATGAGGAGCAGCCAAGGGCCACAGCTGACCCAGGGAGACTGGACGGGACAGAAATGGAGATGCTGCTTGCTGACATAAGCGGGGGTAAGGTCCTCGCTAGGGCAAACCAGCAGCTGGGGCATGAGCCCCACAGCACTCTCATCGGCCCTACAGCCACCCCTCTCACCGAGGGTTCTATCACAGCCAACTGTCAGCCCCCATGGCCACCTCTCCCTCCAGGGGGTGCACTACAGCAGCCACAAAATGAGCTGCATCTCCCTCCATGGGATTTATCTGTACGGCAGATGCCGCAAGACAAACCACAACAATATATGGAGAGCAAGCCGGAAGTGAAAGACCTCCCTCACCCAACATTACAGCATCCTGGTACAAATCGGATATTGAACAAAGGTCAACTCATGGCATAGGAACTAAAAACCACCAAATGAGAACAGAAACCAAAGAGTGCATGGACCCACACTCGCACTGACTCACACACGTACACACACACACACTTAATTTAAAAAAAACTAGATACGTTGCAGAACACATCAAAATGGCCAAAATACGGGCATGGTTTTTCTACTATATGACAATAACATGACTAACAGGACTACAAGCTACCACACTTAAAGAATAGAACAAATCCCTGTACTAGTCACGGAAAGACGATGCTCCCAATATCAACTGGAAAGGCCAAGCTACATTCCCCACAACAAGCCAGATACTACAATGTTAGCCAATAACATAAGACAATTCTGAATACTAACCAAAATGACAGAAAGGTCAAAATGAACAGAATGAATAGACAGCTACAAACTGTTAAGCATACCAACATTAAACATGACACATATGGTCCTATTCCTAGGGAACAACAATTAACGAATATCCACATATCTCCAACAATAGAAGCCCCATACCAAAATGTTCAAGTGGGCTACATTAATGCCAGATCTGTAGTAAACAAAACAGCATCAATAACAGATTGGATCACGTCTGAAAACCTCAATCTACTTTTCATCAACGAAACCTGGATCCATGATCAAAAGGATCCTATAATCCTTGACCTTTGCCCCCCAGGATACAAAATTACTCACTGGACCAGGAAGGAAAAGAGAGGTGGAGGCATAGTACTAATTTACCATTCCCATTTCACCACCGAAACTACTGCCGAGTCTATAACAACCCAATTAGAAATTGCCTCAATCAGAATTCACAACAAATCCCTGCTTAATCACCTAAACTGCATCCTGTTCTACAGACCACCCGGCAACTGGAACGAATGCAAGTCTAGCTTCATGGACTTCATTTCAAACATTTGCGTAACCAACTCCAACATATTAATACTAGGTGACATAAACCTCCACCTTGAAGAACCAAACTCTACTCATGCACGAGATTGCATGGAATTCCTCCATTCATGGGATCCCAAATGGCCACTAATGCAAGCTACCCACACTAAAGGGCATACATTGGACCTCCTCTCCCACAAACTGTCCACAGATCACAACATATTAGTAACAGATACCAAATGGTCAGAGACACCTTGGACCAATCACTACAAACTAAACCTATCCCTAAAATAGCAGAAGAAGGAATCATACCATACACAAGAACACATTACCTACAGCACCAGAGGCCAAATAGACCCAAAAGAATTCTGGCTACAGATGTATGATAAGGAATGGAAACCACGAACGGACTCCATAAACTACCTCTGTGATTGGGATGATAGATGTAAAAGCGTATTAGACGCAATAGCACCCTTAAGAATAAGAGTAACAAGATGACAAAACTCGATCCCATGGTTCAATGACGAACTAAAAAAACTCAAAATACAAACCAGGAAACTCGAATGAGCATGGAAAAAAATAAAAGATGAGCAATCACTCAACGCATGGAAACAAACACAAAGAAAATACAAACATGCAATAAGACAGTCCAAAAGATCCTACTACAAAGCTAAAATAGGACCGGATTATAAAGACCTGAAGAAACTATTTCAACTCTTAAATAAGCTCCTAGACACCACTCCAATCACCATAACCAACTCAGATATTCCATCTGCAGATAAACTCACAAATTACTTCAATGACAAAATAATAAAATTATGAAATACACTTCCTCAACACAACACCGACATGGAAAGCTTTATCAATGAACTGGACTCTGACCTTGGAGAATGCCCAGCAGACAGCAGCTGGTCAAAATTTTCCCGCCTCACCATTGATCAGTTACCCAAGCAATTCTTAGATTCTCCAATACCCACTGCAAATTGGACACCTGCCCTAGCCACCTACTCAAATCCGCCCCCAATCGCTTCATAGAAGACCTTACATCCTACCTAAACTACATGCTCCAACAAGGTCTTTTCCATGAAGAACATGGCAACATTCTACTCACCCCTATACCGAAGGACACAAAGAAAAAAACAAACGATCTCACTAACTACCGCCCAGTCGCATCTATCCCACTAGTAGTCAAACTGATGGAGAGCATGGTGACCAAAGAGCTCTTTGACTATATGGATAAGTTCTCACTACTACATGAATCTCAATCAGGATTCTGCCCATCCCATAGCACCAAAACTGTTCTGGTTACTCTCCTGGCCAAATTCAAGCATGAAATAGCCTTAGATAAAAGCATACTTCTCCAATTCGCCATGTCGAGTGCATTTGATATGGTAAACTACAATATACTTCTTCGACTTCTAGACCACTTCGGGATTGGTGGAAATATACTTAGATGGATCAAGAGTTTTCTAACCACCTCAAGGTTCACCATTGTCACCAATAACAGAAACATGGCTGCATCTCAAAGATGGCCCAATATAGCTCGACCTATGCCCACCTAGCTAAGAAATAACACAAATCAAGAGAACCAAAAAGAAAGGAGGTAATCGCTTCAATATACAAATCCACCTTCACAGTAGAGCCTTTATCATCAAAGGAATGGAGGATACTGGTCTGTAGTTTGTTACATCAGTTATGGTGATTGAATTGTTTTTTGGTATTGGTGTTAGGATAATAGAGCCTTTATTATCAGGGAAAGTGCCGTGGAATAGTAGGAAGGCAATATGCTGCTGAAGCAGATTAATGAACATATTAGGAGCTTCCTTCATACAGTAACTAGGACAAGGGCATAGGCGTAGTTTGACTGTTTCATTTGGGGGGGCAAAGGATGGGGCGGAGCATATTAGCATATTCATTTGCATATATACATATGCAAATGAATATGCTAATATGGAGGAAGGAATTGAAATTTACAGGCAAAATATCACAGATGCACATTTCAAAAAGCTGACATATTTCAATTAATATATTCTGAATAAAATACTTTTTTACCTTTGTTGATCATTTAGTTTTTCTATTCGCTTTGGTCCCAGTGTCTTCTGTTTTATGCAGTGTCTTCTTTCCAGTAGGCTTCCCTCTGCTCCCCACCCCTCCCAGTCCCATCCATCTCCTGCTTCTTCCCTCTGCTCACCTCATTTCCCAGTCCAATCCAATTCCTGGTCCTTCCCTCTGCTCCCCACCCACCCCTCCCAGTCCCATCCATCTCTTGCTCCTTCCCTCTGCTTCCCACCCCTCCCAGTCCCATCCATCTCCTGCTCCTTCCCACTGCTTCCCACCCTCCCAGTCCCATCCAATTCCTGGTCCTTCCCTCTGCTCCCCACCCACCCCTCCCAGTCCCATCCATCTCCTGCTCCTTCCCACTGCTTCCCACCCTCCCAGTCCCATCCATCTCCTGCTCCTTCCCTCTGCTTCCCACCCTCCCAGTCCCATCCAATTCCTGGTCCTTCCCTCTGCTCCCCACCCACCCCTCCAAGTCCCATCCATCTCTTGCTCCTTCCCTCTGCTTCCCACCCCTCCCAGTCCCATCCATCTCCTGCTCCTTCCCTTTGCTTCCCACCCTCCCAGTCCCATCCATCTCCTGGTCCTTCCCTCTGCTCCCCACCCACCCCTCCCAGTCCCATCCATCTCTTGCTCCTTCCCTCTGCTTCCCACCCCTCCCAGTCCCATCCATCTCCTGCTCCTTCCCTCTGCTTCCCACCCTCCCAGTCCCATCCATCTCCTGCTCCTTCCCTCTGCTTCCCACCCCTCCCAGTCCCATCCATCTCCTGCTCCTTCCCTCTGACCTCCTTTCCCAGTCCAGTCCAATCCAATTCCTGGTCCTTCCCTCTGCTCCCCACCCACCCCTCCCAGTCCCATCCATCTCTTACTCCTTCCCTCTGCTCTCCACCCTCCCAGTCCCATTCATCTTCCCTCTGCTGCCCCCCCCCCCCCCCCGCGAGGTCCAGGATCGTGACTCCGTTTACCCCCTCTCTTCCTCCCTCCCTCCCTCCGGTGCAGGCAGCAGTCTTCTTCAGCCTTTCTGTGTTCCTGGCAGCGGTAGCGACGTACACGCTGCCTTCGGTCTGCCCCGGAAGCCTTCTCTTCAAGTTCCTGTTCCCACCTATGCGGGAACAGGAACTTGAAGAGAAGGCTTCGGGGCAGAGCTGAAGGCAGCGTGTACGTCGCTACCACTGCCAGGAACAAGAAAGACTTAGAGAAGATTGGTGCTGCCTGCGCCTGAGGGTAGGAAGAGAGGGGGTAGATAGACACGCTAGTCTCCGTCCGCTTCGCTGCTTCCCTGCCCTCTCTGTCTGCGTCCCGCATTCCTCTGATGTCATTTCCTTTCGGGCGGGACGCAGACAGAGAGGGCAGGGAAGCAGCGAAGCGGACGGAGACGAGCGCGTGCCTGCTTGTTTTTTTTTTTTTTTTCACTTCTAGCGCCAGTCCACGTCATCGTCGTTTGGGGGGGCATTGCCCCCCCTCGCCCCCCCAGTCTATGCCTATGGACAAGGGTCTAGTATGCATTGTGAGGTTGATATTTTAGGAGGTAATGTTTTACTGTGTCATTGGTTGGTAGTTGGAAGGAAGACCAGATTCTGTTGGTAGCTATTCCTGTATGTGTGTCTGACTGTTATTCATAAATATCTTGATGGCTGATTTTAATTTGAGTACTCCTTCTCTGATTTTAACTATTTGTTGTTCAAAAAAAGTAGCCAGTTGCTCTGCTGTTGGTGGGGACTCAGTGGTTGTGGTTATTTCTTTTGTGGGTAATAGGCTTTTTATCAGATTGAAACGTTTACTGGTATTAAGGAAATTACCACCAATTATTTTGTTATAGTATTGAATTTTTGCAATGTTGATCTCATTTTTAAATGTTTTGATGGCAGTTTTCCCAATGAACCTTCACAGACTTCTTACACAAAAGTGAACCCAGTAAATATCATCAATGCAACTCTTGTGTTTTTCTCCTTTATCACTATGTCTTGTTTCCTTGCATCAAGCTTTTTATAAGTCAGAATGGCAATGTCTCAGATGATTACAACCTCTTCATGTTCCATAATTCTCTTATGGTTATAATCAAGTGCTTTTCTGGTACAGTAATGCTTGTAGTATTTACAAAATTTCCAATGGATGAGACATGCCACCTTGTTCTACTGTTTAGTATAGCAATTTTCTCCAATCAGGAACTTGCAACCAGCTATGGAAATAGTTAATCTCCAGTTCTATCTTACAGAATTTACAAGAACCTGCATACAACAAATGTAAACCGCTTTGATTATACCACAGAAAGATGGTTTAGCCTAGTGGTTAGTGCAGTGGACTTTGATCCTGAGGAACTGAGTTCAATTCCCACTGCAGCTCCTTGTGACTCTGGCAAGTCACTTAACCCTCCCATTGCCCCTGGTACAAAATAAGTACGTGAATATATGTAAACCACTTTGAATGTAGTTGCAAAAACCTCAGAAAGGTGGTATATCAAGTCCCAATTCCCTTTCCCTTTATTAAATCCTAATAGCATTCACATATGTATTTTACCAGAATTTCTATACTTGCTGTGAACCATCTCATCTGTAATCAACTGTCCTGAGCTGCAACTATCAATCTCTAGATTTCAGTTATGTTCTCCTTAATCATTTATGTGTCAAGTTTTGATCGACATATATTTCTTGGACTTTGCATTTCTCAATATATATGTGCATAGTCCACCTGTTGTTCTTATTTTGCAGATTCGGTTGCTTCCTTTCCTATTTGCACATGCGGATTCTCCTTCATTTCTTTTGCACAATGGAATGTTCACCCAAATTTAAAGATGGAGTCAAATTTTGGATGTTTACTTTCATAATTCAATGACATAACTCAATATAATAACAGGGCAAGCTTCAGCAAAAAATCTAGCAAGTATAATAAGAGACTGAAGACAAAATAGTCCTAATTTTGCTTTGAACGAGATAGCAAATCAAGTTCTCTTTAAATTGTAATTTTTTTTTAATTTTTAAAAATTTCCTGCATTTTAAAAATTTAAAATCTAAAATTAAAAAGTATACCTTAAAGAGAACTTGGGGCCCTGTTTACTAGGATACATTAGCGTTTTTAACACGCCTACTATTAACACATGCGTTAAACATGTAGGCAGGGATATTGTAGGTACGTACACAGTTAACGCACATACATGGTTAATGTGTGTTAAGAATACTAATGCGCCAATAACGCACCTTAGTAAACAGGGCTCTTGATTTGCTATCTCATTCAAAACAAGATTAGGACTAATTCTATACATAACGCTCAAATATGGGTGCACACCTAAATTGAGTGTGCAATTTAATTGCTTAGGGGTCCTTTTACAAAGGCACATTGAAAAAGGACCTGTGGTACTGTAGATGCGGTTTTTGGGAGCGCGCAGAATCATTTTTCAGCGCACGTCCATTTTTGGTCTAAGACCTTACTGCTAGCCATTGACCTAGTGGTAAAATCTCATGCAGTAACTGGGCGGTAATGACCTATGCGCACCAAATGCCATGGTGCAGGTCCGATAAGCGCAGCCAAAAATAAAAATTATTTTTTGGACACACGTTATCAGACATGCAGCAAAAATGAAATTACTGCAAGAGCCACGCGGTAGCCATGCGGTAACTCCATTTTGGCGCACATTGGACGCATATATACGCTTACGTGGCTTAGTAAAAGGGCCCCTTAATGAGACAATTAGCACTGATAATTGGGCGCTAATGATTAATAATTGGCAATAATTGGAATTTACACACTCCTCTTTATAGTTACCATTCTATAATGATGTGCAACTAAATTTTTCCATGTGGATCTGAAAAGGGGGCATGACCACGGGAGGGCCATGGACGAGTCAGGGGCATTTCTGGGATTTGCAGGCAGTGTTATAGAATTTGGGGGATCCACACGTAATTTTGACACAGGGTTTTACACAAGGGTTCAGTTGGTATAAATCCTTATGCCAAAAGTGGCCATGGATCCCAGCACTACAAGTTATTCTTTAAAACAGTACACAACGACTTCCCTATGAAGAAAGACTAAGGAGGCTAGGGCTATACAGCTTGGAGAAGAGACGGCTGAGGGGAGACATGATAGAGGTATATAAAATAATGAGTGGAGTGGAACAGGTGGATGTGAAGCGTCTGTTCATGCTTTCCAAAAATACTAGGACTAGGGGGCATGTGATGAAACTACAGTGTAGTAAATTTAAAACAAATCGGAGAAAATTTTTCTTCACCCAACGTGTAATTAAACTCTGGAATTCGTTGCCGGAGAAAGTGGTGAAGGCGGTTAGCTTAGCAGAGTTTAAAAAGGGGTTGGACGGTTTCCTAAAGGACAAGTCCATAAACCGCTACTAAACGGACTTGGAAAAATCCAAAATTCCAGGAATAACATGTATAGAATGTTTGTACGTTTGGGAAGCTTGCCAGGTGCCCTTGGCCTGGATTGGCCGCTGTCATAGACAGGATGCTGGGCTCGATGGACCATTGGTCTTTTCCCAGTATGGCATTACTTATGTACTTAACTTGGAGTGCTGTTTATAGAATAGTACTTAGTGGGCATTGTTTTTTGGCACTCAAATTTGGGCACCATTTACAGAACTGAGTCCCATAGAGGAGTAATTCTATAAAGAGGCTGTCAACATTTAGGCTCCAAGAAATTACTAGAATACTGGCATATATACATATGTGTTCACATGGAGGGGCATAATTGAAAGATCGTCCAAGTACGAATTAGGACGTTCTTACGAAAACGTCCAAAAATAGACATGTATAATGGAAAAATAGTGTGGGCGTTTTTCGATAATCGATTATCCCTGTAAGAACACAATCAAATGACGAGCGCATAAGCGTGACTAAATTGGGCGCCCTAAGATGGTCGATTATTGCAGGTGCAAACGACCAAATCACGTGGTGTGTAAAATAATGTACATAGGTGTATCGCAAGTACAGTACATGTTGTTCAGGCCATCCAGGTACGGGAAAATATGAGGAACGCGTATATGTGTCAACTACAGACATATCATGCTGCTCCACCCATACTTTCAGCATATGTGCCCATCTGCATGTCCGGATCTGCATGCACTGTACACCTACTGAACATGCAGCTATATGCATATTGTGTATATGTGAAAAGGGTCGGGTGGGGTGCGTCATAAGGCACGTTCCACACACGTGCAGGCAGGTGCACGTCAAAGACGTCTATGCTTATGAGGGCGTCCACGTGCTGATAGGGGCCATATATGGAATGGTTATCCATATATGGAGCTGTGCATGAAACGACGTCCCTCACGCAAGGTCGTCTAATATAAGGCACTTCTTTTCCAACACGTGGAAAAATGGCACAACGAAGAGAACCCAACTTCGGACAGGAGGAGAGCCTGCTGCTGGTGCGGCTGTGCCTAAGGCACCGGCACAGGCTGTTTATCCAGCACCACCACCTGCCCCCCAGGCTGCAGGCCATGCGAGCCTGGTCCCACATCCGGGAAAGACTAGAAAGGTAAGGTTATGGCCCAACCCCCCTCCCCTCCTGTACCTACACATATAACAGCTCCGTCATCAATGTTACCAGCAGTAACTGGAGTGTCCATGCAAGGATCATGAGTAATATAGGAACATGCACAATCACTAATAATTTTTATGTTATTGAAACGACCACCATTCCCACATCCCTACAAGAATGTATTTCGTTAGGTTAGGTATGTGACTATGCTATTAGTGTTATGTGACAATTTCGTTAGTTATGTGAAGGCCACATTTTCCAACCCCTCTTTGCAGCCAGTGGGTTACAACGCCTCCGAATAGTGGAAGCATGAGACCAATGAAACCTATACCATACTTTATAACATGGTCATGATAACACATATAAAGTAGTTTAACAAGCATACATTATAATGTATACAAATGGTACTGTCTGGCCTCATGCCCACCTCTCTGGCATCATCTGCATAGGAACCAACTCGGTGGCTGCTGTGGGTGCTTCACCACCCCACCCCCAATATCAAATACAGTGGGGGAAATAAGTATTTGATCCCTTGCTGATTTTGTAAGTTTGCCCACTGACAAAGACATGAGCAGCCCATAATTGAAGGGTAGGTTATTGGTAACAGTGAGAGATAGCACATCACAAATTAAATCCGGAAAATCACATTGTGGAAAGTATATGAATTTATTTGCATTCTGCAGAGGGAAATAAGTATTTGATCCCTCTGGCAAACAAGACCTAATACTTGGTGGCAAAACCCTTGTTGGCAAGCACAGCGGTCAGACGTCTTCTGTAGTTGATGATGAGGTTTGCACACATGTCAGGAGGAATTTTGGTCCACTCCTCTTTGCAGATCATCTCTAAATCATTAAGAGTTCTGGGCTGTCGCTTGGCAACTCGCAGCTTCAGCTCCCTCCATAAGTTTTCAATGGGATTAAGGTCTGGTGACTGGCTAGGCCACTCCATGACCCTAATGTGCTTCTTCCTGAGCCACTCCTTTGTTGCCTTGGCTGTATGTTTTGGGTCATTGTCGTGCTGGAAGACCCAGCCACGACCCATTTTTAAGGCCCTGGCGGAGGGAAGGAGGTTGTCACTCAGAATTGTACGGTACATGGCCCCATCCATTCTCCCATTGATGCGGTGAAGTAGTCCTGTGCCCTTAGCAGAGAAACACCCCCAAAACATAACATTTCCACCTCCATGCTTGACAGTGGGGATGGTGTTCTTTGGGTCATAGGCAGCATTTCTCTTCCTCCAAACACGGCGAGTTGAGTTCATGCCAAAGAGCTCAATTTTTGTCTCATCTGACCACAGCACCTTCTCCCAATCACTCTCGGCATCATCCAGGTGTTCACTGGCAAACTTCAGACGGGCCGTCACATGTGCCTTCCGGAGCAGGGGGACCTTGCGGGCACTGCAGGATTGCAATCCGTTATGTCGTAATGTGTTACCAATGGTTTTCGTGGTGACAGTGGTCCCAGCTGCCTTGAGATCATTGACAAGTTCCCCCCTTGTAGTTGTAGGCTGATTTCTAACCTTCCTCATGATCAAGGATACCCCACGAGGTGAGATTTTGCGTGGAGCCCCAGATCTTTGTCGATTGACAGTCATTTTGTACTTCTTCCATTTTCTTACTATGGCACCAACAGTTGTCTCCTTCTCGCCCAGCGTCTTACTGATGGTTTTGTAGCCCATTCCAGCCTTGTGCAGGTGTATGATCTTGTCCCTGACATCCTTAGACAGCTCCTTGCTCTTGGCCATTTTGTAGAGGTTAGAGTCTGACTGATTCACTGAGTCTGTGGACAGGTGTCTTTCATACAGGTGACCATTGCCGACAGCTGTCTGTCATGCAGGTAACGAGTTGATTTGGAGCATCTACCTGGTCTGTAGGGGCCAGATCTCTTACTGGTTGGTGGGGGATCAAATACTTATTTCCCTCTGCAGAATGCAAATAAATTCATATACTTTCCACAATGTGATTTTCCGGATTTAATTTGTGATGTGCTATCTCTCACTGTTACCAATAACCTACCCTTCAATTATGGGCTGCTCATGTCTTTGTCAGTGGGCAAACTTACAAAATCAGCAAGGGATCAAATACTTATTTCCCCCACTGTATGTATGGAGGGAGGGGTCATCTCCACTGGGGGTTCCACCCCCCAAAATGGTAAAAAGGTGGCTCCTATGATTCACTACCAATGGAGGTGCCCCCCCCCCCCAACACTGTAGACCCTCTCTCTCTGGTATGTGAATAGCAAATGAATGTGTGCAGAGGATAAAAAGGACCAACACCCCTGACCCCTGCTCTACAAACTTATATCTTACAGACGCTTTGGAGTCCACCGGGACCTGGAGTCCCTGAGGAGGCGGTTCCGCCGGGTGACGCGGGAGAGGCCCGACCTCATCCGGGCGGTGCGAAGGCACCTCAGGGCTCGCCGTAAGTATTCAAAAACAGGACACCTGTACAGATTACTACATACATTTCATGAATAAAGCAAATGTGTTGTACAATATCACTTCCCATGTGCCTAATAGCCTAATAGCCACCTAGTAAGTAATACCATATCTGTCCCAGATCAAGGATGCAGGTTGCAGGGGTTCTCCCATGAGCGTGCCTGCAACGTCCGACCATCCCCCCGAGATGAATGAGATGATATGCCACACTTTACTATTCCCCTTATTGTGGTGGCTGATTACTGTGTCCTGGTACAGCTGCCTGAGGCCCTACTTTTACTGCATGTTATGGCCTAAATCACATAAAAGAATTGTGCTCAACACCCTTCCCACTGCCCCCCCCCCCCCCAATAACTCCTACAACAACTGCCCATCAACCCCTCGTTGCATCTCACAAACATGCTGGTCAGCAATGAATTTGGTATGGCAACATGTCCTGCGTGGTGTGTGTCAGAGGAGGGTCCAGGGTTCTGTTTCATGTCATCTGATGCAGCTCATTCCCCATGGGCATAGGCTACGCCTTACCACACCCTGCCCCATCCCCTGCCTCACGCCACCCAGCTACTGCACTATGCAAGCCATGGTGTATGCACTGATCTCAATCACACTCCTTTTACATACACAGGGCTCCACCAGCAGGAAGCTGAGCGGGAGGATGAGGAGGGCCACCACCTCCAGGAGGAGGAGGAGGAGCAAGAGGAGGAGGAGCAGGAGGAGCAGGAGGAGGAGGAGCAGGAGGAGGGGCACCTGGATGAGGAGGAGGAGGAGCAGCAGCCAGGCCAGGAGGCGGCCCACCAGGAGGAGGAGGACTCGGACTCGGAGGAGGGAGTCCTCATCATAGATGAGGATGAGGACATTCATGAGGACCCCTCCCCACCTGCAGCTCCGTATGAGGCCTCTCCCTCCCCTCAGGCAGCGCCATCGCCTGGCCCACCTCCATCCCCTGGGCCAGCTTCAGTGTCCCCTGGCCCACCTCCATCCCCTGGGCCAGCTTCAGTGTCCCCTGGCCCACCTCCATCCCCTGGGCCATCTTCAGTGTCCCCTGGCCCACCTCCAGCCTTTGGCCCTGCTACTGTGGTGCGCCTCCTGCAGCAGCTGGTAGATGGCCAGCAGCAGCTTATAGTTGGCCAGCACCAGCTGCTGCAGGAGGTGAGAGCCCTACGGCAGGGCAATGAGCAGCTCCAGGGCCCACTAAGGGTACTGCTGGGGCTGCTCATTGCCCTGCTACAGAGGGCCTTGCTCAGAGGGCGTGGCCGCCCTTAATTTAAATAGGGGGGGCCTGTTGGGGGTGTGGGGAGTGGGTGGGGGAGGGAATTGTTGGGGTTGTGTGTGTGGGGGGAGGGAAATGTTGGGGGTTCTGTGGGGGGTGTGGGAGGGAATCGTTGGGGTTGTGTGTGTGGGGGGAGGGAAATGTTGGGGGTTCTGTGGGGGGTGGGGGAGGGAATTGTTGGGGTTGTGTGTGTGGGGGGAGGGAAATGTTGGGGGTTCTGTGGGGGGTGGGGGAGGGAATTGTTGGGGTTGTGTGTGGGGGGGGGAGGGAAATGTTGGGGGTTCTGTGGGGGGTGGGGGAGGGAATTGTTGGGGTTGTGTGTGTGGTGGGAGGGAAATGTTGGGGGTTCTGTGGGGGGTGGGGGAGGGAATTGTTGGGGTTGTGTGGGGAGTTGTGGGGGGGAGGAGGGCATTGTTGGGGCTTATTTTGTAGGGGTGGGGGTGGGGGGGAAATAAATGTTTCTCTTACAATATAACTATCAGGGTGTGTGTGTGTGTTTGTCTCCCTTGTGCATTACATATCACCAAATGGTGCTGTTGAGTTGAGAGGAAGGAGGCAGCAATATGCATAGCATTAAATGTGCTGTGTGAATGAGAAGGTGATGTATGTCTGAGAATGTTGGCCATACAGAACGCCACCTGTTCATTCCAACCTGCATGGCCATATGTGCAGGGGGGTTGGGCCAGGGAGGCTGGATGGATATTTGTGTTCATTAATAAAAATGGCCAGCCAGCATCTCTCTCTCCCTCCCTCCCCTCCACCATACTGACCCACAATACAGAGTGCCATCAATAAGAGATTAATAGTGTACCACGTGTGATCTGCCAGGTACCCACTTCCACATAACTCCAGGTACCACATACACAGTGTTTGCTGTCTGATGGACACATATCCTTACCCACAAGCCACATTGGTGGGGGGGGGGGGGGGGGGGGGCCCAAGAAGGACCTACAAACAGCTGGCTCATATTTTCACATTGAATACATCAGCTATAGTATATAATGCTGAGGAGCAAAAGGGAAACAATGGGAAACCCAATAGATGGATGGTTACTTCATCACAGTTGCAATGTAATACTTGTGGTAGAGAAGGGCACAAATAAAAATGGTGCTCATTATTTGCAGCTGTGATCACACTTTCTCCAGTAGTCAATCAAGGTGTGTTACATTCAAGTATTCTGGGTTTGTATCAAACTTTGTCCCTGAAGTGACTTGCCTTAGGTGGGATTTGAACCAGCAACCTTATGATTATAAGGCTGGTGCTCTAACCACTAGGCCACAGCAGCCACCAGGCTTTAGCCACCACCAGTTACTTTGGGTTGGTACCTGTACACACACCCCTCTCCCTCACCACCACGTCATAGGCCTCAGTGGCACTATCTGTAGCCACCTCGATCATTTTGTCCAGGCTACCGATTAAAAACAATGTAATGTGCATGTTCCCTACTACCTATGGAGCAATTTAGGAAGGTGTTCCATAATGTGCTATACACATCCATTGCATTAATCATTCTCCCCTCCCCCGCCTATGGACCTTGAGAATGGGTGGCCACTTGATAAATGGGGACTGGGGTACACCACATAAACAAGGAAGATGGAAGCTACCGGGAACCAATACTGCACCTCCATCAGCTGGCCCACACCACTGAGGACCTGCCAACCCCACAGTACAGTGCAGAGGAACCTGGTGAAAACAGAGCTACCTAACATCTGACTCCAGACTACATACATACAGTGAATGCACACTCCTTGACTATGAGCACAAAAAGAAGAGGTGGCAGACAAATGAGAGCTTACCATGAACGTCTGTTTCAAGACTGTGTAGTGCGCCTTTTATCTTCTGGAACATTAGCTGCACATCTCCCTGATTGAAATGACCCTTACCGAGGGGTGCATGATTTGGGCCGACTGTACTAAATTCTTGGCCCCCACACACTGCCTGCTACAACCAGGCAGAGAGAATGGGAGAAAGGAAGGGAGCATCAGGGGATGTGGAAGACAGGAAACGGAAGGCGTGGTGGCTGAGGGCCAATAATAATCCCCCCCCCCCCCCCCTAAATACACAGGTGTACCCAAGCATACATTGCTAAACACATACCTTCATATAAGTGAGGGTAAAACCCTGTAAATGATTATTACGAACAACCGGCAAGGTTTCAGTGCAAGAAATGGCAGGTAAATTGGCAATGAAGAAAGGGAAGGCAGGTGGAGACGCCCATATTTATCTACTCATAATTGAAACCATGTGTTCCTAATCGCTATCTCAGCTGGGCACGCTTAGGAATTGTGTGTATAATTGAACAACAAACGCCCATATCAGAAACGCCTATTCCCCCGTCTCAATGGGCGTTCTTGGCGCCAATATAAACGCCCACTCCGTATTTTCGAAAACCCCATTGGTACAATGCCGCCACGTCAACCACCAACCCGGAAGGGTAATTTTACAGATGGCGAGGTAGAGCTACTGGTCCAGGAGATCCAGCAACGCCACCAACATCTCTTTGCTCCCACAGGGCAGAGGCTGGCTGCAACGACCAAACAGAGGGAGTGGGAGGCAGTCCGTGACAGCGTCAATGCAGTCTTCCATTGTGCAAGGGACGTGGAGGACTGCAAGCGCAAGTGGCGCAAGCTCCGGAGGGATGTGAGGCGCAAGGCTGGTGCCCATCCCCCACCACATGATACTGCCAACCTCACCCCCCTGGAGCTAATGGTGCACTCCCTCCTACCCCAGGAGGGCATCCATGGAATTGGGGCCCTTGACACCTCTGCACAGGCTGAGGACTCAGGTAGGTTGACCATTCTTTATGAAGCTGCGCTTATGTGTTCCGCTGCACTAAACTGTGTTATACAAGTTGGGGCCAGGAGGTGGGAGGTGGGAGGTGGGGAGTGGGGTGAGCGGCAAGCGGGAGGGATTTTCAGGCGGGTGTGGTAATATGTAGAATAAACGACCATCTTAATGCTGCTGTGCTGACTTTCTTACCTACCCCTACTCACTTGCTCTGTATCATTACTCTCTATCCCTACCGTACTCATTTACCTTCCCTCTTACTTGTCCTGTGTGTGCATCTTAACTACATTGTAAGGTCTCTTTGAGTAGTGGTGTGTCATAGGAGCACACTCTGTGGCTGCTGTGGGTGTTTCAACACCCCCAATATTGAGCAACTATCATGTAGGTGTCCAGGGTGGAGTTTTGTGCACTCGGCTTCACCCCCAATAACGCATAACAGTTCGCTCCTATGGGTGTATGTAGGGTACTACTGTGGCACTACTTTGGGACCCTTCCTTCCCTACTACTCCCTCCTATTTTCCCATCACTAAACCGTGCCTATTTCCTTCTATCACCTCTGTGCTCTACTGAGTGTGGGCCACATGCATGCAACTTAAGGAGTCTGTAATGGGGGTGATAATGCAGTTCTAGAGAGTCTAGCACGTCCGTAGTAACAGAAGACATGCTGAAATGTCCTTCATTTTGACAAATATACAACAAACAGCTTGTCCACAAAGTTGTGAGCAGTGTCCTTCTCTTGGCTGGCCCTCCACCACCTCTACCCAGCTGGCTGTGGGGCTCTCTTTCACATCGTTGTCAATTCCTATCCTCCTCCTCACCATCTCTTTGCTGGGTCAGCAGTTTGGGGGCCACTTTTGTAAGTGGGTTATTTTCACCAACATTTGCTCACCCTTGTGCTATACAGGTGATGATTCTGAGGAGGCTGGCCCTAGTGGCCTGCAACACCAACCAAGGCCTACAGCAGCACCACAGCCTCACCCTCCACCGCCTGCAGCAGCAGTACAGCCTCTACCACCACCACCACCTGCACCAGTACAGCCTCTACCACCACCACCACCACCACCACCACCTGCACCAGTACAGCCTCTACCACCACCACCACCACCTGCAGCTGACCCAGCAGTAGAGGCTCAACCTCCACCAGCACCACCAGCAGAGGCGGCACCTCCACCACTGGTTGACTCTGCTGATGAGTATGCCTATAGGGGGCCGGCTCCTCGTCACAGGCCATCCAGCCAACGGAGGCAACTGTTGCGGCTGGCCACTGAGTTGCTGAGACACAATGTGCGCCTGGAGGAGTACCGCCAGGACAAACTACAGCTGCAGAGGGAAGCACTGCAGGTGCAGCGGCAAGCCCTCCAGTGGCAGCGGGACGCCCTCCAAGAGCTGCTCCAGGCGCACTGGGAAGCCCACCGAGAGGTGCTCCAGGCACAGCGGGAAGCCCACCAAGAGGTGCTGCAGCAACTCCAACAGCTGCAGCACACCATTGAAGGGCTGCGCCCTCCGGGCCCACCACCACCTACTCCAGCCGTGCTGCAGCAGCAAGACCTGCCCTGCACATCCTCCTCCAGTGGGCAGCAATCACCAGCCAAGAGGTGGGCGTTACGATCTGCCGCCTCTGCAGCACCCACCACCAAACCATCTCCCATTCTGGGTCCTGTGGCCAGGCTACACCCAACAAAGTGGCCAGATTTCCACTCCGTAGCCCAAGCCGAGGAGGAGGACAGTGGGAGCAGCACTGAGAGTGATGACGATACTCCCCCTGCAGCACCAACTGCACAGGAACTCCGTGGGAGGGGTAGGAGGGGACGGGGGAGGGGACGGGGAAAGTGATGTTATCACATGCTGGAGGGTGAGGGTGGGGGGGTGGGGGGGGTTGAACACCTATGCACTTATGCAGTTATACACAATACATGTGCACTTACTTTCACGCAAAACTTGTTTCAATGAGTCTTTGTCTTGCTCTTATGCCAAGCTGGTAAGCATTGAGGTCTGCTCTGTGGGCTGGGGGTGGAGGGGGCTCCTCTTCTTGCTCATCTGGGACCTCCTCTGGTGGCTGTGCCTCCTCTGGGAGAGGCTGTCCTCTGCGCTGAGCCAAATTGTGCAGCATGCAGCAGGCAACAAACATCTTGGCCACCTTTTCAGGGCTGTAGAGGAGCTCCCCTCCAGACCGGTCCAGACAGCGGAAGCGGTTTTTGACCATTCCAAAAGTCCGCTCAATGATTCCCCGGGTGCTCCGATGTCTCCTGTTGTAAGTTTCTTGTGGGCCTGGTTGTGGATGCACCACGGGAGTCATGAGCCACGTCCTCTGCGGGTAGCCCTGGTCACCTTTGTTTGGAGAAAAGCAGAATGAGATAGATGAGTGTGTATTGCTTGGAGCAGGTACAGGAGGGGTGGGGAAGGGAGGATAAGGATAGTGGGTTGTGGAGTGAGGTGGAGGAAGCCAGGGCGGAGGGCTGCCCAGTGGAGGAGATATAGGTATGGGTCCATCCATGTTGAACTTACCTAGTAGCCATCCACCGGTGAACTCTCCTCGCTCAAATCTGCGGTAGATGCCCGAGTGCTGTAGGATGTATGCATCGTGGGTGGAACCGGGGAACCTGGCACACACGTCTAATATCTCCCCCTGGGCATCACACACAACTTGCATGTTCATGGAATGAAAAGCCTTCCTGTTTCTGTAGGTGGCTTCGTGTGCCCTGGGGGGTCTGAGGGCGACGTGTGTGCAATCAATCACACCTATGACTGAGGGGAATCTAGCAACAGCATAGAAGGCAGCCATGTTGGTGTGCAGGGCCTGGGGGGTGGTGGGGAAAGTGATGTAGTGAGAGGTGTGAGTTAGAAAGGCATGCAGGAACTGGGTGAGACAGTGTGAAATAGAAGTCTGGGTGAGCCCTGTGTTAGCAGCTAATACAGATTGAAAACTCCCAGTGGCCAGGACAGAGAGAGAGGAAGTGATTTTGAGATGGACAGGGATGGGGTTATTCCTACGGGTCTGGGGCTGAAGGAGGGGTTTCAGCTGCTCACAAAGCTGCACAATGGTGTCCCTATCAAACCTGAACCTTGTAAGACACTGCTGGTCAGTGAGTTGTAAGAAGGTGGTGCGGGGCCTATAGACTCGGGGCCGTGCATATGTCCTGCGGTGTGTGCCCTCTTCCTCTACCATGCCAGACACCAGTGCATTAAGTGCATCCATTTTCCCAGCAGTGCAAGTATTATTAGTAGTAGTAATAACACACGCACAACACACACGCCTCTCACTGCCAGCCACCACGCCCTCTTCCACTCACACAGGCAACACAGAGACAAACGGAGGTCAGGGAATACAATATACACGTGGGAACAGTGATTATTGGAGAGGGATAGGGGGAGGGAGGGGAAGGGGAAGGGGAAGGTACTGATAGAGCAAGGAGTAGGAGTAGGGAAAGGTCAAACGGTCAGTCGGTCAGTCACAACAGAGGCAGGTCACACAGACGAACGTACCAGGTACTCAACACACTAAACTTTCTCTCTGCAACCAACAAATCAGCTCTCCCAACACCGATCTCGCCACTTTCCAACTCCACACAAGCGCTATTGGGTCTAAAGACGTTTCCCCCTTGCTCTGGTCGCTTTTATTTGGGGTCCAACAAATGACGCCCATGCTCCCGCCCAACCAGATCCATTTCGCTATCCGTGATACGTTGTACACGACCAGGTCGTATCACCGCCCCTAACACGCCCCCGACACGCCCCTTATTTGGGCGTTTCTCTCTGACCGTACGAGCGACCCGGACGTACTGAATATTTTGTTTCCATTATACTGATTTAATCGTTTTTGTGAGATAAACGTCTATCTCCCGATTTGGGTCGCAATATAGGCGTTTTTCTTTTTCAATTATAAGCAGGATAGTCATGCAAATTTCTATATTCCAGCTATGCACTATTCTATAAAAACTCTAATATATAATTCCCAGTAAACCCACTGGTATACCAACAACTGAATTTTATATGAACATACAAAGAATTTAACCACTGAAGAAATTCTCTAAAGGTTGGCAAGACGCTGTCCAAATGAGCTGTTTTTACATTCTCTTTCATATGCTCTCTATGCTGTATCATTTTGTTTAGGATCATTAATTGAGAGTGTTCCAGGGTTCCGGTTCCCCCTGTTATGTTTGATGTCGGTTGAATGTCTGTTACATCATTTCCTGCTGAGGGAGCATTTAAGTAGCTGATTTCAGGCACTGTTAGTTATAGAAACTGGCGCATTTGTTGTTGGTTGCAGGTTGTGGTGGTATGAATCCGGGTCCCTGACAAAGATATTTTTGAAACCCCTGCAGAGTCAGACATTAAGAGGATCCTGCCAGTGAAAGCCTTTGGCATTCAAAAGAATTGGGAGAAATAGTGTCAAGTTATAACAGCTGCTGGGTGTAGTGAGTTCACTCAACAGCCCTGAGATAAGTGTGCTTTAGATATTAAGCTTTCAAGCTATTCATTTACATGTTATAGATATTAGATATTTCTATGAGATATTGAGTATTTTACTCTTTGTAAGTGAGTGCTCTCCATAGATGTGGGGGACATGAGAAATGTTATAGATGGTGTGAATGGGAGTAACTAGTGAGGTAATTAAATTTGCTGATGACACAAAGTTATTCAAAGTTGTTAAATCGCGGGAGGATTGTGAAAAATTACAAGTGGACCTTACGAGACTGGGAGACTAGGCGTCTAAATTGCAGATGTCGTTTAATGTGAGCAAGTGCAAAGTGATGCATGTGGGAAAGAGGAACCCAAATTATAGCTATGTCATGCAAGGTTCCACATTAGGAGTCACGGACCAAGAAAGGGATCTAGGTGTCGTCATTGATGATACATTGAAACCTTCTGCTCAGTATGCTGGTGCGGCTAAGAAAGCAAATAGAATGTTAGGTATTATTAGGAAAGGAATGGAAAACAAAAATGAGGATGTTATAATGCCTTTGTATCACTCCATGGTGCGACCGCACCACGAATATTGTATTCAATTCTGGTCGCCACATCTCAAAAAAGATATAGTGGAATTAGAAAAGGTGCAGAGAAGGGCGACAAAAATGATAAAGGGGATGGGACGACTTCCCTATGAGGAAAGGCTAAAGCGGCTAGGGCTCTTCAGCTTGGAGAAAAGGCGGATGAGGGGAGATATGATAGAGGTCTATAAAAAATGAGTGGAGTTGAACGGGTAGATGTGAAGCGTCTGTTCACGCTTTCCAAAAATACTAGGACTAGGGGGCATGCGATGAAGCTACAATGTAGTAAATTTAAAATGAATCGGAGAAAATATTTCTTCACTCAACGTGTAATTAAACTCTGGAATTTATTGCCAGAGAATGTGGTAAAGGCAGTTAGTTTAAAAAAGGTTTGGACGGCTTCCTAAAGGAAAAGTCCATAGACCGTTATTAAATGGACATGGGGAAAATCCACTATTTCTGGGATAAGCAGTATAAAATGTTTTGTACATTTTTGGGACCTTGCCAGGTATCTATGACCTAGATCGGCCACTGTTGGAAACAGGATGCTGGGCTCGATGGACCTTTGGTCTTTCCCAGTATGGCAATACTTATGTACTTATGTAATCCTATAAAAGCTGAGATAGATAATTCTCACTGTTTGATTTCCCACTGAGGTTTCTTTGGGGTCATTTTATTAAGGTGCACTGAAAACTGGACTAAGCTAGTGTAGGAGCATGTTTTGGGCACACGCAGATCCATTTTTCAGCGCACATGTAAAAAATGCCTTTTTAAAATGTTTGCCAAAAATAGACATGTGGCAAAATAAAAATTGGCTAGCGCCCAATTAGGGTCTGAGACCTTAACACCACCCATTGACTTAGCAGTAAGGTCTCATGAAGTAACCCTGCGGTAATCACCTATGTGCGTAGAATGACCATTACCACCCGGTTTCTGCCACGCACAGGAAAATAAAAATAATTTTCTAGCGAGCATAGTGAATGCGCGTTAAAAATGAAATTACCACCTGCACCACATGGTAGCTGGGTGGTAACTCCTAATTCACGTGTGTTGGATGCACGTAGGCGCCTACGCAGCTTAGTAAAAAGGGCCCCTTAATGTCTTACAGTGTATGTTTTATGTGTGAGCACAAATATAATAAATATATATATATATATATATATATATATATATATATATATATATATATATATATATACAGTGCACTCCATTTAAGTGCATGTTGCATAAGCGCATGCTCTGTTTAACTGCATGCCGTACTTCGGTCCCGTTTTTGGCGCCATCAATTTCTATGGGGCAAACTTCAGTTTAGCGCACCACTGATGAGTGCAAGATTCGCTTATATGCATGGTTTAAGACTACTTCTCTGAAGGAAAGACTCCGCATAGGCACACGCACGGAATATGGAAGCCGATTGGCATGTGAGAAAGGGGCGAAAAATTTGAAATCTCATTGGTTAACTGCCACAGGCAGAATAAGCGAAAGAAAGTTGTTACAGTGTACACTGGAGTCGGAGTCGCCATCGCGCAACTGTGGGACTTTAACACTGGCTGAACAAATAGAAATTCTTTAAAAATTAGAAAACAAACAAAGTCAAGCATCTATTGCTAAAGAATATGGTGTCAATTCCAGTCAAATTTCATGTATCTTGAAGCAGAAAGATCAGCTTCTGGAAGACTGGCAAAACAATACAAATCCACACAGGAAACGTAAACGGGCGGGAAAAGCTGAGGATGTAGAAGATGCTCTTCTTCGGTGGTTTTCTCAAGTCAGGAGCAGTTTCCTGTCAATGGTCCACTGCTTATGGAGAAAGCTAATCAGCTAACTGAAAGTCTTAGACTAACTGAATTCAAAGACACTGTTGGATGGTTGGAAAGATGGAAGGAGAGGAACAACATAAAATTCAAGAAACAGCAGGGTGAAAAACAAGACGCTGATGACTTTGGTGCTGAAAATTGGGTTGTTTCAGTTCTTCCTACCATCTTGAACGAGTTTGCACCTCGTTGCATTTTCAATGCTGACGAAAACGGTCTCTACTGGTGAGCGATTCCTGATGGAACACTTGCATTCAAACATGCTGAAACTACAGGAAGTAAAACGTCAAAGCACCGACTGACGATCCTCTTTTGCTGCAATATGGATGGGAGTGAGAAGTTGGAACCACTCGTCATTGGAAAGAGCAAACAGCTCCGTTGCTTCAAGAATGTTAAGCGACTTCCTGTGTCATACGAAGCTAACGCAAATTCATGGTTGACTGAGGAAATTTGGAAGCAGTGGCTAAAGAAGTTAGACACTAGAATGCGGGCACAAAAGCATCAGATTTTGTTGCTTTGTGATAATTGTGCTGCACACAGTGATGATGTCAGGCTGTCTAACATCAAGGTGGTCTTCCTGCCACCAAACACTACCTCTCTGATCCAACCTATGGATCAGGGCATAATAGCCAATTTCAAACAACATTATTGGGCTCTTGTGCTACGTCGTCTGATGAGCGTTATGGATGACCAGACTGGGAAGGATAAATGTGCTCTTGAACTGGCTTGTAATCTATCACTGTTGGATTCCCTACATATGCAGAAAGAAGCCTGGAATCATGTTACACAGGCAACCATTGTGAACTGCTACAAGCGGGCAAGCTTTGTTAAGGATGTGGAGAGGGATGAAACAGATGCAGCTGTTGCAAACGCGTCAGATGAACAGGCTATTGACATCCCAGCCGGTGTTACTGAAGAGGAGTTTCATCACTACGTAGTTCTTGATTACGATCTACAAACAGCTGATGACAGCACTGATGTCGAGATATGCACCTACACGCAGGCAATGGCTGATGATGAAACAGATGATGAAATGAGCAGCGAGGCACATGCTGATGAAATTCAACAACCTCCTGTCACTTTTGCAAGAGCGCTGGAGAGTCTCAACACCGTGCAGGCCTATCTGGAGGCCACTGGATGTCAGTGCTATGACAGGTTTTACCATCTGGCAGACGTAGTCTATGGAACTCAAAGACACAAGAGTGTACAGAGGACTATGACTGATTACTTCAAGTAAGCCTAACATCTGTTAACGGAGACTGTATAACGTCAGTTAATGGAGACTGTATACTGTACGTATAATAAACAGTACTGTACATATGTTTATCAGATGTCAAGCTTCTTTGGGTCACAACGGTTAAGTGCACCCTCCAGTTAACTGCATGTATTTCTTTGATCCCAGACCCTTGCACTTAAGCGGATTGCACTGTATGTATGTATATATATATATATATATATATATATATATATATATATATATATACAGTGGGGGAAATAAGTATTTGATCCCTTGCTGATTTTGTAAGTTTGCCCACTGACAAAGACATGAGCAGCCCATAATTGAAGGGTAGGTTATTGGTAACAGTGAGAGATAGCACATCACAAATTAAATCCGGAAAATCACATTGTGGAAAGTATATGAATTTATTTGCATTCTGCAGAGGGAAATAAGTATTTGATCCCCCACCAACCAGTAAGAGATCTGGCCCCTACAGACCAGGTAGATGCTCCAAATCAACTCGTTACCTGCATGACAGACAGCTGTCGGCAATGGTCACCTGTATGAAAGACACCTGTCCACAGACTCAGTGAATCAGTCAGACTCTAACCTCTACAAAATGGCCAAGAGCAAGGAGCTGTCTAAGGATGTCAGGGACAAGATCATACACCTGCACAAGGCTGGAATGGGCTACAAAACCATCAGTAAGACGCTGGGCGAGAAGGAGACAACTGTTGGTGCCATAGTAAGAAAATGGAAGAAGTACAAAATGACTGTCAATCGACAAAGATCTGGGGCTCCACGCAAAATCTCACCTCGTGGGGTATCCTTGATCATGAGGAAGGTTAGAAATCAGCCTACAACTACAAGGGGGGAACTTGTCAATGATCTCAAGGCAGCTGGGACCACTGTCACCACGAAAACCATTGGTAACACATTACGACATAACGGATTGCAATCCTGCAGTGCCCGCAAGGTCCCCCTGCTCCGGAAGGCACATGTGACGGCCCGTCTGAAGTTTGCCAGTGAACACCTGGATGATGCCGAGAGTGATTGGGAGAAGGTGCTGTGGTCAGATGAGACAAAAATTGAGCTCTTTGGCATGAACTCAACTCGCCGTGTTTGGAGGAAGAGAAATGCTGCCTATGACCCAAAGAACACCGTCCCCACTGTCAAGCATGGAGGTGGAAATGTTATGTTTTGGGGGTGTTTCTCTGCTAAGGGCACAGGACTACTTCACCGCATCAATGGGAGAATGGATGGGGCCATGTACCGTACAATTCTGAGTGACAACCTCCTTCCCTCCGCCAGGGCCTTAAAAATGGGTCGTGGCTGGGTCTTCCAGCACGACAATGACCCAAAACATACAGCCAAGGCAACAAAGGAGTGGCTCAGGAAGAAGCACATTAGGGTCATGGAGTGGCCTAGCCAGTCACCAGACCTTAATCCCATTGAAAACTTATGGAGGGAGCTGAAGATGCGAGTTGCCAAGCGACAGCCCAGAACTCTTAATGATTTAGAGATGATCTGCAAAGAGGAGTGGACCAAAATTCCTCCTGACATGTGTGCAAACCTCATCATCAACTACAGAAGACGTCTGACTGCTGTGCTTGCCAACAAGGGTTTTGCCACCAAGTATTAGGTCTTGTTTGCCAGAGGGATTAAATACTTATTTCCCTCTGCAGAATGCAAATAAATTCATATACTTTCCACAATGTGATTTTCCGGATTTAATTTGTGATGTGCTATCTCTCACTGTTACCAATAACCTACCCTTCAATTATGGGCTGCTCATGTCTTTGTCAGTGGGCAAACTTACAAAATCAGCAAGGGATCAAATACTTATTTCCCCCACTGTATATATATATATATATATATATATATGTAAAATAAAAAATAAGGAGAATTTCAATGATTGAGAAACTTATCCGTCCTCTAAGAGTAGCTCTTTACGTTAGGGTTAGCACTTTGCTTCAGTGAGTTATTACTCTGAGAATTTCTCCTGATATATTTTTTGGATAAACTTAGTGCTCTTTACATCTTCACGTACATACATTGTCCTCAGTTGATTTGGATTGTGGAATTTGTTCTATATGCCTCCATGATATTTAGCACTTAGTACCCTGGTTTGTAGTTATTATCTATTCTATAAAAAGGCACATAGATTGAAGGTGGGCATACATGTGGGCAGAGTCTGGTGGAGTGTGGGAGGGGTGTTTAAGGGTTAGATCCCTGCCCATATGGTTGTAATACAGAGTTTAACAACCTCCTGCATTTTTTTCTACAGACTAAAAGCAGAGTGAACTTTAGCCTAAATTTGCTCCTTAGCTTGTGGCCCACTCATTTAATGGGCCTCCTGACTAGTAATTCATCAGGAAATTCTTGACCAGAATATGTACTGAGGGCAAGATAACTTTAGCCACCGTGGAGCCAGAGCCTTCCCAGTTCCTCAAATAAGTGAAGTCATAAGACTATCGGAGCCAGAGTTCCCTGAACCGCAACATGGATAATGTCAAGTGGATATTCTTGGAGTGACCCAAGTCAGGACATTCGGAACAGAGTGAAGTGTCTACCTTATCTCCAGAGATAAGGCCTCACCCTTCAGATCTGAGCTGAGACTAGTTCTAGAACTATTGCAGCTCATATACTTTGCTGGGCTCTTCCACCTGACTCTGCACTGTAGCACCCCTTCACAGTTTCTCTGCCAGCAACGACTCCTTCAGATCTGCAACCTCCATGAGGGGAGGTGGAAAGACTCCTCTTCACTGTCAGGTTGCATGTAGCTCTGTTATTGCCAGTGGGTAATTCAGGAGGCACAATTTAAGGCCTATAGGAAAACTGTGTGTTCATGGAATTGAGCAGAGAGGTTTATTGTATTTCTCTGGGCATCTTAGTTTATTCAGTGCATAAATCTCACATTCTAACTACACTGTTTTTACCTTTGGCTGCTACTTGTTTCACTGTTTGTCAGTCTTGTTCAGGAGCTAGAACTTAGATCTGCTCACAGGGGAATGTAAGTAAATAGACAATAAATTCAGAGTACTAACCAAAAATACTCCATGACACACTTTCACGTTCCTTATTGCCCTGTTCTCCAGTAGGAGGCAGTAGCACTGTGATCTGCTTCTATTACAGTTGGAGGTTCCACCGAGATGGTAATTAATTAACAATTAACTAGCTATCTATATTAGGAGCTTCTAACAAGATGGTTATTAATTAAAACATTAATTATATTTAATTGCTATACTGATAAGTCATATTATTGAAAACATAGAAACTTAAACTTTTAGTTCACTTTCAGTGCTGGGTTTCTGTGCTAGAAGCAGTGTATCCTTGCTGATAAAACAGGCTGTATTGTTTAATTAACATTCCTCGCTAAGCTGAGAGCATTCAGATACTGACATTATTTTGTCTGGTGTAAAACAGCCTGATTGAAATTCTGTATGCTGTAATCACTGTAAATTAACTGCAAAATTTCTGCTTATAAAGCAAAGATTTCTCTGTTTAATTGTCTTTAACATGAGTAATGATAGCATAACTGTGGGGCACGGTCATTTTCTCATAAGCAGGCATTTATAGATATCACAGGCATGAGAACACTGAAGGATATTGTACCTCTACTTAAATTAATTTTCTTTGAACCCATTTGTGAATGGGTTCATAGAAAAGGTTTATCCTGTGTACAGAGATACTGTTACATTACTCCTTGAAGTAACAGAAGTGCCAGAAGAAGTGGAAAAGAGTATAAATCATCTGCTGTGATTATTGATAGAAGTGTTGGTCTTTAGTGATCCCCATGAATGGTTCAGTGAATCGCATAATCTGAATATACAAGTTGCTAAAGAAGTTAAATTATTAGCGCAGTGCAGAGCAGACATTGTTGTTCCTCTTAAGAGTTCATTAACTCTTTCTCAAGAATCTAATGACTGTCCTTTTATATGCCAAACATTACAATATAAGGTCATGAATAAAGTATGATTTGATTTTCTCCATTTTGCAGTTTGCCTTGTTTAGAATCATTATCCTTAAACGTTTACAACTATACCCAGGTGATATAACGATTGGGTATGCTCTTGTCTACAATCTTCTTATTTATGCAATTTTATTTATTAAGATTATATTTATTAAAATTTGATTTTTATTTGTACTTTATTCAGTTTAGATGTTTTTTTTTTACATTAGATACCTATACCTTTGATATTTATATTTCTGATACAAATATAAATATAAAATCTTTTAAATAAATTTTTAGGAAAGTTGTACAATTTTTATAAATGTATTTATTATTACTACAGTATGCTGGCATTCCTTTCTTTTCCCATTTCATTGTAAACCACTTTGATGGATGCAAAATGTGTTATATCAAAACTATTATAACTCAATCATGTCCTGGCTCTCTTTTTTTTTTTTTTTTACATACAGTTCCCTACATGAAAACCACTCCAGCAACGTATAGCTACACTGGGATGGAGCCCAACTTCTTCCCCACATGAAAACCACTTCAGCCCATGTCACGCTACACCAGGGTGGAGCTCTCCCCCTTCCTACTACTACTACTATTTAGCATTTCTATAGCGCTACAAGGCATACGCAGCGCTGCACAAACATAGAAGAAAGACAGTCCCTGCTCAAAGAGCTTACAATCTAATAGACAAAAAATAAAGTAAGCAAATCAAATCAATTAATGTGTACAGGAAGGAGGAGAGGAGGGTAGGTGGAGGCGAGTGGTTACAAGTGGTTACGAGTCAAAAGCAATGTTAAAGAGGTGGGCTTTCAGTCTAGATTTAAAGGTGGCCAAGGATGGGGCAAGACGTAGGGGCTCAGGAAGTTTATTCCAGGCGTAGGGTGCAGCGAGACAGAAGGCGTAAAGTCTGGAGTTGGCAGTAGTGGAGAAGGGAACAGATAAGAAGGATTTATCCATGGAGCGGAGTGCACGGGAAGGGGTGTAGGGAGGGATGAGTGTGGAGAGATAATGGGGAGCAGCAGAGTGAGTACATTTATAGGTTAGTAGAAGAAGTTTGAACAGGATGCGAAAACGGATAGGAAGCCAGTGAAGCGACTTGAGGAGAGGGGTAGTATGAGTAAAGCGACCCTGGCGGAAGACGAGACGGGCAGCAGAGTTTTGAACCGATTGGAGAGGGGAGAGGTGACTAAGTGGGAGGCCAGCAAGAAGCAGATTGCAGTAGTCTAAACGAGAGGTGACAAGGGTGTGGATGAGGGTTTTGGTAGAGTGCTCGGAAAGAAAGGGGCGGATTTTACGGATGTTGTAAAGAAAGAAACGACAGGTCTTGGCAATCTGCTGGATATGAACAGAGAAGGAGAGAGAAGAGTCAAAGATGACCCCAAGGTTTCGAGCTGAGGAGACAGGGAGAATGAGAGAGCCATCAACAGAAATAGAAAATGGGGGGAGTGGGGAGGTGGGTTTGGGGGGGGAAAAATGAGAAGCTCAGTTTTGGTCATGTTTAATTTCAGGTGGCGTTGAGACATCCAGACAGCAATGTCAGACAAGCATGCTGAAACTTTGGTTTGGATGCAAGGTGAGCTATCAGGAGTAGAAAGGTAGATTTGGGAGTCATCAGCATAGAGATGGTAGGCAAAGCCATGGGATGAGATTAATGAACCAAGGGAAGAAGTGTAGATAGAAAAGAGGAGGGGACCAAGAACAGAACCCTGAGGTACGCCGACAGGCAGAGGGATAGAAGTAGAAGAGGATCCACCAGAGTGAACACTGAAGGTGCGGAGGGAGAGGTAGGAAGAGAACCAGGAAAGGACAGAGCCCTGGAATCCAAGTGAGGACAGGGTATCGAGGAGTATGCTGTGATCGACAGTGTCAAAAGCAGCGGAAAGATCAAGAAGAATGAGGATGGAATAGAGACCTCTGGATTTAGCCAGTAATAGGTCATTGGAGACTTTAGTAAGCGCAGTTTCAGTTGAGTGGAGAGGGGGCGAAAACCAGATTGTAGTGGGTCAAGAATAGCATGTGAGGAGAGAAAATCAAGGCAACGGCGGTGAACAGCATGCTCAAGTAATTTGGAGAGAAAAGGGAGGAGGGAGATGGGTCGGTAATTAGAGGGACAAGTAGGGTCGAGTGAAGGCTTCTTAAGGAGAGGTGTGACCACAGCATGTTTAAAGGCAGCAGGGACAGTCGCAGTGGAAAGTGAGAGGTTGAGAATGTGACAGATAAAAGGAATAAGAGCAGGAGAGATGGCATTAAGAAGGTGGGTGGGAATGGGATCAGAGGAACAGGTGGTACATTTTGAGGAAGAAAGGAGAAGTGTAGTTTCCTCTATAGTAACTTCAGGAAAGGAGGAAAAGGAATGAGGGGAAGGAGAGAGAGGGGAACGGACTAGTGGAGGGAGAGGTGGTGAGGTAGAGAATTCAAGGTTTATCTTTTGAACCTTGTCGTGAAAGAATTCAGCAAGGGTCTGAGGAGATAATGAAGGGGGAGTTGGGGGAGGGGGCACCTTGAGGAGAGAGTTCAATGTGGTGAAGAGAAGTCGAGGGTTAGAGCCAAGAGAGTTGGTCAGTTGGATATAATAATCCTGTTTGGCGCGTAAAAGAGCAGATTGGAAGGAGGCCAGCATGAACTTAAAGTGTAAGAAATCAGCAAGGGCCCGAGATTTCCGCCAGAGGCGTTCGGTGGAGCGGGTAAAGGAACATAGGTAGCGGATATTAGAAGTCAGCCAAGGTTGGGGTTTTGTACACCTTATAGGGCGGGTCATCAAAGGTGTAAGAGTGTCTAAGGCAGAGGATAGAGTATTGTTGTAAGAAGAAACAGCCTCGTTGACAGACGTGGATGGTGCCACAGTAGAGAGGAGGTTTGAAACATGGGAGGATAGAGATGAAGGGTCAATATTAAAGTCACCAAGGATGAGAGAGGGGGAGGAAGGATCATGGAAGAAGGCAAGCCAGGCATCAAAGTCACTGAGAAAGGATGAAAGGGACTTATCAGGGGGACGATAAATGACCACTATTTGAAGAGGCAGAGGAGAGAAAAGGCGGATAGAGTGGAAAAACAGTGAGATTGAGGTGGAAGAAGGGGTTGAAATCTGGAGGAGGGAGAGAGAAGTAGTCCAACACCGCCCCCGCGACCAGCAGGGTGAGGAGTATGTGAAAAAAGATAACCGCCATGGCAGAGGGCTGTGACTGAAGCAGAGTCATCAGGGCAGAGCCAGGTTTCTGTTATGGCGAGCAGATGGAGGTGACGCAAGATAAAGAGGTCCTGGATATAGGGGAGTTTGTTACAGATAGAGAGGGCATTCCATAGGGCGCAAGAGAAGTGCAGAGAAGAGGAGGGGTGTAGACGAATAGAGATGAGGTTAGAGAGGTTGCGGTGAGATCTGTAAAGTTGGGATAATAGTTGGTGAGGAGGGCCAGGATTGGGATTGATGTCAGTGGCTGAGAGTAAGAGAAGGAGTAAAAGAGAGCGGAGGAGAGTAGGAGAGGTGTGGCCACAAAGGCGTCGAAGGCGAGAGGTATTTAAGTGGAATGGGGAAGGCAAAATAGAGGGAATAAAGAGATGGAGATTAAAAGCCAAGAGGGAGGAAGAGGGTAGGAGAGAAGGTGAGGTGATGAAGTCGATGGATGGGCAGTGAGTTCCTGTAGCAGAGAGAGGTAGGGGGTGAGAGAAAAGATTAGGAAGGGACAGGGCTAGGAAGAGAATGTGAATAGGGGCCATAAACAACTGAGGTAGTTTAGCAACTGGGAAGAAGATTAGATGTAAAGAGAATAATGCCCGGCGCGCAGCACCTAGAGCGGAGGCCCCGAGTAGATCAGAGTGGACCTGGGTGTCACCCCGGAGAAGGCTGTAAGGATATGCAGATAAACTGCAAGTCCTCCACAGCACCTGAAAGGCAGCCGGTGGTAGAGCTGGGCACCTCTCAGCTGAGCAAAGTCTTACCAGGGGTTAGGCCGAAACCAGCATTCCTCCCCTTGAGGGTCGCCTGAGGTTGTTTTCACACTGGCCTATATGAAAAGCCACTCCAGCCAATCTCTAGCTACAGCAGAGTGGGCCTGGGCCTACACCCTGATAAGCTCTGTCTGTGCCAATGTGAAAACAAGTCTGAGTGGACTCTTTCTACCCGGCTTAGGCCGCTCTCTGTGCCAGTGTGCAAACAACCTCGGGTACAGTCTGGTGTGGAAACAACTTTGGGTGGACTCCTTCTATGAGACTTAGGTCACTTCCAGTGCTGGTGTAAAAACAACCTTGGGTGGACTCTTTCTACACGACTTAGGCCACCCTCAATGAAACCTTGTGTGGAATCTTTCAACATGGCTTAGGCCGCCCCCAGGGCCAGTGTGAAAACAACCTCAGGTGAACTCTGTATATACTGCTTAGGCCATTCCCGATGCCAGTATGAAAACAATCTCAGGTGGATGCTGTATAAGTGGCTTAGGTTTTAGCTAGCATAAATGGCAGTGCCTAAATGTTAAAGGCAAAGTCCAAGTAGCAAAAGAAAGCAACAAGAACATTCAGAAAATGGGTCAAGAATCCTTTAATCACACAACTTAGGAAACAATCTTCAAACAATGACCCAACACGGGTCGTGTTTTGGCACACAGCGCCTGCATCAGGGGTCTTGAAGGTCTAAATGTGCAGTGGCAAAACTTGTGGGGCTGTAATCTCCGTAAGACCCTCCAAGAGCAAGCACTTACTACCATGATGAACTCATCTTGGCAGTATGTGCTTGCTCCTGGAGGGCCTTACGGAGATTACAGCCCCAGTTTGAGGAGCAAGTTTTGCCACTGCACATGGTCCTTAGACCTTCAAGACTACTGACGCAAGCGCTGTGCGCCAAAACACGGCCTATGTCGGGTCATTGTTTGAAGATTGTTTCCTAAGTTGTGTGATTAAAGGATTCTTGTCCCTTTTTCTGAAGGCTCATGGTGCTTTCTTTTGCTACTTGTGCCTAAATGTTAGTCATGGGACAACCCGCTATACATAATCTATAAACGACTCCTAAGTTTAGGTGAGGTTTCTATAATAACACTAAGCGAAGGGGTTTTTTTTGGTACCATATACAAAATCTGGCCGTTTATGTGTGTGTCAATAAGGTATATATGTAGATAATTGTGATGACTTTCATTTTTGCACAAAGTGGTCTACTGAACACCCTATAGGTCTCAGACAGCACACTGTCATGTGATTTTGGGCATCTTAATAAGCCCAAACACTATTACTAGCTATATACAGACACCATTTTGTCAACCAAAGTATGCACATGCATGCATGCGTCACAGTACATAACACCACATTAGCTTATTGCCCCTTACCTTGTGTTGCTTGAACCTCATTTCTAAGGTCTGCCTGTTCTAACAAAGTGCTCTGTATTTGGCCTTCAGTGCCTCCATATCCCTCCCTGTAGTTCTGACAGAAAACAAAAAGTTTGGGGTCACTATTGGAGAATTACAGTGTATACATATAGCACTCAACTCTTTGGACCCCCTTCTATATGGACTTTTAATCCGTTGTTACTAATGACAATTTATTACATGAAGGCTATAAAGAATTATGCATACAGGTCCGGACCTACCAATTTTGTGATCATCTTTTCATGCATGATTCCTCTCTGACCTACACCAAATCTTAAGTATTTATGTTACCTCACCATATACATTAGCAACTCTGATCCTAGTAATACTTCAAGTCCAACAACATATTGCAATTGCAACAGGTGCACTATTGGGGCAATTCTATAACTTGGTGCCTCAATATAGGCATCATAATGGGGTGCACTTAGTGCCAATACTATAACAGCACATAGGCATGCCTAAGTCATTATAAAATGCTAGCACAGAGGCTCACTGGCACCCCAAAACGTCAGCATGCCCACTTATAGCAGGTCAATAGTCAGTGTAAGTTGGCGCATCTAAGTGTGCAATACACTGTTTGCAACTGATAGTATTCTATAAGTTGTGCATGTCACATGGTGATGCACCCATGGCCAACCCATGCTCCACCCAATTTTACACCCCTTTGCAGTTACACATAACAACATAAGAACATAAACGGTGTCATACTGGGACAGACCAAAAGTCCAGCAAGCCCAGCATCCTGTTTCCAATAGTGCCTAATCCAGGTCACAAGTACCTGGCAAGATCCAAAACAGTACAATACTTTTTATGATGCTTATCCTAGAAATAAGCAGTGGATTTTCCCAAGTCCATCTTAATAATGGTTTATGGACTTTTCTTTTAGGAAGATATCCAAACATTTTTAAACCCCACTAAGCTAACCACTTTTACCACATTCTCTGGCAACACATTGAGTGAAGAAATATTTTCTCCAATTTGTTTTAAATTTACTACTTTGAAGCTTCATTGTGTACCCCCTAGTCCTAGTATTTTTGGAAAGAGTAAACAAGCGATTTATGTCTATCCGTTCCACTCCATTCATTATTTTATAGACCTCTATCATATCTCCCCTTAGTTGTCTTCAAGCTAAAGAGCCCTAGCCGCTTTAGCCTTTCCTCATAGGGAAGTCGTCCCATCCCCTTTTTCATTCTTGTTGCCCTTCTCTGTACCTTTTCTAATTTCACTATATCTTTTTGAGATGCAGTGACCAAAATTGCACACAGTAATCTAGGTGTGGTCACACCATAGAGCGATAAAAGGGCATTATAACTACTACTATAAATCATTTCTATAGCATCCTCATTTTTTATTTCCATTCCTTTCCTAATAATTCCTAACATTCTATTTGCTTTTGTCATCAGTGATGACACCTAGATCCTTTTCCTGGTGGGTGAACCCTAACGAGGAACCTTACATCACATATATATAGTTCGGGTCCCTCTTTCCTACATGCATCACTTTGCACTTGCTCACATTAAAAATCATCTGCCATTTGGATGCCCAGTCTCCCAATCTCGTAAGGTCCTCTTGCAATTTTTCACAATCCTTTTGCAATTTAACAATTTGAATAACTCTGCATCGACAGCATATTTAATTACTTCACTAGATATTCCCATACGTAGATCATTTATAAATATGTTAAAAAGCAGTGTTCCCAGTACAGAACCCTGTGGAATCCCACTATCTACCCTTCTCCATTGAGAATACTGATCATTTAACCCTACTCTGTTTTCTATCTTTTAAACAGTTTTTAATCCACTAAAGAAACTACCTCCTATCCCCTGACTTTTCAATTTCCTCTGCAGTCTTACATTAGGTACTTGTCAAATGCCTTTTGAAAATCCAGATACACAATATCAATCGGCCCACCTTTAT
This sequence comes from Microcaecilia unicolor, assembly GCF_901765095.1. Taxonomy (NCBI): domain Eukaryota; kingdom Metazoa; phylum Chordata; class Amphibia; order Gymnophiona; family Siphonopidae; genus Microcaecilia; species Microcaecilia unicolor. The sequence continues at coordinate 235,262,535 of NC_044034.1, forward strand.
CCACATGTTTGCTCACCCCTTCAAAGAAATGTAGTAGATTGGTCAGGCAAGTTTTCCCTTCACTAAATCCTTGCTGGCTTTGTCTCATTAATCCATGCTTATGTATATGCTCTGTAATTTTGTTCTTTATAATAGTCTCTACCATTTTGCGCAGCACTGATGTCAGGCTCACTGGTCTGTAATTTCTGGGATCACTCTGGAACCCTTTTTAAAAATCAGCATTACATTGACCACCCTCCAATCTTCCAGTACTATGCTAACTATTGTTAGTAATATGTAAGATAAATTACATATTACTAACAATAGTTCTGCAAGTTCATTTTTCAATTCAATCAATATTCTGGGAAGTATATCATCTGGTCCAGGCAAATTGCTATTCTTCAATTTGTCAAATTGCCCCATTACGTCTTGTTTACACAGATTTGATTCAGTTTCTCTGACTCATCAGCATTGAATACCATTTCTCTTCCACATCTTCCTCGGTGAAGACAGACGCAAAGAAGTCATTAATCTCTCCACTATGGACTTCTCTTCCCTGAGTGTCCCTTTTACCCCTCGGTCATGTAGCATTCCAACCGATTATTTTGCTGGCTTCTTGCTTTTAATATACCTAAAAAAAGTTTTTACTATGCATTTTTTCCTCCAATACAATCATCTTTTTAAAGTCTCTCTTTGCCTTCCTTATCAGTGCTTTGCATTTGACTTGCCATTCCTTATGCTGTTTCCTGTTATTTTTTGTTGGATCCTTCTTCCATATTCTGATGGATTTTCTTTTAGCTCTAATAGCTTACTTCACCTCACTTTTTAACCATGCTGGCTGCCATTTGGTCTTCCTTCCTCCTTTTTTAATACACAGAATATATTCAGCCTGGGCTTCCAGGATGATATTTTTGAATAGCATCCATGACTGGTGTAAATGTTAGACCTTTGCAGCTGCTCCTCTAAGTTTATTTTTTCACCGTTCTTCTCATTTTATCATAGTCTGATCTTTGAAAGTTAAACGCATACTTACTCCAGAACTTATATTAAATCTGATCATGTTATGATCACTGTTATCAAGCAGCCCCAGCACCATTACCTCCTGCACCAGATCATGCATTCCACTAAGGACTAGGTCTAGAATTGTTCCTCCTCTTGTTGGCTCCTGAACCAGCTGCTCCATAAAGCAGTCAAGGAATTTTACTTCTCTAGCATTCCCTGATGTTACATTTACCTAGTCAATATCGGGGAAATTGAAATCACCCATTATTATTTGTTCCCCATTTTATTAGCTTCCCTAATTTCTGATAACATTTCTACATCTGTCTGTTCATCCTGGCCAGGTGGATGGTAGTACACTCCTATCATTATCCTTTTCCCCTTTACACAAGGAATTTCAATCCATAGGGATTCCAAGATGTATTTTGTGTCCTGCAGAATTTTTAGTCTATTCGATTCAAGGCCCTTCCTAACATACAATGCTACCCCTCCACCAATTTGATCCACCCTATCACTGCGATATAATTTGTTCCCTGGTATGACAGTGTACCACTGGTTATCTTCTTTCAACCAGGCCTCAGAGATCCCTATTATATCTATCTTTTCATTTAGTGCAATATATTCTAACTCTTCCATCTCATTTCTTAGGCTTCTGGAATTTGCATATATGAAAAGGGAGTACATACTGCCTTTCTATGGTGTTTGGAACTACATTCAAAGCGCTTTACATAGTATACACAGGTACTTATTTGTACCTGGGGCAAATGGCGGGTTATGTGATTTACCCAGAGTGACAAGGAGCAGCAGACATTTCAAACTATGATTGTTGTTCCTATTTACATCTTGCTCAGCAGTTGACAGTGATAATGTGTAATCTTGAAAATCTGTCTGCTTTTTATTTAAAGAAACCTTGTCTACTATGGTCTGTATTGCAACCTTGCTATCAGGATGCCCTATCTTCCCTGTCCTGGTGATATCTTTGAAAGATACGTTATTCCAAGCCAGGGACTTTTCAGTGACTGTCAGCCTTCCCTCAGTTTCTAGTTTAAAACCTGCTCTATCTCCTTTTTAAATGACAATGACAGGAGCCTGGTCCCACCCTGGTTAAGGTGGAGCCCATCCTTTCGGAATAGGCTCCCCTTCCTCAGAATGTTGCCCAGTTCCTAACAAATCTAAAACCCTCCTTCCTGCACCATTGCCTCATTCACACATTGAGACTCTGGAGCTCTGCCTGTCTCTTGAGCCCTGCGCTTGGAATAGGGAGCATTTCTGAAAATGCTACCCACAAGGATCTGGATTTCAGTTTTTTACCTAGGAGTCTAAATCTGGCTTCCAGACCCTCCATCCCACATTTTCCTATGTCATTGGTACCTACATATACCAAGACAGAGAGCTCCTCCCCAGCACTGTCTAAAATCATATCTAGGTGCAGTGTGAGGTCCATAATCTTCACACCAGGCAGGCAAGTGACCAAGCGATCCTCACATCTACCAGCCACCCAGCTATTTACATGCCTAAGTATCAAATCACCAACTACAACAGCCATCCTAACCCTTCCCTCCTGGAAGCTCCTAGAGACACATCCTCAGTGCAAGAGGATACTACATTCCATGGTTGGCTGGTTGTGGCTACAGGAGTACTTCCAACTTCACCAGGGTGATGCTCTCCTTTTAGGAGACCTCCCTCCTCCAAGGCAGACCAGGGGCAGCCAGATTGGAGGTGGGACTTCTCTACATCATCCCTGTAGGCCTTCCTCTATGTACCTCTCTATCTATCTCTGCTCCTCCCAGTCTAATACACTAGCATCAAGAGAATGGACTCATTCTCTGAGATCTAGGAGCTGTTTGCATTGAGCACACACATATAACCTCTCACCAACTGAGAGATAATCATACATGTGACATTCAACACAAAAGACTGGATAGCACTCCTCTCGCTACTGGACTGCTGCTTTCTGCATCTTAGTATTATAACTACAACTTTTTAAGGTACTATGGATATTAGATTAATATAAAGAGACTTAAGGTTATATGCTATAATGTGTAATTTATTTAACATTTGCTTCTCAGAAACTAATTAAATGTAATTAAAACTCTAATGAAAACACTTCTTTTGTTACCTTAATTAGAGTAATGACTATAAATGAAGAGTTGTGCTAGGAGTGAGTGGGAGCTGGGGAGAGCGGGGTGGGAATTATGACTGAACTAGACCCTGCTGCCTTCTACAGGCTATCTGTTAATGCTGTATCAAAGTTCAAGTTTTAAAACTATGGAGACTAGTAAATAAATTTAGCTTTTTTATTCTAAATGTCTTTATCAGTAACTTACAATTCCTCTTTTAAATCCCAATCTTTAAGTTGCCAAAATACAGAGCACAATAATGTTCACTCATCCAGAGAAATGTCCTGTTCTCTCAGAGCTTCTCAGAAAGAAAGTTAAGTGGGACCTTTCCTCTCTATGTAATTTTGATTCTAAGGAGACTGTTTCAAACAGTCCCTTTGAAGCTAACTCAGTAATCAGATTTCCCTTAGTAACCTCTGTAAATATTCTACTTCCTCACACCTTAATTAACACTTAATTCAGGTCAGTAACAGTGCTACCTCTCCAGCAGCCAAAGAACACACACTAAGTGAATTTGGCATACACTTAATAGAATAGTGTCTAGCACTTCTGCACGTAAATGACAATTATTGGCACCAATGACACATATAAGTGCTAGTATTCTACAACCCATGCTTGTATTTGGTGCCTAACATTAGGCACCAGTTTATAGAATTGTCCCTTATGGCTTTTCCCTATAATTTTGGTTGATAGATTGATTAGGAGAAAGGCAGGTATAGACTTTCTAGTTGAAGATAATGATGTGTAAGGGTCACTTTACAGTCACATTAAAGGATAACAATATGGGACTATACCCATTAATTGATATATATCATATATTTATTTTTACTGTGTTACCCTAATTCTATCTTCCACTATCCTCCCCCAAATAATTTGTGTGCCTCACCTGTGCAGCAAACAGCAGATGGATGCTTAGGCTTTGGAGCCCTTTTGTACACGTGGCCTCCTCTTGCTTTCTGAATAAAGCAAGCCTGTTAGTAAAGCATCAGTCTGGCCAGCACTGTGGTCTCTGATGAAAAGTTGAGCTCTCTCTTGTGAGAGACCATCCTCACTGAACTCTCAGCATAAGCTGGAAGGACCAACACACAACTGGTTTCCTTAAACTATACAGATCTTGCATGCAGCTTATTTCATTTTCTACACCACCTGGCTTAAAAAAAAAAAAGATCACAGTGGTTTACAATCCAATATAACAAATAAAAGAGGAACTCCAATCAATGGATAGAAAAGACTCATACACTCAAGACCAGTCATACCAACAATCAATAATAAATAACATAAAAATTCATCACTAAATAAAGGAATAAAATAACAGCTAATCCATATTTTTAAAAATTATACATGTGGAGGGTAATTTTATAAGGGGCACATAATCTAAGTGGTAAAGTACATGTGGATTTGGCCATATACACAAGGATGTGCTTTGAAATGATGACATATACTTTACCAGTTGACATGCACAGAGATGGAATTTAGGCAGAGTATACGAGTACATATAGAGATTATAAAATACTATAATAAGTTACATGTATAGTTGAAAAATATTGGCATAGACATTTACAACAGCTGTAGGGCTGGTGTAAATGTCCAAACCTGCCACTTGCTTTAATATTTCACATAAACAAGTAGGCACCTACTTCTCTTTATGAAACAGCTTAAACATAGATGCCTTAAAAAGTTTTTAAATAGGTGTTCCCTTATAAAATTACCTCTATCAATGGTAATTTTAAAACAGGGCACCTAGGTTAAGAAGAGATCAAGTAGGCACCTATCTAGGTGTGATTTTATAAAGAAACAAAGGTGATATCTACCTGTGTTCCACCTAGATCATGCCCCTATCTATGCCTACCAGTAAATTATGCACAATCTTGACAAGGCACATACATTTATATTAATCTGTATTTTATAAAAGGCCTTTTATGTGCATATGTGGACATATACACAAAAAGTTGTTACTTCGCTTTCAGGCTCATTTTCAAAGCACTTAGCCTCCCAAAGTTCCATAGAAACCTATGGAACTTAGCCTCCCAAAGTGCTTTGAAAATATGCCTCTTTATTTCACATCTTTTATGAGGTCTACATATATATTTCATTTGACAATATTTGCTTTTCTACTGTAACTGGTATATATCGCATATTTATTTATTTTTCAAGGCACGATATACTGCCAACTTCATAGTGAGTGTGCTACTAGGTGGCTTACAAAGTATAATAAAAGAGGAGGGGGAGGGAAATTTGGAGAGAGAGAGAGAAAGGGAGAGAGAGGAAAATCAAAAGTGGTTAAAAAGGGTTATAGAGACCTAAAAAGGCATTGGAGAGGGTACTAGAAATGAGATCCAACTGTTTGCTTAAACAGACAGGTGTTTACAATGGACCAGGGGGAGAATAGAACGTAAAGGACAAATTCTATGAAGAGCAAAGAAGATGATATAATAATTTTAATTTGAGAGTTAAAGGTCAGCCTACTGTCAAAGGTTACCCCCAGAATCTCGACATGAGTACTGTAATAGGCTTAGAATTAATGATAAGTGGAGAGGGAGCAGGGGCACATAGGTTACAGAAAGGAATAGAATTGCATTTTGAATAATTGAGAAAGAGTTGATTGGAAATGAGACAAGAAAAGGCTAATTGGAGCCACTTTGGATGGAAGAAATAGATGATGATAAAGACAGGGCTTTTTTTGAGGGGGTACTTGGGGGTACTGAGTACCGGCACCTTTTCCATTGTCTGCTAAAATTGACCCATAGTGCCCAAGTTTTAATGAAAGAGCTCAGGCCCTACACACCAATTCTGCCTTTGTCATAGGTTCTGTGACTGGTTGCAGGGCGTCTGGCTATTGTGGAGTGGGTTCCTCAGTGATCACCCCACCCCTGAAGGGTGGCCTGGCAAATGAGTACCGGCACCTCTGTTGGTAGAAAAAACGCACTGGATAAAGAATACAGGATTCGAATGTCATCTATATAGCAGTAGAGGCTACGGATTTGAGATTGGATGATTGTCAGTAAAGGTGCTATGAAGATGTTGAAAAGAGCAGGAGCAAGGGTGGAGCCCCGATGAATGCCACAATTAAAGGTGAAAACAGAAGAGAAGACTTGGTTGTGTGGGACCTGGAATGTGTGGTTGGAAGAAAGGATTTAAACCAAGTGAGAACAGGGCTGGTAATGCCCAGCAGTTCAGCAGAAGAGAATGATTTACTAAGTTAAAGACAGAAGAAAGATCAAAGGACACAACAATAACTTATAAGAGCTGGTCAAGGGGGATTCTAATCTTATTATAAAGAGCAGTCAGAAGAGTTCCAGTACTATATGTTCTGCATCTAGCTTGTTGGGGTTGAAGGGCTAAGAAAGCTGCACGTGGACAATTTTCTCAAGAATGTTAGAGAAAAATGGAAGATTTGAAATAGGGTAAAATCTGAAGAAAAGGAGATATCAAGGTATGTTTCCATTTAGCAGGGATAAATCCAGAGTTGAAGCAGTAGAAGGACAAAGGGCATGACACTTGCTAAACGTTTGACTAGAAAAACAGGCCAAGGATTGGCAGATGAAGAGTTCAGGGTTTGAATGACCTTTAGTGGTGCAGCCAACAATAAGTGTTAAAGACAGACCATACGCTGTGATTGTGTCTGACATTGGCGAAGGCAAGGGGTAGGATGGGTTGTAGCCAGAATGAGGGGGCCTATAAAGGAAGAAAGGGTAGCAGAGAGGTGGAGCCATTAATGAATCTTTCACTTTCTGGAGTTTATCTTGCCAAGCCTTAGCTAAAAGACTAAAGATACTAGCTCCAGGGAGTAGGGTGGGAGAAACTGAGGAAGAAGGAGCTAGTTTATCAACAATTTGATGAAGCTTCTGAGGTTTGTTAGATGCTAGGGAGATTTGACTGCTAAAGTTATTACATTTCGCCAGATGCAGTTCATGGTTACATTCTTGATACTTGGACCAGAATGAGTGATGGGAGGAGCCAGAGGATCTCCTGCAGCAGCATCATTACACACCTCAAACCTAGGTCTTTAAGAGATGAAGACTGCTGTGAAACCACAGGAGCTGTTTGTGCTTTGTTGATAGGGAAAGCCGGCTAGGCACAGACATTTTAAGTACTTGCAACAGAGAAGCATTTAACATTGTTACCTGGTCCGACAGATTGTCAGCCTCAATATGGGTTGCATGGCTACCAAAGGGCATTCCTGTGGTAACCAAAAGTGATATTACCGATTGACCTGCAAAAATGATGAATGGCTGTTGATAATATTGTATTGTTCAGTCTGTTTTATCTTTTGTTGAGTTTGTTTTATCTTTAGCTAATGATTTTAATTATTGTGTATGTAATATTCTGCTCCGCCTAGAATTTGTAAATTAGTATGAACTATAAATGTATAAATAAATAAATAAAAATAAGCATTGCAATTTCGTCTGGAGAGAGCCACATTTCTGTATTACACAGAGGGGCATAATCGAACGCGAACGCCCATCTCCATGGGCGTCTATCTCCAAGAACGGGTACGTGAAGGGGCGGGACAGACCGTATTTTTGAAAAAAATGGCCGCCCATCTTTTTTTTCCATAATATGGTTTGTGCCCGGCAAATGCATCAGATATGTGCGGATTTGAGCTGGGCGTTTTCGTTTTTCAGCGATAATGGAAACCTAAGGCGCCCAGCTCAAAAACGAACAAATCCAAGGCATTGGGTCGTGGGCGGGGCCAGGATTCGTAGTGCACTGGTCCCCCTCACATGCCAGGACACCAACCGGGCACCCTAGGGGGCACTTGTAACAATTAAAAAAAATAATTTAAAATACCTCCCAAGTCCATAGCTCCCTTCCCTTGGGTGCTGAGCCCCCCCAAATCCCCCCCCAAAACCCACTGCCCACAACTCTACACCATTACCACAGCACTTATGGCTGAAGGGGGGTACCTAGATGTGGGTACAGTGGGTTTTGGGGGCGGTTTGGAGCGCTCCCATTTACCACTACAAGTGTAACAGGTAGGGGGGGATGGGCCTGGGTCTACTTGGCTGACGTCCACTGCACCCACTAACAACTGCTCCAGGGACCTGCATACAGCTGTAATGGAGCTGAGTATGGCATTTGAGGCTGGCATACAGGCTGGAAAAAAAAGTTGTTAAAGTTGGGTTTTTTTGGTGGGAGGGGGTTAGTGACCACTGGGGGAGTCAGGGGTGGTCATCCCCGATTCCCTCCGGTGGTCATCTGGTCATTTTGGGCACTTTTTTGGGACTTGTTCGTGAAAAAAAAGGGTCCAAAAAAGTGACCCAAATTCGCGCTAAAAACGCCTTTCTTTTTTCGATTATCGGCCGAGGGTGCCCATCTCTCATAGGTCGATAAACACACCCCAGTCCTGCCTTCACCACGCCTCCGACATGCCCCCGTCAACTTTGCCCGTTTCCACGACACATTGCAGTTGAAGACGCCCAAAATTGGCTTTCGATTATACCGATTTGGGCACCCACGGAAGAAAGACACCCATCTCCCGATTTGGGTCGAAATATGGGCGTCTTTCTCTTTTGAAAATAAGCTGGACAGTATATCTAGCTTGTGCCGAGTAATGATACCAGTCACTAAAGTCCCTTTGTGTCTGAAGGAATGTGCATTTAGCAGGTCTATGGCATGTTGTATTGGACCCTGTGTGGGGCAGGATAGTATTCGTGAAAGGGACAGGAAGAAGATAGTTGGGTCAGAAAGCAGGAGATAATATCAGAAGCAAATGGCAGCCCCATAACATAGGAATGGGGTCATTGGGAGATATCACAAGAGGCTGGGAGTAAGTTGATGAAGACCGTGAAATCGAGAATAGTAATAAGCCAAGATGCTCAAGATGGCACTCAAAGCACCCCAAGGAACACATAAGGAGTACACAAGCAGAATGACCTTGGCTACATTCCTTCAACACATGCCTGCAGTGTTAGGGTTTAGGGTTTTTTCACTAAAGCTTAGCTTGAGTTATCTGCAGCAGGGCCCATTTTATTCCTAACGGCCCTGCTACAGATAACTCGAGCTAAGCTTTAGTAAAAGACCCCCTTAGTGCTTTGCTACTTCTGTTAATGTGAAGTTTGTCAGAAGTGACATCATCTTGTCAGGGGTGGAAGGGTGGTGGAAAGGTGGAATCAAGCAAGAGTGTGGACAGGCAGAGGTAAAATCTGGAGCACGAAGCATAGGAACAAGAAACCAGCCAGAAAAGAACACAACAGCAGGTAAAACACACAATATGCAAGTGCCTTGGTGCTTCTATGAATTAGAAGTTTGATGGAAGTGACACCACCTTGTATTGGTGGTGGAACAGCAAAATGAAGCAAGAGTATGGAGATACAGAGGTAAAATCTTGTGGAGGAATAGCCTAATTGTTAGTGCAGTGGCCTAAAAACCAGAGAAACTGAGTTCAATTCCCACTGCAGCTTTTGTGACTCTGGGCAATTCACTTACCCCAGGGACAAAATCGCTTTGATTGTAACCACAGAAAGGCAGTACAGTGCTTAAGTGCAAGGGGTCTGGGACCAAAGAAATGCATGCAGTTAACCAGAGCGTGCACTTAACCATTTTGACCCAAAGAAGCTTGACATCTGATAAACATATGTACAGTACTGTTTATTATACATACAGTATACAGTCTCAGTTAACTGACATTAGGCTTACTTGAAGTAATCAGTTATAGTCCTCTGTACTCTATTGGGTCTGTAAGTTCTATAGACTACGTCTGCCAGACTGTAAAAACTGTCATAGCACTGACATCCAGTGGCCTCCAGATAGGCTCACACGGTGATGAGACGCTCCAGCGCTCTTGCAAAAATGACAGGAGGAGGTTGTTCAATTTCGTCAGCATGTGCCTCGCTGCTCATTTCTAAACGCTAATCGTACAAACCAGGGTATAGTATAATGGAAATAATACAAGTGAAAGGATTGACTCAAGAGTATGCCAAAATGAGGTGCCAGATATATATATGGACAGATATATAAAAGGGAGTTCTCAGAGTGTAAACTCACCCAAACGAGACTACACAAAGTGTTTTACGTCTCTAAAGGTGGACAAGTATCTCAATCATAGAACTTCTCCTTTGTATCTTTTTATAATTTTTTATATACTTGCAAATGCACCCCCATGCTATAATAGAAATAAAACATTCCATAAATATGCACCCTCTATAAGTGTAGACAACTGATAGATCAATGCTGTCACTAGTTTCCAATAACCTCATATGCACAAAAAGTTTTTTTAAGTGCTATAGTAAAGCTCACTAAATAGCTTATATATTTTTCTTATCCTCTATAATCCTGCATAGTAATGGTAAATAGGATAAAAGCACTTAGCGTTCTGTGGTCAGGAGTGCCTCGGATCGAGTAGATGAAATCTCGGTCTATAGGGAAAATCTCATGTGGCTATGTCAATGCTGTAGGTCAATTAAGCCAGCTGCTTTCCACTCATCAGCTCAATTCTATTCATATCCACGAATGAATATCTGCTCTGGTGAAATTTTCAAGCTAGACTTAAAAAGAGTCCAATTCTCATATTAATCAGCTGCCCTCCAAAATAGATAAACTCGCCGTAGGTCAAGTCCTGTTAACACCAGACATGATGATAATGTGGCGTTACCGCTCTGATCAAACACAATTTTCTAAAAATGAAATCATAGAGAGTCATTTCATCATCTGTTTCATCATCAGCCGTTGTTGCCTGCGTGTAGGTGCATATCTCGACATCAGTGCTGTCGTCAGCTGTTTATAGATCGTAATCAACAGCTACGTAGTGATGAAACTCCTCTTCAGTAACACCGGCTGGGATGTCAATAACCTGTTCATCTGACGTGTTTGCAATAGCTGCATCTGTTTCGTCCCTCTCCACATCCTTAACAAAGCTTGCCCGCTTGTAGAAGTTCACAATGGTTGCCTGTGTAACATGATTCCAGGCTGCTTTCTGCACATGTAGAGAATCCAACAGTGATAGATTACAAGCCAGTTCAACAGCACGTTTATCCTTGCTAGTCCGGTCATCCATAACGCTCATCAGACGACGCAGCACAAGAGCCCGATAATGTTTTTTGAAATTGGCTATTATGCCCTGATCCATAGGTTGGATCAGAAAAGTAGTGTTTGGTGGCAGGAAGACCACCTTGACGTTAGACAGCCTGACATCATCTCTGTGTGCAGCACAATTATCACAAAGCAACAAAATCTGACGCTTTTGTGCCCGCATTCTAGTGTCTAACTTCTTTAGCCACTGCTTCCAAATTTCCCCAGTCAACCATGAATTTGCATTAGCTTCATATGACACAGGAAGTTGCTTAATTTTCTTGAAGCAATGGGGCTGTTTGCTCTTTCCAATGATGAGGGGTTCCAACTTCTCACTCCCATCCATATTGCAGCAAAGGAGGATCATCAGTCGGTCCTTCAACGTTTTACCTCCAGTAGTTTCAGCATGTTTGAATGCAAGTGTTCCATCAGGAATTGCTCGCCAGTAGAGACCGTTTTCGTCAGCACTGAAAATGCCACGAGGTGCAAACTCATTCAAGATGGTAACTGAAATAACCCAATTTTCAGCACCAAAGTCATCAGCGTCTTGTTTTTCACCATGCTTTTTTTTTTTTTATTATTCTATTTATTAATTTCAATATAATTAACAAGCATAACTTGTTTATGAAATACAGCCAAAGAAATTATATCATCTAATTAATTAACAAAGGAGAAAAAAAATTGTTAGCTTCCTTAGACCACCAAAAAAAAAAAAATGGAGGAACAAAAGAATAGAGAAGATTACAAGGTAGAAATAAATATTAAGGAAATATTCGCTGCATACTCCCAATCAGAATTACTTATTTAGATGTTATTTAAGTTGCTTTAAATCTAAAAAAGATTTTAACTGTTCTGGTGAATAGAAAACATAAGTATTTAAACCCAACTTAACTGCATGGATAGGCAAGAAAAAAAGAACCCCCTATCTCCAATGTCCTCTTTCTCATTACCAGGAAAAGTTTTCTTTTTTGCTGGGTCTGCTTTGTAACGTCCGGGTATATCCATATCCTTTCTCCTCTGAAAGGAGTAGTAGAATTTTTGAAGTAGTTTCTCATAATGGAATTCAAGTCCTGCTCAAATACCAGAGAACCATGCTGTTTCTTGAACTTTATGTTGTTCCTCTCCTTCCATCTTTCCAACCATCCAACAGTGGCTTTGAATTCAGTTAGTCCAAGACTTTCAGCTAGCTGGTTAGCTTTCTGCATAAGCAGTGGACCACTGACAGGAAACTGTCTGCTCCTGACTTGAGAAAACCACTGAAGAAGAGCATCTTCTACCTCCTCAGCTTTTCCCTCCTGTTTTCGTTTCCATTGTGGATTTGTTTTGTTTTGCCAGTCTTCCAGAAGCTGGTCTTTCTGCTTCAGGACATGTGAAATTTGACTGGGATTGACACTATATTCTTTAGCAATAGATGTTTGACTTTGTTTTCTAATTTTTAAAGAACTTCTATTCGTTCAGCCAGTGTTAAAGTCTTACAGTTCCGCCGTGACGATGATGACAACCCCAGTGAACACTCTAACAACATTCTTTTGCTTATTCTGCCTGTGGCAGTTAAAGGGGCAGTAAATTTGAAATCTCGTTGGTTGTCACGCGCCAATCGGCTTTCATATTCTGTGAGCGTGCTTATGCGGAGTCTTTCCTGCAGAGGATCGGTCTTCAACCATGCATATAAGTGAATCTTGCACTTATCAGTGGTGCGCTAAACCGAAGTTTGTCCCCATAGAAATTGATGGTGCCAAAAACGGGACAGAAGTACAGCATGCAGTTAAACTGAGCATGCACTTACCAAAGTGCACTTAAATGGAGTGCACTGTATATCAAATCCCATTCCCTCTCCCTTGCCAAGGGATCAGGAATGGAATCAAACAGCAATGTGTAGCAGGGGCGTAGCTATCTGGGGCCACAGGCCCCCACAGATTTAGCCCTGGCCCCCTCTACTTTCGACCCCCCCCCGCCGCTTTTGACCCCCCCTCCTGCGATCGCTGCCGCCGCCAGGTACCTTTGCTGGTGGGGGCTCTGTCATGGAGGACGTCAGTCAGGACTCACAGCACAGATCAGAGAACGTGCCGGAGACCGGCGCTGAAGAAGACTGAGGCTGGCAGGGGTTGGGGACCCCCGCCAGCAAAGGAACCTGGCAGCGGTGGGGGTTGACAGTGATGGGGGAGGGTTGGCAGCAGCAGCAGGAGGGGAAATGGCGGGAAAGGGTCGGTAGCGGGGGGTCGGTGGCTGGGGAAGGCGAGTTAAAATGTGCCCCCCACCTTGGGCTCTGGACCCCCCCTCCCGCCGAGGTCTGGCTATACCTCTGGCGTGTAGGTAGAGGTAAAATCTTGTCAGGGGATCAGTGGTGGAATATACTATTTTTGGCTTTGATGTACAATGTGATTGTACTATTAACCCCTCATTCTATAACAGGTTTCCTAAAGCTAGGAGCCAATTGCATACACAAGTTATAGAATACTAGCACTTATGTGGATGACTCTTACAATTACGCAAGTATTTGTTGCCCTCTCAGTGGTATTTTATAACACGCTTACAGAGTAATTGTAAGGGAGGTGTACTCATGGGCAGAGTTTGGACGGGTCATGGCCGGGTCCCACATTTATGCATGCAACTTACACAATATTGTAAGATATGTGCTAAAGTGCCGCATTTAGGTGCACGCTTTTATACCTGCTATTGACAAGGAGTGGCCTAGTGGTTAGAGTACCGGTCTTGCAATCCAGAGGTGGCCAGTTCAAATCCCACTGCTGCTCCTTGTGATCTTGGGCAAGTCACTTAACCCTCCATTGCCTCAGGTACAAACTTAGATTGTAAGCCCTCCTAGGACAGAGAAATATCCAGAGTACCTGAATGTAACTCACCTTGAGCTACTAGTGAAAAAGGTGTGAGCAAAAATCTAAACAAATAAATGGTGTAACTGGGTGCTCTTAAATGTTGGTGCATAAATACCAAGTTAAACTCCTATTCTATATGGAACCTGGGCACACTGATTCCCTTACAGAATTAGTGCTTAGCGTGCTGCATCTTTGTACCTAACTTTTGGTGCCCTTTCTAGAATTGATCCCTTACTATTTATGAATTATTCTCCCTTATTCTCTTATGAATATTGGTATGTTGACAGTGGACAGACAGTGGGAATAGCCATTTCACAAGCCCATACATACATAAAAAGAGTGGCATAACTTAGCATCTTCTAGATATAGATGCTGGCCATGGAGGTACTGACTTTGCTCACATATAGGGACCCCATTTTAGAAAAGTGGTGTCAGTCAATGAGTGAAGTACCAAAAGCTGTTTTTAAAAAATTTTCAATGTTAAAATAAATCCCATGAGGTAAAGCCAGGGCAGCCGAGGGGCGGGGAGCAAAATTCCCCTGGGCCCGGCCTCCAAGGGGGGCCCAGCGCCAGGGTCTCTCTCTTTCTCTCTCCTGCTCCTGACGAGACCCAGATGATTGCATCCTGACAGGAGCAGGAGAGAGAAAACTCCAGCGCTGGGTCCCCCTTGGAGGCTGGGAAGGAGCAGACACAGGGCTTCGGGCCAGGGTCTCTGGTTGGCTGGTGGGGGTCCCCAGGCCCCGCCAGCAGAAGTAGTCTTCCTACAGCGCTGTTCTTCACTCTACCGCATTGCTGCCCCGGGCCCGGCTCAGTCTCTCAGCGGCCCTGGGTAAAGCACAAATATGCCCTCTATTACTCATGTTAAACTCTGGCTAAATTAGCATTCAACAAAATATATGTAAAATGAGAGTTATGTTTATATTTCTGGACTACCAAACCATGCAGAAATCATACCCCCTTAAAACCTCCGCATCCCAGGGAGCAACACAGGTAAATGGGGGCTTCCTGAAATCATCATTTACATGTATATGCAATCCACATGTGCAAATGGTTCAAAAATGACATCCCTAACCTCAGAAATTAAGCTCAAGTAAATGTAATAGTGCAAAAACCATATATCACATTTGCCTGACAAGTTTAAAAGTTAATACCTTGTATGAAATGGAAGTCATTTATTATAACTCATTACATAGAGACCTTCTTACTGTGTAAGAAATATTCCTACCTGCATTAGAACATATGACACCTTGAGAATTTCTGCAGAGTTCATTACTCTTCTTTTGAGTCAGGTTACAAGTAGTTGGATACTGACAAGATTCTCCAAACCAGCCTTCTTCACATTTGCACTTCCCACAATCACATTTTCCATGCCCTAGAAACATTAATTAAATGTTAAATGATTTTTAGATTTGTAAACCACCCAGATCTGCCAGTCAGCTAGGGCAGTACAGAAATTTTTTTTATAAACAAACATATCAAATGTGAAACTCACTTTCGCTGAAGGCATCTAGATAGGAATTTGGATGCCCAGGTCAGGATATACACAATTCCACAAATATTTCACAAAAGGTTCACTGAGGGGTCCTTTTACTAAGGTGCGCTGAAAATGGCTTGCGGTAGTGTAGGCGTGGGATTTGGGCGCATGCCGATCCATTTTTCAGCATGCCTGTAACAAAGGCCTTTTTTAACATTTTTGCCGAAAATGGACTTACGTCAAAAATCAAAATTGCTGCGCGTCCATTTTGGGTCGGCGACCGAACCGCAAGCCATTGACCTAGCGGTAAAGTCTCACATGGTAACCAGGTGGGAATGACCTACACGCGTCAAGTTAATTTTCAGACGCATTTATCAAACGTATGCCAAAAATGAAATTACCACAAGAGCCACGCAGTAGTCGGGCAATAACTCCATTTTGGCGCGTGTTGGGCGCACAGAGATACTTACACGGCTTAGTAAAAGGGCCCCCGAATGTGGAGCATTTTGTAAAATTGTATAAAGACAGTGGAAAATACACATGCAAGTCTTGTCATGTCCTGCTAAAAAAGCCATTTTAGTAGGAAATATATATTTTTTAAAAAGATAAGATTCACTCAGGGTTTTGAATGTTTCCATATTAGCACTTAAACACATGCTGATTTTACAACCTGCAAAATTTACAACATATATTCCCTAAATATGAATTTTTTATGTAGAATTGGATCCTCAGATGGTGGGCTAACTCAACTGTCACCACTTTCATCATCGATCCAAAATATTTGTTTATATTCAACAAAAGCCTTTTGAAAATTATCAGTGAAACATTTCATTTCAAAAACAAATTATCTTAACACATACTTGATTGAAGTAACACCTCCTGATATGAATTCATGTTTCAAAAAACTGTGTCAGGATTGAGGTACATGTAAAGATAAATCATAAGAATCTAATCTTTAAAGACTCTTACAAATTTTAACGGCACAAACACTTATTCCAAAAAGTGAATTAACAAATGAGCAGTTAATCCATGTTAATGGTCTTAAAGTAGCAGTGGTGTCTTCCCTGCCAATCATGTCCATATGATTTAACCTCCTATCAATCATGTGCACGTGATGTAACCTTCAAACAAGCATTATTCATTCTAGTTCTTCGTTCTCTGGTGTCACTGAATTTAGGTGAAATATCCATTTTTGTTCCTTGTAATATTTTCCTGCATTAATTATGTCTTGAAGTGTATTTCTCCTATTTGGCCAGTAGGTGGTGTTTCTTTGCTGTAAATCTGTTACAGAGAGTGTTCTTTTCTTTAGTTTAACATAAATAGGAAGCAAGAAGCAGTATATTTTTGAAATCTTGTTGACTGGGCTCAGATTGGCCCAGGTGCTGGTTTCCTTTAGAGTGTACTGGCTTTGCCTCCAGTCTTAGCCAGGAAGAAAAAAAAAGCAGGATCTCTTTCCTGAGGCTCAGTGAACAACAGTTATATGTCCTGAACTTCACATGTACTTTTTAGGAAGTAAACAAATGTTTAGTTAGTGTTATAATTGATCCATATTTCAGTTAGCTGTCATTGTTTGATGACTGCACATTGTTCAATATATTTTTAAGACAATAAACAATTGTTTATTGCCTCTGCCGGTCTAGACTGATAAAGAATCCTGGTGGTTTGCGTGTTGGGTCTGTGAGTGCTTTCTGGGAACTGTGGGACCACTGGGAATGTGGCTCCAGTAACCTAGAAATCACTGGGGATAATTTGAAAGCGGAAGGCTCGCCTAGAGGCGGTTGTGACCCAGTCGGTGGGAGGACAGTGCTAGTGTAGAGAACGAGCGGCAGATGCAGGCAGACCTGAGCTATGCTGGGGATAGGCCCTAGACCCTCTAAGTGGTTGTGGGGTAACCCTAGACGGGTGGCTAGGCGCTTTGTGACAGTGACCAATGGTGTCAATTCAGTTCCAATATTAATCCTCAACTTATGTTCATTAAGCTGCAGTATAATTGGTCGAATGGTCATAGACATCTTCGACAGAATCTCAGGGTTTATAATTTGTTATGACACATCAGCACAGTATTGATTTCTTGGATCTATACATTTTTAAATATGATGGTAGACTTACTACTACATTATACAAAAAAGCTAATGATCGGAAAAGCTACCTGAGATTTCATAGTTTTCACCCATATTGATTGCATCAGAGTCTCCCAACTAGTCAATTTCTACACCTGTGAAGGATTTTTTCTTCCTTGAATGAATTCCCTATTCAGTCAGCTGAGCTTAAGGAGAGATTTTTACAGAGTGATTATCCACACTTAGTAATTAAGAATGCATACGTAAGGGCAGGGGTGTAGCCAGACCTCGGCGGGAGGGGGGCCAGAGCCCGAGGTAGGGGGGCACTGTTTAGCCGCCTCCCCCCGCCGCCACCCCCCCTCACCGCCGCCAACCCCCCCCCCCCCACCACCACCAATTTGGACCCCCGCCGCCGCAACCCCCCTGCCACTTTGGACAGCCGCCGCAACCACAAACCCCCCACACCGCTCTCCCGCCCCCCGCCGCTGCATCAGGTACCTTGTTTGCTGGCAGGGGTCCCCAATCCCCGCCAGCCGAAGAGTCTTCTTCAGCATCGGTCGACTCCGGCGCCTTCATTGTGGGATCATCTCTTTCTGATGCCTTACGTCCTGCATGGGGCTACATGCACGGTGCAGGACGTAAAGCGTCAGAAACAGATGATCTCACAACGAAGGCGCCAGAGTCGACCGGCGCTGAAGAAGACTTTTCGGCTGGCGGGGATTGGGGACCCCTGCCAGCAAACAAGGTACCTGATGCAGTGGTGGGGGCGGGCGGGCGGTGTGGGGGGTTTGTGGTTGCGGCGGCGGTCCAAAGTGGCGGGGGGGGGTTGCGGCGGCGGGGGTCCAAATTGTCGTGAGGGGTTGGCGGTGGTGAGGGGGGGTGGCAGCGGGGGGAGGCGGCTAAACAGTGCCCCCCTACTTCGGGTTCTGGCCCCCCTCCCGCCGAGGTCTGGCTATGCCCCTGCCCTTACGTATGCATTTTTAATTACTAAGTGTGGGTAATCACTCTGTAAAAATCTCTCCTTAAGCTCAGCTGACTGAATAGGGAATTCATTCAAGGAAGAAAAAATCCTTCACAGGTGTAGATGCAGCGATAAACTACGTGGTCATTGCCAACGGTATGGGACAGCAATAGAAGGATCTACTTAGAGGTATTTTAAAACTAATCACACCTACATTTTTCGATATGATACTACATGCAACACAGCTTATATGATTTACTTGATCCAATGTCCCTGTGACTTGTGGGCTAGACCATTCGACCAGTTAAACTGCAGCTTAATGAACATAAGTCGAGGATTACTATTGGAAGAGAATCAGCACCATTGGTCAAACATTGAGTGGCTAAACAGCATTCTCTGTCAGATATTAAGTGCTGCATTATTGATGTGGCTGAAACAGGGTGAAATGGAGGGAATTTTGAGCTAATTTTAAATTACAAGGAACAAAAATGGATACTTCACCTCAATTCAGTGGCATTGGAGGGTCTTAAGGAAGAAGCAGTATGGATGACACTTGTTTGAAGGCTGTGTCATATAGAAATGATTGGGAGGAGTCAGCTGACTTTAGTACTTAGGTTGCAGGGAAAATGCCACTGACATATTAAGACCACTAGCATGGATTTACTGCACATCAGTTAATTCACTTTTTGGAATTTTTCACTGAGAATTTTCAAAACACTTATTGAATATACATAAATATTTTGGATCGATGAGGGAAGTGGTGACTCGCTAACAGCTGATGTGGAGAGGCATAATCGAACGGGGGTGCCCATCTCTAAGGGTGGCCATCTCTAAGGACGGCCCTGTAAAGGGGCGTCCCCGACCGTATTATCGAAACAAGATGGGTGCCCATCTTTCGTTTCAATAATACGGTCAGGGATGGCCAAATTTCAACATTAGGGTTGACCTTAGAGATGGCCGCCCTTAGAGATGGACGACCTTGGTTTTCGCCGATAATGGAAACTAAGGACGTCCATCTCAAAAATGGCCAAATCCAAGTCATTTGGTCGTGGGAGGAGCCAGGATTTGTAGTGCACTGGTCCCCTTCACATGCCAGGACACCAACCAGGCACCCTAGGGGGCACTGCAGTGGACTTCACAATTTGCTCCCAGGTGCATAGCTCCCTTACCTTGGGTGCTGAACCCCCCAACCCCCCCCCCCCCCAGGTCCGCCTGCCTGAATTACCCTGCACCCACTACAACTGCTCCAGGGACCTGAGTACAACTGCGATGGACCTGAGTATGGCATTTGAGGCTGACAAAAAATATTTTTAACCTGTTTTTTAAGGTGAGAGGGGGTTAGTGACCACTGGGGGAGTAAGGGGAGGTCATCCCCAATTCCCTCCGGTGGTCATCTGCTCAGTTCGGGCATCTTTTCATGGCTCGGTCATGAAAAAAAATGGACCAAGTAAAGTCGGCCAAGTGCTCATCAGGAACGCCCTTCTTTTTTCCATTATCGGCTAAGGACGCCCATCTCTTAATCATGCCCCACCTTCACTACCCTGCCGACATGCCCCCGTGATCTTTGGTCGTCCCCGCGATGGAAAGTCATCGAGGGTGTCAAAAAATCGGCTTTCGATTATGCCGATTTTGGACAGCCTTGAGAGAAGGGCGCCCATTTCCCGATTTGTGTCGAAAGATGGGCGCCCTTCTCCTTCGAAAATAAGCTGGATAGCCTACCATCTCAGGTGATTAATTTTAGACCAATTGTAAGTATACCTTTTTTTGCTAAATTACTTGAGCTTGTGGTAAGCTCTCAGCTATCTCAAACTGTGCAAAAATGTAATGTACTTCATGATTCTCAAAATGGTTTCAGAGTATATTATAGTACTGAGATATTATTACTATCGTTGACACCTGAAGTGAATCATATGCTAAGTACAGTTGAAAATTTAGGGGCCCTTTTACTAAGCCACGGTAGGCTCTATGCATGTGCAGCACACGCCCAAATGAGACTACTGCCAGGCCAGCATGCCCTCGTGGTGGTAATTTCAGATTTGGCATGCATCCATAAAACGTGGATGAATTATTTATTTTTTTCCTCCTACACACGCTGGTTCCGGCGGTAATCAGCACTTGGTGTATGCCAAACAGTCACCCTGCGTGTAGCACGTGAGCCTTTACCGCTAGATCAATGGGTGGTATTAAGGGCTCAGGCCGGTTTTGGGCATGCACTGGTTTCATTTTTACCACAGGCCCTTTTCCTGTCCCATTTTTATACATGCGGTAAAAACTGGTCCGGCATACGCACAATACACATGCCTGCACTACTGCAGGCCACTTTTTACTGCAGCTTAGTAAAGGGACCCCGTAGTGTTACTTCAATTTGATATATCAGCTGCCTTTGATACAGTAGATCATAGCAAAATAGTTGGCATGTTATCAGAACTAGGTTTTGCTGCAACAGTGCGCCAATGGTTTTGTTCTTTCTTAATAAACAGGCAGTATTCTGTAACTAAGGATGGAGTATTTTCAGACTACTGGCAACCAATTTGCAGAGTTCCCTAAGGGTCCCCCATATCTCTGTTGTTATATAATATATATATGAGCTCACTTGGAAATTTTATATTGCATGGCGGTGTGAAGCTTTTGTCATATGCAGATGATATATTTTTATTGGTTTCAGCAGGTACACCTCCAGAGAGTTTGTTTTCTAGATTTAATCTTCGTTTAGAGAAAATAAAATGTTAGTCTTTTTTTGTTATTCTTAAACTGAATATAAGACAAAGGTTTGTGGTGATGCTAATATTTCAAGCTATATTACTTTCTCAGATGGATCTCGGTTGGTGGCAGATCGAAAGTCAACAGAATTGGGGGTGATTTTAGACTCTTCCATGACAGTGGGTGCCCAAATTAAACATTTATCTCAGAAGATTTTTTTAAAACTTAAACAGCTCTGACTGGTTCATTCATGTTTTATTCCTGATCATTTCATAGTATTAGTACAATTATTGATTTTATCGCAATTGGATTACTGCAACTCTCTGTATACTGGAATCAATAAAAAGCAACTACAGAGACTGCAGTTGATCCAAAATACAGCTGCTAGGCTTGTTTTTCGAAAAGCAAAATATGATTATGTGTCTCCACTATTGGTTAGGTTACATTGGCTTCCAGTGCAAGTGAGAATTATTTTTAAGATATGCTGGGGGGGGGGGGGGGGGGTTAATTTTAGAGGGCTATATTGTTCAGTTGATTTAACTTTATTAGTCACATTGTTGGGAGCTGGTAGAGATCAATGAACTTGTACAAATCCTATGTTGAGAGTTCCCTTGTTTAGAGGAATTAAGTTCAAAAGTATTCAGGAGAGGTCTATGATTTTTCAAATGGCAAAAGTTTGGAACATACTTCCAGCAAAAATTAAATCTTGTCTATCCTATGTTAACATTCAGAAATTTTTGAATATTTATCTTGAAAGTACTGGTAATTTAAGAACGTTTACTTGTAATCCTGATTACATGTTATAGATAACAACAGTCCAGATTACAAGTAAACGTTCTTAATCTATAACATGTAATCAGGATTATTGTTGTTTATAACATGATTTGCTGTTAACCCGCTTTGAATCTAATTTTGGGAGAGTGGTGGGCTATAAGTACTCATCATCATCATCTGAGGATCTAATTCCACATTTAAAAAATTGATATTTGTTGTAAATTTTGCAATAGTTTCCCTCATATATAAAAAGTTATTAGATTTTGTACCACATATTGTAGAGATTTTGCAACCTGCACACAAAAGTGCCAGGTTTTATAAAACTGGACATCCATGAAGAGCCAGTTAAAAAAAAAACAAGGAAAAAAAGAAAAAAAACAAAGAATAAAGAAAAATATTCTCTTTATTTAAAACGTATGCATCTTCCATCATTAAGTCCCGATTGCCTGAGCTTTTGCTAACAAAGGGCCCCTTTTACCAAGCTGCAGCAAAAGGGGGCCTGCGCTAGCATCAGTGCGTGTTTTTCACACGCGCCGAGGCCCCCTTTTACTGCAGTGGGTAAAAGGGAAGTCTCTCTTTCCTGCAGGAAATGGCCTTGCAGAAAGTAAAGCACTTGCCATACGGCCATTTTGGGAGGGGGTGCCCTTACCACCACCCACTGAGGTGGCGGTAGGGGCTCCCACGCAAACCTGGCGGTAACCAGTAAAAGGGGCCCTAAGGGACTATTACTAAAACACACCTTTTATAGGGGCCCTTTTACTAAAGCTTAGCATGTGCCACATGGTCCATAAGTATAAAACAGGACACACAGCATTTAGCATGCTCTAATGCTCATTTGCGAGCAGTAAGCTTTAGTAAAAGGACCCCCTAACACAGTGACGGGCAACCTTTTGAGCTTGGTGTGTCAAAATTCGCCAAAAAACCGAGCATAACTCGGGTGGTGTGTCACTTCGAGAAAAATCACTGCTACTAGGACCGCCCCCGCCCCCCCCACCCGAGGTCGCTGGGCCCCCCCCCCTCCACCCGCTACCGGGCCCAGAACTAACCTTAAAGCCTCCTTTCACGTCGCAGCAAGCAGCAGCAGGGCAGACCTCTCCTCCTTCCTTCTGTGCTCCGCCCTCGCGGACGTTACGTCAGGCGAGGGCGGGACACGGAAGGAAGGAGTGGCCTGCCCTGCTGCTGCTTGCTGCGACGTGAAAGGAGGCTTTAAGGTTAGTTTCCGGGAGGGCGGACCACACTGCGGCGGCGCCGCGTGTCATTGAAAATGGCTACGCGTGTCAGTGCTGACACGCGTGTCATAGGTTCGCCATCAGGGCCCTAACATGTTCAGCAGCTTACTCTTGGGAACTTTTATAACCATGGTTTGATCTATCCTTTCATAATCCTTTTAACTAAAATGCTATTTTAGAGGTTATCATAGCCCAATACACATCAGAAAAAGCTGATTCCCAATACCCTAGCTGCTATTGTTGACCCCAATAGTTCTTCATGCTTGCAATGTAAGGTAAGCTGCACTGCTATATTAGTCTTGATGGGCTACCAAGATGTGAAATTATATTGTTCACTGAATATCTCTTGGTCTGCTAATGCACTGATATAGCTTGTATCAGTACCCTGAGGAGGCAAATTCTTGATCAACCACCAACCTTCTGAGGATCAAACTGCAAAAGAAACCAGGATGCTATGAGCAGCTGCAAATGGATCCAAGGACTCAAAAGTGAACCACTTGAAGCAAAACAGTGAAAAAGCAATACTGTGTCATTTTTTATCCCTGCTTCATGAAAAACATGAAAGTGTATATTATGTTTAAGGCACTGGAGAGCTAAATCTCATTGAGGCCCTTTTACTAAATTGATTTAGGAAACACAGCTCAAAATGGTGCATGCTCAGGCATCCTTTGGTAAGTGCCATTTTAGTATGCACTAATCCAAATGCTAAAAACGTTTTCTACTTTTTTTTGGATGGGGAGTGTCAGGGGCATTCCTGAGCTAATCAGTTAGTACAGCTACATTACCATGCACTAGCTGGTTAGTACAGGATTACCATGTGACCCCCTTAGCGCCTTCAAAATAGGTGGCGGTATGTGCTCCCAGGGTAATTTTATTTAATGGCTGCGCCCTAATGGCAACATTACTGCATGGCCATTAATACAATAAATAAAATGGAAAATCGACCATTTTACAGCTGCAGCAAAAATGGCCTTAGCGCACAGGAAAAACCTGTTCAAGGGCCCGCTAAGGCCACTTTTTGCCACAGCTTAGTAAAAGGGCCTCTTTGTTTTTTTATGTAATACTAGTGAAAAAGGCCCGTTTCTGCCTGTCATGAAACGGGCGCTAGCGGGCATGGGACTCCCTTCCCCTCCCCTTACGCTAGTATCCCTGGTGGTGTAGAGGTACCTGTTCGCTCGGGGAAGGAAAGAAAGAGTCCCGCTTTCCTGCCCGTAGCGCTGCTGGTAGCTGCCCTGCTGCATCCTGTGCGAGTCCGGCTCTCGGCGTTTCAAAATGGTCGCCGAGAGTTGAAGTCTCGCGAGGCTGCTTCAACTCTCGGCGGCCATTTTGAAACGCGGAGAGCCTGACTCACAGAGGAAGCATCAGGGCAGCTAGCAGCAGCGCTCCGGGCAGGAAAGTGGGGGCTCTTTCTTTCCTGCCCCGAGCGAACAGGTACCTCTACACCACCAGGGATAGTAGCGTAAGGGGAGGGGAGGTGATGGGGGGGAAGAGGGGGCGACCGGGGGCGGGGTGCTAGTGTTAAAGGGGCGGGGTGATGGCGCAAAAGGGGCAGGGTGATGGGCACGTCCTCGGCAGCTGCGATTCATTGGAAGGGGAGGAGTAGGGAAACGCTACGTGTTTCCCTACTCCTCCCCGTTCATTCATTTGCGTGGTTCTGTACATGTTCCGCCCTCAACGTCATCACGTGTGACGCGAGGGCGGGGCATGGAGACATGGTGAGTGTTCTGGCTTCACCACCATGAACTTACGAACCGGTGTCTGAGTGCCTGCAGTGACGTCAGTGTCCTCAGAACGTTGAGGGTGCGTTTTATTATAGTAGATGTATTGAATTTTCCAAATATTTCCATGTAATTTCATTCTATTTAGAAACTAATCCAGAATACAGCAGTCAGACTAATATCATGTCATAAAATTTTGATCAGATGACCCCATTTCTCAGTAATAAGCACTGGCTACCTATCACAAGGTTTAGATTTAAAATGTTGAACTTAGTCCATAAGATTCATCATACAGGTTTATCATTTAATCTACCACATTTTGTAATCCCACAGACGCCCACTGGAAACTTTCAACCGCGCCATCAAAATTTTACCATCATTCAAAAACATTAGGATGAACACCCCCAGGCACTGCAGAAAACAGCCCAGATAACTCCCGCGGTCAACGGTGAAGTTGAATATTTAACGCCAGGCTGTTTCTGGTGACCGGCATTTAATATCCAGTTTATTTTTGGCCGGTTTAAACATAATGGGCCAAGCCAGATGTTTCTGGTAGGGCACAGGGGATAAGTTTCAATTTTATTGTTAAAACCAGCCAAAGATAGGCCTACTATTTGAGTGACCCGATTTAACGCAAAACTTAGCCAGCAATGCACTGAGGGGTCCTTTTACTAAGGTGCTATGAAAAATGGCCTGCAGTAGTGTAGGTTCAAGAAAGCACAAAGGCAGACGGTCTGCAAACTCCAAGATGGAAAATGAACAGAGCAGATCGTTTAAGAGGCAAAAAATGATTTATTAATGGAAAACAAATTGCACAATATGTATACACACAAACAGCCCGACACAGGCCGTGTTTCGCCCAACAGGGCTGCTTCAGGGGCTAAACAGATAGAATATACACCAGAATCCCATCTACCACTTGTTGGCAAAACATACAGAACAGCTATGCCCTATAGTGAAGACTAAAAAACATAACTGATAAATATAAATAATATAATGACTCATATATATGAAAAAATATATCTAAATCATTAATAACTCATATATAAAACATCTCAATTGTAAATGACTCTTATGCAAAAAATCATATATAAAGAAACATATATAATAAAACATGTATAATTCACCATAGGCAAAGGCACCCACCTATACGATAGTCCTTCGCTATCAAATGTGAGGACAAATATGAAATGTCCTGCCTATAACTGAAAAAATTAAAATATAGGACATAAATATGTGAATAAATAAAAAAACTAAAAAATATGTATAGTAATTGATGAAAAAAATTTTGACTCACATATAAAGAAGATCACTTTAATCTGAAAAAAACAGCTGGATCAGAGATGCCAAAACATAAACTGCTGACCTGAAAACACAATAAAAATATGAACCTGAGTAAACAATGAAATTGTGGACTGAATGTCATTTTGTGTTCCTCTTGAAACGTCTTATGCTTGTGGTCCATAGAGGCATAAACCAGAAACCTACAGTACTTAAACAGATACCATAATACCATAACGCTGACCTTATGATAATAATAATATCATTTTATATTACTCTTATTAGAATAGCTGATAATATCATTTTATGTTCCTCTTAAAACATCCAAGTGCTTTGACCGATACCAAGCTTCCTAGTACAACCATAATGCCACAATGTAAAAACTACTTGAAATCAGTACTACAGTCTTATATCTCCGAAATTGCAAAAAAAACATGCTTAGACAGATACCAAGCTACCTAAAACAACAACCATAGTGCCACAACGTAAAAAGTACTTGAGATCAGTACTACAGTCTCATATCTCCAAATCGCTGAAAAAACGTAACAACAAACACAGGAAGCTTAAAAAAGGAAACGAGAAGTCAAAGGTCAAGGATCGTAGCTCAGACAAAAAAAGTACAATAATACCATGTGTTGTTCGAAAATCACGGTTTAGCGACCCAAAGAAGCGAATGAATGACGACAAGAAACCAAAATATAGTAATGTGAAAAATACTATAATGAAAAAAATGATGATGTCATAATAATCGTAATAATCATATATCAAAAAATTGCAAGCAAATTCACTAAACTGAAGGAAATTATAATTAGGTTTGAATATATTCTTTACCCTCATCCTTTCAAACCATTAAATCTTATTAGACAAAGAGGGATGAAGATCCGGCGAATCGGAGAAAAAAGATCATAGGACAACGGTACTACTAACACAAACGAGCATCTAAAGCAAATAAACGATACCATCCTAATTATTTGGCTCATCCTCACTCTAGGAGTCTGTGGGATGAGTTGTATAATTCGAAAACTTTGATCAATTAAAATTAGAGAAAACAAAAAGAAAAAGAAAGGTCAAAGGTCAAAGACAACACTAATAAAAATATCGCGAAAAAATTGCAACAACAGATAAACAGGTAGCTCTGAAACGAGACCTAATCTATGGGTAACATGTAAAAGACGGATAAGATCAACTTATAGGAACAAAATATAAAATATATAAAATACTAAATATTAATAAATTAGATGACGTCACATAACTACTGTCAAACTAACATGAATTGAAGAACATATACAAATATAATCAAAAATAATAATGTGATTCTGAATGCCAAATAGTGACATCAATGGAATATCATGCTGTGACTAAAAAAATGTATATAAAAAAACTACATAAAGGCACTATTCTGTGATTGAAAAATGAAAAAATATGAAAACATATGAGTATGATGTATGGAGGGTAAACTAAATCCAACCATAATAAAAAATATATATGTATATTATTAATTGTAGACGAAATAAGTTATGAAAAATATTATGTAATTCTAGATGCCAAACAGTGACATCACTAAAATAATAATGAGACGAATTATTAATAATAATAATAAAAAATTTTGTTATAACTCAAAAACTAATAATAAATGAAAGGTAATATATGACCAATTTTAAAGAAGATGATAAATTATGAACAAATAATACATATAAAAATGAAAAAAACGGGGTGAAAAAATGATTAATAAGTAAAAAATGATAATAAAAAAATAATAAATAAATATCTCTGACCCAAAAAAAATCATCCATATATATAAACTATTTGGTATATGATAGTAGCAACAAGTGTTTGATGATACATAATACCATATTATAACATAACAGTTTAAAAATATTAAAAATATTACAAAACACAAAAAGTCATAAAAAGGCCATAAAAAATGGTCATAACAATATATGTATAACAGTCATAAAAAGGTCATAAAAAAACAGACAAGTCTGTATCAGCATTCAAACCATGAGGGTGGAGGGTATTTAAATTATAAATGAACTCTTGCTCTTTTCGTAACAAATGTATGTCTACCAGCCCAGCGATTTCGGAGATATGAGACTGTAGTACTGATCTCAAGTCAACAGTTTATGTTTTGGCATCTCTGATCCAGCTGGTTTTTTCAGATTAAAGTGATCTTCTTTATATTTATAGGCAGGACATTTCATATTTGTCCTCACATTTGATAGCGAAGGACTATCGTATAGCCCCTGAAGCAGCCCTGTTGGGCAAAACACAGCCTGTGTCGGGCTGTTTGTGTGTATACATATTGTGCAATTTGTTTTCCATTAATAAATCATTTTTTGCCTGTTAAACGATCTGCTCTGCAGTAGTGTAGGCATGGGTTTTGGGCACGTGCAGATCCATTTTTCAGTGCGCCTGCAAAAAATGCCTTTTTAAAATTTTTGACGAAAATGGACGTGTGGCAAAATAAAAGTTGCCATGCTTCCATTTTGGGTTTCAGATCTTACTGCCAGCCATTGACTTAGCAGTAAGGTCTCAGTAATGACCTACGCGCGTAGGATGCCACTTGACGCGCATAGCTGACACGCATCAGAAAATAAAACTTATTTTTCGGACGCACGTAACTCCAAATTTGCGCATGTTGGGCAAACTTAGCCGCCTATGTGGCTTAGAAAAAGGGCCACTGAATATTTCTGGATAGCTGGTTATATCTCACGATATAATTAGTTAGCTGCTAAGCACTGACTGTGAATTTATTCAGCCAGAAATAACCAGCTATTTAACCAGCCAGGAGCCATATCAGGCCAGATAAATAGCGCTGAATATCGGGGGTGGGGGGGGGGGGACTATCTTTAGTATAATCAGGAAAACTTTTTGGAATGCACTTTCTCTTTACATCAGACAAGACACTTCATTTATTTGTTTCAAAAGCAGTTTAAAAACATATCTGTTCCAGCAAGAATTTGAAACTTACGATGTCAATTTTCAGCAGCCAGACAAGAGTGATCTGAGGCACTGGGATCAGTATGAGAAGTAGATACTGGGTCTTTATATGTTAGTAATGTTTTCTTCTCTAATGTTTATGTAACTTTTTTTAGGGCTTCCTTTTTCATCTCTGTTTTATTTTATTATTTCATTGCAAACTACTGACGAGGCTTACTGATCAGTGGTATATCAAAAATAAATAAACTTGAAACTTATCCCCTGTGTCCTATCAGAAGCATCTGGAAAATCTTGAACACACTGTTTATGAAATAAAAACATCCTGGGATTGACATTCAAAATGATTTGACTTGGCAGGAAAAATTTATTTTATAATAGACTGTTTCACACTGACTGACCCAACCGTTAAGACTCAGCAGCAATTAACCGGATAGTGACACTGAATATTAGCACTGCCTATCTAGTTAGTGCCAGGACGGGCTGGAGTTGGGATAGACCTGGGTGTTATCCAGGCACCACAAATATTCAATGCAATGCCTGAAGAGCTAAGCAGACATGCTGGAGCTCATATAATGCTGTCCTATTCCAGGCTAAATATTTGAGTATGGCTATGAATATCAGCTATACCCAGATAATTTTGAGGCACAGTCAAATACCCCTGCCCCTCTCTTCTGCCTTTGCCCCCTCCCCTCTCAATTTAGCCATTTTATTGATGTGCATAGATGCCATGGATAGGCATTTTGCGGTATATTATGTGCTGCAAATAAATAAATGGTTCCTAGATAGATGCCTGCACTGAGTATCCTGGCCTAACTCTGCCCACGGCAGTCAGTGAAGTCAAAAGCACTGACCGCCACAGACTAAATATCATCTCTCTATATATTTTTTAAGCTGAAGTACCACATCTTTTTCTATAACCAATGTAAAAATGGCTACCAAAATGCCCCTATTAATTGCTTCTTCAGTAGATATCTCTAGGAAAGTAGCTACATTACTAGGAGAACTAATTATATAAAAAGAGTATAATTACTCCTTGATACCAGGTATGTAACTTGTTAGTGAAAGCCACAACAGTCACATTACTGGGGTAAATGACTACATTGTTGTTTATAGTCATTACCCTCCTTGCATGGTAACCTTTTGTAATATTGTAAGCCACATTGTGCTCGCTCTAGTGGGAAAATATGGGGTATAAATGTACCAAAAATGAATAAAATAAATAGTCTAAAACCTCATATATGAAGTGCAACATCTATTGAGAATAGCTCAAGGAACTGTGATGTTTTTAGATATCTCATTATCATGCCATCATACAATAAATCAATTTGCAAGGTCCATACTCATATAGTGAGGGCCAGAATAACCATGTCAAATGAAACCCAACACTTAAGTCTAATTTAAACAGGAGGAGTATAACCCACAATGACCTCAGCAATGACTCGTTTCAAACTGGGTCACTGCCCAGTAACTCACTTGTATCGTCATCGGTCATAACAAATGAGTATGTATTTATTTTAATTTATATTATTTTATATTTATCTTTAGTCAATTTACATAATTTACATGTTCTAATTTTCAATTGTACTGCAAATTAAATTTTTTATGAAGCATGAAATGCTACTTGGCTTGATTAGAAGATTTCTAAGGTTGTAAAATCTGGTTTCTTTCGGATATGTCGTTTGCGTTCCATTTGGTATTACCTAGATTTCAATTTATTACATACATTACTTCACTCCTTTATCTCTTGTCTAGATTATTGCAATACTGTATATGCGAGCCTTCTCCAATTTCAACTATGCCGACTTCAGACCCTTCCAATTTCAGCAATTTGTATGTTGTTTAAGGCAAAACCTTTTGATCCTGTTACTCCATTCTGTCTTAAACTTCACTGGTTACCTGCTTCTTATCGTATCTGGTTTAAAATTTTGCTTCTTACTTTCAAGGCATTATATTCTGGCAGTCCTATATTTTTTTCCCTTGATTATTCCTTATATCCTATCCCTTTTCCTTTGTTTGCTTGACGCCTATCATTTGGTGTTGCCATCTCCTAGGGAGGCCCGATACGAGTTGATCTGAAATTCTGCATTTTTCCCCAGATTCTATGTGGTGTGCTTAGATTTAAGTGCCAAAATCAGCGCGGATTCTATAACATCGTGCAGAACTTAATTGGCTTAACAAGCTAATGAACACTGATAACAGAACTTAGCAAGCAATAATGAGCACTAATTGGCACTGATTAGAATTTAGGCGTACAACTTGCTAAGCATATTCTACAACAATGCGCCAAACTTCTAATGTGTGGAGGCATAAAGGGGTGTGGTTATAGGCAGGGAAATAGGTGTTTCATGGCCGTTCCAAAATTTAGGCGCCTAGTTATAGAATATGGCCGTGTGCGCCTAAATCTCTGCCCTAAGATTTACACCAGGTTTTCATTTGCGTAAATGGATGTGTGCAAATATCTGCGTAGAAATATCAACTAAGCGTATTCTAGGTGCTGATTATAGAATACGCTTAGTCAGCACTGATTTCAGCACCGATTTTTTAGGCGCCATATATAGAATCTCCTCCCTTATTTTTTAATACCGTCCCTTTGGAATAATTTACCCCCAGATATTAGCTCTGAACTTTCTTTTCCAAAATTTAAGAAAAAAATTAAAACTCATTTTTTTCAATTAGCTTTTCAATCCAGTCCTTGCTAAGTTTTTTTCTAGCCTGTTCCTGTTTGGATTGCACACACTGTAGCTTGTGGATTTTTTTATTTTGTTTTGCTTTGTTTTTTTGTATTGTTTGTTTGATTAGTTTTTGTCCTATTTAAAATGGCATTCCTTTTTCCTAATTGGATTTTATATTAATATTTTATATTGTTAACCGTTTTGACCATTGTTATGTAAAGGTGGTATATCAAATTTTAAATAAACATAAACATAGGAGTGGTCCGAAGGCAAGGTTAGGGCAGAGCAGCAACTTAGCTGGTTAGCGGCAATATTCAGTCCATTAACCGGCTAAGGGGCCCTTTTACCAAGACGCATAGGCACCTATGCACGTAGAGTACACATCAAATTAGAACTACCGCCCGGCTACTGCATGCCTCGAGCAGTAATTCTAATTTCTAAGCATGTCCAAAACACACATCCAAGCTCATAGTGCTAACCAGGCGGTAACTGGCAGTGTACACTCGCTGACGATTACCGCCCATTTAACACATAAGACCTTACCGCTAAGTCAATGGGTGACGGTGAGGTCTGAAGCCCAAAATGGACGCGCGCTGACTTTTATTTTGTTGCATGTCCATTTTTAGAAAAAAAGGGCCTTTCTTGCAGGCACACTGAAAAATGGACCCATGCGCATCCAATACATGCATCAACACCAGCACATGCCATTTTTCAGCGCACCTTAGTAAAAGTGCCCCTAAATGAGTATATAGCACTCTTTTACTAAGCTGTGCTAGTAAATGGGATTAGCTTCTCCTAGCATGGGACGTTCCCACACACTAGCCCATTTCTAGCATGGCTATAAATTTGGATTTTTTTTTTCAATTATTGCATTTTCTGAACATGCATGGCCACTGAAAAAAAAATTAAGATGGGAGACCTTACCACCTCCTATTTATGACGCGCTAAGCCCACATTAAAGGGTCCTTTTCCTAAGGTGCGCACTGAAAAATGACCTGCGGTAATATAGGGAAATGTTTTGGGTGCACACAGATACATTTTTCGGCGCATTTAAAATTTTTTTACCAAAAATGAATGTGCGGCCAAATAAAAATTGGCGTGCGTACATTTTGGGTCTGAGACCTTACCGCCAGCCATTGGCCTAGCAGTAAGGTCTCACGCATTAACCGGGCTGTAATGACCTACGCATGTCAAATGCCATTTGGCACGCATAGCGGACGTGCACCAGAAAATAAAAATTATTTTTTGGACGCGCATATTGGACGCACACCAGAAATGAAATTACTGCATGAGCCACATGGTAGCCGGGCAGTAACTCCAAACTGGCACACATTGGGCGCGTGTAAACCTTATGCGGCTTACTAAAATGGCCCCTAAGTCAGCATTATTCACTTAGCACACACTGTCAGCATTGTAGCTGAATAGCGCTTCCGCAACCATTCTGCATCCTGACACTCCCCCTCCAAAAAAAAATTTAAATGGCAAAACAACATAAAACACTTTATCGCATCCTGCGTTAGGCCATTTTTCCCATATTAAAAAGGCCCAAACGTTAGGACAGCAAAACAGCTGTCCTAACTTTATGTATCAAGTTTACCAGGCATTGGTCTGAATATCAGCCAGTACCCAGTTAGCTTCTGGGTCAGTCGATATACCTGGATATTGAAAGCTAGAAGCCTGAATGCCCTGGCATTGAATATCCTGGGTTAGCTCAATCCACGGTTAGAAACAGCTTGCAAGCAGTTTACCACCATGGATTGAATATTTTCTCATTGCAAGCTCTTCCTTCCCCTCCCTCTTCCCTTCTATACCACATAATCACCAGCTCCTTGGCCTTAGTCGCTAACCTCCTCCCTTGACCCTCCATTACAGTAATAAGTTTCTTAGAGAACAGCCACCTTCACTTTAACTTCACTCAACATCCCTTTCCCCCCATCTTCATATATATGTATATGCAGCACCATTTTAGATAAATGGGAATATAGATGTCATTTCAAAAACATGCAAAGCCTGTGACATATTTTACAATACCAGTGCTGTAGACACCTATAGCAAAATCAGTCTATCTCCACCACCCCTCTTCAAGACGTTTAAAATCCATCATAAACATACAGGAGATAAACTTCCATGTCCAAAAATGACAGCATGATAAATGTAGAAATCCAGAAGCTACAGAAAGGGTGCCTATAATGCAGAAAACACCCCACACAGGCAAACACATGTAAGCCCTGCACCTACATGAGTAGTAAATTGTGTCTGCGAGGTCCCCTCAGTGTGGAAGCTGGCTGTGTAGTGCCTGCAAGGAAAGAAATCTAGCAGGACTTCCGCCGGCAGCACTAAAATTTAGCACTATACATACAGCGGCCATATACGTGGAGCACTACATGTGGAGTGCTGTATGTATAGTGGCCCTATATGTGGAGCACTATAAGTATAGCACTATATGTACTGTACTCATTTGCAGTAGAAAACACCTAGCTCCATGTGGCATGTACACCGCCTCTCCCATCAATGACTTGGCCAGGCCTGTGCCCATGAGCCACCACACCCAATATATACAGCGCTTACAATAGAGCCCAATCATACATGAACATAGAGGTCAGGAGGAAGAGGAATTTTCCTGAGAAGAAAAGTGACTACTTTGCCCTCCTGGTCATCCAGAATGAGCACCAGCTCTTGAGAGGATAGATATAAGGTACCCCAGGCCAGAGCAAGAAGGGTTTGGCAGAAGATCTAGGTGACCTTGGAAAGGTGGGCAATAACACTGGCAAGAAGCCCACACATACATCTCAGAAAGGGACAAGCTACACAAATACCACTAGAGAATACACACATACCCTGCTGTCCACAGCTTTGGTCAAATCAGAGTAGTAGAGTGGACAGTACAGCATCCCAGTGCATACATGCTGCCTAGTGCAGCTCCCATGTACAAGAAGGCAGCCTCTGCCCCAACTACATGTTATACCACCATTCTCTCCCCCTCCCCCCACCCAATGGACTGTCCACAGTGTGCCACTCAGATTCTTCATGGACCAGAGATCAGCATCCCAGAATGTACAGATCATTTGACCAAATGGTGTGTAACAAGATGCCTCTGGTGGATGCCTCAGCAGTGACCCCTGGCCCCTTCACAGGGAAATTCTGCAAACATGCTAGTGGAAGTGATGATTACACATCACATCAGTGGTAACAATAGAATAAAGTGTGTTGCATCGCCTCATATCTGAGTCTTCGGCATTACCAAAGACCTTGAGGCATGCATGAGAAAGTTCAGGATGCTCCAGAGGACCAACTCCTTCTTGCTGATGCACCTCAGATACTACCTCCAACAATGGACAGGTAAGACCCCCACAAACACACCTCCACTGCCTCCACCATCTCTGCAAAAACACTTGACCCATGAAGCCAATGCATACACATACCCACTGTGACAAGGTAGAAAGCTATGCTCTCACCCACCTCTCCATGCCTGCACTCAGACAAAATGTGAAGCACCCCATGAGCTGTTTGTGTGTATATGCACATCTGTGAGAGGCAGCAACACAGGGGATGCTGACACCCTATTTCATAGGCCGTACAATGCCACATTGATGGCACTGTCCCCCATGTGCCAGGCATATTATCACAAGGTGCCATACCTGTGCTATCCACTGATATAGGCAGTGCTATGTTGGTAATGGCTATGGTATCTATCCAGCAGGCTTTGCATTGGTGTGACAGCTAGTGTCATGGTGGGACATGAAGAGTTGCACTTTTGTTCACATGAGGCATTAATAAACATATAACAACCTTCACAGGTGCAGGCCAAGCCCCTGCCCCTCCTCCCCCCCCTCGCGGAAACAGGAAATGAGGGCGGGACCAAAGCTGAGAGAGAAGGGAAGGCTGAAGAAGAGTCTACTCGCCTTTCACTGCCGCCGCAGCCTGAGGTAAAATGCATTTTAAATTCTCCATAACTGAACACAGTACTCCAGGTGGGGCCTCACCAATGACTTGTACAGGGGCATCAACACCTCCTTTCTTCTGCTGGTCACACCTCTCTCTATACTGCCTAGTAACCTTCTGGCTATAGCCACCGCCTTGTCACAATGTTTTGTCGCCTTCAGATCCTCAGATACTATCACCCCAAGATCCCTCTCCCTGCCTGTACATATCAGACTCTCACCGCCTAACACATACGTCTCCCTAAGTACATCTACTCCCTAAGTACATTACTTTGCATTTCTTCACATTGAATTTTAATTGCCAAACATTAGACCATTCTTCTAGCTTCTGCAGATCCTTTTTCATGTTTTCCACTCCCTCCAGGGTGTCCACTCTGTTACAAATCTTGGTATCATCTGCAAAAAGGCAAACGTTACCTTCTAATCCTTCAGCAATGTTACTCACAAATATATTGACCAGACTCGGCCCCAGCACCGATCCCTGAGGCACTCCACTATTCACCTTTCCTTCATCCAAGTGAATTCCATTAACCACCACCCTCTGGCATCTGTCCGTCAACCAGTTCCTAATCCAGTTCACCAATTTGGGTCCTAACTTCAGCCTGTCAAGTTTATTTAAGAGCCTCCTGTGGGGAACCGTGTCAAAAGCTTTGCTGAAGTATAAGTAGATTACATCTATAGAACGTCCTTGATTCAATTCTCTGGTCACCCAGTCAAAGAATTCAATGAGATTTGTTTGGCACGATTTACCTTTCGTAAAACCATGTTGTCTTGGTCCATGCAACTTATTGGCTTCCAGGAAATTCACTATCCTTTCCTTCAGCATCGCTTCCATTACTTTTCCAATAACCGAAGTGAGGCTTACAAGCCTGTAGTTTCCAGCTTCTTCCCTATCACCACTTTTGTGAAGAGGGACCACATCCACTCTTCTCCAATCCCACAGAATCTCTCCTGACTCCAAGGATTTATTAAACTAATCTTTAAGAGGACCCGCCAGAACTTCTCTGAGCTCCCTCAATATCCTGGAGTGGATTCCGTCCGGTCCCATGGCTTTGTCCACCTTTAGATTTTCAAGTTGTTCATATACACTGTCTTCTGTGAGCGGTGCTATATTTACTCCATTCTCATATGTACTTTTGCCAGTCAATCATGGTCCTTCTCCAGGATTTTCTTCAGTGAAAACAGAACAAAAGTATTAGTTAAGCAAATTTGCTTTTTCTTCATCATTATCCACATAGTGGTTCGCAGCATCTTTCAGTCTCACAATTCCATTTTTAGTCTTCCTCCTTTCACTAATATACCTGAAGACATTTTTGTCGCCCCTCTTTACATTTCTAGCCATTTGTTCTTCCGCTTGCGCTTTCGTCAGGCGTATCTCTCTCTTGGCTTCTTTCACTTCCATCCGGTATTCCTCTCCACGTTCCTCTTCTTGAGTTTTTCTGTATTTCATGAACGCCAACTCTTTAGCCTTTATTTTCTCAGCCACTTGCTTGGAGAATCAGATCAGTTTCTTTTTTCTCTTGCTTTTATTTACTCTCCTTACATAAAGGTTTGTGGCCATATTTATAGCTTCTTTCAGCCTGGACCACTGCCCTTCCACTTCTCGTATGTCCTCCCAGCCCATCAGCTCCTTCCTCAGGTATTCCCACATTTTACTAAAGTCAGCATGCTTGAAATCCAGGACTTTATTTTGAGTGACTACCCTCCACTTCAGCTGTTATATCAAACCAAACTGTTTGATGGTCACTGCTGCCCAGGTGGGCACCCACTCGGACATTTGACACACTATCCCCATTTGTGAGAACCAGATCCAGCGTCGTTCCCTCCCTCGTGGGTTCTGTCACCATCTGTCTGAGCAGAGCACATTGAAAAGCATGCACAATCTCCTCTACTTCTTTCCGATTCCGCATATGGAACTATCCAATCTAATTCTGGCAGATTAAAATCTCCCGGCAACAGCACCTCTCTTTTCTTTCCCAACTTTTGGATATCTGCAATCAGAAGTTATGCAAATCTCTGCTTAAATTGGGATGATTTGGGATAGTTCTTGCATATACTTATGTTTTCCATAGCATCAAAACATAGAAACACAAAATTATCAAAATTTTGACACATGCAAACACTTTCAAATCAAAGACAGACCAACCTTTCGAACAGCCATGTATGCATGACAACATGCATATA
The DNA here is from genome assembly GCF_901765095.1 of Microcaecilia unicolor. Taxonomy (NCBI): domain Eukaryota; kingdom Metazoa; phylum Chordata; class Amphibia; order Gymnophiona; family Siphonopidae; genus Microcaecilia; species Microcaecilia unicolor. The sequence continues at coordinate 235,300,411 of NC_044034.1, forward strand.
CACTCCCCCCAAATAGCTCACAAAACCCTCACTACCTAGACTAATGCCCAGTCTTAGTTATATAAGAAAAAGGTTCCTCTATATATCATAACTAGTGGAGCCCTATTATCCATACCCATCAACACCATAAAACCTCTTTAATGGAAATCAAATTAACATTAGCCACAGCCCAAAAGCACCGCCACGCTGGGAAAAGACCCAAGGTCCATCAAACCCAGCATTCCGTCTCCAACAGCAGCCAATCCAGGCCCCAAGAACCTGGCAAAAACCCAGAATTTAATAACAATCAATGGACTTTTCCTTCAGGAATCTATCCAGACCCCATTTAAACTCAGCAAGGCCAGCTGCCGTCACTACCTTCTCCGGCAATGAGTTCCAGAGTCTAACTACGCGCTGAGTAAAGAAAAACTTTCTCCGATTCGTTTTAAACCTACCATATTCTAATTTCATCTTGAGTCCCCTGGTTCTATTATTGTTAGCCCCAATGTCCATTTGAATGCTACTAAGCTTCTCCATGATCTTTGCGTTCTCCACTTGTATTTCAGTTATCAGGCCCTCCATGGTTAAATTATTCACAACAAGGGGTGGGGGGGCAAAGTGATCTACTCCTGTACCATCTTGCACTTTGATCTTTTCAAAAACCCAGCGCTCAAGAATTCCTTCTCACTTCAATAGTATGTGTGCAATTAAAATCATAACCATACTGAAGCCTCTGTAGTGACTCTTTTCAAACCAGGATCCCAGCTTAGTGACTCACTCAGTTCTTCGTCGGTTTCCTTAGTATAGTATGTTTAGACTTTGTAGAAATGTATTATTATTAACATTTTTATATAAAAATACATAAAACATATCTTAATTATTCTGTGTGAAAAGTTCTCACAGGACCTATGCCAACGTGGCCATATTTAACCAAATGCTGCGTCAAGACAACGGCCCTGAAACAAAGCACCACACCTCTCAGTGCCTGTTCTGTATATTTCCGCTCTTTTTGAATATTGGGACTTGGCAGCTGTGATCCATTTTGCACTGTGCCATAATTTGTTATCTGCCTGCCTCTCCCAACTTCATTACAGCACTTGGCAAACGGGGCTGCATCTTTCCCCTCTGACCTCATTGTCATTTACTTCAGCAACTCGTCCACTTACGATTTGCGGATTTTCCAGCAAAATTACTGCTTGTAGGGGAGAAATTCAGCTCAGGCTAATAGGAGTTCCAAGTGGCACATCTGCCCAACTGCCATCAGATCACCTTGCATAAAGCCAGTTTAACATGTGGAAGAGGCATTTTATTAAACCGTAGTGCCATTTACATATATATGTACATCTACAAGAGTGCATGTACTCATACACGTATCACATTAGGGCTCCCAGAGGCAGATACAAGTGTACACTGCAACTCTGTAGCAGTTGGAGTAAGAGTAAATCTGTTCATTATTGGGGGTGATTCTGGGAATCTGTTCTATAAAGGTAAATAGGGACCCTTTTACTAAGCTGCGTAAGCGTCTACACGTACCCAACACGCACCAAAATGGAGTTACCACCTGACAACCGTGTGGCTCTTGCAGTAATTTCATTTTTGGTGCATGTCTGATATGTGTGGCATTTCACGCGCTTAGGTCATTACCGCCTGGTTACCATGTGAGACTTTACCGCTAGGTCAATGACTGGTGGTAAGGTCGCAGGCTTAAAATGGACGCGAAGCAATTTTGATTTTGCCGCACGTCCATTTTCAGCAAAAATTTGAAAAAGGCCTTTTTTACAGGCGCGCTGAAAAATGGATCGGTGCGTGCCCAAAACCCACATCTACATTACCGCAAGCCATTTTTCAGCGCACCTTAGTAAAAGGACCCCATAGGCACTTATGATGCTCCTATAAAATAAGCTTATAATAAGTACTTTTGGGACCTCTCATATAGGTGCCCTGTTATAAAATTACTCTCCATTATGAAAATACATTATATTTTTCTGTGATAAAGTTGCTCTGCAACATCTGATCAACTCTATTGTGGATTACCACATATGAATATATGGGACCTATGTTCTAAAAGTTTACTATTGCCTTGATTCACAACAGCTTTTCTTCCATCTTCTGCATCAATAGGGGAAAAGCTCAGTGAATCAGACCCTTTTTATGGAAGGTTACCTGGGTAACCTTCTAAAAATAACACAAACAGTACATTGTGCTTTAGCTCCCAAACTACTAAGATAATTATACACAGAGCATAGCTGTGCTAAGTGTACTGCATTAAAGGCAGTATGGCACTTTTAGTATAGCTGTGATCTCCAAATAAATATAACTACCATTTTCCCTCTCCAAATAAATATAATTACCATCTTCCCTGGCTGTAAGTCAAAGGCCTAGTTATACCAAGGAATCAGAACCACACCCCCAATTCTCACTCTGATGTCCCTCTGCACTTTTTAGACTGACATTTCAAATTCTCATTTCAAAAGCTCCCACCACCTGAATTAAAAAAAATGTTTAATAAATATATTCACAAAATACATACAAGAAACAACTCTTGTAAATGACCACGAATGCAAATAATTGTGCAACATATTGCAAAATAAGGCCACAATGTAGGGGGAAACTAAAAAAGGAAATGCTCAAGGCTACCATTAGGGGTCATTGGTGTCATTTTGAACTTGTTGCCAGCAAAGGCAAGAGTGATTGTGGATCGCTCCTGTCCTACAATTCCCAGGAGGAGAGCTAAAGGAAGATGGTAGTCTTTGGTGGTGGGGGGAGGGGGGTCTGTGGACACAGTGTGTTCAAGGGGGACAGTGTTCATAGGGCCCACAAATAAGATACTTTCTTGGGACAGGAGAAGCAAGGTTCTATTCTGGCCCTTTTAAGATGCTGCTCAGGAACATCAAGGTGCAGGTTAATATCCCAGATGCTCCCAGGCAGAAAAATAATATCAGCTTTGAGCTTGTTGTGTTATTCAATTTAGATAAAAATAAATTATTTTACATGAATTTGCATGCTATACATCTCATTATTACGTTTCCTGCAGTAACCTACACCTATTGCCATTTAATGCATGTTAAGGGGAAATAATGTGAGTTATTGCTCTAACACACTTTTGTAACTACCCCCCAAATCAGTTAAATATATGATTAAAGTCAACTAGATAACTCATCAGACTAAACAGGCCATACACCCACAATATTAGTTCCAATATGAATATTCAAATTCCTGTACAATATATATAATATCTGAAAGAAACATGAATAAAACTAGCAAAAACAAATAAGTGCAGGTTCTATTAAAGAGAAGTTGAAACAGTTACAAATGGCATTACTGAGTATAATGTTCTGATGTCAGATGGACCTGTATATAAAAGGCACAAAAAGGTAGCACAGCTCAGTCACTTTAAAATACGGGTCTCATTATCAGGCAGGATAAGTCCCTATCCTGGTGCTTAACTTTGGAGACTATGTACTAATTTTGACAATGTTCACAGGTTAGTACTGGCTTCTGTGAAATTTAACTAATAGATGTAAATGACCATTTGTGTGTTCCAGGTTGTGGCAACATATGAAAAAATGCCCTTTTGTATGGTGATGGTAGCCTAAATTTGATTTGATTTATTGTTTGCATACTGTGGTGCCATCCTGGTGCCCATAGCAGTGCCCATTATTTGCAGATAAATATCATTATTGAAATGGAAATAGTTGTGAGTTAGAATGAATTTGACTAGTTTTGTAATACTTTCTGGTGTGTATTGGTGGTCCAGGGTGGATGTATTTAGGAATGTATCACATGCAGCTGTGTCATCTACATGGGGAATTTTGCTGTATAGTGATTCTACATTCATTGACCAGAAGAGCACCTGCTTAATATTTTCCAATTTGTTCAGAAAGTCTGTGGTGTCTTGTATGAAGCTGTTTGTTTTGTGCACTAAGGTTTTAGGAATCTCCTCTATAAGCCAGGCATTTCTACTGTGAGTGTGCCAAAACCAGATATGATCAGTCTGCCAGGGTATCCAAGTTTATGGTTTTTAGGTAGCATGTAGAATGTGCCCACAGAAGGGTGGTTTGGTATGAGTTTCTTTAGCTGTGGTTGTACTTACTACTACTACTATTTATTACTATTTAGCATTTCTATAGCGCTACAAGGTGTATGCAGCGCTGCACAAACATAGAAGAAAGACAGTCCCTGCTCAAGGAGCTTACAATCTAATAGACAAAAAATAAAGTAATCAAATCAATTAATGTGTACAGGAAGGAGGAGAGGAGGGTAGGTGGAGGCGAGTGGTTACAAGTGGTTACGAGTCAAAAGCAATGTTAAAGAGGTGGGCTTTCAGTCTAGATTTAAAGGTGGCCAAGAATGGGGCAAGACGTAGGGGCTCAGGAAGTTTTCAACTGTTTTGTATAATCCTGTGTGGGGGGGGAGATCACGTGACGAGTTGAAGGGAGCAGACGTGGTGTAGCTCTCCTCTGAGATCTCGCCCTCCCACCCGCACCCGGCAGCGAGGGCCACGGTTCCAAATCACCACCCCGAGAGGAGGAAAGTGAAAGGGACTTTATGGACCAGTTTCTCACTCGATCAGAGTCCAGCATGCCTCCAAAAAGCGGGAAGAAAGAGGAGAAGACTAGACCGCTCGATACCAAGATGGCCGCGAACCCGACATCAGAAAAAAACCCTGCGGAGTTCACTGACGCGCAGTTACAGCAACTGACTGTGGTGGTCAAGTCAGCAATGGAACCACAACTACACCAACTCCAGTAACTCTCGGGCCAGCTCACCTCCTTTGAATCGCTATTAGCGGAAACTACAAAGCAAACGGGTGAGCTAGAACAGCGAATGACGGCGGTGGAGGACGAGGAGGCCGGAATATCGTCGAAGTTGACGGAACTCACAGAGTTGGTGCAGAAACACTCCCAGCTAGTAGATGAATTGGAAAATCGATCGAGGCGGGATAACTTGCGGATTATTGGGTTCCCAGAATCCACCCCGGAACACCACTTACCAGAAGTGCTAGAGAAGTGGCTAAAGTTGGAATTCGCCTTGTCGGATAGTGTGGAGCCACTGTGCCTTGAACGAGCCCATTGAGTGGGACGTAAGACAGGTCCAAATCAGAGGCCAAGAGTAATTATGGTGAAAGTACACAATTACATCCATAAAGTGGAAATTCTACGTGGGATGCGACAGAAAAGAGACTCTTTAGTTTTTGAAGGTACTCCTGTTAAAATATTTCAAGACTTTTCTGCTGCACTACAAGAACAACGCAGAGCATTTGGGCCTATATGTAAATCCTTAGCTCTCACTAAACAAAGATTCGCCTTGATATATCCTGCGATCCTAAAAGTATATCACCAGGAGAAATGGCAGACCTATAGAGCACCACAGGAGGTCCCAGCAGATTTACTTAGATCCCCTCCTCCTTGAGGATTAAAATTTGGACAACCAGAGAGATCTGGGTGACAAAGAGATCTAATTGTTGGAATAGTGAGTATTTTAGTGGAACGGGCCAATGTAATTATGGTTGAACAATTTGCTGTTTGGGAGTGCCGGGCAGTGGGAGGGAGGGGAGGTCACCATCATTGATTTCCATAAGAGTTACAGTTTGGTTAATAGTTAGTAACAAGTTGAATAAGGGATTGGGTCAGGGAGGGGGGGAGGGGGGTTGGGTTGGGAAGGGTGTTAGGCTGAGATACATGATTTATGCACATTGTACGGGGCTTACGGGGCTCACATGGGACAAACATATAATAATGGGGGATATACACATGAGGTGGCGAACTGGGTCACAGGGTTCCTTGGGCGAGGCTGGGCGCTCGAGGAATAGTATTAATCCTTTAGAATCAGCGATGGATAAGTTGCATAAATGTAAAAGTTAAGTCCCTACGCTTCTCCACGTGGAACGTGGGAGGCATTTCAACCCCGATTAAAAGAGCGAAAATTCTATCAGCACTGAATAGGCATAAAATAGATGTGGGTTGCTTACAAGAAACTAGACTCTCGGCGGCAGAATTAAAACGCCAATGGGTGGGAGAAGTACACTCATCCGCATCTGGGGAACGTAAAGGTGGGGTGGCCATATTAATACGGAAGGGCCTCGCGGCCAAGTCTGAGGTAATTGAAGTGGACCAGGATGGGCGCTATATTTTGATTCGGGTATGGGTACAAGATAGGGAATTTATGATATTGGACTTATATGGACCAAATACCTATGACCCAAGATTTTTTGCCCAGTTGACCCAAGTGTGTATGCCCTACCTCTCGAAGCAGCTCATGGTGATGTGTGACTTTAATCTGGTGTCTCATCCACAATATGATTGTTCTAACCCTCGTTCGGCATATAGAGGAGGTCCAAGATCACATGCTCTTTCTCATTCATGCAAACACTTAATTTGGTGGATACATGGCGTGGTCTCCATCCAACAGAGCGAGATTACACCCATGAATCTCGTGCCCATGGGACTTTTTCCCGACTTGATTATATATTAGTCTCTCATACCACTTTCCCGTGGGTGTTGAATGTGGAAATTGGTCCAGAGGAGATCTCGGACCACTCCATTGTGTGGATGGATGTGGAATCTCCAGGGTTCTATCAGCAGGCGAGGAGGTGGAGGTTTCCAGTTCACTTGTACCAAGATAAAGATTTTAGAACATATTTAGTTCAGAAATGGGAGGATTATTCAAAAAATAATGATCAACATAAGGATCAACCGGGCCTATTTTGGGCAACTGCTAAAGCAGTGCTGCGAGGTGATATTATAGCCTATGCCTCAGCACATAACAAGAAAATTGCCTCAGCAATATTAAAGCTAGAAAAAGACCTAAATAGAGCTAAAAAGCAGCATCTTAAACACTCTACTGCATCCACAAAGGAACAACTTCACACAGTCCAGGTGGCTCTTAATTCCTTATTACATCAGAGAGCCCGACGTTCCATGGCATATCAAAAATATAAATTTCAACGATATGGGGATCGGTCGGGGGCCTTTTTAACAAGATTGGTTCAATCCGGGGGACCGCGGAAACCAATAGTTACCCTTAGAGACCATAAGGGGAAGCTTTATAATAAGAGTGAGGAGATAGCTGGAATCCTTAAGAACTTCTTTAGCTCCTTATACGAGTCGTCTCAGACAGTGGGCAGCAAAGAGACCATTCAATTTTTGGATCAAGTAGGTCTACCTCACTTGACAGAAGAGGAGCAGGGTGACCTAGAGCGTCCCTTAAATCTTAAAGAAATACAAGATGTAATTAAATCTTTACCTGTTGGATCGGCACCAGGACCAGATGGATACTCGGAGGAGTTTTATAAACTGTTACCCCCCTCCTTCTAACCTAGGATGCACGAATTTTATGAGCAGATCATTGGGGAAGGTAAATTTCCATCATACTTTAATAAGGCATTTATTACGTTAATCCATAAACCAGGCCGTCCGGAGGATCAGGCTAACTCTTATAGACCTATTTCCTTAATTAATGTCGATCTCAAGATCCTAGCCAAAATTATAGCGAATCGACTATCAAACATTCTGCCCAGATTGGTTGGGGAGGAGCAGGTGGGCTTCGTCAAAACCAGACAAGCGGCTAGCAATGTTCGTAGATTATTATTGGCTATGGCAACAAGCCAACAACACCAAATTCCAACCTGTATGTATTCCCTCGACGCTGAAAAAGCATTTGATAAGATCGAATGGGAATACATATTTACTGTGTTGACGCATATAGGGCTTGGTGGGTGGACTTTTGGGGCCATAAGAGCTCTGTATTCAGGTCCGGAAGCAGCAGTGCTAACTAATGGAGTACAGTCCCAATCTTTTCACATAAAAAAAGGTACTAGACAGGGATGCCCCCTCTCACCATCACTTTTTATACTGGCTATGGAACCCCTGTTGAGGGCCATTAAACACTCAGGAGAGATCCCAGGGGTTCGAGTGGGGGGAGAAACAATTAAGGCATTGTCTTTTGCAGACAATCTCATGATCATTACCACACAGCCGCAAACTACTCTGGGAAAGTTGCTGGATTTGATTCAGGAATTTGGGAGAATGTCAGGTTTTATTTTAAATGTGCATAAATCTATAGGCCTCAGGGTTTTCCCCACACTTGAGGGCGCACAGGAATTGGGCACTCCTTTATCTTGGGTGGAGAATAGAATTAAATACCTTGGCACATACATAACTCAGGATATGACAAGATTATACCGTGAGAATGTAACTCCTTTGATGGAGATGACTTGTCAAAGGTTGAAGTTGTGGACAGATTACTCCCTGTCTCTATTAGGAAGAATAGTGCTGTACAATATCCTGCTGGTGCCGAAATGGATTTACATCTTCCAGACGCTGCCACTCTTTCTCAGGCCTGAAGACGAGAAGAAACTGAATAAGCACCTACAATGGTTTTTTGTGGAGAAAAAAGCGGGCTCGACTCTCCATTAAGTCCCTGTGTGTCCCGGTGGAGCATGGAGGGCTGGGACTGCTAAGTATTCGTTACCTCACTATAGCTAGTAGCATGAGACATATTTCAGACTGGTTTCGATCAACCTCGGTATTCTTGGCGACTCAAATAGAGACGACTCTCACCTGGGACACTCATCTTAGTTGCCTGCTCCATGTGGGTGGGGGTCCATTACCACCCATATTAACTGATTCACATATCTTCCCCACGGCAAAAGCAACCTGGGGATGGATCTGCCGTCATCATCAGTTTTCAGCAAGAACGACTCCATTTATGGCAATTTGTGGTAATCCTAGCTTCCCTCCAGGAAATATTTATCCTGCTTTTGCTAGATGGCAGAGGAACGGGCTAATTTATTTAGTCCATGTACTAACAGAAGAGGGTCAGATGCGGTCATTTGAGGAGTTACAAAACCAATTTAAGCTACTACCCTCGGATCGTTTCCATTATTACCAACTGAGACACTATGTCCATAGTATTCCATGGACAACACTAACAGAAGATGTACAGGAAGAGCTGTCCTCCGCCTTTTCTTTGCAATCACAAACAAAAGTGCCAATGCGGATGCATCACAGACATATTAGAGACTCAGTACAGGAGCCCAACTATACAGCACTGGCAGCGTCTTGGAGTGAGGAGCTGGCAGTGTCAGTGTCAAGGCCGACTCTCCAGGACTTTGTTCGCAGTATTCAGAGCTCCTCAAAATTGGTGTCGTATCAAGAAATGGATTATAAGTTTGTGATGAGGATACATATGTCCCCTTGAAGGGCATTCCATGCAGGAGTGTCCCCGGACGGTGCGTGCCCTAAGTGTCTAGCCCAGGGCGCTACTCTGGGCCATATGTTTTGGTCTTGTCCCAAGATAACAGCCTTCTGGACTAATTTAATAAAGTATACCTCGATATTGTGGCACACATCATGGAAACGCACTCCCCTTCTATTGTTTGGAAAACCATTATTGACCATCCCCATACCAGCAGGATATAAAGGATTTGTACGCAGAGCAACTACAACAGCTAAAGCAGTCATATTGAAAGAATGGATCTCCTCGAAAAGCCCTACAATCCAACAATGGCGCAGTAAAATGATTGACTATATGAAATTTGAGTGGAGAGTGGCTAGGTCTGATTCAAAGTTTTCAGAATCTGCCTTCTTTCGTGTTTGGACACCCTTTTGGCAAACGCTCACGCTCGCCGGGAAAGGACACCTTATGAACATGTGAAACCCTGTGAGAATTTAGTGAATATGTTTGTTAACATATATCTCACTATTAAGCGAAGGAGAGAGGGAGGGAGGGGGGAGGTAGGGAGGGAGAAAATGTGAGTAAATTCCTTGCATTTGGCAGAGTTGGTAGATATGTGAGAGTTTTAAGTATATCCAATATAAGCTGCACTGGTTGTTACAACAAGTTCACATTTTGTATAATGCCTTATTTCTATATTTACTTTGATGTAAATGACTATCTGACTCACAATAAACAGAAATTGAAATAAAAAAAAAAATAATCCTGTGTGGGTTCCTCAGTCAGTTTCCTATAGTATGTGTTATCTGAGAGCTGTCTGTTTGTGTCCTTCTTCAATGTATTTTTGTGTATCCATAATCACTGCAGAGCCTTCTTTGTCTGCAAGTTTGATGACAATGCTTTGATTATTTTGTAGGCTTTTATGGTAGCTCATTCTGGTGGAGAAAGGTTGTACAAAATTTTCTTTTATTTGCTGGAAAGTTGTGATTTCACCCTATGTCTGAAACTTTCTATGTAGTTGTCTAGTTTATTGTTTTGCCCATCATGTGGAGTAAAATATGTGTTCTTTTGTTTAAAATTGTATTCCAGTCTGTTGGGAGTCTCTCTACAGTGGAAATGTGTTTTCAGGTGAAGTTTCTTTAAAAACTTTGTCTAGATCTGAATATAGTTGAATTTCATCAAGTTTGCTTGAAGGACAAAATGACAGTCCCTTAGAAAATACAGAGATCTCATGCTGTGATAATTGGTGGTTAGAGAGATTTATGATCCACATTTGATTTGCTCTTCCATCAGTGTGGCCTGTTGGAATTTGCCTGCAGGGAACTACTATGGGCACCAGGATGGCACCACAATATGCAAAACATTTCAAGGCAGAACTGGAAGAAACACTCTTAAATACATATCCAACTAAACCCCTAAAATACTACCAGTATATTAATGACATTTTTATGATTTGTTCTAAGAGAAAAGAGACTCTCAAACAATTTTACACTTCTTTCCATGTATATCATCCCTCAATGAAATTTAAAATTGATTACTCCATAGAAAATGTCAACTTTCTAGACACCACAGTCTATCAACAATGGCTATATAAAAACATCTATATATAAGAAACCAACTGACAAGTGCAGATACCTCCACAATTCTAATTTCCACCTTTCATATACAAAAAAATTCCATTATACGCAGCCAAGCCACATGATACCACTGAATCTGTTCTAACCCAAGAGACATAGATAAACACTCAAAACCCTGACCGAATCCTTCATACAAAAACGGATACAACCCCCAAATAATCTCCAAGAAGATTGCCTCTTCCCTTAAAACAGCCAGAGAAAATTTACTGCAGAACAATCAATCCAGAGCTAGAAAAACTGAGAAGAATCATAAAAGATATACAGCCACTACTCCAAGAGGATGAAGTACCAAAAAACATATTCCCAGCTCCACCTATACTGGCCTTCCGACAACCATTAAATATGAAACACAAATTAGTGAAAACAAAACTCCTAGTAGAAAAGAAAAAAGAGAATGGCACATGTCCCTGTAAGATATCAGCTGCAAACTGTGCCAACACATATCACAGGACTCCAAAATCACTCACATGAGAAAAACATTCAGCATACGGGGAACCTACACATGCTCTTCTTCAAATGTAGTATATATTATTCAATGCAAAAAAATGTGAAGAAGGATGCTATGTTGGAGAGACAAGCCAAATGCTTAAGATGAGATTAAATCTATACAGACACCACATCAAAACCTATAGTGCTAACCAGGGTGACACCTCTCTATGACAGCATTTTTCTAGACCAGAACACTGCACTAATGACTTTATGAGGAGAATACTAAAAGGAATTTTCAAAAAAACATCCAAGAAAGTTATACGTTTGAAGTTAAAATGATGAAATTTTTTGGCACCCACCAGAAAGGGCTTAACAAAGATCTGGGATTCCTATCACATTATAAACCATAAAATGATATTGCTTTGTCACCCTCTGATCACCCATCCATCTCTCCCTGTTTCTTATCCCTCTCCCCACCTACCCTCACCTTTCACATGAGACTGCCATCGGAATGCTTTTATGTTTCACCTATAAATTCTGGTATATGTCATTATTTGCTCATTTCTGAATTTCTGATCTGTCAGGGTCTTGAGCCAGTTTTGCTGTGGGTATCCTCTGTCACCTGTGGGGGGGGGGGGGGAATCAGAATGAGAAACAACGGTGTGTATTGGCTGGTCTGGATACCTTGTGGAGGTGGGATGGCGATTGTGGGTTCTGGAGAACAAAAGCCCTTATGCCGACTAGATCTGAAAATATAACTCAAAGATAAGTACATTAAGAATTCATTAATAGATTTGTGAAGAATAATTGAATAAGAGTTTTTATGCATAATAAGATTTTTGAAAAAAAAAAAAATAACACAGGTAGGAGGTGGCCTAAGAACCAGTGAAGACTCAAGTATATACGTCTCTGTGTATAAAGATACTTAACACAGTGCAATAAAATTGAGGTTCATTGGCTAACTCCTCATTGGTGTTGATTCTCTGGAGTTTACAGAGGTCTATGAAGTAATATTAGACATCTGGTTGTTTGCTCATATTAGTCCAGGGTTAAATCAAAGGTGCCTAATCGATTTGGTACTAATTTAGAAAGACAGATAGGTGTCTGTATGACTTCTAGACCTTGGCAGCTTGTTATAAAATTATGCTCTAAGTGTACTTTTTTCAGCATGTCATGGTCAATTAATAAATAAATATATTTTAAATATAAAAATATATTTCAAACACACATTCATATGTTGCCTGTATACACTGCACTCCATGAGTTCTGCCCCCTCCCCCCATTTGCATGGAGGCAGATGATAGGATATATAATAGGACAACAAATCCCTGTGATAGGCTCTTTCAAAACACATGTCCAGCTCCCTGTGTCTTTTGGGACTCTTTCTATTGACTTGTGTTGTTCTCTGCGCATGCTGGGCAAGTTGCCCTCCCCCTTTTTTCTCTCCATCAGTCTCTGTAGAGTTAGTTTGCAGCATATCTCCTTTGTGAACTGAAACTGCCTATGCTATATCTTACTGTCTGACCCCCTTCAAGCTACTGTGATGCTATCAAGATTTTGGTAGTGTAAAAGTATAAACAACATCACTACTCAGTGTATTGTTGGATTACTCCCAGCTTCTCTCTTCCATGGAGAGAGAGCTGGTGAAGAATAGACTCCCAATTTGCAAGGCAAAACTCTTGTCCAGCACATGTAAACTGTAAGTTATTTTTCCTTATTTGATTACTGCATTAAAGAAGATTTTGGTTCCTTCCCTCTCTTCGAGAGGAGGATAGAGATACGAGATGGACTTTGAACACTAGCTTTTTGCAGGAAGAGGAGATCCTGGTGGGTTATAGATCCCTTTTGCAGGAATACTTAGAAATGAATCTGAACTCAGCCCCCCCCCCCCCCCCCTCCCCTTAGGTGTTGTTTGGGACGTCCTTAAAGCAGTCTCTAGGGGCTTCTTTTTGAAAAAAGCTAGCTTGCGGGCTCGGGCCCAGAGGGCTGAGGTGGCTAAATGTCTTTCTCAATTAAGTCATTTGGAAGAAAGCCATAAGTCTTCTCGTTCAGTGTCCACTTTGTGTGAAATTCAAGCACTTTGCTTGTAGGTAGATCAGATCTACTCAGATCAGCTACAGTTTTTTAAGGGCCAACAACAACAGACTCATTATGTGAATAGTAACAAGCCTAGTTGTTCTCTAGCGCTTAAATTACATCAGCATCAGATAGATTGTACTATCCTTCGGGTTGGAGATGGTAGGGGCAATTTCTTTACTAAATCTTCCCATATTGAACACCGATTTCAAACCTTCTATCAATCATTATATACTTCTGTCTCTTCCATCAGGCAAGAGGATTTTCAAGAATTCTTGTCAGCTCGTACACTTCCCTCCCTGTCGGAGCAGCAACAAGCTGCCCTGGAGAGACCTATATTGATTGACGAGGTCTGTAAAGTTATCAAAAAGCTCCCTGCTGGAAAATCTCTGGGTTTAGATGGCTTGCCTAACGACTTTTATAAGATGTTTTGAGATGAATTGGTGCCCATTCTGAGTTTCTTAATGTGGTCTGCGAGGGGGCTGCTTTCCCTCCATCTATGATGGAAGCCTGGATCGCAGTTATTCCGAAACCAGGCAAGGACAAAACTGACTGTGCATCTTACCGCCCTATCTCAGTCCTTAACTCAGATGTTAAAATTATGGCTAAGGTACTTGCTAACCATCTTGCTAAAGTTTTACCGGACTTGGTTTATCCGGATCAAGTGGGTTTTGTCCCTCAGCGACAGGCTATGGATAATATTCGACGCATGGTTAATCTGATTCATGTAGCTCGAAAGGATGAGCTACAAGTCTGTCTTCTTGGTCTAGATGCTGAGAAGGCATTCGACCAAGTTCATTGACCCTTTATGCATCAGGTCTTAGAACAATTTGGGTTTGGCCCGGGCTTCAGAAGCTGGATGCAAGCTCTTTATGCCTCCCCGCTCACATGTGTCCCCATAAATGGGGGTAATTCACCTATGTTTCCTCTCTCTAGAAGTACTCGCTCGACAGGGTTGTCCTTTGTCTCCGATGTTATTTGCTTTGGTTATGGAGCCTCTTGCGGCAGCTTTGCGTGCTAATCCAAATGTTTCGGGTATTACAGTGGATGGCTGGGAATACAAAATAGCTCTGTTTGCTGACGATGTTCTCCTATCGCTGACCAAGCCGTTAATTTCCTTACCTAACCTTACGGAATTCTTTCCCTTTTAGGTGGAAGACTAGAGGTATTAAATACTTGGGGATTTTACTCACGCCTTTGTTATCCAATTTATTTGCTGCTAACTACCCTCTTTTGCGGGAGCTATATAGGGATATGGAGCGGTGGGCTTGGTTCATTCGGATTGCTACATTGAAAATGAACATAGTGCCCCATTTGATGTACCTCTTTCAGGTTCTCCTTAGGAGTTTTTTGTTGAGCTTGCAGGATTGTTTGATTCATTTTATTTGGTGTAATAAACGCACACTATTGCCGCGCTCCCTACTTTACCAGGATCAGAACAAGGGTGGATTGGGAGTTCCTAATGTTTTTTGGTACTACAAGGCTGCTCAAGCCCGTGCCACTCTTGAATGGTTTCAGGCTAACCCACAAAAGCTTTGGATACATTTAGAACAAACATCGGTGGGACTGGGGCGACTTCCCTATGAGGAAAGGCTAAAGCGGCTAGGTCTCTTCAGCTTAGAGAAAAGACAGCTGAGGGGAGATATGATAGAGGTCTACAAAATAATGAGTGGAGTGGAATGGGTAGACGTGACGCGTCTGTTTACACTTTCCAAAAATAATAGGACTAGGGGGCATGCGATGAAGCTACAAAGTAGTAAATTTAAAACGAATCAGAGAAAATTTTTCTTCACTCAACATGTAATTAAACTCTGGAATTCGTTGCCAGAAAATGTGGTAAAGGCGGTTAGCTTAGCAGAGTTTTAAAAAGGTTTGTACAGCTTGCTAAAGGAAAAGTCCATAGACCATTATTAAATTGGACTTGTGGAAAATATTTTTGGGATAAGCAGCATAAAACATTTTGTACTTTTTGGGGGATCTTGCCAGGTATTTGTGACCTGGATTGGCCACTGTTAGAAACAGGATGCTGGGCTTGATGGACCTTTGGTCTGTCCCAGTATGGCAATACTTATGGGGTCTTGTCCTCTTCGCTTTTTGATGTGGCTCCCACGTAGTTATCGTACGTTGCAGAGATGTTTGTCCTTCAGTTCATACTACTTTTTACTACTGGGACAATTTGTTTGCCAAGCCTGACCTCATTTTGTCTAAATTGTCCCCTATAGCACATAATCCACTTTTTCCACCTGGGCTTGTACCTGGATCATTTGCTCGATGGATGTCTTTTGGTCTTGCGACTTGCAGGTCAAGTTTTTGATGATAGGGTTCTGATTTCATTTGATACCTATTGGAGGCTTACCCTCTTCTTCCCCACAAGATATTTGCCTATACTCAGCTGAAACATTTTCTTTCCTCGGCTGTGATTAAGGCCAGGGTGCTTCGTGAGGACTCTTTTCTTGAAGCCCTTTGTGAGGACTCCAAGGGCACAAGAGGTCTTATTACCTGTTTGTATAAATATCAACGAAAGCAAATGCACCACTCTCTGGAGCATCGTCAGCATTGGCATCGGGAACTGGGGGTTACCTTGGGGGAGGATGATTGGACGTTATTTTAAAATGCCTTACTGAAGGTCTCTATCTCTGTTCCCTTTAAGGAGAATGCTGTCAAGGTACTGTTTTGATGGTATCTGACTCCTGTGAGGCTACACCACATGTTTTCCTCTGTTTCCCCTTTGTGTTGGAATGGGTGTGGGCTCGCAAAAACAGTTGTTTCATATTATGAAACGCTTGACAACGACAATTAGTGATAGCCTAGAGGCACCTGCCATTGATTCTGAGGTGTTGGCAATGTTTTTTAGTTCTAAGATTGAGAAATTAATAGCTCATTTTCCAAAGGTATTGGGGACAAGTCACACTGAGCATTCTTTAGGCTCGCAATTATCTGTATTATGGCAAGATTTTGAAATTCCTTCTGCTGAATCATTGCATACCTTAATATCAGGTCTGTCGCCCACCTATAGTTTATTAGATCCTTTTCCATCAGCATGGTTGAAAATACACAGGTTAGAAATACAACAGTTCATGTATTCAATTGTTACACTGAGTCTCTCCGAAGGGGTGGTGCCTACTATATTGAAAGAAGCGCTAGTAAAACCAAGTTTGAAGAATCCTTCATTGGATCCTTTATTATCTAATAATTATCGACCAGTGTCTAATCTTCCATTTTTGTCTAAAATTTTAGAGTCAATTGTGTTTAGACAACTGCAAGCTTATGTGGATTCAAAAAATCTGTTACATCCGAGACAATCGGGTTTTAAAAAAGGACACAGTACAGAAACAATTGTGACTTCTTTGTTAAGTGAAATTTATGCGAGATTAGAACAAGGTTATATTGCCCTAGTTATTTCGTTGGACTTATCTGCAGCATTTGATCTAATTAACCATAATTTACTCCTTGATCGATTGAGTGAGATTGGTATTTCAGGGACAACCATGAAATGGTTTACATCCTTCCTCAAAGATCGTTCGTTTAAAGTTGTTCAACAGCAATCCTGTTCTAAGCTATATAAATTATCATGTGGGGTGCCACAGGGATTGGTTTTGTCACCGTTGCTGTTTAATTTATATGTTAGTCCCTTGGCACTATTTATACAAACAATGGGCATTAGCTTCTATTCGTATGCAGATGATTTTCTTCTTATTCACTATGTCCAACCATCAAGTATAGATCTTGCACCAATTCAAACTTGTCTTGATAAAGTGGCAGAATGGTTGGCAATACATCAGTTAGTATTAAATCCGGATAAGATAACAACATCATGGATAGTAGGGCATGCAACTATTCCATCAGTAGTGCTCACGTTATTTGGACAAAACATTCCTACAGTTAAATAGTTCAGATATCAAGGGGTCATTGTTGATTCTGCATTAACTTTTGAGGAACAAATATATGATGTGGTGAAAAAGTCTTTTTTTCACTTAAGGAAGCTTCGTTCAATTAGAAATCTAATAAGTAAGGACTTTCTTAAAACATTGAGATATGCGTATATCACCTCACGCCTAGATTATTGTAATGTTATTTATGCAGGGATTACTAAAATTAATTTTAAAAGAATATAAAGAATACAAAACACAGCAGCTCTCATGATTTTAGGGCTCGGGGGGATGATAGAATAACACCTCTATTATACCAACTTCATTGGCTTTCCGATTGAAGCAAGAGTCAAATTAAAAGTACTGGCTCTGACACATAAGGCTTCTCATTCCCTTATTCCTAGCTACCTATCAAATTTGACGATCCCCTACTCTCCTATGCGGACACTTAGAAATAGGCTAGTCATTCCTCCACTTGCTAAAGCTCGTTGGGAATCTACACGGGGATCAGCTTTTTTCTGTCTCCCTCTCTTTGGAATGGGCTTCCAAAAGAGATTAGACTACAGAAGTCCTACATTCACTTTCGAAAACTTCTGAAAACTTTTCTCTTCATAAACTGTATTGAACAGAACTTATGATAGCAGAGAAGGTGTAGAAGTTTAGGCTTAACTGTATTTAATTTGTAGATTTTATTAGGTATGTCCTTCTTTGTCATTTTGGGTTGCTGTGCTTTTCTATCAATGATTGGAGTTCTTATTTGTTTGTATGTATGAGTTGTATTTTTAAAAATGTAAACCGTTCTGTTTTGCAGTAGCAATAAGAAACGGTATATAAAATGAATAAATGACGGGGCATATTTGGCGGTCTTGTGTTAAAGATTCGGGCTTATAGGAAGGCTATTCAGTATAGGCTACAGCGCTGGTTCACGAGGCCAATTAAGTGGTCCCCTGAATACTTCCTATTTCCTAAGAAGCCCCCAGGTCTTACTAAATCACAGGCGTTATTGGCTAGACATGCTATGTCTGCTGCCAGAGTGACTTTGGTTGCACAGTGGAAATCTATTGTCTCTTCCCTGGTCAAATGGTTGAACAAACTTTGGTACATTTGAGAAATGGAAAAACTCTTGGCCATTTGGGGTGATACTCTGCCTAAGTGGGAAGCTATTTGGGAACCTTTCTTGAGGTACTGTTCTTGTTAAGACGGGGTGGGGCAATGGGGGAGGTGGGATGGGGGTTTTGGTGGGGGAGAGGGGTTGTGGTGTTGGAGTGGATGGGTGGGTTCTACAGTTGAAATATTTACAAAAAGTTGGAAGTGTTTTTTCTGCTTGTGATCTTTACTGAGAGCATTGTTTATAGTAGCTCTAACAAACAGCTTTCTTGGATGATATTAGGTATCAATTTATTGTTCTGGGCTATGCTTCTCCTGTATGTATATTTGGCCTATGTTTTTGCTCTCAATATTCAATAAAGACTTCTAAAAATTAAAAAAAAAAAAAAAAGAAGAAGAAGATGAATTTGGTTCAAGATTTCTGAGTCTTCTCATAGTGATTTTCTATACTCTGGTTTAAGCTGCATGCTAAATCACACTCAGTGAGTGGGCAGAACACCATGAGTTCCAAAACAAAGCTCTCTTTGGCACAATGCAAGTATTAAGATGATGACTAACAGGGAAGCACTCTTGAGCCTTACAGGAGATACGCTGAAAACACAGCTCCTACAGAATCTCTCTGAACGTTTAAAGTTTCTGTACACCATGCCTAATAGAAAAATACATTTCCAGAACAAGACTATATTCAATCTCTTCTAGTGTAAAAAGTCAAAACATGATTTTCCCATGCCTGAGAAAATGACCACTGATAAGAAACACATCGCACAACCTAATTTGGTGGTAATGGAACTGAAATCTACAAATGAAGTGATGATGGCACATAATAATGCCAAAAAAAACAAATCATGGATGAACTAGTTAACATGGCAATTAAGCTAATGGGATTTCAAGAATGACATGGAGGTAGCAGTCAAAAAGCAGGCCACATCAGGAAATATTTTCACAAAGAGGGTAGTAGATGCCTGGAATATCTTCCTGGGAGAGATGGTGGGGACAACAGTAGAGACTGAATTCAAAAACACATGGAATAAATACAAAGGACCCCTATATGGAAAGAGGATTTGGATTATTTAACATACCATCTTTCAAATTACAGTATCAAATAGAATTAAAACAAATGAAATGACCATCACATGTTAAACAGGTCATAGAAGCTATGATAAAATGAGAAGAACGGTAAAAAACTTAGAGGAGCGACTGAGAGGGTAAGAAACTTATAACAGGCGTGGATGCTGTTCAAAAACACCGTCCTGGAGGCCCAGGCCAAACATATTCCACGTATCAGAAAAGGAAGACAGAAAACCAAACGACAGCCGGCGTGGTTAAAAAGTGAAGTAAAGGAGGCTATTGGAGCTAAAAAGGAATCCTTCAGAAAATGGAAGAAGGAACCAAATGAGGAAAATAAGAAGCGGCATAAGGAATGTCAAGTCAGATGCAAAGCGCTGATAAGAAAGGCAAAGAGGGATTTTGAAAGAAAGATAGCGATAGAGGCGAAAACTGATAGTGAAAATTTTTTTAGATACATTAAAAGCAGGAAACCGGCAAAATAATTGGTTGGCCCGCTGGATGACTGGGGTGATCAAGGAAGACAAAGAAATAGCAGAAAAAAGTTCTTTGCTTCGGTCTTCACAGAGGAAGATTTGGGTGGGATACCGGTGCCGGACAGGGTATTCGAAGCTGAAGAGTCAGAAAAACTTATTGAAATATCTGTAAATCTAGAAGATGTAATTGAGCAGTTCTGCAAACTGAAGAGTAGCAAATCTCCTGGACCAGATGGTATTCACTCCAGGGTACTGATAGAACTAAAAAAATGAGCTGGCAGAGCTACTGTTATTGATCTGTAATTTATTCTTAAAATCGAGTGTGGTACCAGAAGATTGGAGGGTGGCCAATGTAACGCCGATATTTAAAAAAGGTTCCAGAGGAGACCCGGGAAATTATAGACCGGTGAGTCTGACGTCAGTGCCGGGCAAAATGGTAGAAACTATAATCAAGAACAAAATTACAGAGCACATTCAAAATCATGGACTAATGAGACAAAGTCAACATGGATTTAGTGAAGGGAAGTCTTGCCTCACCAATCTGCTGCATTTCTTTGAAGGGGTAAACAAACATGTGGACAAAGGTGAGCCGGTTGATACTGTGTATCTAGATTTTCAGAAGGCATTTGATAAGGCCCCTCATGAAAGACTACAGAGGAAATTAGAGGGACATGGGATTGGAGGTAGTGTTTTACTGTGGATTAAAAACTGGTTGAAAGATAGGAAACAGAGAGTAGGATTAAAAGGTCAATATTCGCAATGGAGAAGGGTAGTCAGCGGGGTCCCTCAGGGCTCGGTGCTGGGACAACTGCTTTTTAACATATTCATAAATGACCTAGAGATGGGGGTAACTAGTGAGGTAACCAAATTTGCCAATGACACAAAGTTAGTCAAAGTAGTCAAATCGCGGGAAGATTGTGAAAAACTACAAGAGGACCTTACGAGACTGGGAGACTGGGCATCTAAATGACAGATGACGTTTAATGTGAACAAGTGCCTTTTTTGCAGGTGCACCAAAAAATGGACCTGCGCACATCCAATACACACGTTTACACCAGCACAGGCCATTTTTTGGCGCACCTTAGTAAAAGGACCCCTCAGTGCTGACCGTTTAAGTTAACAGCAGGCAAAGATAGGACTGCTATTTAGGCAGTCCGATTTGCCTGCTAAACTTAGCCAGACAGTGCTTGAATATTTGTGGATAGCTGGCTAAATCGCTCGATATAGCCGGTAAGCTGTTAAACGCTAATATTCAGCGGCGATAACCGTCCTTCTCACTCTGAATATTAGTGCTTAGCCGGCTAAGCACTATTTAACTGGCCAGGAGACATTCCCTAGGTCATGGCTCTAGGAGTCTATGAACCCGAATTTGGATCGGGTTAAATTCTGTGCTTTCTCAGCTGCAAAAAAAACAAAGATATGTTGAAACTTTGATTAGGAAATCATAAAATATTCAACTTAAAATACATGCCTCAGATCTAGAGGGCAGGTGGCTTTCAGTCAAAGTAAAGGTGGATAATTAGGAAATGTTGGTAATTTATGCCCCTATTAATGATTCCACTGAGTTTTTCCAGAAGCTTGGTACAACATTATTAATAGAATATGGTGATACCAAGATTGTACTTGAAAGTGAATTTAACCATCCTTTGGACTGCCTCATAGATGAACAATTTAAATGCAGAATAGCTAAGTCAAAATCATTAGGAGCTTCAGAAGCATAAGATTTGACTTTTTGTTAACATGCGCATCAAATGAATTCTTGTCTACACTACTTTCTGATATACAAAACATTAACTGCAAATGTGAAAGATAACAAGGCTTTATCCATTGCAATTTGAGATCATATAGCCACAGGGCCAGCTCAAGAGGTTGTGGACCCCTTACTCAACGTTTGCATTTTGCATCCCCATTTTATTGTGCAGATATCAGGTTCACACTTTGAGACTGGTTCCATTCCAGAAAGAAGCTGGTGTTAATGTTTAAATTTGTTTGCCCAGTTTTTGGACTTGAAAATACTTAGCACCTGTCAGGGACAGTGGATCATCTTTTTGGTTGGAGGGTCTTCTAAACTAACTACTCTCCAGCTCTATCCCTAACCTCTCTAGTTGCTGATGTTGTGTTGGGCAAAATATTGGTGGGGCCATGGATCCTCTGGCCCATCCATTCCATTGCCTATGGTACTTGTACAAGACTAGGTAAACACTCAGGGCTTCTTTTACAAAGCCGTGCTACTGATTCCCATGCGGCAAATGAGAGGAAGCCCATAGGAATTGAGGGCTTCTTTTATAAAGCCGCGCTACCAATTCTCGGTGCGGCAAATGAGAGGAAGCCCATTCAGTTCCTATGGGCTTCCTCTCATTTGCCACATGGGAATTGCTAGCAAGGCTTTGTAAAATTCTCTCATTTGCTGCACCGAGAATCGGTAGTGCGGCTTTGTAAAATTCTTTCTGTTCCTAAAGATCCTATGTGCTTTTTGCCACACTTTCTTGAAATCATATACAGCCTTTGTCTTCAGGTCAGGAACAGTTCAAGGTGGAGTTAGCCATCTGGGGAGCTCAACATACAGGCAGATGACCTCTCAGAAACCATTCTCTCACTGGATGTTATTTTACTGTTAACCCCAGTTATTAGTAACTCGAAGGCTCATTTTCAAAGCACATAGACTTGCGAAGTTACATAGGTTACAACAATGAAACTTTATAAATCTATGTGCATGGAAAATGAGCACCTATATCTAAGGCATAAAATGGGACCTGTGCTAAAATAACACGTTAGTGGTAAAATAACACATCTTAATTGTAGCTGACATTGATAACTACACCCCTTTGTCTACTAGACTGGATAATGTTTTATATGAGATGACACGCCTTGAAACACATGTTGACTCCCATAAACAGAAACTGGTAGAAGCTGTTTAAAGCTGGATCAAGTGAGTCAGCAGATTCTGGATCTGCAGGCTTGTGACGCCACTTTGATCAAAGTTATCACAAGCTGGAAAATTACACCAGAGGATTAAAATTAAGATTCTTGAATTTTCTAATGGCTTCTGCTGCTTCACTAGGAGAGATGCTTAAGAGGTTTTATAAGGAAGTTCTGTAGATTCCAGCAGAATCTATTTTGCTTATTACATTACATCCAAGGTGCCCATGAACTACTACAGAGTAGAAGGAGAGGAAAAAGCTGTTTCAAGAGTAACATCTGTGACCTTGGATTTAACTCACCTTCCCAGAAGAGTAATTTCCTTGAAATTTATGCGCTGGAGCTTGACAAAAACTGGGCAATGAAACTATTTTGACACTTGAGAATGTTTGCTTTTTGATTCAAAAAAAAATATTACTGCTCCCTTATGTGTACATGTACTCTATTCATGAACACATATGTTTTATAAAAGAAAGTATACAACCACACCTCTGTCCCAGCTCCACACAGACTAGGCTACCAGAAATGCCTACCCATGGTGGGAATATGTTTGTGCAATTTTCTTAGTGCCTCTTATGCTAAACCGCACTAGTAATTCCCGGTGCGGCAAATGCACCACAGCCCATTCATTTTGAATGGGCTGCAATGCATTTGTCGTGCAGGAATCGCTAGCACGGTTTACTAAAAGAGGCCCTTAATGTGCATACTTGCATATGCATATTCAAGTGTAGAAATATAAAATGATTATTCCCTACATGTAGAACATGCTTTGCATAATGCAGATGGTTTATAAAATTACCCCATATTATTTTGTACTGTATTTGATTTTTCTGTCAATTAACTGGTTTAGATAAGCCATTTACAAGTTGCCCTTATGATGTTCTTTCCTTTTTACAAAATGTTGAATCTGACATGTTATTGATCAAATTGTTTTATCCCAATAGCATCATCAATATGCAATACTATTATATCAATATTAATCTTAGAGAAATGATTGCCTTTAAATTATTCACAAGAGAAACACCTTCCATTTAATAATAATGAATTTTTGTATTCATTTCTGATACCTTTTAATAATACCTACAAGAGTGCACATTTGACTAATTATATTCCATTAAAGAAAAAAGATTGTTCATATTCTACATGGGATAATGGAAGATTCTCTTGAATTGTCTGTAAGTATCTGTCAAATTCCAGCTTCATTTTCTTTCACAGCTGTAATATAAATTAGATTTTACAGTGCTCACTAATTGCTCATGAGGGCATCTAATGTACAGGGAACAGGAATCTGAAGTAATTGCAAGAAAATTAAAGTGCTTCTCCAATGACCTATCCATTTTTAACACTATGCAAACATTACCTTTGGGTAGTGATGCTTTTTCTTGTTCTATTTTAAAATGCCCTAAAGGGAAAATGTTTCCATTTTTTTAGATTTTTGAGCTAGAATTGACCATGCAAATGATTTGGGTTATCTATTCATATAAACACAATAGGGTTGAGACACCATCTATATAAAATAGGATTACACTGATGTATTTTCTGGCTGTGTGATGCTGTATAAACACCAAAATGTGCTTTTAAAATAATGATTTTGCTTGATCTTTTTTTTTCATCTTGGAAGATTTTAGCACAGATACAGTATTCAGGTTTTTATGCAGGTTTAAAGTAATTAGCTTTGAAGACATATCTCTTCAACAAGGCCTACAAAAATAATCCTTGATGAAACAAATTACTCCGTATACCACCCAAACGCTTCAAAACACCTCTAACACGACCTTACCTAATACCTTCTAACTAATTCCTCTTCTACCTCCAGTATCTAAGATTATGTAATGACTATACCACATTAACACCCTGTAAGCCACATTGAGCCTGCAAAAAGGTGGGATAATGTGGGGTACAAATGCAATAAATAAATTAGCTATCCTAAAAAAGTAAATTTAGTTATTCCTTTATCATCATTTTTAATTGATTGAGAGGGCAATGTCTCCAAATGGGTACATTTTTGTGCATACCACGACAGTAATGAACCTCCTAAGCCAGGGTATGTAGAGCATCCAGCTCATAATCGAAAGTGATCGCCGGCCATTTCCTGACACAAATCGGGAGATGGCCGGCGATCTGGGAAAAGCGGCGAAATCGAAAGCTGCTTTTTTTGACAGCATCGCTGCTTTCCCGTCGCCTCGCCGGTGAAAGTTCAAAGGGGCGTGTCGGCGGCGAAGCAAAGGCGGGACATGGGCGGGTATAGGCGTGGCTACCAGATAGCCGTTTTTCACCGATAATGGAAAAAAAAAACGGCGTTAAGCAGTATTTCGCTGGCTTTACTTGGTCCTTTTATTTTCACGACTAAGCCTCAAAAAGGTGCCCAAACTGACCACATGACCACCGGAAGGAAGCGGAGATTACCTCCCCGTACTCCCCCAGTGGTCACTAACCCCCTCCCACCAAAAAACCCCCACTTTAAACACTTTTTTTCCAGCCTGTATGCCAGCCTCAAATGCTGTACCCACCTCCATGACAGCAGAATGTGTTCTGTCCTCCGACAGCCTTTTCCTGCTTGTGATGTGGCTCTGGGGTGAGTGTGACACCTTTTCTGTTATTTGCACTGCAGAGTCACATCAGCAATGCATTGTGGTGGGTGTAAGTATTGGTAGTTGGTAGGCTCTACTCCCCTGGTGCTTTCCTCCTGCTTACTGGGTCAGAGTGTGCCCTGTTTTGTTTCCTGTTGTAGTCCATGCGGTAGTGGCCATTTTTGTAAGCCACTTTTAGTTCCCTTTCCTGTGTTACCCACATTAGAGAACTTAGCTATTACCTTGAATGGTGCTGAAAGAGGGCATTGTACACCATTGTGCCAGTTCTGACCTACTGCTAATCTTAGTACCAGGGGACTCTTTGCCAGTGGGGCACAACCTCTGATCTGTAGTTAACTGTGAGTAAACGTGCTTATTTCAAGAAAGGACTTTTCAGAGAGATTAGTCTTCAGGAGTGAACTGCTGTGCCAAAGTTATACAGCAGCAATAAGTCCTAGAGGCTGTATGCAGGTCCCTGGAGCAGTTTTAGTGGGTGCAGTACATTTGTGGGTAGTGGGTTTGGGGGGGGGGGTTGGGGGGCTCAGCTCCCAAAGTAAGGGAGTTATGCACGTGGGAGCTTTTCTGAAGTCCACCGCAGAGACCCCTAGGGAGCCCGGTTGGTGTCCTGCCATGTCAGGGGGGCCAGTGCACTAAAAATGCTGGCTCCTCCCACGGCCAAATGCCTTGGATTTGGTCGGGGTTTGAGATGGCCAACATAACTTTCCATTATCGCTAAAAAACAAAGCCGGCCATCTCAAACCCCGGCCAAATCCAAGGCATTTGGCTGGCCAGAACCGTATTATCAAAACAAAAGATGGCCGGCCATCTTTTTCGAAAATACGGGTCTGGCCAGCTGTTTGCGGCACCGCCAAAATACATCGCCGGCCATGTATTTCGCCGGCACTGTTCAATTATTCCCCTCTATATCATCTAAGTAACTCAAATTTATTGCTAATGCTTGTCAAAGTACTTGCATAATGCAAAACAGAGCTTCTTTCTGCAGTTTATAAGATGTTGCATTCATGTAGGCAACTGATTTAGGTTTTCTTGAAAATTCCTTTTAATAAGGCTTGTAATACCAAAACAATAGGCAATATTCCTGTATCCTTCTGCTACATGTTCTTGGTTTCTGACTGTATTTCTTGGTACCTGAGAATCTTACCTCTCTACACAAATCAGAGTACTCGCATAGGACTAACTCCTCTATGATCTCGGCTAAGCTCCTGAGGATCCATTCCTTCTAAACAGAATTCCTTTATGTTTATCCCACGCATGTTTGAATTCCGTTACCGTTTTCATATCCACCACCTCCCATGGGAGGGCATTCCAAGCATCCACTACTCCCTCCTTGAAAAAATACTTCCTGACATTTTTCTTGAGTCTGCCCCCCCTTCAATCTCATTTCATGTCCTCTCGTTCTACCGCCTTCGCATCTCCAGAAAAGGTTTGTTTGCGGATTAATACCTTTCAAATATTTGAACATCTGTATCATATCACCCCTGTTTCTCCTTTCCTCCAGAGTATACATGTTTAGGTCAGCAAGTCTCTCCTCATACGTCTTGTAACGCAAATCCCATACCATTCTCGTAGCTTTTCTTTGCACCGCTTCAATTCTTTTTACATCCTTAGCAAGATACTGCCTCCAAAACTGAACACAATACTCCAGGTGGGGCCTCACCAACGACTTATACAGGGGCATCAACACCCCCTTTCTTCTGATGGTCACACCTCTCTCTATACAGCCTAACAACCCTCTAGCTACGGCCACCGCCTTCTCACACTGTTTCGTCGTCTTCAAATCCTCAGATACTATCACCCCAAGATCCCTCTTCCCGTCCGTACCTATCAGACTCTCACCGCCTAACACATACATCTCCCATGGATTTCTATTCCCTAAGTGCATCACTTTGCATTTCTTCGCATTGAATTTTAATTGCCAAACCTTAGACCATTCTTCTAGCTTCCTCAGATCCTTTTTCATGTTTTCCACTCCCTCCCGGGTGTCCACTCTGTTACAGATATTTGTATCATCCGCAAATAGGCAAACTTTACCTTCTAACCCTTCGGCAATGTCACTCACAAATATATTGAACAGAATCGGCCCCAGCACTGATCCCTGAGGCACTCCACTATTCACCTTTCCCTCCTCCGAGTGAATTCCATTAACCACCACCCTCTGGTGTCTGTCCGTCAACCAGTTCCTAATCCAGTTCACCACTTCGGGTCCTATCTTCAGCCCGTCCAGTTTATTTAAGAGCCTCCTGTGGGGAACCGTGTCAAAAGCTTTGCTGAAATCTAAGTAGATTACGTCTATAGCTCGTCCCTGATTCAATTCTCCTGTCACCCAATCAAAGAATCTGCACATACCACAAATGCAAAATCTCACAGGTCTCTACATGTCATTATAGCAGTGTATGTAACCCAATGGTGCTACTGAAATTCAGAAGGGGGGTAATTCCCTATAGTTTGCATAGAGGTAGATGCCAGGATTATGTGTGCTAAGTGCAAATTCTATATCAGTAATTGCACACAAAATTACTGTTATAGAACACTAGCTGAAGTCCCTATTTGCATGTCTAATTCTAGGTGCAAGTACTTAACGCTAGCTCAATGGCTACTGTAAATGCTCACACCTAAATGTAGGCAGTGTAAGCTAGTCACCCTTCCAGGACACGGTCTGGGCTGACCCTGCTTAGCTTCCTTCACACACAGTCACTGCTGGGCTATACACTTCGCGGTGATTCACCAGGACTCTGCCTCACACACAGGGGAGTTCTCTGCCTCCTCTTCTCCTTTCACAAATATTCATCAACACCAGGCTTCTTATAACCAAAGGCTTTATTAGTTGCCATTTAACATAAGCTTCATGGCTTATTTCTTCTTTAACTCAAACATTTCTTCTTCAACTCAAACATAACAAAAGGCATTTACTCAGAGTCTTCTAATTAAACCCTTTTCAGACTTAAAGCAGTTCCTCAAACTTTCACAGTTTAAACAGCCAAACAAAAGCATTTACTTTTCCTTCTCAGAGGGTAGTGCAGAGGTCACCTTTTCAGCAGAGAGCTTCCCCAGTGCTTCCATCTCCCCCTTCCAGCTTTCCACCATTGTCTTAATAAAGCTGCCTGAAAACCTCTCACACCTAGTTCAATTTCCCAATCAACTCCTGGCTTCTCACTCTCCTGCCTAGAGTCCTTCCCCTGACTCTGCTTCCCTTCCTGCTGCAGTGCATTCTGGACCTGGTAGTTTCCTGCCTCCTCACAGCAGTTAAGCATGTAAATGCTAGTATTCTAGAACATATACATAGTAATGTAGCTTCCTCATCTCAGAAGGCCCTGCAAGCTCTACTATTACCTTTGGCCGAATACCTCAAGCCTGCAGTTCACCTCTGAGCTCGGACACAATTAAACTAACCTCGCCTCCGAAGTCCTAGACCATGGAGGGGAAAGAAAACTAAAAGGATTTTAGGACCCAGTAACCAGACAGATGGTAAGTACAAGTTATTAGTTGTTTATTTAAACCCAATTTGGGGTATGGAAAAAGTGATGTTCTTAACACATTAGGTTCTTTTGTAACATAAACATACATTTATACATAAACTAATGACATAAATTTTTCTAACAGGTGCAGCAGTAGAACAACAGTAAAACCAACAGACAAGTATTAACCAAAGTATCTTATTTGTTCTCTCTCAATCTATAAATGTCCTTTATATTGTGTGTCTCAAGAATCAATTATTTTTAATCACTTTGTATTTTAGGTGTGAACACCCAGATTCAGTCTCTACAACAGGTAAATCAGATTAAACTGTGACCTTTCAGTGTCCTTTTGCATAGAAGTGAAGACTAATCTTTGGCCCTTGGAGCTTCTTCGTTCTTCCCCTTGCTTGTATGTTGGAGCTCAGGATCTTCTCTTTCAGTACAGGAACCTACTGCCTCACCCTTTAAATGAAATCAACAAAAAAAACCTTCCTTCCTGACTAACAGCAGGAACAGCAGTAGTGAGGATTCAGGGATAACTGTGACTTGCTAACTAACAAAATAAATAATAATTGTATAACTTTAAATAGTTTCTCTCTTCTTGTACTGAGTTCCCTAACTAAGGAAGAGCACTCTTCATTGGATCTTGCAGTCACACTGCTCACAGCAACTTTGTCCCTCCAAACTCATGCAGTCTTCCACTCTAGTGCACCAGCATGTGAACACACATACTGCAAGCCCAACCTTAAGCTTGGAGACCAGTTTTCCTAGTGGTTTAACTGGGATTAATCCACTTGCATAAACCAATCTTACACAACCTTGCACAGGGTCTCTCCACCACAGTCTTAACTGTAAAACTTCTAAACAGCACACAAACAAAAAAAACCCAGTTTAGTTCTTTCTTTCTTTCTTTCTTTCTCTTGTTCAAATCCAACACCTTTCACCTTCAACTCTCTTCACCTGCATTCAGGAATTCAAAGCTCACAGAAAAACTTACTTTCACACACTTTTCTGCCTAGAAATCCTGTCATGCACTCACAGCTCACCCAAACACCTTTCCTCTTCAGTGTCTTTAGCCCCTCCTCCACTTCCTGGCAAGCTGTTGCCAAGGGACACTGGGTCTCTGAGTCACCAGCTGACCTCAGCTGGCCAATAAGGTGTCAGAACACAGGGTGTTTTCCTCAAGGACACTAATTAACATTTTTTCACAATCTCCATTTTGGAAAATAAAGAGTAGTTACTTACCTGTAACAGGTGTTCTCCGAAGACAGCAGGCTGCATATTCTCACAAGTGGGTGACGCCACGTCGGCCCCGGAGGATTTTAAAGCAAAATCTCTTTACGGCGTTCCGTCGCGTGAGTGATCGTACTGCGCATGTGCGCACACCTATTCCCGCTCGCCGAGCGGACACGCCCCTCAGTTATATCCAAAAGATGGAGGAGACAACTCCAAAAGGGGAAGGTGGGAGGGTTTGTGAGAATATGCAGCCTGCTGTCTTCGGAGAACACCTGTTACAGGTAAGTAACTACTCTTTCTCCAAAGACAAGCAGGCTGATATTCTCACAAGTGGGGTATCCCAAGCTTTCAGGCTTACACAACAAACAGTGGTCAATAGAGTCTCGCAACGGCGAGGCCAGAATAAACATTGACCTGAAATATCTAAATGAGTGTAGCCTGGAACAGAACAAACATGGGCTTAGGAGGGTTGGAGTTGGATTCTAAACCCCAAAGAAGTTCTGCAGCCCCGACTGCCCAAAAACCGACTGACGCGTCGGCTATTCTGCTGAAGGCAGTAGTGAGATGTGAATGTGTGGACTGATGACCATGCCACAGCTTTGTAGATCCCTTCAATAGTGACTGATTTTAGATTAGTCATCGATTCAGCCATGGCTCTAATTTTGTGAGCCGTGACATGGCCTTTTAGAGTCAGTCCAGCTTGGACAAAAATGAAGGAGATGCAATCTGCCAGTTAAGAAGAAATGATGCGGTTTCCGACAGCAACTGGCATTAAAAGAAATAAACAACTGGGCGGTCCTTCCGAGGGAGCTCGTCTGCTCCACGCAAAAAGTGCGCAGCTTGCTTTCGCCAGGGCTTGTAAGAAGAGGGAGAAAGCATGTTGGCAAGACAGTTGACTGGATCAGATGGTACTCTGATACCAGCGCCAGTAAGAACCTTGGCTGCATGCGGAGAACTACTCTGTTAAGATGAGAAATAAGGTAAGGAGCTTGAGCTACTAGAGTCTGAAGCTCACCGACCTTTCGAGTTGAAGGAACAGCCACCAAGGAAAATGACCTTCCAGGTCCAGATGACAGGAATCCAGTGGCCCGAATTGAGCTTGCAGCAGCTGGATGAAAATGACATTGAGACCCCAAGATACTGAATAAGGATTGATAGGGGCTCTGACCGAAGCATAAGAGCCAACTGTAAAAATTATTGGGGGTGCTAAGCCCAACAGAAATAATCCCCCTTAGACACATACAAGGAATTCTCTCAATACTGTGGGAGAAGTAAACGTCATGAAGTGGACAGCTAAAGGCTGACCTTTACACGTTGATGATAAGCTCTTATTGCACGAAGATGAATACTGACCGAGTTGGTCTTGAGACCAGATTCAGACAGGTGTAGAAAGAACTCAAGCAAGGTCTGTAAGAGACTAGAGGCAGGATCTAGGGCCTCGCTGTCACACCAGACGGCAAACCTCTTCCATGAAAAGAATAACACCTCTTTGTGAAATCTTTTTCTGGAAGCAGGCAAGAGTCGGGAGACACTCTTCTGGAAAAGTCAACGAAACCTACACTCTCAACATCCAGACCGTGTGAGCCATAGATTGGAGGTTGGGATGTAGAAGTGCCCCCTCGTTCTGTGTAATGAGAGCTGGAAAACATTCCAACTCCAGAAGAAGAGGGAATCGTATCTGACGTAGCTAGAAAGGAGCAATCAGAATCATGGCTCCACAATCTTGCCTGAGAATCAGCAAAGTCTTTTCCACCAGATGTATGGTAGGATACGCATACAGAAAACTTGTCCTCCAAAGAAGGAGAAAGGCATCCGAAGGTAGTCTGCCGTGAACCTGCAGCCTGGAACAGAACTGAGGGACTTTGTGATTGAACTAAGTTGCTCAGCCTGTCGGCCAGACTGCTGTTTACGCCAATTAGAAAAATGGCTTGGAGAAAACAAGCCGCGTTGGCGAGCCCACCGCTACATCTGCATGGTATCTTGACTCAGAGGACAAGATCCAGTACTCCTTTGTTATCGAGTACATCACAACCCGATTGTGTGGTTGATTAAAATAATTAGGTTGGATAGCCAGGAGGGATGCAACCTTCGTCAGCAGCTTTGACTGAGTAAGGTGGACTGGACACCTCAGAATCAAAATGGAGAGAATTAACCACCTCTGAGGGGAATTCCAAAGACTGGCGAACAGTTGGGTTACATCCTCTAGATGTGCAAAAGTGTCAAGGGAGTGACGTGAACTGTGGAAGCCATGTGTCTAGAAGTCTCAATATTACTGTGCTGTAATCTGTTGAGACGGGCAATCAACGTGTTAAGGGAACACTTGCACTCCCAGTCCATGAAGATACGCTGCAACAACAGCTAGGCACTAGGAAAAACATACTCTGGACGCAAAGTGAGTAGAAGAATCTTGTAAGTCCAGAGAGCATAACCATTCGTCTTCCTGAAGAATGGGAAGAAGGATGCCCAGGGAAATAATCCTGAACGAAATCTGTTGAGGCCCCTTATGTCTATGATGGGACGGAACCCACAAGGAAGGACCTGGGATAGAAACTCAATCCTTCTTACCCTTGTGGAACAGGCTCGACTGCATTGGTACTGAGAAAGGCAGAGAGTTCCTCTGCAAGTACTCACTGTTGATGGAAGCTAAAGGATTAAACTTCCAATGAACAATGTGGAGGGTTTGATTCTAGATTGAGAATGTATCCTAACCGGACTATTTGAAAAAAACCCCCGGTTGGAGGATATAGAAGTCACCTGTGGTGGAGAAAATTTGAACTTCCCCCCGACAGGCAGATTGGCCGGTACGGACATTTGTTGTTTTTTATATACAGTGGCTATGCTGAATTGGAGCCACTCCAAAACCCCTCTCTGGTTCCTGTGGAATAGCTGTAGGAGCCTGATTAGGTGCACGCCGCTGACTAGAACGAGCGTGCTGATCTCTTTAAAGAAGTTCCGAGATGAGGAAGTGTATGCACAGCATATCAGCAATTTTCTGCTGAGTCTCCTCCTCCAGGTGAGAGGCACACAGTCATGAGAGTCTGCGCATCACCATACCTAGAGCAAAAATCTAGGTGTTACAATACAAGTGATGAAAACGCCATTGGACAGGAACTTGCGACACTTGGAAAAAAGATGTAGCCTACTCCGGTGGGAATACTCATAAAGATCTGGCAGGACTTGGTCTTGGACGCGATCATGCCAGCCTGGTACGCCATTCTCCAAAGGAGGCTAAGGAAGTATGCTCTGGCCTCGGGGGCGCCGAAGCAAGTTCTTAGAACTGCTATCAGTTCTAAATTGAAGATGGTAGTCCAGGACCTCGAGCATCTGGGCTGATTGACAATCTCCATTGTAATGTGTCAAGACAAATAGAGGAGCTAGAGGATTCTCAGCGGAGAAACCCCCATGACCTTCATGTTCATCAGATGAACCATCATTGAACTGAGCCAACTACTCAAACAGAGCAGCTCAGATGCAAACATTGACCAGTATAGAGCAACTGTCATACATACAATTCTACAGAACAGCTATGGAAAAATATGTTCTCCTATAGCAAAATGGCTGTTCTTAACATGCATTTCTGGGCCTGGAAGCCAAGGTATGGAGGCGCGGTAAGTTCTACGAGCGAACACCCATACCAGAGGTAGCATCGGTGAAGGAGACCAGTTGAAAAGCTAGATGCCGCGGGAGGCGGTAGCATCCATGGCATCCAATGGTACCCATGGTCTCGAAGCCAAGGACAACATCTGGCAATGCAAGGGAATCGAAACCAGACTGCCAGATGACTTCCATAACAGAGATGTGACCGATGATACTGATAGTACTCATGGCACCGACGGTGCCGATGATACACATGGTACCGATGACCCCCGGTACCCATGGAACCCATGGTACTTGGTACCGACCTAGTACCGAAGGGACCCTTGACATGTGGTACCGATGGTACCCATGATATTCGGCACCAACAGCACCGACGGTACCTATGGTACACATGGTATCGACGGTGCTCAAGACACCTGGTACCAATGGCAGCCATGGCACCGATGGTACCTGGTCATATTTGGTATCGACGATACTCATGTACCGACGGTATGCATGATACCTATCCATGGTTCCGACGATACCCGACACCGATGGTACTCGTGATACTCGGTACCGATGGGCGATGATACCTGTGATCGATGGTGCCCATGATACCTGGTGCCGACGGTGCCCATGCACCGAAGACACTCGGCACCGATGGTACCCATGGTACCGATGATACTCGGTGCCGACGGAATCCATGGTACCGATGGTACCGGCACCGACGGGACCCATGGCACCGACCATGGTACCAATGTTCCCGGTACCGATACTCCTCGGTACCGACGCACCGGTGACATTCGGCACCGACGGCACCCATGGTACCGATGATACTCGGTACCGACGGTACCCACGACACCCGGTACCGATGATACTCGGTACCGACGGTATACTCGGCACCGACGGTACCCATGACACCCGGTACCGATGATACTCGGTACCGACGGTACCCATGACACCCGGTACCGATGATACTCGGTACCGACGGTACCGATGATGCCCGGTACCGACGGCACCCATGGTACCGATGATACTCGGTACCGACGGCACACATGGTACCGATGATACTCGGTACCGACGGTACCCATGACACCCGGTACCGATGATACTCGGTACCGACGGTACCGATGATGCCCGGTACCGATGCGGTGTCTCGACGTCCAATGCCAGGATACCTCCATAATAGAGGGAGCAACGCTCTCGGCACCGACTGATGTCTGAAGCCCAAATACCTCCATAACAGAGGGAGCAAAGCTCTGGGCACCGATGGTACCGACACCCGCTGATGCGCCCGAATGACCTGCCAAGCAGGAGGCGCCGAGGCAGGTGGAGACCTACTTGATGCATAACTATACCCAGCGTGCATCGGTCTCTGTCGGACTCCCTGGCAAGTAGCATAAGTCTCGTCTTTGAGACACTACTTGCGCTTCACAGGGAGATGATCCGGTCCTTTGGGCATCCCTGGCAGAGTAGAATACGTCTCGGTACTTTGAGACACTACTTGCGCTTCACAGGGAGATGATCCGGTCCTTTGGGCATCCCTGGCAGAGTAGAATACGTCTCGGTACTTTGAGACACTACTTGCGCTTCACAGGGAGATGATCCGGCCCAAGACACTTCCGCCGATGCGTCCGAATGACCTGCAGAGCAGGAGACGCCGAGACGGGTGGAGACTCACTTCAAAGGTTACACCACTGATATTGTGTCACCAGGCTGCCCATTCAGTGGCTGACCAGGGATGTACCTGCTTATGTGACATACACCTTCACCACTTGTGAGGCTTAAAGACAGTAGTGTGCTGAAGCAGGCTCTCACAGCTCTCGAGAGCAATTTGTTTAAGTTTTAATAAATGGATCAAAAAATGTGGGCTTGTTTTATTTGCTGGCTAGAGAGAGCCCACAGATAACAATATACCAGCACTTTCAAGAAAAAAGAAAAAGAGAAGCCTATAAGCTTCGTTGAGGCACAGCCCCTTGTGACTCTGGCAATTACTTAAATTTTTTCTTGCCTCAGGTACAAAAAATACCTGTATATATAAGCCACAATGAGCCTGCCATAAAATGAAAAAATAAAAAAGAGATTTACTCCGAAGACCTGAAGAAAACACGAAGCCCTAACGAACTCCGTGTCTCCTCAGACGCGGAAAAAGAAAAACTGAGGGGCGTGTCCGCTCGGCGAGCGGGAATAGGTGTGCGCACATGCGCAGTACGATCGCTCGCGCGACGGAACGCCGTAAAGAGATTTTGAGATTTTGCTTTAAAATCCTCCGGGGCCGACGTGGCGTCACCCACTTGTGAGAATATCAGCCTGCTTGTCTTTGGAGAACTTTCCATATGAAATAATACAAAAGTTATATTTTTAGACAAAAACCCATAAAATTTCTATACAATCAGATCAAAATATCTTACAATAATTGATGCCATCAAACTATACATACAGGGTATTTTTTATATATTTAAACACACATTTAAATATATTTACAGACTTTTATCATAAATCTGTCAAACTCTTATAAAACTAGAAATGTTCACTCAAAAAAACAAATCCAACACTCAGAGCATTGGGGCAGACAGCACAGCTCCGTGCAGGAAATCCAGAACTGCTTCTGGAGTCACAGCACTGGCCACCAACAATCTCTGGGAGCCCAGAGCCTCCCCCGGACCCCAGGTAAAAATAAAAAAATAAATATGACCCACCGGGTTACAATAACATAGTAGATGACAGCAGAGAAAGACCTGTACGGTCCAACCAGTCTGCCCAACAAGATAAACTCATATGTGCTACTTTATGTGTATACCTGACCTTGATTTGCATCAGCCATTTTCAGGGCACAGAACGTAGAAGTCTGCCCAGCACTAGCCCCGCCTCCCACTACCAGCTCTGCCACCCAATCTCCACTAAGTTTCCGAGGATCCATTCCTTCTGAACAGGATTCCTTTATGTTTATCCCACGCATTTTTGTTACCTTTTTCATCTCCACCACCTCCAGCGGGAGGGCATTCCAAGTATCCACCACTCTCTCCGTGAAAAAATACTTCCTGACATTTTTCTTGAGTCTGCCCCCCTTCAATCTCATTTCATGTCCTCTAGCTCTACCGCCTTCCTATCTACGGAAAAGGTTCGTTTGCGGATTAATACCTTTCAAATATTTGAACGTCTGTATCATATCACCCCTGTTTCTCCTTTCCTCCAGAGTATACATGTTTAGGTCAGCAAGTCTCTCCTCATACATCTTGTAATGCAAATCCCATACCATTCTCGTAGATTTTCTTTGCACCGTTTCAATTCTTTTTACATCCTTAGCAAGATACGGCCTCCAAAACTGAACACAATACTCCAGGTGGGGCCTCACCAACGACTTATACAGGGGCATCAACACCTCCTTTCTTCTGCTGGTCACACCTCTCTCTATACAGCCTAGCAACCTTCTAGCTACGGCCACCGCCTTGTCACACTGTTTCGTCGCCTTCAGATCCTCAGATACTATCACCCCAAGATCCCTCTCCCCGTCTGTACATATCAGACTCTCACTGCCTAACACACACATCTCCCATGGATTTCTACTCCCTAAGTGCATCGCTTTGCATTTCTTCGCATTAAATTTTAATTGCCAAACCTTAGTCGATTCTTCTACCTTCTGTTGATCCTTTTTCATGTTTTCCACTCCCTCCCAGGTGTCCACTCTGTTACAAATCTTAGTATCATCCCCACAAAGGGAAACTTTACCTTCTAACCCTTCGGCAATGTCACTCACAAATATATTGAACAGAATCTGCCCCAGCACTCCACTACTCACCTTTCCCTCATCTGAGCGAATTCCATTAACCACCACCCTCTGTCGTCTGTCCGTCAATCAGTTCCTAATCCAGTTCACCACGTCGGGTCCTATCTTCAGGCCTGTCAAGTTTATTTAAGAGCCTCCTGTGGGGAACCGTGTCAAAAGCTTTGCTGAAATCTAAGTAGATTACGTCTATAGCACGTCCATGATTCAATTCTCCGGTCACCCAGTCAAAGAAAAAACCATGCTGTCTTGGATCTTGCAATTTATTGGCTTCCAGGAAATTCACTATCCTTTCCTTCAGCATCACTTCCATTACTTTTCCAGTAACCGAAGTGAGGCTTACCGGCCTGTAGTTTCCAGCTTCTTCCCTATCACCACTTTTGTGAAGAGGGACCACATCCGTTGTTCTCCAATCCTACAGAACCTCTCCCGTCTCCAAGGATTTATTAAACAAATCTTTAAGAGGACCCACCAGAACCTCTCTGAGCTCCCTCAATATCCTGGAGTAGATCCCGTCCGGTCCCATGGCTTTGTCCACCTTTAGATTTTGTACACACTCTCTTCCGTGAACGGTGTTATATCCACTCCATTCTCGTATGTACTTTTGCCAGTCAATTGTGGTCCTTTTCCAAGATTTTCTTCTGTGAAAACAGAACAAAAGTATCTATTTAGCAAATTTGCATTTTCTTCATCATTATCTACATAGCAGTTCGCAGCATCGTTCAGTCTCACAATTCCCTTTTTAGTCTTCCTCCTTTCACTACTATACCTGAAGACATTTTTGTCACCCCTCCTTACCTTTCTAGCCATTTGTTCCTCCACTTGCACTTTCGCCAGATGTATCTCTCTCTTGGCTTCTTTCAGTTTCATCCGGTATTCCTCTCCGTGTTCCTCTTCTTGAGTTTTTCTGTATTTCAGGAATGCCAACTCTTTAGCCTTTATTTTCTCAGCCACTTGCTTGGAGAACCATATCGGTTTCCTTTTTCTCTTGCTTTTATTTACTCTCCTTACATAAAGGTTTGTGGCCCTATTTATAGCTTCTTTCAGCCTGGACCTCTGTCCTTCCATTTCTCGTTCCTCCTCCCAGCTCATCAGCTCTTTCCTCAGGTATTCCCCCATTTTACTAAAGTCAGCACGCTTGAAATCCAGGACTTTGAGTTTTGAGTGGCCGCCCTCCACTTCAGCAGTCATATCAAACCATTTGTTGATCACTGCTGCCCAGGTGGGCACCCACTCGGACATTTGATACACTATCCCCATTTGTGAGAACCAGATCCAGCGTCGCTCCCTCCCTCGTGGGTTCCGTTACCATTTGTCTGAGCAGAGCACATTGAAAAGCATCCATGATCTCTCTACTTCTTTCCGATTCCGCAGATAGAACCTTCCAATCTACATCCGGCAGATTGAAATCTCCCAGCAAAAGCACTTCTCTCTTCTTTCCCAATTTTTGAATATCTGCGATCAGGTCTTTATCTAGTTCCTCCAATTGTGTCAGAGATCTGTAGACAACACCCACGTGGACAGAGGTTCTAGCATCTCTTTTTAAGGTGATCCATATTGCTTCTTCCTTTCCCCAGGTCCCTGTCATTTCAGTCACTGCGATATCATTTCTCACATGCAGAGCTACTCCTCCACCTTTATGACCATCTCTATCCTTCCTAAATAGATTATAGCCTGGTATGTTTGCATCCCATTCATGGGAACCATTGAGCCATGTCTCCATGATTGCAACAATGTCTAAGTCTGCCTCCAACATCAGGGCTTGAAGGTCATGAACTTTATTGCTTAGACTGCGAGCATTTGTGGTCATCGCTTTCCATCTACATTTCTGTGGAATTTTTTTCTTCTGTTTAGTTTGTTGTTTAGTCTCACTTCCTGCTGCATTGGTAAGAAGTGATTTGCTAAGATTGTTGTTTTCATTGCTTTCTTTTCTACTGACGCATCTTGTCTTTAGCTTTAGCTGGGGGTGACCACTTGAAGTGAACTGCCTCCATATGCCACCCCTGCCTTCTAGTTTAAATGTCTAGAAATATATTGTCTGAATTTCTCCCCAAGGATTTTTTTTCCTGCCGCAGTGAGATGCAGTCCATGTGCACGTAAGTGCTAGGCATGCCCCTGAGCCACTCATGCCCCTTCCAAGTCCATGACCCCCTTGTGGTTGCACACTATGAATTTTGTGCATGCAATTTACAGAATCCTGACTAAGGGCAGTTATGTACATGCTAATTAGTGCTAATCTGCACCAATTTACACCAATTATAGCCAATAATTAGCAAATAATTATTAAATTAAGTTACATGTGCAACTGACACTATTCTATAACTTGCAGGTTCAACTATGCACGCTAAGCATAAAATTATGCACACAAGTTTATAGAATTAGGGGGAGGTGTCAGGGCCGCAGAGAGACAAAGCCAGGCCTGGGGCAAACACCCCCTATTCCCCCATGCACGGCCCACATACTTGCTTGTCTCCTGTGCCTGTGTGCCAGGACCACATTAACTCTGCTCTGCTGTACAGGTCTTCCTGCCACATTGCCTTCCATGTTTTCAGAAACAAGAAGTACTTCACATAGGAGGCGGGATTAGACAGAAAGAAGGACCTGTGGCCAGCATAGCAGAGTTAATGCAATAACATGATAACCCTGCCCTGCGGCACACAGAAGTAGGAGACCAATCTCATCCATGGTGGCGCCGGGCGGGCCCACCTTAGAGGCCAGGCCCTGGGGAATCTTGCCCTCCCCCCTCTCGGCGGCCCTGTAAGGTGTATAACTCCTGCTTACTATGGTTTCTCAGATATTTGAGTTGGGGTCCCTTTAAGAGTCTGCCAGACCAGACCGCCTTCACTGTCTCTCCAGAGTACCCTCTAGTACTCTGTGCCCTGACCTGCTGTTATTGTTCAAGTCAGTTAGACAATTTGGGGGCATAGGCGGTCGGTGGCCCAACTGTTTGGGGAGGCTAAAGGGGGCGGGGTTAGGGGTGGTCAGGGGCGGAGCTTATATCCATAATTGTCTGATAACACACAGAAAAAAAATAAATAAAAATAAAATAATCACAATACCTTTTATTAAATTTAGATATTAGATATGTATCATATGTCAAACAATAAAGTGGTTGCTCAAAGCATATTCTAAGCACAATCGCTCAACTGCAAAACATTATGCACAACTTTGTGCAAAAACACACTCAGAACCTTACTGTACCATAAATATTACACTGAGCAGAACCTAATACACCAATATACCACCCTTACGGAAAATGCAGACCGTTAACAATATGAAACAAGGGATCATATCATCACAATTCTCATGTAGAGCCACAAAACACCCTAATTCATGTTTAATGTGGGATAAAATGCCATAAATAAGTAAATAAATATAAACTTTTAATGTTGAGCACCCGATTCTCAAAGTGGACATATTCCAAACACTATAATGAAAATAAAATGATCTTTTCTACCGTTGTCTGGTGACGTTTTGTGATCATGCTGGCCCAGTATGATTCTGCTGCTATCTGTCCTCAGTGCAGGACAGGAAGTCATCCTCGTTAAATATCTCCCTGGCAACCCAGGACACCTCCAGCCAACCCCCCCCCCCCCTTCCCAGCAGTAAGGTAAACAAACCATAAACCAATTTCTACAACTGATTCACAAGGCTAGAGGGCTTTTACTGCAGCTCCTGCCGTGAGGACGGAGGTAAATCAACAATTTAAACCCCTCAGAGCACAGCAGGGGAGGCTTAGCCTGTCCAAGCCTCTTATATCGGGGCGCCTATGTTTGGTGGCATCCTTTCTGGAGACTGCAAATGCATGAGACTAGATTGTAGCTTTCAAGTACTGAAACTGTTTCTTTTTATATGTCTTTACAGCAGTGCCTAGTACATAAGTCAATAGCGCTTTAGAATTTCCAAAGGCATGTAAACCCTACTATGGTTTGCCAGATTTTTGGGGGCTAAGGTCCTTTAAGAGACTGCAATCGGAATTTAGAAGTGCTTCTTATGAAAAAGATAGTGATATTCTATCAAAACACTCAGCCCTTTGTGTGCTTCCAGCCTCCCACATGCAGTGCTACAGTCCCTAATGCCTGCAGAACAAACTCTGACAAACTTGGAAAGCTAAGCAGTACACTAGTAATAACATAAGTAAGCTGTAAGTACAGCTTTCTCCAGCCTAGCTCCCATGTTCATTCCAAATCCCTATCTCTGCCTGGCACTTTACTCACTCCTCTTGCATTCTCCCTCCAAGACCAGACACAGGAAGCAAGTCTATCCTCAACCTTGAAAACACAGAGAGCAAGTCTCTCCATATGTGCTTGGTGTTGTGTGTGCTCTGCCTGCCTGTCTGTCATTATGCTATAGCCTATAGCAGAGATGCCAAATTACCTAATTCCAGGCTGGAGGTTTTTTGGCCAGCCCTGGTTTTGAATTTGCATCCCAAAGCTGTGTGGGATTTGTAGTGCCTGATCCTGCCCATTGAAATTAGTGTTGCAAGTCCCATAAGGCACCAGGATGGGGTGTTCAGAATTAGGTAACTTGGTATCTCTGCTGTAGCAGAATCCTTCTTTCCTAGCTTTTGTTTCCACTGCTTCCAGTTCTACTTTGAGCAAAATTACTAGAGCCCTGGCTAATACTCAACCTTCCCTCTCTGAAATTCTGAGACAACATAGTTCTCTGTGCTGACCCTGCCTGTGTCTTTCCTGTCCAGTGACATCATCACCAATGGGATTTCAATATATCAGGCAAGAATATGCTGTCTTGGTTGTTTGTGAAAGAATTCTAATATAATTGGCTGAAAAGCCTAGTGTTTCTGGCTTGCCCCCATCCCTCCCCTCCCTCTCCCAGAGTGATAGTTGGGCTTTTTCAGTCTATCCACAATGAATGTGTATAAGTTCAAGTTTATTTGATATATCATCTTTAAAGTATATATTTAGATGGATCACGTGACGCCATGCCGGAGAGAGGTCGCATGTGAAGAACTCTCCGGCCCCTGAACTCTCCCCATGCGCATCAAACCGAACATAAAAAACCCAAAACAAATAATCTGACAGCGGGCAACGAGCGGAACGCCGTGCAGTCAAGCGGGAGAATCGGGAGCCCCGAAATGGCATCGAAAGCGGCGCAAAAAGAGAAGCTCAGAAACAAACCGGCGGAAGCCAAGATGGCGTCTCCGATGCAAAGCGCCGGTTCTTCTGTTGCCTCAGCATGGGTCGCGGAGATAACATCGGAGATGACCGCGGTGTTAGAGGAGATGCTGGAGAGGCGGCTGACACCACTAGACACAAAACTGGAGAGGCTGCAGGCGCATATGGATGACCTGACCCGAGAATGTGTGGCGTTTCAGACCAGAACCAGCCAGGTGGAGGACAGAGTAACGGAAGTGGAGGGAGAGCAGAAAAGCCTCAAGAAGAGGCTGTTGGACATGGAGCAAAAAGTGGAAGACCTGGAGAATCGATCCAGGAGAAACAACTTGCGCTTGGTGGGGATCCCAGAGGCCCTAGGGGGAAAAGATCTGGCAACTACGATGGAACAATGGCTGACAGACAAGATTGACTTCCCTGCCAGTATGGGCCCCCTCAGAATAGAGAGAGCACATCGCATAGGTCCCCGCCAGGCAGAGGGCTCCAGATCGCGAGTGATTATAATGAAAGTGTTGAACTTTGCACACAAACAATATATTCTCCAGGCCTCAAGATCGGAGGGTGCCCTAACATATGAAAATAAAAGAGTCCTGTGTTTTCAAGACTATTCAGCTGGAGTATCAGGGAGGAGGAGAGCGTTCTCGGGCCTGTGTGCTAAACTGTATGCCATGAAGGTGCGGTTTATCTTAACGTATCCGGCTACATTGAGGGTAACATACAAGGGGACAACAAGGTCATTTGAGTCAGCTGAGGAGGCGAAGAACTTTGTAACCCAACTGGAAACAGAGCTTGCGGATAAAGCAGAAGAAGGCGCGGCGACCTGAATGGAGGGTGGAACACCGTCTGGCAGGAACCACAATCAAAATGGAGGACAGTAACCTGAATGCATAGGTTTGGGGAGTGTAAGCTATGAAAAGGGGGCAATGAGTTAAAGTTGGGTTTGGAAGCGTTAATGTTTAAGTGTTGAACAGTTGAAAATGTTTTGTTGTTTAGGAGGGATAAAATCTGATTACTATTGGGGGATATGATGAGGAAGTCTATGGGGGAACCTGGAAAAATGGAAGGAGGGGAGGGGGTGTCTACACGTGATGGTTCCCAGGCAGGGAACAAGGGAACTGGGGGGTAGGGTACAGAAAGGGGGTGGGGAGAGGGGGGGAGGGAGGAGGAGGGGGAGTCGGGGGAATGGTGGAGCTTATCAAGAATTAATACGATATGGAGATGGACGCTTAAGGGGCACACAAATCTGCAGAAGGCTAAGAGGCAAGTGGAATATATTTGGGAAAACGAGCGTGGACTTGGGAGGGTGGAGGCTGGGACGCCTGCTCGAGTCTCGTTATAGAGATACTATCTTGGAGTGGCTCAAAACACCACACATATGGTAAAGTTGGTAACATGGAATGTGGGAGGCATTAACTCCCCAATAAAAAGAACAAAAATTTTACAGCACCTACAGAGGCATAAGGTTGATATTGCTTTATTACAAGAAACCCATCTCAGTCAGGCGGAACATGCTAAATTAAAAACGTGGTGGGTGGGGGAGTGTGTGGCAGCGGCAGCCCAAGGGAAGAAAAGGGGGGTGGCGGTGTTAATTCGTAAAGGGGTAGCAGCAGCGGTCAAACCCTTATATGTGGACCAGGGGGGGAGATATGTGGTGGTGGAAATGGAGAGCAAGGGTCAAAAAATCTTACTTGGGAATATCTATGCCCCCAACCAATACGATAAGAAGTTTTATCAAGAGGTAGTGGGACACCTAGTGAATCATCCAGGAGTACCGGTAGTAGTGGGCGGAGACTTTAATACGGTGTGGGACCCCCAGCTTGATTGTTCTCAAGGGGCTCGCAGCGACTTGGGGGCATCAAATAAAGGCTTAAAAAGACTGGGGAACCTATTAGATTTGATTGACATCTGGCGAACTTTGCACCCCATGGAGCGGGACTATACGCACCTCTCCCGTGCACATGACACCCAGGCACGAATTGATTACATCCTAACTTCACAGGATTTATTCGGCAAAATAACTAAAACGGAAATTGGACCTTATACAATCTCGGATCATGCCTGGGTGAGCATGGACTGGGAGATGGGAGCCAGGGCTCATAGACATGGTTCGTGGAGATTCCCAGTGGAGATGTATAGAGATGTGGGGTTGAGAGAGAAGCTTAGGGAGTGCTGGCGAGCATATGAGTCATCAAATAGGGAACATAGGGACAATCCGGTATTGTTCTGGGATACCGCGAAAGCGGTGCTCCGTGGGGAAGTAATCAGCTATACACATTTCGCACGCTCAGCGCGGAACAGGGAAATACTGAGATTAAGTACCCAGATTTGTAGGGCCAGGCAACTGTTTGGTAGAACGCATAAGGGGGAGCATAGAACGCGTTTAATGGAATTACAAGTGGCGCTTAATGAGCTGTTACACCAAAGAGCCACCAAATCCTTAGCCTATTATAAATACC
This sequence comes from Microcaecilia unicolor, assembly GCF_901765095.1. Taxonomy (NCBI): domain Eukaryota; kingdom Metazoa; phylum Chordata; class Amphibia; order Gymnophiona; family Siphonopidae; genus Microcaecilia; species Microcaecilia unicolor. Next base: position 235,345,375 of record NC_044034.1, read on the forward strand.
AGCTGTACAAGCATGGAAATAAGACAGGCCGCTTATTGGCCAGATTGGCACGTCCAAAAGGGGGGGGAGGTAGGGTGCTTCAGTTAAAGGATGGTCAAGGAGGGAAAGTGCGGGCCGATGGGGCTATTTGTGAGGTTTTCCTTAAGTTTTATAGTCAATTGTATGAACAACCTTTGGACCAGGGGCTCCAAGGGATTAATTATCTGAACAATCTTAACTTGCCCTCCCTGAGACAGCAAGATGTGCAGGAATTAAATCGCCCAGTGCAGGAAGAGGAGGTAGCGGTGGTGATAGCGAGGAGCCAATTACTTAAAGCGCCTGGCCTGGACGGATTACGGATAGAATTTTATAAGATGCTGGGGGAGGACATAATACCAACCCTGACTCAGTATTTTAACAGAATAATCGACAGGGAGGAACTGCCGCCTCATTTGGCGTTGGCGCAGATTGTAGTGCTGCCAAAAACAGGTAAAGACCCAGAACAACCAGAATCATACCGGCCTATATCCCTGCTAAATGTAGAGGCGAAAATACTGGCTAAGCTCATGGCGAATCGTATGGCAAGGGTGTTGCCGGAGCTAGTACATGAGACGCAGGTGGGTTTCGTGGAGGGGCGAACAGTAGCAAAAAACCTAAGAAAAATCTTAACAGCATTGGAGACAAGGGGTAGGAAAGGGACACCGTCCTTACTTATAAGCTTCGACGCTGAAAAGGCGTTCGATAGGGTCCATTGGGATTTCCTGTTCGCCACACTGGAGGCATATGGATTTACTGGGCGGTTTATGTCAGCGATACGGGCCCTATACCATTCCCCTCAGGCCAGGATTTTGGTAAATGGGATGGAATCAAGAACCTTTCCGATACTCAGGGGAACGAGACAAGGATGCCCGCTGTCCCCCCTTTTATTTGTACTGTCTCTGGACCCATTGATTCGGGATATTATAGATACCCCATCGGTAAAAGGGATAGAGACAGGGTCGTCTCAATTTAAAATAGCGGCTTTTGCGGATGATCTACTGGTAATGTTAACAGATCCACAGGCCTCTTTTGCGGCTTTAATGGAAATTATAAAGGAATATGGTGATTTTGCAGGCCTACGTTTAAATCTAACTAAATCTGAGGCATTGGCATCATCCGCAGAAGTGAAACGCAAGATGGGTGGAGACTTTCCCTTGAGTTGGGCGGAGGGAGCATTTAAATATTTGGGAATTAGGCTGACCCTGGACTTGAGGAAGTTGCATGTTATAAACTATACGGCTTTTATGGAGGGTACTAAGAAGCAGCTGGAGAAGTGGGGCCCTCTTCCCCTATCGCTGAGGGGAAGGGTGAATCTGATACAGATGATCCTCTTCCCACAATGGCTGTATCTGTTACAGACACTACCAATCCGATTGACAAGCAAAGACTTGAAAAATATACATAAGGCTTTCAGTAAATTCTGCTGGGCGGGGAAGAAACCTAAATTGCGATATAAATACATGCTAGGAGGTTGGAGACAGGGGGGTATGGGGATACCGGACTTGTCCTTATATAATCAGGCTTGCCTGGCCCGACATTTAGGGGACTGGTTCACACAAACTTGCATTTACACTCCCATAGACATGGAAAAGGAATTCTTTGCTCCATATGAACTTTTTTCGTTGTTACATCTTCCACGTAAGCAACTCCCACTTTGCCTGAGGAATAGTGTGATGCTACAGTCCATTCGAGAGGCATGGAAGGGACTAATACAGGTAGTGGGGGGGAGTCCCTCGACATCAGATCAGCTGACCCTTAGGGGGAATCCAGCTTTCCTGCCAGGCCTAGATAACCCAACGTTTATGGAGTGGGAGCGGATGGGAATAACCAAGATTGAACACCTATTAAGTGAAGAGGGGAATTTAATAGGGTATGAGGAACTACAATCTCGGATCGGGGTGGCTTGGGGGGCTAGATTTGCGTATGCCCAAGCGAAGCATTACATTACAGCATTAGATCCAGACTTGCTACGGCAACGATTGGGAAGTAAACTACAAGATTTTTTCGGGGAAATGGAAGTCACGGGAATGTCAGTGTCAGCGCTCTATAGAGCTTTGATTAGACGCAAGCCCCCTAAAAACTTTGCAGAAATCAAGCAAAAATGGGAACAGGAATCGGGGACAACATTAACGGGATGGAATGTGGGGCTCACATTGCAGGGAATTCCAGCCATCACCCAGGACGAGAGGCTCCGGGAAAGTGGGTTTAGAGTTGTTCTACGGGCCTATATGTCGGGACAACAATTGGCTCATGTAGATTTTCTGCAAGGGGCCACATGTATTAAGTGCGGCCACTACCCACACACATTATATCATGCCTTCTGGGCATGTCCCGGAGTGAAGGCTTTTTGGGGGGAGATTACTAAATTCTTAACTCAACTATTGGGGACCCCTGTGATAGGATCCTGGGAACACTTTGTGCTGAATACGCAAGGGGCATTTGGTAGGTGCTCTAAGACAGCTCGACTCCTGAGCCGTAAATTGTGCTTGGTGGCCCAGAAAAGCATCTTACAATACTGGACTGTACCGGAGGTGCCAGCCTACTGGCACTGGAGAAACCAAGTGCATTTGCTGGCTACTTGGGAAGCCAGGGGGGCTAAGGGGTCCCCGAAGAGCTTAGCGCGGTTCACACAGATTTGGGGCCCCTATTTACAGACATTGAGTCCTAAGGGGCGAAGCTTGCTTCTGAATAAGGGGTAAGAGGATACTAAAGGAGTCCCAGAGAGCGTCCAAACGATATATATGGCTTCACTAGGGGGGGAGGGGGGGTGCCCTAGGACTATCAGAGTCCAAGCCCTGGGGCACGAGAGGGAGGGATAGGGGAGGGGGGAGGGTGTGGGAGGGGGGGATGAAAAGGGGGAAAAAGCAAAGTTGATGACAGACTTATACACTAGTTTTTGTTATACAGTGGTGGAAATAAGTATTTGATCCCTTGCTGATTTTGTAAGTTTGCCCACTGACAAAGACATGAGCAGCCCATAATTGAAGGGTAGGTTATTGGTAACAGTGAGAGATAGCACATCACAAATTAAATCCGGAAAATCACATTGTGGAAAGTATATGAATTTATTTGCATTCTGCAGAGGGAAATAAGTATTTGATCCCCCACCAACCAGTAAGAGATCTGGCCCCTACAGACCAGGTAGATGCTCCAAATCAACTCGTTACCTGCATGACAGACAGCTGTCGGCAATGGTCACCTGTATGAAAGACACCTGTCCACAGACTCAGTGAATCAGTCAGACTCTAACCTCTACAAAATGGCCAAGAGCAAGGAGCTGTCTAAGGATGTCAGGGACAAGATCATACACCTGCACAAGGCTGGAATGGGCTACAAAACCATCAGTAAGACGCTGGGCGAGAAGGAGACAACTGTTGGTGCCATAGTAAGAAAATGGAAGAAGTACAAAATGACTGTCAATCGACAAAGATCTGGGGCTCCACGCAAAATCTCACCTCGTGGGGTATCCTTGATCATGAGGAAGGTTAGAAATCAGCCTACAACTACAAGGGGGGAACTTGTCAATGATCTCAAGGCAGCTGGGACCACTGTCACCACGAAAACCATTGGTAACACATTACGACATAACGGATTGCAATCCTGCAGTGCCCGCAAGGTCCCCCTGCTCCGGAAGGCACATGTGACGGCCCGTCTGAAGTTTGCCAGTGAACACCTGGATGATGCCGAGAGTGATTGGGAGAAGGTGCTGTGGTCAGATGAGACAAAAATTGAGCTCTTTGGCATGAACTCAACTCGCCGTGTTTGGAGGAAGAGAAATGCTGCCTATGACCCAAAGAACACCGTCCCCACTGTCAAGCATGGAGGTGGAAATGTTATGTTTTGGGGGTGTTTCTCTGCTAAGGGCACAGGACTACTTCACCGCATCAATGGGAGAATGGATGGGGCCATGTACCGTACAATTCTGAGTGACAACCTCCTTCCCTCCGCCAGGGCCTTAAAAATGGGTCGTGGCTGGGTCTTCCAGCACGACAATGACCCAAAACATACAGCCAAGGCAACAAAGGAGTGGCTCAGGAAGAAGCACATTAGGGTCATGGAGTGGCCTAGCCAGTCACCAGACCTTAATCCCATTGAAAACTTATGGAGGGAGCTGAAGCTGCGAGTTGCCAAGCGACAGCCCAGAACTCTTAATGATTTAGAGATGATCTGCAAAGAGGAGTGGACCAAAATTCCTCCTGACATGTGTGCAAACCTCATCATCAACTACAGAAGACGTCTGACCGCTGTGCTTGCCAACAAGGGTTTTGCCACCAAGTATTAGGTCTTGTTTGCCAGAGGGATTAAATACTTATTTCCCTCTGCAGAATGCAAATAAATTCATATACTTTCCACAATGTGATTTTCCGGATTTAATTTGTGATGTGCTATCTCTCACTGTTACTAATAACCTACCCTTCAATTATGGGCTGCTCATGTCTTTGTCAGTGGGCAAACTTACAAAATCAGCAAGGGATCAAATACTTATTTCCACCACTGTATATGTTATGTTGTGGCCATGTTATTCAGGCCAGATATGGAATATGTCTAATTCTGATTGTCATCAATAAAAATGTTGAAAACTATAAAGTATATATTTAAGTGGTTTACATTATTACAATGGGAGTTAAATTAGGGAGTGGCATAGGAGGCATTTGTAACTTATATAAGGAAAACCATTAAGGAACAAAGAGGAGAAGATGCAGCACTATAAGAGGAAGGAAAGCACAGTAGGAACAGATGAAAATCAGACTTCATGTTCCTGTGCCAAATGTATAGGTAAGGGGCTTGGAGGTTAATTTTTATAAGTCTGGAAATGCCAATGAGAAAACAGTGCTTTAAGTAAGGATTTAACTTTAGCTAGAGACAATTCTAAAATTATGTATAATGGAAGATTATTCCAAAGGGATAGTGGTAAATGCAAGACTGTGTGCTTATGCTGACAGGTCATGTGCCCGGGACGCAGGAGCACTGGGGCTCCTAGTAATGAAACGGGTACTACTACTACAAATCATTTCTATAGCGCTACCAGTCGTACGCAGCGCTTCACAGTTGAACATGAAGAAAATACAGTCCCTGCTCAAAAGAGCTTACAATCTAAATCAGAGCTGCATCTGCTATTGCTGAACTGCAGTAAGATAAGCAGAAAGAACAACCATACAATCAGAGCAGCTGAGAGCAAGACAGGGTAGCTGCTATGGGCTTCAAAATATAGTGTACAGATAGGTATGACAGAAATATGTGCTTATGCTGACAGGTCATGTGACTTGGATGCAGGAGCACTGGGATCTAAGTAGAGAAGTGGATACTGATTCTGCTACTGCCAAATTCACTGACAGGTCATATAAACCAGGATGCAGGAGCACTGGGGCTCCTAGTAATGAAGCTATTGTCGAATTCGCTGATATATGCATTTCTCTATTGCAGATTTACATTCAGTATTTCTGCATCATATATGTGCATTGAAGTGAATGAATGACAGATATTGGTATAAACTAGGTGTACCATTTCTGCATAGACAGTACTCTTATAGAATGATCTGACAACAGAATAAGTTACATATGTAACTATAATGGAGGTATGCTTTAAGATGAATAAAGTACATGAATTACTTAGAAATAGACTGGCAATCTGTATCTAAGCAAGCACAAGTGAAACAGTATGTATGCATGTACAGTGTGCATTCTTCTAGTCTATATATCAGATAGCTATTTGAAGACAATATTAAAAAGAATGTTAGGGTAGGGTAATTTGTAGTAGACAAGAATGTTAGGCTGGTTGTGTAGGATGTAAAGTCTGGTCAAAAGCTTTTTAAAAGGCAATTATTGCAACCTCCTAGGGAAAAGTGGTTCTGTCTTTTAACAGGTGGCATTTGCTACACACACTCACAAAAAAAAAATTATAACCTGTGATTTTTAGAGAACAGAATTACAGTTGTTTTCTGTAGCTTTCCTATTTTTACCATGACAGGAACTGAAAATCTTGACAAAATTGCTCACAAAGACTACAATGAGAGCTATGTAGCTGCAGTAAGAGGCCTTCTGGAACCAATTTATTTGTAGCCCCCAATTTCTTCTGACAGATCAAGTAGATTCTGCTGCATGAGTTGAATATTTCTGAGACAAAAATTCTCACATTCTGTGGCAACCATGCCACATCTGCATACAGTTGCATAATTAAATAATGCCATTTTATGACTATACTTTTTTTTTTTTTAATCCTTTTTATTGGGAACAGGGAGGGGAAGAAATCTTTCTGATTGGGGCCAGGAAGGGAAGATGTTGGATAGATCTGGTGGATGGGGAAAGAGAAGAAATCTTAGACAGGAGGGTCAGAAGGAGAGAGGACAGAGGGGGTATACACACAGAGAGAGGGGACTGAGAGATTCACGGTGCAGAAGAAAAGAGAAATGGAATGAGAGGAGGGAAGGAAGATCAGCAATGGAAAGGAATGATGGGACCTTGATTGTGGAAGAGCATCTGGGATTAGGAGACCATGAGGGAGGAATGGCAAACTCACATCCCCTCCAATTTCATCATTCATTCATGTCCCTCGATTCTTAAAATATAGAGTACGAATAGGAACAACAAACATTGTTTGAAATGTCTGTATGCAAATGCCAGAAGCCTAAGAAATAAGATGAGAGAGTTAGAATATATTGCACTAAATGAAAATATAGACATAATAGGCATCTCTGAGACCTTACTGCTAAGTCAATGGGTGGCGATAAGATCTCAGACCCAAAATAGATGCACGCCAATTTTTATTTTGCCACACATCCATTTTCAGCAAAAATATAAAAAAGGCCTTTTTTATAGGCACGCTGAAAAATGGATCTACGCGTGCCCAAAGCACGCACCTACACTAGCACAGCCCATTTTTCAGCGCATCTTAGTAAAAGGACACCTAAGGAGGCTAACAAACTGGGTACCACAATAATAATGGGTGATTTCATTTACCCTGATATTGACTGGATAAATGTAACATCAAGGCATGCTAAGGAGGTAAAATTCTTAGATAAATAAAAGGACTGCCTTACAGAATAGATGTTTCAGGAACCAACAAGAGGGGGAACAATTCTAGACCCAGTCCTTACTGGAGCTCATGATCTGGTACAGGAGCTCATGATCTGGTGCAGGAGCTCATGGTGATGGGGACACTTGAAAGCAGTGATCATATAACATGATCATAAGTACATAAGTAATGCCACACTGGGAAAAGACCAAGGGTCCATCGAGCCCAGATTTTATATAATCTCTGGGAAGTACACACGGGAAATCTAATACGTTAGCAGTTAACTTTCAAAACAGACGATAAAATGAGTAGAACGGTGAAAAAAAAAACTTAAGAGTAGCAGCTGCAAAGGTCCAAAATTTACATCAGGCGAGGATGCTGTTCAAAGGCCAAATATATTCCATGTACTAAAAAAGGAGGGAGGAAGACCAAACCAGGACTGTGGAGTCGGAGTCGTGGAGTCGGAGTCGGCAGCAATTTTGGGTACATTGAGTCGGAGTTGGAGTCGGCAAAAATGTACCGACTCCTCATACATTTGAATAAAGTACTTCTCTGCTGTGAATAAAGCTTAGTACTAGTTGTTTCACTAGTGTGAAGTCCAGCTGAACTATTTTGCTGGACAGCTTCCCTCTGCTCAGTCTCCCTTTGAATTTACTGACCTGCTGTAGAGCACCTCCTCTCTGACCCCACAGTGAACTTAAGCTCCAAGAGAAGATCATTCAGCACACACAGATAAGGCAGCAGAGCGACTCCACCCAACTTCCTCTCTCTCTGCAAGAAGAGCTTTATATTTTAGTGGAAATGGCACACCATTCACAATGGCAAAAAGAATGTCAGGAAACATGACAAAGTCTGCTGTTTATGAACACTTTACAATATCAACAGATGGGAAACATTATGTATGTCAATGTATTATAGAAGATGATGATGGTGAAAAAGCATGTGATACAAAAATTAGCAGTTTCAGTGGTTATGAAAAAAATGCACCTACAAGAGCATCAAATTTAAAAAGACACTTGCAGCGTTTCCATCCTAAAGTGTTAGAAGCTGTGAATGAGAAAGATAGCAATGAAAACATTCCATCAACTTTAGGGTCAATAAAAGATCAGAAATCTACTGGAGGCCAGACACAACTATCAAGATTTTTTACAGCTGACAAAGTTACTATAACAATGACACCAGAAAAATTCAAAAACCACATCATTGAAATGGCAGTAAAGAATAGTATACCACTATCTTTTTTTTCACAACCAGCCTTTTTAGGCTTAAATGGAGAAATGGCTAAAAAGCTTGGAGTTTCTCTGGAACGAGAAAGTATAAGGAAACTTATACTTGAAGAGGCCAAATGTAAGAAGGAAGAACTAAGAAAAAGTCTGAAGGGATGTTTTGTCTTTATTAAAATGGATGCATGCACACGTGATAGAGTCAATTATTTTGCAATTAATGTTAGATTTGCTGATGAAAACAAAAAAACAATAACCCGGACATTAGGAGTAAAGGACACTCAGGCACATCATATCAGTGAGTATCTGCAGAAGTTAGTGGAAGGTGTTTTAGAAGATTTTGAAATTAAAAAGGAACACATTCTATGTATTGTAACTGATAATGCTTCAAATATGTTAAGCACAATTGAAAAAATGAAGGAAGTTGATGAAGAAAGCAGCATACAAATATCAGACGACAGTTCTGCAATTCAAGAAAGCTATGAAAGTTTGGATGATATTGCTGAAGAAGCATCTAAGCTTATTACCATTCAACATATGCGTTGTGCTGTTCATACTCTGCAACTAGCAATAAGAGATGGATTGAAGGATCGTCATGCGGCTACACTAATTAGCAAGTTGAGGCAAGTAGCTGTTGCAGCCAGGATCCCTAAAACAGATGCTATTCTGAAGAGACGTGCTGGAAAAGGAGCCATTTTGGATCAAGCAACGCGCTGGGGAAGCACTTACTTGATGATAAAGCGTTTGCTTGAACTAAAAGACTTTCTTGAAGAACTGGACAATGTAAATGTTTCATTAAAAGAAAACCAGTGGGCTCAAGTTACAGAATTAGAAAGGCTACTTCCTTACCCTTTTGCTGTTACCAAGAAGCTGCAATATGAAGATTTAACACCAGGTAAATTCTTCTCGGAATGTAAGGGCTTGATATATAACCTTAACAAAAGTGGGGGGGTTAATTGCTGATGGCATTGTATCTTCAATGAGGAAAAGAGAGGAGCTCTTGCTGGATAATCAAATTCTCTTAGCTGCTATTTATGTTGATCCAATGAGCCGAATTTTGTTGAGCAGTGACCAAATTGCTACAGGAAAACAGGCACTCTATGACATAGCAGTTCGCATGAAAGGGTTGCTACCTGAAACTCATAAACCACTGGATGAAGCTAAAGCTATAAATACTGGTGGTAATGGTAACTCAGGTTCATCCTCTTCAAATGAAGAAGAGAATTTTCAAGCCTATTTGGACAAAATGGAAGCTTCAAAAGCAAAGCGATGTCGGTTAAGCATGGAAAAGCAACCTGTAAATGTCCATATAAAGAAATTCATGCAAGAGTTTTTTAAAGGATTAAAAGAAGTGGAAAAGTTTGATCGCTCATCAAAACTGACTATAGAAGAAGCCATCATTGTTTATCCAGAAATTGTCAGTGATGCAGCTAGAACCGTAACAGCAATGCCACCCACCCAAGTCAGTGTTGAAAGACTGTTTTCAGCACTGAAAATAATCAAATCAGATTTAAGGGCTTCTACGAAGGAGGATCTGGCAGAAGCAATTCTGTTTCTAAGAACAATATACTAGTTAATTTTGGATTATGTTTAACAGCTATTCTACAGCTATATATGCCAAGTTTAAATAATATATAAGTTGTTTTAGGTTTTCCAAATGTTTTTGGTTTATGTAGGTTAACTTTGATTTTGTTCTAATTTCCAAAGGATGTTGTTCTAGAATTTCCAAAGGATGTGGTTGTTCCAGATTTTTATACTTGCTAATGCTATGATGACTTTATACTTGATAAAAAAAAACAATAAACATAACCTTGTTTTTTATGTGTGTTTTTTTATTTAAACTTTAGGATTAATGAATATTTATAGTTTCTTTAATAAATAAAATAAAAAGTCACAATGACATAGATTTTAAACCCAAACATTAACATGCAGCCTTGCATGCTGCACTCTTTCAGTCAACATGCAAAAAAAATACACATTAAAAACTGAGGAGTCGGAGTCGGAGGTACCATAAACTGAGGAGTCGGAGTCAGAGTCGGGGTCGAAGGAGTTTTGTACCGACTCCACAGCCCTGGACCAAACAACAGCCGGCATGGTTGAAAAATGAGGTGAAGGAAGCTATTAGAGCTAAAAGAAAATCCTTCAGAAAATGGAAGAAGGATCCGACTGAAAATAAGAAGAGACAGCATAAGGAATGGCAAGTCAAATGCAAAGTGCTGATAAGGAAGGCAAAGAGGGACTTTGAAAAAAAGATTGCATTGGAGGCAAAAACACATAGTAAAACATTTTTTAGGAAGGAAAAAGGAAGAAGCTGGCAAAAAGAATTAGTTAGAGAGCCAGATGACTGAGGGGTAAAAGGGGCACTCAGAGAAGACAAAGCCATAGCAGAGAGATTAAATGAATTCTTTGCTTCGATCTTCACTGAGGAAGATTTCAGAGAGATACCAGTGCCAGAAAAGATATTCAAAGCTGATGAGTTAGAGAAACTGAACGAAATCCCGTCTGCGCGCAACCTTGGAGTCATCTTTGACTCCGCTCTCTCCTTCTCTGCTCATATTCAGCAGATTGCCAAAACCTGTCGTTTCTTTCTCTATAATATTAACAAAATTCACCCTTTCCTCTCCGAGGACGCTACCAAAACCCTTACCCACACCCTTATCACCTCTCGCCTAGACTACTGCAATTTGCTTCTCGCTGGTCTCCCGCTCAGCCATCTATCTCCCCTTCAATCTGTTCAAAACTCTGCTGCACATCTTATATTCTGCCAGAGTCGCTATACTCACGTTAGCCCTCTCCTCAAGTCGCTTCACTGGCTCCCTATCCGCTTCCGCATACGGTTCAAACTTCTCCTTTTGACTTACAAGTGCATCCACTCCGCATCTCCTCAGTACCTTTCCGCTCTCATCTCTCCCTACACTCCTCCCCGTGAACTCCATTCGCTGGGTAAATGTCTCCTGTAGTCCCCCTTCTCCCCCACTGCTAACTCCCGGCTCCGTTCTTTCTATCTCGCTGCTCCCTATGCCTGGAATAGACTCCCTGAGCCAGTACGTCAGGCTCAGTCTTTGGCTGTCTTCAAGTCTAGGCTTAAAGCCCACCTCTTTGCTACTGCTTTTGACTCCTAACCATGATTCTCTTACTCAACACCCTCACTTATCACCCCTACCACTACAATTTCCCCACCCCTAGCTGTCTGTTCGTCTGTCCAATTTAGATTGTAAGCTCTGTTGAGCAGGGACTGTCTTTTCATGCAGGGCTGTGCCGATGCGGTAAGCGAGGTAAGCGCCGCAGGGGGGCGCCCACCTCTGGAGGGTGCCACCGCGGTGCTTACCCTCGCCCCGCGCCGCAGAGGCCTTTAAATCTTTTGGTCGCAGCAGCGTCAGTAAAAGCGCTGCCGACCAGTGGCATAGCAAGGGCGGGGCGGTGGGGGCGGTCCGCCCCGGGTGTCACCAGAAAGGGGGTGCCACCGCTCCCGCTGCTCTTCATCCTGGCACCCCCCCCCCCCCCGCACCAGCCCTTTAAAAATAAATTGCCGACACGATAGCGAGCGCAGCACCTCGTGTGGAAGTAAAAGAAGCGGATCCGATCATCTCATTGGGCCTTCCCTCACTGTCCCGCCCTCCTCTGACGCAACTTCCTATTTCCTCTAGGGCGGGACAGTGAAGGAAGGCCCAATGAGATGATCGGATCCGCTTCTTTTACTTCCACACGAGGTGCTGCGCTCGCTATCGCGTCGGCAATTTCTTTTTAAAGACCGGGTGGCAGGGAGAAGACGAGGCAGGGTGAGGGTGGGGGACAGATGGGGTGAAGGTGGGGGGGACTCGGATAGCAGAAGGGACTGGGTGGGAGACAGATGGGGTGAGGGGGACTCGGATGGGCAGAAGGGACTGGGTGGGAGACAGATGGGGTGAGGGTGGGGGGCACTTGGATAGCAGAAGGGACTGGGTGGGAGCCAGATGGGGTGAGGGTGGGGGGCACTTGGATAGCAGAAGGGACTGGGTGGGAGACAGATGGGGTGAGAGGGACTCGGATGGGCAGAAGGGACTGGGTGGGAGACAGATGGGGTGAGGGTGGGGGGCACTTGGATAGCAGAAGGGACTGGGTGGGAGACAGATGGGGTGAGGGTGGGGGGGAGACAGATGGGGTGAGGGGGACTCGGATGGGCAGAAGGGACTGGGTGGGAGACAAATGGGGTGAGGGTGGGGGCACTTGGATAGCAGAAGGGACTGGGTGGGAGACAGATGGGGTGAGGGTGGGGGGCACTTGGATAGCAGAAGGGACTGGGTGGGAGACAGATGGGGTGAGGGGGACTCGGATAGGCAGAAGGGACTGGGTGGGAGACAGATGGGGTGAGGGTGGGGGGCACTTGGATAGCAGAAGGGACTGGGTGGGAGACAGATGGGGTGAGGGTGGGGGGCATTTGGATAGCAGAAGGGACTGGGTGGGAGCCAGATGGGGTGAGGGGGACTCGGATGGGCAGAAGGGACTGGGTGGGAGACAGATGGGGTGAGGGTGGGGGGCACTTGGATAGCAGAAGGGACTGGGTGGGAGACAGATGGGGTGAGGGGGACTCGGATGGGCAGAAGGGACTGGGTGGGAGACAGATGGGGTGAGGGTGGGAGCACTTGGATAGCAGAAGGGACTGGATGGGAGACAGATGGGGTGAGGGGGACTTGGATGGGCAGAAGGGACTGGGTGGGAGACAGATGGGAGAAGGGGCATGGAGCTGGAACTGGGGTCTGAAAAGTGAGCAGGAGGGAGAATGGGGTCATGCCTGGGGCAGGGGTGGATGGGAGAATCAATGGATCTGGAACTAGGGGCAGCCGCAGGTGGGAACTGGGAGCCGAAAAGAGGGGGCAGTGAGAGAGGGGGGATAGATCCTGGATGGAATGGGGAGTGAGAGGGAGGGCAGACCATGAATGGATGGGAGGGGGAAAGAGAGAGGGCAAATGGTGAATCGAAGGAGCAGAGAGAAAGGGCAGACAGTGGATAGAAGGGAGTGAAAGAGCAGACAGTGGATGGAAGGGGGCAGAGATAGAGGGCAAATGCTAGAGGAAAAGGAGAGAGAGAGGGCAGATGGTGGATGGAAGGGGGAGAGAGAGATGGCAGACTGGGGCAGATGGTGGATGGAAGGGGCAGAAATAGAGGGCAGACGTGGATGGAAGGGACATTAGAGAGGGCAGACACTGGATGGCAGAGAGAGAGCGAAGACGGATGCTGGATGGAAGGAAGACGGTGAAAAGAAGATGAGGAAAGCAGGAACCAAAGACAACAAACTGTAAATATATATTTTTATTATTTTGCTTTAGGATATAGTATTTTAGCTGTGTTAATAAATGTTTATAAATAAAACATGTAAATAAGGTAATCTTTTTATTGGACTAATTTTAATACATTTTGACAACTTTCAGAGAACAAAACCCCCTTCCTCAGATCAGGATAGGATACTGTAACAGCACTATACTGTATTGACCTGAGGAAGGAGATTTTGGCCTCTGGAAGCTAAATGTATTAGTCCAATAAAATGGTATTATTTTATTTTCTGTATTTGTTTTATTTCTATTTGTTAATTTGTAAAGTGGTGATTGGTATTTGTTAGTTTTTTCAAATTTACATCTGCTGTCTTTATATTTTGCACAGTACTAGGGGACAGTTTCTGTTTCTGTGGTGTTGCATTGTATGCAGAGTATGGCATCGGGGGTTCAGTTTAATTTTTGTCTAAATAGAAAGTTTATGATTACTTATTCTATAGTGGATTAGGGTGTATCTGTGTTTGTGAAAAAGACATGGCTTTCAGTTGGCATTGACTGTGCAGGATTGACGATCTGTACTATTCTGTCTGGTTTCGTTTTACAATAGGTGAATTAATGTTCTAGTGCTCACTGTAGTGCTTAAGATGCTTTCCTTTTCCTTGTGTGACTCGTAGAAACGACTGCTTATGGTATGGTAAAATTGCTCTATAGATCGTGAGTGTTTTGTATTCTCGGTATGCCTAGTACTGGATTTGGGGGGGGGGGGGGTGTTAAACAATGACCGGCCCCGGGTGTCAACTACCCTAGCTACGCCACTGCTGCCGACGTCTCCCTTCCCTTGCACTCGTTGGTTCCCTCAGTGTCCCGCCTTCTTCTGACGTCAGAAGAAGGCGGACACTGAGGGAACCAAGAGCGCAAAGGGAAGGGAGACGTCGGCAGCGCTCCGCTTTCACTGACGCTGCTGCGACCACAAGTAAAAGATTTAAAGGCCCCAGGGTGCGGAGGGAAGGGCAGAGAGGCATGGATGGGAGGGCAGAGAGGCATGGATGGGAGGGCAGGGCCCAGGTAGAGGACAAATTGCTGGAAGGGGAGGGGAGAGAGGATTGCTGGCTATGGATGGAGGAGGGAAGGGCAGAGAGGGACAAGGATGGACATGGGGGCCCAGGGAGAGGACAAATTGCTGGAAATGGAGGGGAGGGGAGAGAGGAGGATTGCTGGCTATGGATGGAGGAGGGAAGGGCAGAGAGGGACAAGAATGGACATGGATGGGAGGACAGGACCCAGGGAGAGAGGAGAAATTGCTGGAAATGGATATAGAGCAAGAAATGAAGAAGAAAGGAGAAAAGTAAAGAAATAAATGGAAAGGAAGCCCTGGAAATGGAGTTAAGAGGACAGATAGCAGCAGAATCAGATACTGGACCAGCATGATTGAAAAAAGAAAGTCACCAGACAACAAAGGTAGAAAAAATTATTTTATTTTCATTTTAGCGTTTGGAATATGTCCACTTTGAGAATTTACATCTGCTATCTTATTTTGCAATGTATAGCAATTTGTTTCTAAGAATATTGCTGACAATTCCTTTCAGTGTGGCAAGTGGTGAGCGATCATTTTCATGGGGGGGGGCGTGATCATTTTCACGGGGGGGGGGGCGCCAACTGATAGTCTGCAGGGGGCGCCAGAGACCCTAGGCACGGCCCTGTTTTCATGTTCATTTGTACAGCGCTGCGTAAGTCTAGTAGCGCTATAGAAATGTTTAATAGTAAACATAGTAGATGATGGCAGAAAAAGACCTGCACGGTCCATCCAGTCTGCTGAGGAGGAAGGAGGTGTTTTAGAGAGCTCTGCTGACTTCCAGTGGAAAGGGAGTGAGACCTAGCTCCCTCCCCAAAGATGAGGAGGGTCCCTGGGGAGAAGGCCTCAGGAAAGTCCCAGGCTATGGGGCCTCCTGGGGCCCGGGACCAGAAGGCCGAAAGGAGTGGCTCTCTCCCTGGTTTGACTACCGGGAGAAGGGAAAGGAGTCCAGTGGACCGAAGGGAGAAGCAGCCCAGTGGAGGCCATCAGAGCATTTCCCCCTCCATGGCCCAGCTTGCGGAAGGTAAGCGAGAAGACAGTGGAGGGGGGAGGAAGATAGTACAGGCCCCAGAAGGGCGCTTCCAAGGAAGGGAGAAGGAAGAGGCGATGGAAGTTTGCCAGAAGCCTTTGCTGGAGGCAGCTGAGAGTGAGAGTGAGGAGAGTGGATCGTCAGATGAGGAGTTCCTTGAAGTGAGCTATGACCCTGATGATCCAGCAAGTAGTGTGGTAAATATTGTAAGACGAATTAAGCTGGTGGAAAAAGAAGTAGTGGAGCTAGGAAAACGTCTGAAAATGGCAAGAACTATGTGTAAATTTGCCCCAGCGGAGCACAGACAAATGTATGTTAAAGAGGAAGCCCGGATATCAAAGTTGTTGGGGAAAAAAGAACACTTGTTGAACTGTTTAAAAAAGGGCTCTGTGAATCCTTTGAGGGAGCTCTATGTTAACCGAGAAAGGATGGCTTCAATACCACAGTCTGGGGGTTCAGGAACACTACAGTTGCAGCAAGCTTCAGTGTCTTCAGCAGCATTAGACTCAAAAGAGTTGTCTGGGTTCAGAGGTGACCCCACTTTAAAATACATGAGACAGTTGGCAACACAGTCCAGAGCACTTACCCAGCAGCCAGAGGATAAGGAGGCAGCGGCAGGACATGGCTCTGAGGTGGGGGCTGGAGTAGAGATCCTACCTGTGGAGGGGAGGACAGAACTCAGTAACTTTTCAAAACTCCAGATAATGGAGGCAGCAGAGGGAGACGCAGGTAGCAGCCTGTTTTCTACAGAGGTGGTGGTCGAAGTCTCAGAGGGCTTACCTGCAGTTGTGCAAACAGCAGAGACAGTTGCCGTGAAGGAGGCCCTGTTGGAAAAGGGTCAGCAGAGGCAGACTCCGGTATTTTTGGCCGGGTCTGCAATGACTGAAGTGGAAACCGAAGCAGCATGGCATCTGGAGAAGCCCCGCCCACGAAGTCCGGGAGCAGGGGGGGTCTTCCCTGAGCATGGAGTAGCTGGCGGTTTACAGGAGAGGGGTCGGAGAGAGAGGAATAGGAGCGGGCAGCAGCTGGGAGCTCATTTGACCAGCTGTCCATTACAAGAGGTGAAATCGGGGGGTGCTAACAGCCAGCCTGTGGCGGAATCAGGAACAGACAAGCCATGCCCCCGGGAAGCGCCAGCCATTGGGAGAACGCAGGAGGGACTGCACCAGAAGCAAGGGGGAAGTAACCCGATTGTTGAGAGACTTTCGTTGACTACAGAAGTGGACATGGCAAGTCTAACAGATGTGCAGCGGGTGGTGGAGCAGACCTGCCAGCAGGACGGCTGGGAGCGAGGAGCCAAGGGGAGCGGCGGAGTTCCGGAGGCTTCGCCCCTGGTGCCGGAGGTTGGAGGGAGTTCGGGGGCAGAGCGAGCAGGGAGTCTGGTATCGCCAGCTGCAGACCTGACTGGGCAGGTGCCAGAGTATCGCCAGGAGACAGAGGAGAGGAGGCGATTAGCCCAGAGGCTGGAGCCTGCAGTGGCAGGGACGAGCAGGGACGTTCCAGGAAGTGGAGATGGGCAGGACAATCAGTTGGAGGCAGCCCAAGCCGCAGAACTGACTATGGACGTTGCTGGATGTTTGTCTGAGAGGGAAGGGGACGGGGGACAACGGGAGGGGGAGGGGGCGGTGGATATTGAGGAAGGGAGAGGGATGAGGGGAGGGGCAGAGGGACAGAAGGGGGGGGAGGCAGAGGGAAGGGCTGGAACAAGTGTGGAGGGGGGGCGGTGGGGGCTGGGGTCCAAGTCCTTTGCGGCAGTAGTCCAGGGAGGGGGAAGGAGGGAGGGGGGGAGATCGGGTGGTTTTGAGGGCCCAGGGAGGGGTTGGGGGGGAGCGGGGACAGGGGGTGGACAGCTGCCTAAGCGGCGAAATGTGGTACAGCTCAAATGGATAGGGGAGGGGGCAATGCCCTCCAGGGATCGGGTCTTGAGGCTGGTGATGGGGATGGGGTTTATACCCGAGGACTTTTACGCGTGTATACACCCCATCAACATCCCAGAATATGACTTGAGCTTCATGACCCAGAGGGGGATGGAAATATTCTGGGAAAGGTACGAGGGGGTGAGGGGAAAGGGGGAGTGGCGGGACCTCAGGGCCATTCCAGTCAGCAAGCCGGACCTGGTGCAGATCACCCTGCTCGTGAGAAATGAGTCTATCTCTGGGGCAGATTTAGCCTACTGGCTACAGAGGTACGCGGAGCTGAGATCCCCACTTACAAAGTTACCGGATCCAAGCAGGGTTTGGGCAGGAGGTTGGGGAGCCCTGGTCAAATTGAGACAGGAGAGCCATGTGGTCCAGCACATTCCTTCGGCTGCCTTTATCGGTCGTGACAGGATACTGTGCTTTTACAAGGGGCAGCCGCGGCAGTGCTTCAGATGTGGTTCGTTTAGGCACTTCAGCATGTCATGCCCAGTGGTAAAGTGTGGAAGATGCGGGGATCAGCATGCCACAGAGGACTGCACCGCGATCAGGTGCAACCTCTGCGGCGGGTTAGGCCATGCATATCGGAACTGCCCTAGGGCGGCCCATAACGAGTGGGATATGTGGGGGAAGGGACGGGGAGGGGGGGTAATGGAGGAGGGGATAGGGCAGGGGGTGATAGGCAGGGAGGGGCAAGGGGGGGAGAAGGAGGGGATGCAGGAGGGGGGGCGGCAGGGGGCTGGGTCAGGAGTGGAGCAGGGGGGAGAGGGGGAGTGGGTACAAGTGCCACAGAGGAAAGGGAAGTTTCAGAGGGGGGGGAAACTAGGGGTGGGCAGGGAGGGGTCGCTGCAGGGGAAGAGGGGGGGGGAACAGATTTCAGGTGTTGGAGGAGGAGGAGGAGGATAGGGAGGTTGGGAGGGAGGAGGAAGAACAGGGGGAAGGAGAAGAGGTGGAGTTAATGGAGGAAGAGGGGGCGGCAGGGGGGATTGGAGAGGGCAAACGGAAATATGAGGAAGCACTGGAGGAGGGTACTGGTGGTAGGAAGAAGGGCGGGAAGGCTCTGGGGGAAGGGGGAGGGGTGAGGGAGGAGGAAGAGGGAAGGGAGGGAGGGAGGGGAAAGGGGAGTAAGAGGAAAGCTGAGGGGGCTGGGCAGGTGGTGAAGGCCCAAGTGCAGGCTTGGGGGGACAGAGTGGAGCTAGAGGAGGATCTGGAGGACTTGGAGGACTTGGGGGAGGTGGAGGACTCGGTGGAGGAGGTAGGGGGTGGGGGTGAAGAGGGGAGAGGGAGGGATCAGGGGGTGGGTCCGGATAGAGCAAAGAAGAAAGGAAGGAAGAAAGGGGGAGGTGGGGGTAAGGTGCAGACAGGACGGCTGCAGGGGGGGGAGGGGGATGTGGCAGGGGATGATGTAGACCGCATAGCAGAGGACCTGCTTCAGGGTAAGAAGGGGGTATCCCAGGAGATAAGGAAAGAAGTTGGGAGTGAGCAGACCCGTGACTCGCAATGAGGATGGCAGGCTTAGTGTTGACATTTGCCACGCTGAATGTGGCCAGCATCGCCTCTCCGAAGAAGCAGGGTTTAGCGTATGACTGGTTCGCGAGGGTCCAAGCAGATTGCTTCCTGCTCCAGGAGACTCGGCTGCGGTCCATTGAGGTGATCAGGCGGGCCCAGTGTTGCTTCTTTTCTGTTTCAGTGGAAAATAGATGTAATAAACAACTGTTTCTTGGAGCAACTGGTCCAGGAACTGACAAGAGGAGGAGACATTTTGGATCTACTCCTTGGTGGCATGCAGGGCATAGTGTGAGAGATGGTGGTGTTGGGTCCACTGGGAAACAGTGATCATAACTTGATCAAGTTTCAGCTACTATCTGGGATCAACCTGCAAAGGAAATCTACTGTAGCTGCATTTAAATTTTGAAAGGGCGACTAATAAAACAAGGAAAATGGTTAAAAAAAACTAAAATGACTGGCTGCTAACGTTAGGACACTAAATCAGGCGTGGACATTATTAAAAAATACCATCTTGGAAGCCCAGTCCAGATTCATGCCACATATTTGCAAAAGTGGAAAGAAGAGAAAATGACAGCCAGCATGGTTAAAAGGTGAAGTAAAAGAGGCTATTACAGACAAAAGATTGTCCTTCAAAGAATGGAAAAAGGACAGCCAGCATGGTTAAAAGGTGAAGTAAAAGAGGCTATTACAGACAAAAGATTGTCCTTCAAAGAATGGAAAAAGGACCCCAATGAAGAAAATAAACGCAACATAAGCACTGGCAAGTCAGATGCAAAGCATTAATAAAGAAGGCTAAAAGAGATTATGAAGAGAAACTTGCTGCAGAGGCTAAAACTCACAGTAAGAACCTTTTCAGGTACATCAGAAGCAGAAAGCCTGCAAGGAAATCCATGGGACTATTAGATCACGAAGGAGCAAAAAGGGAGCTCAGGGAGGATAAGGCCATAGCAGAGAAACTGAATGATTCTTTGCTCCTGTCTTTACAGAAGAAGGTGTAAGAGATCTGCCTGTACCAGCAATGGTTTGCAAGGGTGATGATGTGAAGGAACAAATCTCGGTGAACCTGGAAGATGTACTGAGACAAATTGACAAATTAAAGAGTAGTAAATCACCTGGACCAGATGGCATACATCCAAGGGTACTCAAACAATTCAAATATGAAATTGCTGATCTGCTAATATGTAACCTCTGTTTAAAATTGTCCACAGTACTTGAAGATTGGAGGGTGAACAATGTAACACTGATTTTTTAAAAGGGTTCTAGGGGTGGTCTGGGAAATTACAGACCAGTAAGTCTGACGTCAGTGCTGGACAAAATAGTGGAAACTATTATAAAGAATAAAATTACAGAACATGTAGAGAAACATGGTTTAATGGGAAAGAGACAGCATAGGTTCAGCCAAGGGAATTCTTTTTTTTTAAAATTTTTTTTATTTATTAACTTTTAACATTTATATCCACCAACATAAATGTATTGGAAATATCAGAAATTATAATAGCAGTATAATACATTATATCAAGCTGATATAATCTTGACATAAACATTTTAATTTGTCCACAATAAGAAGAAATAGATCAAGATACTAAGAAATTTCTACTGAGTAATACAATAACATAGTATAACTATTACAAACGGAAGGGAAAACGGATGATCACAGCCGGCTTATACAGCATTAACTATGGGAGTCTCTACAGGTGAAACATCTTTTTCTTTTAATTCAATAAACTCCAATAATTTCTTGGGTGTAAAAAACACAAAATTCACTTTTGCAAAGGAGACATAGCATTTACAAGGAAATTTTAAAATGAAAGTTCCACCTAATTTAAGAACTCTTGATTTATACATCAAGAATTCTTTTCTCCTTTTTTGTGTGTTTCGCGCCATATCAGGAAAAACCTGTATCTTTTGTCCCAAGAAAGAGTCATTAATATGGCGAAAGTATGAGCGAAGAATATTGTTTCTATCAGGTTCAAGAGCGAAGGTGACTAGTAATGTTGTTCTTTCAGTTATTAATTCAAGAGAACTCTCCAAGAATTCTGTCAAATTTAGATCAGAATTAGGAGCAGGCTGAGGTTGTTCTTTAGGCACCTTAATTATCCCAGTTATGTACTGGGCCCTCGTTATGGGGGGATATCCCTCAACGGGTATTCCCAGTACATCACAAAAATATTTCTTAAGCATGTCCAAAGAGGAAATAAGAGGTGACTTAGGAAAATTCAGGAACCTTAAATTGTTCCTTCGTCCATTATTTTCCAGATATTCCAATTTTCTTTCTTGGATTTCTCTTTCTTTAATCAAAGTCGTGGTTAAATTTTTTAGTTCTTCAATTTCTCCTGACATTTTAATAATTTTCACGTTCTGTTCTTGAGTTTGTTCAGATAAATCTTTATTAGACTTTTTTATCTCAAGTATTTCACCTTTAACTGAGGCATTGATTAATAATAAAGTGCTATTCACACCTTGTATGGCGTCCCATAGTGTGTCTAACGACACCACTGAAGGTCTTACAATTCCTCTGGTACTCACTGCCACGATCTCCCGGGTTGGTGGAACAATATCCAGCATAGATGTTTCCTTTCCCGGGGTCGAAGTGCCCATAGGTCCTCCTTCCACAGCCAACACCAGGTTTTCATCCTCGGGTAGCTGTGACCCCATGGTCAGCAAATTGTCTCCGGGTCGCAGAGGAGCAGTGTGGGAAGGAGGGCTCAACGACGCTCCTTCTATGCTGCACTCAAGGCCCAAAATGGCCGAGTCCGCCGTAGTGGGCACCCGCTCTCCAAGGGCTCGAACACCAAAGTTCTCCATAGTCATCTGACGAGAGGTGGGTAACGGAGGCGGAACCGCGGAGGAGGGAACCGCCGTCTTCCCCTTTCTCTTACCCATCGCAAAGTCGGGTAAGTGATCCTCTCACAGAAGCAATGTTGATTCTCGGGAGCTACTGAGCCTCACAACCGTTCACGTCGCCATCTTGATCTCTCTCAAATAGCACCAGTCCTAGTAACTCCACTGTTCTCCCAGCCAAGGGAATTCTTGCCTCACCAATTTGCTTCATTTCTTTGAAGGCATGAATAAACATTTGGTGAGCCGGTTGATGTAGTATATCTAGATTTTCAGAAAGATTTTGATAAAATTCCTCATGAAAGACTCCTGAGAAAATTAAAGAGTCATGGGATAGGAGACAACGTTCTGATGTGGATTAGGAATTGGTTATTGGGCAAAAAAACAGAGAGTGGGGTTAAACGGTCATTTCTCTCAGTGGAGGAGGGTAAACAGTGGAGTGCCACAGGGATCGTTACTGGGACTGGTGTTATTTAACATATTTATAAATGATATGGAAATCGGAACAACAAGCGAGGTGATTAAATTTCCAGATGATATAAAACTATTCAAGGTTGTTAAAACACAGGTTGTGAAATATTGCAGGAAGACTTTAGGAAATTGAAAGACTGGACAACCAAATGGCAGATGAAATTTAATGTGGACAAATGGAAGGGGATATACATTGGAAAGAATAATCCGAATCATAGTTACCTGATAATACGCTGAAATCTTCTGCTCAGTGTGCAGTGGCCAAAAAAGCAAACAGGATGCTAGGAATTATTAGCAAAGGGATGGTGAAAAGACCGAAAATACTATAATGCCTCTGTAGCACTCCATGGTGCGACCGCACCTTGAGTATTGCATTCAGTTCTGGTCGCCGTATCTCAAAAAAGATGTAGAGGAATTATAAAAGGTTCAAAGAAGAGCGACCAAAATTATAAAGGAGCTGGAACTCCTTTCATATGAGGTTATCAATAGAAATCAAACAAAATAAAACATGAAAAAGAAAATAAGATGATACCTTTTTTATTGGACATAACTTAATACATTTCTTGATTAGCTTTCGAAGGTTGCCCTTCTTCGTCAGATCGGAAATAAGCAAATGTGCTAGCTGACAGTGTATATAAGTGAAAACATTCAAGCATTACTATGACAGTCTGACCAGATGACCACCGGAGGGAATGGGGGATGACCTCCCCTTACTCCCCCAGTGGTCGCCAACCCCCTCCCACACTAAAATTATTAAAATACAAACCTTTTTTGCCAGCTATGCCAGCCTCAAATGTCATACCCAGCACCCTGACAGCAGTATGCAGGTCCCTGGAACAGTTGTTGTTGGTTGCAGTGGACTGCAGAAAGGCAGAGCCAGGCCCATACCCCCCTATCTGTTCCACTTGTGGTGGGTAATGTTGAGCCCTCCCAAACCCCCAAAACCCACTGTACCCACATGTAGGTGCCCCCCCCTTCAGCCCTTAGGGCTAGGGTAATGGTGCACACTTGTGGGCAGTGGGTTTTGGGGGGGATTTGGGGGACTCAGCACACAAGGGAAGGGTGCTATGCACCTGGAAGCTAATTTGGTTGTTTATAAAAGATGTTTGAAGTGCCCCCTAGGGTGCCTGGTTGGTGTCCTGGCATGTGAGGGGGACCATTGCACTACAAATGCTGGCTCCTCCCACGGCCAAATGCCTTGGATTTCGCCGGGTTTGAGATCGCCGGCAGTTTTTTCCATTATCGCGGAAAAACAAAACTGGCGATCTCAAACCCAGCGAAATCCAAGGCAGTTCGCCGGGCCACACCGTATTATCAAAAAAAAAGATGGCCGGCCATCTTTTTTGAAAATACGGCGACCTATTTCACCGGCGACGTTCGATTATTCCCCTCTATGTTAGCTTTTGGTAATGTACATATGCCATAACTGGTGTTAGACTTACGAGAAACATCTCACTCACTGGCCTTACTTTGGTACCATCCACAAGGAGGCAAACCCTACCAGACTGCACTTCTGCAATATCACTCACAAAGATGTTAACAAGAACTGGACCAAGATCCAATCCCTGCAGCACACTACCGGTAATATCTTTTTTCACTGAGTGAACCAGGGGCGTAGCCAGACAACAGATTTTGGGTGGGCCTAGGCAAGACGTGGGTAGGCACCAAGTGTTCTCCCCCCACCCCCAACCACCACCCAAAAAATATCTCAGCTGGTGAGAAAGCGCTTCTTTCCATCTTGGCAGTCTGCAGCAGGCATGCACTGAAAACTGAGCAGGTGCCGGTGCCGTTATTGTGGAGAGTAGCGTTTTCGTTACCATCAGGGGGAAATCTTGAGCTGGCCGAGCTAAACGTGTGCTACTGTTGGACGGGCTACACCACTGCAGTGAACTCCATTTAGCACCACCTTCTGTCTCCTTCCACTTAACCAATTTCTGTCCTAGTTATTCCCTTTAGGACCCTGTGGTAGTGTAAATGGTGGCCAGGCATGGAACCTTCACAAATATAGGCAGCAGCCAGTGTAAACCAGAAGAAAAGTCTTTCTTATGAACCTAAAGATACCAAAAGTATGCAACATTCACAGACCTGGTATGCAAGCAGGCAAGATTCAAATGGAACTCCATTTCACATAAAAGGGAACCTTACTCTGTCAGATTCTCTGAAGCTCAGCTTCATTAACTCACACTTTTTTACATACACAGTGACCACTTCTAGCAGGCCCAACTTCAGTATTTCACTTGTACTCTATCATCTTTCCACCTTGACACATCTCCAAACACTGCAGTAACAGACTGGTAAATACTTCACAATATAAACCCCTTACCTTGACCTTTCTTTCAACACTACAGTCACAGGCTAGGAACTCTCCTGGAGGACCCCTTTCTCCTGCACCAGGTACATATTCAAACACTGCTGCCTGTGCTTGGAACCTCTCTTGGAGAACCCATTCTCCCTGTTCTGGGCCTCCCTGATCTGTTTCCATGCTGGGGATGTTAACCTGCTCTCTGCATGTGCCCCTCCCTCCTAACTCAACAGACTAACATTCCTATAATATGACCTGGTGAGAGAGCACTCTTAATAGGAACTGTGTTTACTCTACTCATTCCCTCACAGGCCCATTCCACAGTTGCTCAGTTTATTTATCAAACACCTATGCAGAACCACATTTTATTTATTTAAAAAATTTGCATCCCGCAACATCTACAATTCTGGACAGCTTACATCAAAACATTACATTTACAAGCATATAACATATAAAACAACAAGACAACAGCATAGTACATTACATCTAGCGCTCCCCTTAAACCTGTTTGGTCACCCTGTCAAAGAAATTTTAATCAGATTTATCTAACATGACCTATCTCTAGTAAAACCATGCTGCCTCTGGTCCTGCAAACCATTCTATTTCAGAAACCTCACTATCTTCTGTTTTAGAAGCATTACCATTAATTTACTCACCACAGAGGTCAGACTAACCAGTTCATAGTTCCTTACTTCCTACTTACTTCCACTTTTCTGGAGAGGAACCACATCTGCCTTTCTCCAGTTCTCCGGGACCACTCCTGACTAAAGAAGCATTGAAAAAGTCAGACAGTAGAGCTGCCAGAACTTCTCCGAGTTCCTTCAATATCTTCAGATGTATCCCATCTGGACCCATCACTTTGTCTATCTTTAGTTTATCAAGCTCCTCATGAACGCAGTCTTCTGAAAATCAGACAAAGTCTACCACACATCCATTTCTATTAGCGTTTCTCTTCTACAGTCCTACTCCTGGCCCTTCATCTGTAAACACAGAATAGAAATATTCATTAAGCAATTCCACTTTATTCTTATCAGTTTCTACGTATTGCTTCCCTTCACCCTCAAGCCTCACAAAGCCACTTTTGCACTTCCTCCTATCACTTACTTATCTAAAAAATGTTTTGTACCCCAATTTTATCTTATTGGCTATTTTTTATTCTGTTTGCATCTTTGCTTTCCTCATTACTTTACCAGCTTCTCTTAGCTTTTCCAGATATTGTTGCCTGTCTTTACTCAATCCTCATCTTTCTAGACTTATCTGAAGCTTTTTGACACTGTTGACCACCACCTGCTCCTTGATATGCTGTTCTGTCTTGGTTTTATTGCTCCAACTGCGTTTTAGTGTATGCCCTGGTGGTTCTTCTTCCACTGCTATCCCAGTCAATTGGTGTACCACAGGGCTCTCTCTTGGGACCGCTTCTCTTCTCTCTCTATAGTTATTCCCTTTGTGCTCTGATCTCTTCCCATGATTTTCAGCAACATCTTTATGCTGATGACTCCCAGATCTACCTCTCCAAACCAGAAATTTCAGCAGGAATCCAGGCCTAAGTCTTAGCCTACGTATCTGATACTGCAGCCTAGATGACTCACCGCCATCTGAAACTGAACATGGCCAAGACCGAACTTCTTATTTTTCCCCCTAAACCCACCTCTCCTCTTTCCCCGTTCTCTATTTCTGTGGATAACACTCTCATCCTCCCTGTCTCCTTATCTTATAACCTTGAAGTCATTTTGACTCTTCTTTTCTTTACACTCATCCAACAGACTGCTAAAACCAGTTGTTTCTCTATAACATCACCAAAATTCATAAGTACATAAGTACATAAGTAGTGCCATACTGGGAAAGACCAAAGGTCCATCTAGCCCAGCATCCTGTCACCGACAGTGGCCAATCCAGGTCAAGGGCACCTGGCACGCTCCCCAAACGTAAAAACATTCCAGACAAGTTATACCTAAAAATGCGGAATTTTTCCAAGTCCATTTAATAGCGGTCTATGGACTTGTCCTTTAGGAATCTATCTAACCCCTTTTTAAACTCCGTCAAGCTAACCGCCCGTACCACGTTCTCCGGCAACGAATTCCAGAGTCTAATTACACGTTGGGTGAAGAAAAATTTTCTCCGATTCGTTTTAAATTTACCACACTGTAGCTTCAACTCATGCCCTCTAGTCCTAGTATTTTTGGATAACGTGAACAGTCGCTTCACATCCACCCGATCCATTCCACTCATTATTTTATACACTTCTATCATATCTCCCCTCAGCCGTCTCTTCTCCAAGCTGAAAAGCCCTAGTCTTCTCAGCCTCTCTTCATAGGAAAGTCGTCCCATCCCCACTATCATTTTCGTCGCCCTTCGCTGTACCTTTTCCAATTCTACTATATCTTTTTTGAGATACGGAGACCAGTACTGAACACAATACTCCAGGTGCGGTCGCACCATGGAGCGATACAACGGCATTATAACATCCGCACACCTGGACTCCATACCCTTCCTAATAACACCCAACATTCTATTCGCTTTCCTAGCCGCAGCAGCACACTGAGCAGAAGGTTTCAGCGTATCATCGACGACGACACCCAGATCCCTTTCTTGATCCGTAACTCCTAACGCGGAACCTTGCAAGACGTAGCTATAATTCGGGTTCCTCTTACCCACATGCATCACTTTGCACTTGTCAACATTGAACTTCATCTGCCACTTGCACGCCCATTCTCCCAGTCTCGCAAGGTCCTCCTGTAATCGTTCACATTCCTCCTGCGACTTGACGACCCTGAATAATTTTGTGTCATCGGCGAATTTAATTACCTCACTAGTTATTCCCATCTCTAGGTCATTTATAAATACATTAAAAAGCAACGGACCCAGCACAGACCCCTGCGGGACCCCACTAACTACCCTCCTCCACTGAGAATACTGGCCACGCAATCCTACTCTCTGCTTCCTATCTTTCAACCAGTTCTTAATCCATAATAATACCCTACCTCCGATTCCATGGCTCTGCAATTTCTTCAGGAGTCTTTCGTGCGGCACTTTGTCAAACGCCTTCTGAAAATCCAGATATACAATATCAACCGGCTCCCCATTGTCCACATGTTTGCTTACCCCCTCAAAAAAATGCATTAGATTGGTGAGGCAAGACTTCCCTTCACTAAATCCGTGCTGACTTTGTCTCATCAGTCCATGTTTTTGTATATGCTCTGCAATTTTATTCTTAATAATAGCCTCCACCATCTTGCCCGGCACCGACGTCAGACTCACCGGTCTATAATTTCCCGGATCTCCTCTGGAACCCTTCTTAAAAATCGGAGTAACATTGGCTACCCTCCAGTCTTCCGGTACTACACTCGATTTTAGGGACAGATTGCATATTTCTAACAGTAGCTCCGCAAGTTCATTTTTTAGTTCTATTAATACTCTGGGATGAATACCATCAGGTCCCGGTGATTTACTACTCTTCAGCTTGCTGAACTGACCCATTACATCCTCCAAGGTTACAGAGAATTTGTTTAGTTTCTCCGACTCCCCCGCTTCAAATATTCTTTCCGGCACCGGTGTCCCCCCCAAATCCTCCTCGGTGAAGACCGAAGCAAAGAATTCATTTAATTTCTCCGCTACGGCTTTGTCCTGCTTGATCGCCCCTTTAACACCATTTTCGTCCAGCGGCCCAACCGACTCTTTGGCCGGTTTCCTGTTTTTAATGTATCTAAAAAAATTTTTACTATGTATTTTTGCTTCCAACGCTAATTTCTTCTCAAAGTCCTTTTTTGCCCTCCTTATCTCCGCTTTGCATTTGGCTTGGCATTCCTTATGATCTATCCTGTTACTTTCAGTTGGTTCTCTTCTCCACTTTCTGAAGGATTGTTTTTTGGCTCTAATGATTTCCTTTATCTTACTGTTTAGCCACGCCGGCTGACGTTTAGTCTTTTTTCCCTTTTTTCTAATACGTGGAATATATTTGTCCTGAACCTCCAGGATGGTGTTTTTAAACAGCATCCACGCCTGATGCAAGTTTTTTACTCTGCGAGCTGCTCCTTTCAGTCTTTTTTTCACCATTTTTCTCATTTTGTCGTAATCACCTTTTCTATAGTTAAACGCTAGCGTACTTGATTTCCTAGTTTCACTTCCTTCAATGCCAATATCAAAACCGATCATATTATGATCACTGTTATCAAGCGGCCCTCGTATCGTTACCCCCTGCACTAGATCATGAGCACCACTAAGGACTAAGTCTAGTATTTTTCCTTCTCTTGTCGGCTCCTGAACTAGCTGTTCCATGAAGCTGTCCTTGATTTCATCAAGAAATCTTATGTCCCTTTCTAAGCACAGTACCATTGTACATAGTTTTACACTACTCAGTATTCCATGAGGTCCTTTATGCACGTAAATACCTACATACACACATAAATGACTAGAACATACCATTTATATATGTTTTTGCTGCCAAAATGAGGTGGTTCCTTATAGAATTACTCCCAAGGAGGATAATTTTGTAACAGGATGGTTAGGTTAATAGGGCAGGAAAATGGCTATTTTTTTAAACCTGTTTTATAAAGACACATGGGCTAAATTGAAGGCACAGATATTAAATCTGCTTAAGAGCTAGTGTAAATGCACATGCAGAGAATACACTTACTTTATAGAATAAATGCGTAAAGCGTGGTTCTCTCCATGATCCACTCAAACTCCGCCTCTAAGTATGCCTCTGGTACAAGCATATGGCAGCTTGCACTTTGTATATTTTTAAGTATTACCTATTTTATAAGAGCCCATTTACATGCATAGATCAATGTTTTATGTGGGGAAATGGTTTTTAAGGCCACCCTTCACAAGTGTAAATAAAGAGAAAATTTTAAAAATTAAAACATGTGACTTTATGAATATCTCCATGAATAACAAAGTAATATAGTAGATCATGGCAGATAACAATCTGTCCAGTCTGCCCAACAAGATAAATTCATAGCATAAAGTATATTGCGATACTACATATGCATACTTGATCTTGATTTCTCCTTGCCATTTTCAGGGTATAGACCTTAGTTTGCCCAACATTGGCCTTGTTCCCCAACTACTGAAGCTGTCATCGAAGCCCCATTCCAGCCCATCCAAATCTGTCCAACCACGATCAGGGCTCAGACTGTAGAAGTCT